>NC_138134.1:54492499-55174305 GCF_964188305.1 Podarcis bocagei
AATTGGCACCTGCATTAAAAGATGGTATTGTCTGCAGCATCAGTGGGTTCAATGAAATAATTAGTGCTGCTGAATTTGGAAACTGTTCCTCCCCCCCCCCCCCGCAAAAACCCCATGGATTTACCTGGCCAGAGTAAGGACAGTTTTTTTTGAAAAGTGATTTGAAAACATTAGGCTGCTGTTCTAACAGTGAGGGCGAGGACTTAGAGAGACAGAGAAGGAGAGAAACAACTGAAGGTGGATTAACCGTACCTAACCCTTTGCTGGGCAATGAAGGTAAAGTGGTATTTGTGTGCTTCTCTGCCTTTTGCTAGGGTATTCCCCCCCTTTTCTTCTTTTTATGGGTTCACTTTCATGTAATTTACAGCCCACCCTTTAGCCTAAGATCTCAGTGTGTGGAACAATGACATCTTTATTTAAACCACCAGTCTGTTAACAAAGAAGAGCAGATTTTTTTTAATAAAAAAATCACATTATAATCCATTTTATTATCAGTTATTGAGGCAAGGAAGAAGGGCTACCCTTATGCTATTCATATAATCAGTTATCAGTAATCAATATATTCATATATGCTCACACATAATCAGGGCTTACAGTATTTTATAATCCATTTTGAATCAAAGGGAAGCTGTGCCTTAGCTATCTGCATATTGCTTGAAACAGCAAAATTAGCAGCCGACCTTTCCCCTACAAACATCCGTGTTCCCTGGACAAGGGGAAGACATGAATCAGAGATACTGGTACAAAATCCCCTCAGATACAGGCTAAATTAGTCCACTGGAACAGGAAGAGCTAAACCACAAAATCTCCAATACTCCCTGTCCTGTCATAACTAGGGGAGAGGTTAGACAGAGCGTCACTGCAAGCAGCGGAAAGCAGAACTAGAACTCCGTGCTTGACCAGTGCTTGACCAGGAGCTGGAAGCATGGCAAGAAGCTCGCTAATTGGCTAATTTTCGCTGGCGATATCGTGACTGCCTCATGGTTGTCTCATGATCTATGATTTGCTGTGATCTGCTCAGGTATAAAGACCTCTGGATTTCTGTCAATCGGGGTCCCAGTTCCTTTTGGAAGAGATTCCAAACTGGGTCCTTATTGCCTGGCAATAAACTTCACCTTCTTATTCTCCATTGCTGCGTCTGCCTGATCCTTATTTAACACCAAGCGAGTACCTGCTTACGTTCACGTGCTTCATTATCAAATTTGGACAGTCAATAATTTTAAAGTATTTAAGAATGACATTCATATTTCTGAACTTTAGTATTAAACCAGGGACACTGTGATTATTCACAGAAAGTACTGTTACTGTGCAGGACCAAAACTTAGTTTAAATGCTTAGAATTGAATGGCATTAAAAATCATTTCTGTCAATTAAGTAAAATTGGATAGAAATCTGGAAGTCCTAATAAACACACTTTCAAATAAAGTTTCAAAGTGACACTTTCAAATATATTTCAACTTTCAAATAAAGTCCAGCCTTTGCATATATTTAAAGTCATGTCTTTGTTCTATTTACAGGACAACATACTAAACAATATTTGTACACGATTTACCATTTTGTTTAATTTTGGTATATCAAATCTGTTGAGAATGTACCACAGAGAAGGCAAGTTCTTATTTGAAAAAAGGAATTGTTTACTCTGAAAACAAAATCAAACCTAGATGCATTTATAGGAAATTCTGCATTTAGAACATCCGTCTGAAATGTATTTAGGTCGCCACCAGATGTCACTGTTTCTCCATGCAAATAAATACGGTCACGGAATTGACTAGCTGTTTACACCATTTTCTAGGATTTGTGACAGCCTTGCTGTTCTCCAGCATCCTTTTTTTCTGCTCAGAAGTAAGTTCTGTTGAGCTCAATGGGACATACGTGTATATAGGACTGCAGGCTTGTATCTTATAAATGTGGCAATTGTTGTCACAGCTTCCCCCATACACTGTTTGTAAGAATGCTGTGATGCCTTTAGAACAGCCACATCATAACCTCTGTGATACCTTTTCATCTGCTACTACCTTTTGATCTGCAGGCACTATGCTCCCTCCCTCTTCCCCACCACAAAATTTTTGCATTATTTCAAAATTTTGCACTTTTCACCTGATGCTTTCCAATGAAAGGAGGCAGTTGAGCTCGAGATAATTGTGGCACTGATTGTATTTGAAGCTGCAAGGAACGAAAAGGCGGTTTTGTAAATGGTGATGGAATAAAACTGTTCTGGAAGCATAACAGGAGCATCCCCCCCCATGCCCTTTTACTAACACCCTCTCACTGGTTAATTTTTTTCGTCTCCTCTGAAGCTTAACGGTAGAACTCCAAAATGTTTGCTTGTTGATTGCAGCCAGATTTGATTCCACACGAAGCCTCGGGGATCCTACTCAAATGGTTTAAGATGTGATCATTTCTCCTTTTTTTTGGCTGTACACACCTGTTTCCACTCATTCTTGGCAGTTCTGTATTTAATATGGAAAGGGCAGTGAGATGTGATTGGAAGACCATGGTTTAGATTCCAGAATATCTGAGCTAGACAGAAGAGATGATTTCATGACACCTTCTTTCATAGCGCTCATGGAATAAAGGAATACTTTGGGGATTTGACAGCAAGGCATCAATTCTCAAGTGGAAGCCATCAGCCCTCTCATTACCTTTGGCAAAAAAGAAAGGAAGAATTGTGATGCCCTTATGCATCTGGCTGTAACTACATTTTTTTTTAGCAAGAAATGAAATGTTGCCTTATCTTAGAGGCAAATTATGCATAGACATCCTGTCTCAGCTCCAAATGGTTTACTGATGTGTCTTCTCCACCTTTAATGTTTTGGACTCTGTATGGAAGCCAAGAGCTAGGATTCAAATACTGCAAGACATTGTATGTGGAAATTCAGCTTCATATGTGCTGTCCATGTGTTTCTTGCAGGTAGGGCATATCTGTGTCGAATGAGGAATAGGGCTGTGTTTTGGAGCTGCCACACCCAACATCACATTTGTAATGAAAATCCCATACATGAGCTCTTGCTCAAATGTAGGAGCTCTGTGTGGGTTCTAGGATCATAGAGTTGGAAGGCACCACAAGGCTAATCCAGTCCAGCTCCCTGCAATACAAGAATCTTTCACCCAACGTGGAGCTTGAAACTCATGGCCCTGTGTGGAGTTGGCCCTCCTATGTGTGTGACATCATACTGGGTTCATAGGGAAAGGGTTAACTAATTGTAAAATGACTAACCAATGGGAACCCAGGGGGCAGAGTTAACTGTGTATAAGTTTTAAGCACAGAGGTTTTTTAGGGAGTTAGAGTTGTTGAGAAGACAGTCTGGAGTTAGAAGAGTCAGAGAAGATAAGTCTGTGGGTTGGGCTAGTCTGGTGAGAGACTTTGTTAAGAGGAGTCAGTCAGACAGTTGAGATAATCAGCCAGAAGGTATTAGGAAGGTACAGGCTGGTAAAGAAACTAAAGTTAAGAAACTGACAGGAATATTATCTGAGAAACCATAAACTTGATAATGTTTGTAAAATAAACTTGTTTTTTTTGGTTCACTTTTAACAACTGACTGGACTCAGTGTTTTACCAGAGAGTAACTGGCTCTCACCACACTGGTGAGTTCTGGCACATCTTTTTCTAGAAAAACAGCACTGCATACCTGATATGGTCCGAAGGCACACAAGGCCACTACCTTACTGAAGCTAAGCAGGTCTCAATTCGATCTGTGCCTGGGCAGGATACTGCCTGGGACACCCATGCGGTTGCTTTGGGTTCCATGACAGAAGGAAGGTAGGATTGAAATGTCTGATCCCTTTTCTTAAACACAAGAAACTTGTTGGTTTCCAACCTACAAAAGAGCAAAATATGAACAAATTGGGGGAAAACATTTAGTAAAAGGGTCTAGTTCAGTAACAGGGGCTGGGGAAGAAATTCTCCTGCAAGTAAATGGAACAGCCACCCGAACTGCTGCAAAGCAGAAAATGAATTGGCTATAGCACTAATGATTACAATATGAGCTTATGATTTGTATAAAAGGCAACATAATTGCTGTGAATATCCTCTTGGATTTCATACGGAAGAAAGGAAGCGAAAGCAGCACTTCTGAGGTTAAGGATAAGCATAATTGATTTATGATTAATATGAAGGCCTAGGCTTATCAAGCAAATATATTGTATTTCACGTAGAGATGACTATAAAGGCATTTTCCCCATTTCTATGTGAAACTCAATATTTCCATGCCAAAGAATGAAGGAGGCTATTGGCTTCAGCTACTGGTAGATGGATACTCAACATCATTCATGCCAAAGTCAAGTCCATCTGTTGTGTAGCTGCTGGAAGATGAATGG
Source organism: Podarcis bocagei (assembly GCF_964188305.1). NCBI lineage: Eukaryota > Metazoa > Chordata > Lepidosauria > Squamata > Lacertidae > Podarcis > Podarcis bocagei. Next base: position 54,496,817 of record NC_138134.1, read on the forward strand.
GGGATCGGAACTCTGAAGAATAACATGAAGGAAGCTTTAAAAATTATTATTTATGAAGGGACCCAATTAAATGAAAGCAGACCAGCATCTTCAAGCTTACTATGAATTCATTAAGCAAACACGATCTCAGTGTAAGCGTTAGACATTTACAAGGCATTAAAGGGAACCTGATGTTAATGGGCATTAGACCATGTGCTTTTTCAGCTGCCCGCTAATGTCAAGAAAATATCATGCTCCAAATAAAACAGATATGAAGGATGGATCAGTGACTAACAGGCTTTCTAGAGAAGCCTGTCACAGCCATAAAAATGCCCAACAATGCAATCCTAGACATGTCTACCCAGAAGTAAGTCCTGTTGAATAGTGGGGCTTATTCCCAGGTACAGGTATTTGAATTTTGTGATGCAGTTCTCAAGCCAAAGAATGTTTACAAAAATGCATATATAGGGAAAAGTATGCAAACAAACAAACAAACAAACAAACAAACAAACAAATATCAACATGTTAGTGAAAATAGCATACAAAAATGCATTATATAATGAGAGATTGCTTGCAAAAGTGTGTATATAGTCAAAGCTATATAAAAATGTGTTTATGAGAAGAAATGTGCACTAAAATACTGAAGAATTTTCCTGAGGATTTTTTAAAGAAGAAATGTGTGAATTTTTGAAGAAATGTAGAGAACTGAATTTAAGATTGGAAAAATGAGAAACTGGGAGAACCAAAATGGGCAGTCTTCTCCAACACAAGAAAAGAAACTGAAGCAACAGTATTCACAGGGAAAAGAGGCCACAGGTATTGTATATTATTTACTGGGGAATTAAAGCTGTAAATCTACATTCACCTATTCTCATTTTGATCTCTGCCTACTATACTATATGCTGACTGTTTAGCCGTAATAATAAACATTCATTTGTTCGTTCGTTCGTTCATTCATACTATACCTTATTGATGAAATTATCACAATTTTCAAACAATATTTTGCATAGATAATTCACATCATGTAAACATTAGCAGATCACACTAAAGCAGTGTTTCCCAAACGTTTTTGGGCAACGGCACACCTGTTTACCGGAAAAAAATCTCGCAGCACACCACCATTAAAGCCCCGCCCCGTGACGTCAGCGCGCAGCGTCACGCCGGGAGGGTCGCACAAAAGTGAAAGTTTTTTCCCTCCCCCTTGCCGGGGTGGGAGGAGGCAGCAGAGCGAGGGACTGAGGGACGGCGGCAGCTGAGGCGGCGGCGGCTGTTGTGGTGGTGGCGGCGATAGCGGACGGAGGAGGGGGCGGCGGCGGGAGTTGCTACTGCTGTTGTTGCTGCTGCTGCCCGGACATGCCGGCCTCCTCCTCCTCCGCTGTCTCGCGCTCCTCCATTTGCACGCGCTGCCCCGCCGCTCGGCACCACCACCGCGGAGCCGCCCCGGCTCGACGCGGATCCTCGCCGCCACCGCCTCTCGCCGCCCGACTCGCCCGCCTCCCTCCCACGGCACACCAGCCGATGTCTCACGGCACAGTAGTGTGCCGCGGAACACCGGTTGGGAAACACTGCACTAAAGTATTTTCTGTTTTATGCTGAATTTGAATTCTTTTTATGGCTTAAAAATATTTTATGCACACTGCTTATGCATTTTATGCTTAAATGGTATACAAGTACCTGAAATATAATAATAATAATAATAATAATAATAATAATAATAATAATAATAATAATAATAATAATATAGCAATACCAAGAAGATCTGTCAACTTTTAAATTGTGTTGTGTGATTCTAAAATGATGTTCATGGAAACAGCTTTGTGAAGCACTAGCAATCAAATTCACCTCATGTGGAGTTCAGTCTGTGTCAAACCCATAGAATGACAGTGCCAAATAAAGCATAGGTTTAGTGTTCTGTGACACACAGACATGCAGCTGGACAAGTCTGACCCGTTTTCTGTGTTCTGATTCCAGCACTGCAGGTGGCAGATGAAAGAATTTAACTGACATGACCTTGAAGCCTGTTACATTTTCACGGACAATAGCTTACTTTTGTGCCTGTCACTGTTTCTCTCCTCGGTTGAACAAGTCTTTTTCTGTTTCTGTTTATCTTCATAATGAGAGGTGAGGGGACAATGAAGAACAGTCAATCAAGTGTCAACTTTTCTAGAAGGAAGAAATCTTTGAGTGGATTCCCTCCCTGCCCCTTGGTAGTAGCTAGAATTATCACCTGCAGTGGGCCACATTCTGATTCCCAGTTATAATATAGCATTAGACCTCCTCGACTGGAATTGCTGTAAAATTAGAAGAGCAAAATCTGGCCAGCCTCAAGGAAAACACGAAGCAGGAGAATGGTATCTTTCATCACTGCCATGGTTACATATCACAGCGACCATCTACGAATCTGCCTCCATTCTGCTGGTGTTCTGTACATGCTGGATTAATTTACCTTGGCAGATTCCTGATTGTTCCACTGTCTTATTTGTTTGAAATGGAAACTGAGCAATGTCGTCTGCGCTCTCATTTTGGCATGCGATTCGGTTGTGTCTCCCGTTTTCATAATCAATCATCTGCAGCGTTATTTTCCATGGCGTGCCCCAGTTTTGGAAGACCATTGGAGACATTTCTATATGAAAGTCAGACATCATGCAAAGGAATACCGGAAAAAGCAGAAAAAGAGCAAAAAAGTACAGGGGGTGTCTCCAAATGTGTGTGAAAGGCATCCAATTTTTCTTCAAGCACTTGCTCAACTCTTTCAAAGACAATGGGTCCGTGGCTGTTGTTTCGTAGACCTTTCCAAGGTCTAAAAGACACAGCAGTCATTCTAGCATGCTTTTGGCTCATGCAGCATGACATCTTCTTTAATCTTCTCCCTGGCCTGAGGACCAGCATCAGAAGTGCCACGTAGTCCTGCCCATCCACCTTAGTTTTGGTCTTAGATGTGTTTATGGAAGGTAACATCAGAAGCTGCCTTTGACTGAGCCAGACAGCTGGTGGGTAACTTTTTTCCATGTGAAGAATGGTCAACCTTCCATGGTCCTCATGCCATGTTGGGTAGGCTGGAGAGAAAAGCAGGTGGTACTCAGGAGTCCAGCAATGCAAATACAGTGGACCCTCGTGTTGCGAACGTGATCTGTGCGGGAGGCATGTTCACAACCTGCAGCATCATACCTGCGCACGCGTGGGTCGCAATTCGGTGCTTCTGCGCATGTGCAAAGCACGATTTAGTGCTTCTGCGCATGCACGAGCGCTGAAACCCGGAAGTAACCCGTTCCGGTACTTCCAGGTTCGGCGCGGTGTGCAACCCTTAAACACATAACCTGAAGCCTCTGTAACCCGAGGTACCACTGTAACTCTTGCCTTTGAACAGTAGGCTACATTCCAGCCATGCAAACATTATCCATCCTCTGGTCAGGCAAGCAAGAGTGTTCGTCACAATTTAAGGACACATTTCAGCCAGGCAAAAGCACTTGAGAAGGGCTCTGAGGGATGGCCTCAGGGGGAGGCAGCATGGTGTAGGCTGAGTCCCAAAGGAGAAATAGATACTTCTCTTTGGTAGCTACCCACCTCAGTAAAGTTGGCAGGGGCACCTGGAGCAAAGCCTCTGAAGTGGAACTTAAGTTTCAGTTAGGCATATGCAGTGCATTTTTCTTTTTAAAAAATGTTTAGGGGTACTCTCATTTTGACTCAAGAAAACCAGCATTTTATAGTTCAAATCAGGAAAAATAAATGCAGTAAAGGGACAAAAGTACAAAGATTCACAAATATTTAGGGGTATGCGTACCCCTCCATCCCCTGAGTTAAGCTAATTTTATGCCCTTGAGAGCTTTTTAAAGGTTAAAACTGGTGCTTGAAATTGGGCACTTCTTTTTAGATCTTAATAGCAGATATAAGTAGGGATGGGAAATTCTGTTACTTTTCTCTTAGTTTCTTATTTTTCCAGTCAAGTTCAGTTCTCTACATTAGTTTGTAATTTATTTTTTTAAAAAATGTCCACATGAAAATCCACTAGCATTTTAGTGTCATTTCCCCCCAAATACATACGTTTTTGTGCAATTTTTGGCAAGCAAGTTTCCCTGATATGCTGCATTTTTGCATGTCTCTTTATATCTGCACATCATTTATATCTGCACATTTTACCCTTGCATATGTATTTTTGTATGCAATATTTGCCTGGAGAACTGCGTTGCCAAATTGAGATAACTGTGAATTTCAAAGAATGCCTGTGTTTCAGTGCACTCATTGTGTTGTCTCTTGTGCCAGGTTGGCCAAGTCTCCCGTTTCCAGGCTGGATGGAGGCCCCACCATCCAGGATGGGGATTCCCAGTGGCAATACAGTTAAATGACATTTGGTAGAAATACTCTTGGAGACTAAGTAGACTTTCCCATTGTAGCTCTCAAAACATATTTTAGAGAAGGTCATTATTACTGTATCTGTTCTACTGAAGGACATGTGGTAGTGAAACAATTGGATGAGGCATGCAATAGACATCAGGACATAACAAGAGCCTGCTGGAGCAAGCTGATGGCCATGAAGTCCAGCATCCCATTTTGTTTCTCTCCCTCCCTCCCTCTCTCTCTCTCTCTCTCTCTCTCTCTCTCTCTCTCTCTCTCTCTCTCTCTTAATATGATTTTGTTTAAATTTCAGATAAACATTTTACATACTTAAGATATCAGTGACTTCCCTTCTTCTCTTTCCATGGCTCATTTTACATATTTTATATCCCTGCATATTTTACAAAAACTATACCAATCGGTTTTCCATTATTACATCCATCAAAACCTACTTACACTGTTGAATTTATCTTAATGCTGCCAGCATTTTCAGCTATACACAAGTATTTTCCATATATTCAATAAACGTTTTCCAATCTTCTTTAAACGTATCTTCTTCTTGTTCTCTTATTCTATATGTGAAGCCTGCAAGTTGTGCATATTTTGTCAACTTAAGTTGCCAATCTTCTTTGGTTGTGAACTCACTCATTTTCCATTTTGGGGCTAACAAAACATGGGCCGCAGTTGTTGCATACATAAATAACCTTTTCTGACACCTGGGAATTATCCCCAACAGAAAGGATTTTTTTGGGGGGAAAGTAATTTTAAACACCCCCCCCCCAATTCATTAGAAATCATTTCTCAATACTCTTTTACCATACAAGCTGAAGTTTCTGAACTGTCTTTAAAGACAGACCCATGCTGAGTACATTATGGTAGTCTAGTCTGGATGTATGCAGAGCATGTGTAACCTAGACTCTCTCTTCTATATATGGGTTACCTTAGGAAAGGGATATTGGAAAGAAAGAAATATCTGGAGAAGCATTGAATTCAAACGAGTTTTAAAAGAACGTAAATGATATTAATTTATTTTAGTTTTATAGCCAACTGTTTTCATGTGGTCTTCTGTTAAGAAATCTCAGGAACCATCTTTACTCCTAGTTAAGTAATTAAAGATTTGTGGGGATAAACCTTCAACTGAACTAGCACCCAATTTATGCTTTGTTAACTGAAAATTGCGTCTTTTAACATTGGTATATTTGTTCATAAAACTGGTTCTGTTCCGATGTCAGAGAGAGAGAGAGAGAGAGCACTCTGCTGAGATAATTGACAGGTGAGACAATAGGCCCTGTTAAAGAGCAAAAGTATTACACAGGTGTTCTGCTGTTTTCCCTGCGGCGCTTGTACATGCCAGCTAAACTATTATTTGACCTGATACGCCCTGGCCCTATCTGAGAGCAGATCATTCTTACTACTGAGTTCTAGATTAAGTCATGTTTGTTGTTCTCTATATCTGATTCCCCCCCCCCCCCAAAGCTGTAGGTATTTTTAAAAAGGACTGGGAAATATATTTCCTGTTGGAAGCATAGATCACTATCCTCCCTCCCCACTCCCACCCCCCAGGGATCCAATGTATTTGACTTCAGCCTAAGACATGCTCTCCCATGTATGATGTGTTGAGAAATTTGGCACTACCTCATAGAAGTGTCTCATACCATAATGAGCATAATGGATAGCACCTTATCAATCATGGACAGAAGCTTCCCCTTCTCTTAATGGAATATTACACTGCTTAAATCCCATGAGCGGCAGCAATCAAGGGCAGGGGGTGACTTTTATCACATGAGAAGACTCCACAAATAAGCACCAGTGCTATACATCTCATTGAGATGGAGATCCTAAATGTGGATTCATCCCTTAGAGCAGTGTTTCCCAACCTTGGGCCTCCAGCTGTTTTCGAACTACAATTCCCATCATCCCTGACCACTGGTCTTGCTAGCTGAGGATTATGGGAGTTGTAGTCCAAAAACAGCTGGAGGCCCAAGGTTGAGAAATGCTGCCTTAGAGTCTACCACATTTTCTTCCATTGTATGAAGTTCTGCCTGGTTCTATGCTTCCAAGCCCCTTGATTCTTCAGAAGCGGAAGAGCTCTGTCAAATGGGAATACCCCTTCACTGCAAGAGATGTACACAGTGTCCCTGTGAGCAAGAGAGGAGTGCTGCTGGATCATATGAAAAGTCTATTTCATCCAGCATTCTGTTCCCACAATGGCCAACTAGATGCCTATGGGAAGCCCATAAGCAGGGAATGGATGTAATAGCCTTCCCACTGTTGTTCCCCAACAAATACCTGTGATACGGGATGCAATATATAGGCAGCATGACTAGTAGCCATTGATAGACTTCTACTCCATTAATTTGTATAATCCTCTCTCAAAGCCATCCAAGTTAGTGCCATCACTCCAACTCAGAGGTTGGTTCTTGCGATCTCATTTCATTTCACTTCACTTTTAATTTGTATACCGCCTTTCTATATTACTATGCACAAGGTGATTTACAAGCTGAAAAGGTCTGTTGTGTTATGAACTGGAATGGGAAAGACAACGTGGATTTTTTGCTTACTTTGATAATTTGGAACCTCAACCCTCCTCTTGTAATTTGTTACCAAAACCATCCTAGCTTGCTCCCTTCCAGAAATTGGAGGACCTCTATCTTTTTCTTTCTCTGCTCTAATCCCTATATCTCTATAGACCATGCATTTCAACCTGACAAGGAGGTTTGGCTAAAGCTGTAGAGATTACTGTAAAACTGGCTGGCATGACCACTGACATAAGGCACTCCCTCTGGATGCTGAACGGACTGCAATTTTCTCAGCCCTGACAGTCCTGCCTGTGAGTCTGAGAACATGGAATGCTCTGTCAAAAGAGACTAGGGCCCTGCGGGACCTGACATCTTTCCGCAGGGCCTGCAAGACAGAGTTGTTCCGCCAGGCCTTTGGTCAGGGCGCAGCCTGACTCCCTCCTCTGGCAACCTGCACATAATTCTACTTAATTGGTTGCCATCAATTTGATTTAATTAATTTTTATAATGAAATATTTTTAGATTGTGTGATTATTTGATTGATTATTTTATTGTTGTTAGCCGCCCTGAGCCCGGCTTTGGCTGGGGAGGGCGGGATATAAATAAAATTTATTATTATTATTATTATTATGACTCAAAGCCAGAAAATTTGCAAGTCTCTGTCTTAAGGTGGAGCAAACATCAGGCAGGCCCTTAGACACTTTCTTTCAAAATGACATAACATACTGAAGCCTCAAGGTGAGTCCAAAATATCAGTTCAACAGGTCACACGGCACAACCAGAATGCCACTGTTTTCTGCTTCTGTCCTTCTGGTTTATCTGGACAATAGAAACTTGGCATTTCCCACATTTACTCATTGACTGCCTAGGACAGGAATACAATCAACATGCACTCCAGATCTCACTAAACTACAATTCCCATCATCTCAATCATTGACTATGCTGGCTAGGGTTGATGGGAGATGGAGTCCAGTGACATCTGAATAGCGCACCTAGCCTAGAAAAATGTCTGAAAAATTATCTGTTTTGCTCCTTTGTACAAGATGACACTGGAGAACAGGGGTCAAAGGTTGTAAGATGCAAACCGTGTTTTCAAAGGAAGTTGCCCTGCACCGAGTCAGACCATTAGCATATTGAGCCCAATATTGTCTCCTCTGACTAATGTTGGCTCATCAAGGTCTCAGAGAGAGCTGCATTTCCCAGTCCTAGCACTTGAGATCTGGAGATGCCTAGTCTGAACCCGTCATCTTTTGCACACAAAGCATACACTCTGTTACTGCCCCCCCGTCATACATTTCTAATTGGTTGGGCTTGTCTTCATGTTGGCTCTGTGTCACAAATATGCCAATACAGAGGGAATACCTGCAAGTTCTGAAGAAAAGCTTACCACCCACACATCACCAGATACTAATATGCCAATAGACTTCTATTTAACACTTGTGCATATGTTATATTTTGCAGCACTGGTTCTAGGATAGACTGTACACAAGGTGAGCTGCAGGAGACCATGATTTCTAGCCACTGATCAGCACCTTTCTATCTGCCTAGATGTACATTAAGGAGAATCTTTCCCATATGGGCACTTCGTTCAGTGTCCAAGGTGCTGCTCAGCATCCAAGATGCAGCATCTGAGGTGCTGCTCCATGTTCTCCTGGAGGTGGGTAAGGGCAGGGGCGCCAACTTATTAAAAACATTGGGGGAGCCCGCGAAAGCTCATGAATAATAAATAAGCTCATGAATATGCAGATAAAGTGGCGCCGCCTCCTCGTGAGCGAATAGGGGAGAGCGTGCTGCGCCTATTAATCAGCTCCGAAGGAAATTGGGTGGAGCTTTTGCTCGGGAGGGAGGGCAGGAGGCATGCAGCCCGACCCTGTGCATTTTGGGCTGGGGGAGGGGTGGCGGTGGCGCTCTGCTGGAGGGGCGCCCGAGATTATGGGGGGGGGCGGAGCCCCCCCAAACGAATTTTTGAGGGGGCTCGGGCCCCCTCAGGCCCCATGGAGTCGGCGCCTATGGGTAAGGGAAGCAAGTCTTCTCAATCATGGTGCCAGTGTTCTGGACTGGTCCCCTAGGGCCTTTTCACTATATGCCTTCCAGCATCTGGTAAATATACGACTCTTTGAGGAGGTTTGTGTGAGTGTTGGATTTGGTGCTGATGGGGAGTTCCTACTTCTGCTAAGATTGGGCAAGGTTTTGGGGGGCTGTTTTCCCCATCTCACAGCAATTTACATTATTGTATTACTTCATTTTGTTGCTGTTTTGTCTTTTGATGTTGCTTTACATGCTGTAGCAACTTCAAGTTCTCTCTTAAAGGAAGATGATGGTACATTCCTTAAATGCAAGCCAATAAAGCAGAGCAGCAACGAAAGGCAACAATAAAATGCGTGTAAACCCACTAAATGAGATCAGTCTTGGACGGCAGCCATCTGCTGGGTCAATTAGTGGCCAATACCTGCCCTAAAAAAGTACCTAATGCTCTCGCAATTTGGCAAAGAAGTTGTATACTCTAACTTTCAGTACCCGTAAATTGCAACTCTGGTATGCCATCTTTCAACTTCTACTAAACTGAACACGGAACAACTTCTCACCGATAACTACAGAGATAAAGCTCTCTGTATCTAAACTACTCAGGCCTGAGGCTGCCAGTGCTTGTTCTGACAACAAGAGATCTTGTCAGCAGAAAGAAAAACACAACCTAAACTGTACACTCTTACAATTACTGAATGGCATACGGTGAAAAAATAAATAGGGAAATTCTTGAAAATGCTCAATAGCTGAGGATGTGTCACAGCAGACCTACTGGAGAAGAGTTTGGTGTTCTTTGCAGTCTTTCTGCAAAACACGGTGTTCTGTAGGAACATGGGATTCTGGTTTGGGCCAAGGAAGCCATTGACCCATCTAATTGATGCATTGCTTTTACTGAGTGACTTTGGCTTACTAGGGCTGCTGAGGGGAGATTTTATCAGCTGAACTTGGAGACATCGAGAATTGAAGCCAGGACTCTCACTGAGCCATAGTCCTTCTTCTTCACAAATTGCTGAAGCAGTGTAATGCCACGATATAAATCTAGTCTGTCTTGGTCAGACCACACCTGTGTCCAGTTCTGGGTGCCGCAATCGAAGAAGGATATTCACAAGCTGGAGCATGTGCAGACAAGGGTGACCAAGATGACCAAGGGGCTTGAAAACAAGCCTTATGAAGAACAGTTGAGGGAGCTGGGTATGTTTAGCCTAGAAGAGAAGAGACTGAGAGGAGATATGATGGCTGCCTTCAAATATCTAAAGGCTGTCACACGGAGGATGGAGCAAGCTTATTTTCTCCTGCTCCAGAGGGTAGGACCTGAACCAGTAGATTCCAGTTACAAGAAAGGAGATTCCGACTAAATATCAGGAAGAACGTTCTGACAGTAAGAACTGTTCTACCTCAGGAAGCTGTGGACTCTCCTTCCTTAGAGGTTTTAACAAACAGAGGTTGGATGGCCAGTTGTCATGGATGCTTTAGTTGAGATTTCTGCATTGCAGGGGGTTGGACTAGATGACCCTTTCAACTTTACAATTCTATGATTCCCTACCTGTCAATTTAATGATCTCTCTTCTAACAAGCTCCCTTGGTACTTACAATCTACTAATGAGACTTCACCAAATTGGCATCCATGAGCAGCATGCCAGTTTTGTTGTTCCTCCTTCTCTGTTATGCTTCTTGAGGCCTGCCAAGTCCTTCTTGGGTTTTCATAGACTAAGTCTGCTAACATGCTTTTCTACACCCCATATCTGATATCTTTTGCCTAGCTTGCACTGTTTTTATAAAATTTTATGGTTTGATTTTTGTAGTTATTTGGAAAACTTTATATTGAAAGTTGGCTAAAAATAAATCCAATCAATACAACTAGATTTTTCTTTCTTTTTCTTTTAAAAAATCATAAACAATTTATTAAATCTATATACATGAGCATATATTCCAAATGGTGTGCTCTGCTAAGTGCCCAAAGAAGAGCTTCTGTACATAATAATTCATAAATATTGCATGATAGGAGTTTTCAATTTTGACCACAGTGAATTGACCCAAGTCAAGAGGGCGCGCGGGGGGGGGGAGTTAGTATCGCCCCAAGTGGAAATAACACAAAGATATGAAAAGGATATCTTATGTGAGATTTAATTAAATTAATTCTGGAAGAACTACAGTACTGTATATGGAGTCTAGGCAGTTTGCAGGGAAGTTCTTAATATGTTTTTAAACATAGTAATTTAAAAGGTCAAAATTTGATCAGACTCAGGGAATGGGGATCCACTTTCATCAAAGTAAAACCAGACTTCTGGCAGAGCACATTGACTTTTCTGGATGGCATTTTTTGAACTACAGGTTGAATGAAAGCCAAGAAGTGCTGAAGAAGAATGAGTGTAAGAAGAAGAGATCTGCATAGGATGTTAGTAGCAATAATTCAAGATACTGGTGATAGAAAATAAATTTTGCCTGGGTTGTGTTTTAACACTAAATAGCACATTATAGCCTTGGATCAGTGTACTCTAATTCCTTATACATGTTGAAAATATTAAATATATGGTTATACCAACTGGGATTTCATACCTAGGTCCTACAAAGTGAACACGTAGTCTAAAGAATAAACGCGAGACAGAATGTTGTCTACGTAATTTCCAGACAACCTGCTTATTGACCATTCAACATGGTGAGTTTTTACACAATTTGTGGGCAGGTTAGATAACCCAGGAATGCTATTTATCAACCATTCATTCTGATTCATCTTTGGGAAGGCTAAAAGACATCACATCAAGCACATGTTATCTCACTTCCCAGTGCATCTTCCCCATCACTTTCCTTATTGCAAACACCACCAACACCACCAACACCACCACCAACAACAACGTTTTTGGGGATAGTGGTAGTGGATTTGTTGTGCAAGAGCTCCACATCAGCTTTTATTGTGCATCTGGAATTGGCTGGTATGTGGCTAAATTTCCCCCTGAAAACAGCAGGCTGGAAGCCCCCCTAACCTTCCCCTTCAGAACCTGTAAGCTATGTTCATCCTTCAGTCTTTTATTAAGTAGAATATTTGTGTCTTTGCATTGGAGTGTCTCCTGCTGACACCTTTTCCAGATATATCTGGTTCTGCTCTTTAGGGATATACTGGAATATAGCTTAAACTCTGGATCTTTCCATATCACATTTTTGTTTGCAAAGAAGGACATCTGTTTGCCATTTGTTCTGCACCATCTGCACAGAGCTCAGGGTTCTGCATCTTTTGCAGGAATATCACTTTTAGTGGTCTCAAAACATGAGATTTTGTCACTGAGAAAATGCGATCTCATGCTATATTTCTGAATGACATTTATTGCATGTTTCAGGAATTAAATGCTTCCATCTTTCCCCAATAAAGTTTCCATGTTGAAATTTTGCACAAACCACACGGAGGACACAAAATATGGCTTCTAGGTTTGGCAAAAAATTAATTGGGCCATAAACGTCAGATTTGTTTATTATATCTGTATGTTTTGCCTAAAGAAAAACCAATATATAAATCATTTCCCGCAGGATAGTTTCTATAAACCAGAGTTGCTTGAAATAACACTGGTGCTACAAAGGTTAAGGATAGTATTATTTTTAAACCAAAAGGTAAAGCATAGGTTCTTGTGTTTGACTTTCCAAATCCCCTGTAAATCCATGATTGGTCTGTTTTCCAAGCCCTTTCCTCTGGACAATCTGTGTATAAGGAGAGGTATAAAATTACTTTCCATATAATTTCACTCTCAGAACTAGGTTGCCTAATAATTGTGCAATCCTGGATCACTTCAACCTGATAGCCACAAGCATAAGTGCTTTGATTTCAAAATACGTCTCCACTATTCTTTCCAGAAAGACACGGAACGGGTTGATCCACAAATTAGTGAAGATGGGTAATTACATTTAAAAGCCGTTTAATCCCACTCTGTCTTCTGAACAGATTTACAGACTGTACCTATTAATTTAAGAGAGAGATCTGGATCAGCAATATGTATGGTTATTATATCCAGGTGTTATATGGCAGGCATCAAAATGCAACAAGAGCCTGCAATTCTAAACACACTTACTAGTAGGACCTACTTCTGAGCAAACATAGGATGCACTGAAAATTTAGGCTAGATCTAAAAGAGGATGATGTCCATGATGTGACCAATCAGCTCAATAGAATCATAGAATCATAGAATCATAGAGTTGGAAGAGACCACAAGGGCCATCGAGTCCAACCCCCTGCCAAGCAGGAAACACCATCAGAGCACTCCTGATATATGGTTGTCAAGCCTCTGCTTAAAGACCTCCAAAGTAGGAGACTCCACCACACTCCTTGGCAGCAAATTCCACTGTCGAACAGCTCTTACTGTCAGGAAGTTCTTCCGAATGTTTAGGTGGAATCTTCTTTCTTGTAGTTTGGATCCATTGCTCCGTGTCCGCTTCTCTGGAGCAGCAGAAAACAACCTTTCTCCCTCCTCTATGTGACATCCTTTTATATATTTGAACATGGCTATCATATCACCCCTTAACCTCCTCTTCTCCAGGCTAAACATGCCCAGCTCCCTTAGCCGTTCCTCATAAGGCATCGTTTCCAGGCCTTTGACCATTTTGGTTGCCCTCCTCTGGACACGTTCCAGTTTGTCAGTGTCCTTCTTGAATTGTGGTGCCCAGAACTGGACACAGTACTCCAGGTGAGGTCTGACCAGAGCAGAATACAGTGGCACTATTACTTCCCTTGATCTAGATGCTATACTCCTATTGATGCAGCCCAGAATTGCATTGGCTTTTTTAGCTGCAGCGTCACACTGTTGGCTCATGTCAAGTTTGTGATCAACCAAGACTCCTAGATCCTTTTCACAATAAAAAGCGAAAGGTTCTGCATAATAACAACAGTACACAGAAACTCCCTGTCTCAAACATGGAAAGCCACTGCTGGTCAGTATAGACAGTTTTGAGCTAGATGGATCAATGGCCTGACTCAGTATAAGGCAGCTTCTTATGTTCCACGCAATCCAACTATATGGGCTTATACACACTTCCTTGTCCCGCTGCTTTTCCCCAGGGAAAACTGCTTCGGGGTCCGTCTGTCCTCATTGCCATTTGTTCTGATCTATTACTATAGAGCAGGTCTTCCCTTGGAAAGGTGTGGGGCATGGGGAAAACCATTTGGACTAGTGGAAAACCGCTTGGACCCATGCTTTCTAGGCATGGCACAAGTGGAAATGTGGGCAAGCCCTATGTGGGAATAGTCCAGTTTCAAATACGGAATACAGTGGTACCTCTGGTTATGAACTTAATTTGTTCTGGAGGTCCATTCTTAACCTGAAACCGTTCTTAACCTGAGATACCACTTTAGCTAATGGGCCTCCTGCTGCCGCTGCGCTACTACTGCACGATTTCTGTTCTCATCCTGAGGTAAACTTCTTAACCTGAGGTACTACTTCTGGGTTAGCGGAGTCAGTTTGTAACCTGAGGTACCACTGTACACAGGAGCCCTTTCTAGGTGTTCCAAGGATGTGTGAAGCCTTCATAAAGGGGACACATGAGGGAGCACACTGGCCCTGCACCCAATGACCTCTTCCACTTGCCCCAACTTTCCCCCAAACAGCAAGGTTCCTATTTAATTAGATCTATAACCAAAGACAATTTTACCAGAACACAGCAACAACAATGCCCTATCACACATTTAAACAATCCTCAGGTTGGAGTATGGGTATTCTAATGACAGCTAGGAATATAACTATGATTGTAGAAGGTAAGGTATTTTTTCTAAGCTCATCTGATGCCTTCTTTGGATTCTTTATGATGCTAGGCAAAGTCAAGACCTTTCTTTCCTTCCCACCAACATCTTAGGAACCCTGTTCTTTTAATAGATTTTAAGGTTCTGGTTTTATAGCGCCAGCTGTGCTTGCTTTTGTTGATTTTATTTCTGCTGTGGTGTGTGCTATTTTGTAGCTGTATTTGCATTCATTTTAATAATTTTTATGGATTGCTACCCAGAGTAATTTGATTATTGGACAGTATAGAAACATAGTTAATAAATGCAGTAAAATGAATAGTATAATTAGAAGGGATCAATAGATCACACGCACTTTGTGAGGATGTAGCTCTGAGAAGGGGCTTAAAATTATTTAAATAAATAAATCCAACATCTTTCCTAAAACAGCATTGTTGATGGCACATACCTCTTTATGCATTTGTTGGAAATTTCCATGGAAGTTACTTCTTTTTGTAATTCGTTCCTCTGATGACTTGCTCCCACAATCTGGAAAGTTTTCCTAATTTTAAAAAATGATTTTACCTTCTGTAGACAAAAGCCATTTTTCTTTTCCTACTGAGGGTGAGCTCTAGTTTTTCCTGAGTGTATGCAACTTAAACTATTGGAAATTTCTACAGATTGCTACAGATAAGAAGGGGTTTGGTTCATGGTAGTGCACAGATATACGTAAAATCAAAGTAAATGGAAGTTGTATATGTATTTGATGAAAGTGATAAAAATGTTTCCCTCTTGAGTTGTGAAGTTCACAAATGCACACATCGATTCCTCATATGGCTACACTTTAATAACCATCCCTTTTTCCTATTCCACATGGCTCTAATAAATAACTCATTCTCAAATAATATATTATCCTCATAAAAAGGAGAGCTTTTTAACGTAAACCCAACCCCTTTGCTTTCAGACTTCTGCTTCGTGGTTAATCATTTGTCCAGCATTCATTTTTCATGGCTGTGCTCTCAACAATAAACCTGCAAGGAAATAAACAGAATAATTAATATGATATCTGAAAATAAGCACGACTTTAAGAGAGTTCACTGGCAACAGCTGAAGACAGCTTGCTCTGCATTTTTTTTTTTTTTTTACATCTAAAGACTATTTCTTCAAACAAAGTTGTTCACATGGTCAAACAAAATGAATGATGAATGGGACTGGGGTGTGAGGCTCATATGTCAGTTCTTTTGTGTAAATAGTAAACAGCTGCACCAAACGTCTTGTTCCTTGAAGGGCAATAATTGCTAGCTCAAGGTTAAGATCCCTGAAAAAGACCATTTCGGTTACCTCAGGACTGTGAAATCCCATTCTCTGGGTGTCTACTAACACATAGAGTCATGTGTTAAGTTATGTGATACTGACAAAGTGGGCCTTAGAGCCCATCTAGGAACTGTCATTAATAAAGCTGGATCTTTAGCAGGAAGCTGAATCCAATAATGGCTTTGACTAACATGGCATTCTCCAGTTTGATCAACATGTGCTCCATCTTGCTGCCTACAGTTGTCTTCTTTGACAAAGGTTGCTTCTGAGATCACATCCATGCTTTTACAACCATGTAGGAAAGCTGTAGGAAATAGCTTGGGAGCAGTCAGAGGTACTTATTCAGTAGGGTGAACTGTGCAGAAAATTTAAGGACATAAGAGCATACCATGGCCATGCCAAAGAGATACCATGCCAGGCTGTTGGTCCATCAAGTTCAGTACTGTCTACATGGAATGATGGTAGCTCTCCAGGGTTTCAGACATGGGTCTCTCCCACACCTACCTGGAGATGCCAGGGATTGAACCTGGAACCTTCTGCATGCAAAGCAGGTATACTACCACTTAGTTACTGCCCTTCCCCAGTGGTGGATTAGAAGTACTACAGATCAAGAGCACCTCATGGGGCTTTCCCTAAAGAATCATGGGAACGAAAGTTTGGTGAGAATGCTGATTCTCTGACAGAGATCTCTAACAGAGATCTCCAACTCCCTTCGCAGAGCTACTCCAGCTCCTTGCATAACCTGGAGAAAGAGTGTGACTATTTAACTAGCCTCCAGTTAATATAAATACCAGTGAAATTTGCAAATTATGGGCTGTAAGGAAATGCATACATACCATTGAGCAGATGGTTGAATCTGTCTGCCTGGCCCGCTGAAGGCTCCCAGTGAATCCACAGGGGACGTGATCTTGTTTATTGCACTTATCTAGCTGTGTTTTAAGTGTAATGGAACTTCTGGCAACTGAGAATTAGGAGGCTCAGAGAAGTCTATGCAAATAAGCTGTCAAAGTAGGCTCAAACGATGTGTATTTGTTGAAACACGTCCCATTATTTTTAAGCTTGAGCATAATCAAGATCTGTATCTGAATGAAAACTTTTGGGGAAGATGATAGGATCTTGGCAGAAAGGCAGCTGTCACTGTGGATTGCTTGCAGGGCTTTGGTTGTACCGATTATTCTATTTTGGTGCTGTGCAAATTGGACGCATCTTCCCACAGCCCCGGGATCAGATGGGAGACATATGACATGAAAAGAAATGCCTACAGAACTGACATTACAGGGGTGTGTCTCAAAGGAGCACAATGAACTCATTTGGATCATTGCAATGGACTGCATGTTGGGCTGCTTTTAAACATTGCCCAGAAACTTCAGCTGGTCCAGTAGAGGACAACAAGATTATTAATGGGGGACTGCATGGTTTGAATGGATGACACCAGTGTTTTATTCTCTGTACTGATTCCCAGTTAGGGATGGGGGAGGAATTTGGTTCAGCCCACATTTTATAGCAAACTTACACAATTCACTATTTCTGAGATACTAGGTGAACTGAGATGCACATATCCTTCAGAATTTGCACTTCTCTGAATTTTGTGGTGTAGTTTTCCAACCTCAAAATGTATATATTAGGGGTGAGCTCCCATTGCTCTGTCCCAGCTCCTGCCAACCTAGCGTTTCGAAAGCATACCAGTGCAAGTAGATAAATAGGTACGACTGCGGTGGGAAGGTAAACGGCATTTCCGTGCACTCTGGTCTCCGTCATGGTGTTCCATTGTGCCAGAAGCGGTTTAGTCATGTTGGCCACATGACCCGGAAAACTGTCTGTGGACAAATGCCAGCTCCCTCAGCCTGAAAGCAAGATGAGCGCCGCAATCCCATAGTCGCCTTTGACTAGACTTAACCTTCCAGGGGTCGGTCCTTTACCTTTTTACTTATATTAGGTGAAATAAAATTGCACTTAATTGTGAAAATGACATTAAAATGCATTGTATTAGGATAATTCCTTGCTACCACTTGTGCATTGGGTAAAATACAAAAGTGTTTATATTAGGAGAAATGCACACAAAAATGCCAATTTCCTCTCCTTAAGGACTTAAAAATAAACAAATTCACAAACTAATGCTGAAATATGGCAAACTGCACTTGAGATTGGAAAAAATGATACTGACAGATTCTTCCATTCCTACTCCTTGTCCATTTCCAGGCCTAATCAAAACCTTTAATTAATTGGAATCAAGGATCCAAAGTAGGGTGAGTGAGGTGAATGCCTCAGACAAGTGATTTTGGGTGTCATGAAAGGGCTGCAAATTACTATTTAATTTATTACTGTAGCGTGTTTACTCCCACACAGAGACTCTTGCAGGATTTTCTGTTTTAGGTGCCAAGAATAATTTGGCTAGGTTTGGGTATTATGACTTTGACTGGGGGTTTTCCTGTATTTCTGCTTCAGGCAGCAAAATCTCTTGGGCTGGCCCTGGGCCCACTAGAACAGTGAATCTGGCCCATTGATTTGCGATTGCTTGGATAACTCATGATGAAGCTGTTATCTCTGTGTTGCCCTTGCATTGTTTCCAGACACAGAAGGAGGCAATCAGGCACTGGAGAGATGGAGAGCAGCTATGAGAATAGACAGTGGTACCTGAAAGCATACTGTCAGGGAACTGCCATCAGAGGGAAGAGGAGAGGAAAGTCGCTCCAGTGATGCAGGGGAGGGAACTAGCAAGGAGAGAGAGAGGGCTTCCACGGGGGAAAGAAATCCAGGGGACACCAGGCAGAAAGGGGAAGCTGAGAGTAAGGCGGAGGGGAGGCTCAGAGACTCTTCCAGTGAAATCAGCGGAGAGAGCACAAGACCTCCGCTTGGCACGCCCACGCTGCGCAGAAGGCTTCCACTCAGAGAATCTAGGAGGAGACTTGTAGTCAAGCAACTTTTATGTTGGAGAAATTTAGGTCCCGCCCACTGACGGATTCTGCCAGTGACTAAGACAGTTGCGTTTCAAGGGCTGTCAAACCAGGGAAAGTTTTAGCTATACGGCTAGCTTGGAGCAGTTTGCAGTTTACGCACAAGCAACCCCAATTCCCAATACACATACCTTGTCAAAAATCTTCCTTTTTTGTGTTTTTGCATGAAACAGGAATCAGGAGTGAGATGCGTTTCCAGTTTGCCTGCTTCTTTTGCAAAAGAGGAGGTGCTGTAGGAAGATGTGTTTGGACACATTTGTGCTGGAAATTCCAGTGGTTGACTTCCAAACACTTGCATCAGTGGAAGAGCTTTTTAAAAAGATACTTGTGTGATCTCTTATGATATAGATAAATATTAACTTACCCAGCTTTTCTATAACTTGTATATGTTTATAAGAAGGGGTAGCTAGTTTGCCTTTCCTTCTTACTGTGAATATTCAGCTGTCTGCTTATTTTGTCGCACTATTTGTAACTCACAGCTTCTTTTAAACAAGTTACATTACATCCTATTGTGGGGGAGAAAGAGAAATTCTAAGGCAGAGTTCCTAGCACTTGCTAATCCTTGCTGGTTTGCTGTCACCAGGTTTGTAAGTGTGTGTCCTTTAGTTGACTAAGGTATCCAGGAGGACCAAAAATTCAAACTTGCTCCTTCAGGAGGCAATTGACCAATTACCTGGACTTCAGAACCACCAACCCATAGCACATTTGTCTTGCCAGGATTCAGGGTCAGTTTGTTGACTCTCATCCAGCCCACCACCCTCCCAGGACTTGGTACAGGGCCTTGTGTTTGTCTCCAGTTCATAGTTAGTTCCTTGGTAACTGTGTAATTGGAGCAAAATATTTTATCCAAGTAGCAACCTAGAGCAAATGGGGTGATCAAATCCTGTGCTAGCTGCAGCATCCAAGTGACCTTCAACAGTAGCTCAATGTTCAGAATATTGGAACGGTAATCCCTGTTGGAGGTCGCAAACATGGATGGCTCTGCTGCAATCTACATCCAAGAGAAACAGTTGTACGAGCCCAGGCAGATGGGAAATGTGCTTCTCATTCAGCCTTCATAGACTGAGAGAGAGAGAGAGAACATCCGAAACAAATATTGCCTCTTTCGCCTCTTCAGCTGCTGTTGAAGAAGAATGATAGGCAGACTTATAGCTTTCAGTGAACAAGCCCTGCTCAAATTAAGCCATGGGGATTTTTATTTTGAGAATTTTAATTTCATCATGATTGATATGTTGCAAGATCTTACGAACACAAGCAGACAGAGAAAATGCCTCTTCTGTCATTAAATTAGGCTATGTGAGTAGATCCATTTCTGCCTTCTGCCCCGGGATACCACCAACATCTCGGTCTGCTGCTGATTCTATTCTGCACCTGAGAATTCCATTTATAAGTTAGCAAGTGAGGGCTTGTGAGAAATTGTGACACTTCTTCTTTCCCTCTCCTTTTCTTGAATGCTATTCTTTCTCCTGAACATGCTGCCTCATTGACTGGACTAATGGCAGTGGTGTAAACAGCAGTGCTCCTTAAATCTTCTAGGTACCCCTTATTCTAGGTCAAAGTAAATGAAACTTGGATAGGAAAATTCCACCCACATCAGCCTAATCAAATCAGAACAGTAATTGCTGAAATAGTTTCCCAGGCTTATAATTAGTAAGTAGAGATAAACCTCACATGTGATTAGTTGCATCACCTCTCAGAACATCTTTCATTTCCTTGACAGTCCCATAATATCAGAACTCCTCAAAACCTGGACTATATTTACCTTTGGAGCTGCTTGATACTTTATACAGGACAGGAGTGTTTGCTATGTCTACATTGCTGTAACATCAATGTTTCCGGCAGATATTTTTTTTAAAAAAGTAGATTTGTGAACTGCCCCAAGATATTTTGATGAAGGGCAGTATATATAATAAAATAGATAGACAGACAGGTAGACAGACAGACAGACAGACAGATAGTAGGGATGGACAAATCTGTCAATTTCAGTTTCTTCATTTTTTCCAATCTTAAATTCAGTTCTCCACATCGGTCTGCATTTCTTTTTTTTAAAAAAAAGATAAATCAGCATTTTAGTGCAAATTCCTCCTAATGTACACATTTTTGGTACATTTTCCTTAATACAAGGCATTTTTGGATGCTATATTTACTGATACACACACTTCCTCCTAATATATGTTATTTCATGCACATTATTTGGTTGAAGAAATGTGGGTTCCCATAGATAATTGTGTTTGCATGTTGGCTTGAGGAGTACAAGTTAGATAGTTTCTTACAAAAATTCCAAAGTCAAATTTCTCTGCACCTCTAGCAGATGGTAGAAGAGATACAGAATCTCCATTTTTTAAAAAAAGTTGAAATGACAGCTATAAAATGCAACACTGGGCTGAGTAGCAGTGCTGGCAATATTATCCACTGAGAAGCTATATAAAGCATTAAACAATTTTTTTAAAGTAGCAGTTTCACACAGAGTCACTACAAGCAACTCATGTCAGTGCTGATTGAATGAGAGATAACCAGAGTCTTGTTTAAGCAAGCAGTCAGCAGAAATGATAATTAGAAGTCATTTTTCTTTCTTCCCCCGCCCCCAGATTCTTTTGACATCGGTTTGAATTGGTTGGCTGCCTTTATAGTACTTCCTATTTTGCATGCCCCAATGAGTTTCTTATACTGTTTCCCCTTAAATGCTGAAATTTAAAATGTTATTAACTTGCCCTTTAATCTTGCAACACATTGCACATTGAGACACATTGAGAGCCACTGGAGAAGAGCTGATACTCGTCACCACAGTTGCACAAGAATCACACCCTAAAAGCTCTGCATCTGCTAAGGTTTATAAACTTTACAAACTAAATTATGAAATGTCCTTGGCTTTGGTCCAGCAGTGGTTCACATAGGAGTCACTTCTGATCTCTCAGATGTGCAAAACAGGATTGAGATGACTTCTTGCGAGTTTCAAATTTTGTGCCGGTCAGACATTTTCTGCTGCAAAAAACTAAACAATAACAACAATCATCTTTATTACGGTCCAGAGACCCAACAAATCGTTACAAAGCAATACACAATTCATACAGCCTACCTCCAGGTTAAACAAGCATTTTGTTCAGAATATAGGGATCATTGGTTCTTGCAACCACTGATAAAAACTCTGCCACTGTTAATGTTCTAGCATTTGTCCGGTCTTCCAATAGGAACCTGACATAGTGAGCCTCTGATTTTCCCGGGAAAGGTACCAGCAAGGTATCTTACATTAAAAACCTGACAGTATCAAACTATCGAAGGCTTTTCACCAAAGCCAGACTAAACGTCTTTCCTTCTGTAGTGCTGGATGGCAGGTTGAGAGGAGTTCCCTATCAGGACAAAAAAAAAAAAAAAAGTTTAATTTTCTCCCCAGTCAAGCACAGCTCACAGGGTGATGTTTAGGAAACCTCAGGGAGTCTTTTTTTCTTCTTCCCTTTTTTCCTCCAAGGAGCTGCGTTATTCATGGATCATGTTTGGCAAACCCTGCTGATTCAATTGAGCAAATACTCAGACAACCTCCCGATATTTCCTGGGTGTAAATCATTCCGTTAGCCCCACATGACGGTAGGTGGGGCTGTGCTGAAGCTTGTCTGTCACTAGCAGGCTGACATGGCATCACCTCAGGGTATCATCAGAGATGAGTCTCAGCACATTAGATTCCCACAGGTACAGATAGATCTTGTGCCATACAGTAAGGTTACCAGATTTTTTTCCAAAGAATCCGGGGACACTTTTTTTTAAAGGGGGGGGGGAGTTATTTTTAAAAAAGATTGTGGTTTTTTAAAAAAACAAGAAGTAATATCTTTTCTTCTGTGGTCTCCTCTGTCGCACAGTCTTCCTCTGGGCCCCGGCCTGCTCTCTTGGAGCGCTAGGATAAAACAATGAAATCATGATTTAAAAAATTACAGTCAGAATCTCAGATATACAGAAAGTTAAAAGCACTGTAGAATAGACTAAAACAAATAAAAACTCATACAATGGTCGACACTGACCCACAACAGGGACTTCTTGGTGGTAGTTCCTGATTTGTGGAATGCCCTCCCTGGTGAGGTGGTGCAGCTACCTCACTTGCTATTAACTTCCAGGAGGAATTTTAAAACTTTCCCCAGGCATGTGATGACTCAAAGATACTGCTCATGGCAACCTTGATCAGCTGTGAGAATATGGGACTGTTTTACGAGTTTTTGGTTGTTAAGAAGGATTTTATATGTTTTTATTTTATTTTGCATTGTGTTATTTTATCACTTTAGTGTTTGCCACACTGGACTCCTTTGGGAGGAAGGATGGGATATACATATAACAGATAAATAAAACAAACAATGGCACTTGATCCAAGAATTCATGTGTGCTGCTAATTTGCAAGTTGTTCGTGGTATAGAGCCACCTTGAACCTTCCTCCTTGCTGACAGGCATCTACTCAATAGGGGAATAAGAAGCTCTGCAGATCAAAATCAGTGTGTTAAGACCTGGGATGCACATGGCTTTATTTAATTCTGAGTACTTTTCAAAGATATATGTTAATTATTGTGGTTGTTTTATAAATGTAACATCACTTAAAATATATTATGTGCAGCTGGAAAAAGGAAGAAAATGGCCACAAATGACTAATGACCTCCCGTTTATGTGGTGATTTCATCCCCACCCCCCGCTTCTAAAATTCCAGATGTTGACAACTATATTTTTTAGGGAACAAAACAAAACTATGTAAAGAAACTGCTGATGGGTTTTCCAGGTGAAACAGATTTTTTTAAAAAAACAACAACACAAAATGTACAACCTAATAGGTTCCATCTTTTTTCCACTACCGAATGTAGAAGAACGGTTGGTAAATAAATAGTATTTGCCTGTGAAGTAGGTTTTGCCTACATATCAGGTAATTAATTAATTAATAAACAACAACAACTATTAGCACAAACAGGGTAGTTGAATTTCACACAGATCTACAATTCTTATACTATGCGACTCTTGGGAAGAAAATACAAAATATCAGCATGGGATGAATAAGCCAACATTGGCAATTTCCACTCCTTTAGCCGCTGAAATTCTCTGACGTCACTATCTGCCGCTGAGTTATGAAAATAGGAAACTTACAGTATTCTGTATACCCAGGTGTACTATCCAAGTATTAACCAGCCTCCACCCCCCCACTTAGCTTAGACATATTATCAACATACAAATGACTCACAACTTGCACAGGGGTTATTTGCAATGCCAAAATCAACCTAACAACCTGAGAACCCCCTCCCCAGCACATCCGTCTCTACCTCTTTGAAGCCAATGTGCCAAGCAGGAATTGCCACCCCCACCCCTAATCTTGCAGGAGCATCTCAGAGCCTGTTAAGCAAGGCGGAGAGCTTAAAAGCTCTTTCCACAGTGGGATAACTTTTTAATGCCTTGCACACATTTAATTTCCATGATGTCAGCTGAGCGGCCGCCAAGCACACAAAGCTGCAATTGCACAAGTTGCATGCAAGTAGATAAATAGGTACCACTCTGGCGGGAAGGTAAACGGCGTTTCTGTGTGCTGCTCTGGTTCGCCACAAGCAGCTTAGTCATGCTGGCCACATGACCCGGAAGCTGTACGCCGGCTCCCTCAGTCAATAAAGCGAGATGAGCACCGCAACCCCAGAATCGTCCGCAACTGGACCTAATGGTCAGGGGTCCCTTTACCTTTTATACATAGCTGTATACATGACTGTGGCTCTTATTTCATCCAACTTTTTTAAGTTTCAGAAAAGAAGAAATCAGAATTGAGATGGTCAGCGTGAGTACCATAGTCTCTCAATATGGTAGTTGTGGATTTTGACTCAGACTTGGCTAACTTAATCTTGGAGTCTGACTCTGGGTATAAAGCAATCCTTCCCTGTCTCCCTGAAGCTCCAAATTAATTTTCTCTTGTATTTAAGGTTAGGGCTTGTCCAATCTCATGGCCCTAAATCCTGAAAACAATCAAAGGCTATCACAAAATCACAAGCCTTTGAGGTTTTCGGGGTAACAGATCTGCCACATTTGCTCCCAAAACAAGAAGACAACAAAAAAGGGAAACAACTTTATATTTATTATTATGGCAAAGCTGCTAGTGATAAATTATGGAGGGAAAAGAAAGGACTGAAGGATAATTGACTGAAAAACAAATGTCAGTCAGAGTAAACACAGCAGATTCTACTGAACCTATTTGCAAAATGTCAGAGGAGTTGTTTTCCTTCACAATATTTGTGCTGGTATAAAGGGACTGCAGTTTAATTAAATTTCCCCACTGACACTAGGTATTCCACTAGATGTCACTTTGAGATCTTGCTAAGATGAAGGACAGCATTCTGATTAAAGGATGCAGCAGTCTCGCTCCCCCACGCCCCCCAAAATGTGAAGTCTAAATTGCCTGAAAGTTAGATCTACTTTTGCCTGTTGAAAACACTGGGAAATATCCTAAAATATTCCCAGCAAAACAGCTCGTGTTGTTTTCCCATTGCCTGGGACCACTCAAGTGGGATATGATGTAGAAGGAGAACTAGAGTAGGGATCGACAATGTTGTGGATGTGGACCCAGTGAGGTCTCCCCCTGGAGTCCCCAAAGTTTATCAGTGACCCTGTTCACTAGCCCTTTGAACACAAGGTGTTGAGGAGGTTGCCTTTTTCTCCCTTGAAAAGTACACAGAGCTGAAGTCAGAAATTGAGTGATGCTCTTTCCTAGGTGGAATCTACACACATATAAAAACTGTTTCGAAAATGCTTTTTTTAAAAAGCGTTTTTTTAAATACATTAATTTTTCCATAAGGCTCACCATCACCTTCTAGTGTCACATTGTATATTGCACTTAAAACACACTTAAAACATTTTATTTGTAGCTGTATAGCTGAGTCTACTCCCTCTATGGGCTTTTCAAAGCTCAAATTAATTCTACTGGATGTGACTTTAATCCGATCCACTGAAAAACTAAGTATGTGTGCCTACTCTGTCTGTCTGTCTGTCTGTCTCTGTGTCTGTGTCTGTGTCTGTGTCTCTGTCTCTCTTTCTCTCTGGAATGAGCCAGAGAAGCAACAGAGGAAGGGGGGAAGATCACAATGGGTGGCACCCACAACACTCGCTCAAAAATCCAAATGTCCCTTTACCTTTTGATACTGTAGAAATCAAGAAGTCAAGTGGACTTGCTTCTGTGTAAAACTGCAGAGTATCTGGTTGTACATGTCCAACAAAAGTAAAAAATAACACCCGATTCTGAGCTTAACAAAGCTCATTTCCTCCAGCTCTTTGCAGCACCTGGATAGAGAAGAAAATACCTTTTAGTGGCTGTAAGGATATGCTATAGGAAAAAGCAGTGAAATAAAACAAGGAAGCATGCTATTGATTAGGTTTGCATTGGGTAATGTTATTTGGGTGTTGATAAAAATGGTAGAAATAAAATTAAGTATGGTCAGCTAGTTGCTTTAAGGATATGCAGAAGAGAGGGGAGGGGAGGGATAAATCTCAGCTTGCGAGGCAGAATAACGCCAATAAATGTGTCTGCAAAAGCTTGCTGCTCAGCGCAAAGGAAAAGACATTTTGGCACAGCTAGTTTCTGGGTTTGGAACAAGATCTTCCAATACGCCTGTGCTCAGCTGTTAAAATTGCATGCAATAAACAGCTGGGCAGCAAAATGTCCAGGAAAAAAGTTTTTTTTAAAAAAAATAAAAAAGTGTAAAGAAAAGAATATGCCTGTGCCTTAAACATTCTGTGTTTTTCCAGTGCCTGCCAGCACAGCCTCCCGAAAGCTCTCACAAGCTGCATTCTGTTTGTGCAGTAAACAAGCAGCAGCTTCTGCACCTATGCACATTTGTTTACTAAACACAAGGAAACAATGGAGTTCAATTAAAAGTAGATTAGTCGCACATGTACCGAAGGAACGTGTACTTAATAGACTATGGCAAATCCGACTCCAGTTAAATCCCCAGAGAGGCTGCTGCGGCATGTCTGTCTAGGCCTCGCTGGTACGCAACCCCCCCCCCCAACCACCGCCCCGCCAGCTACAGACTGAATGGTGATTCTGGAATATGTTAAGCTGAGCATGTAATAACGGAAGGGCAGATGTTGTGCTAGCAGTAGTTTGCTGCAACTGTGCAGATGGGGTGGTCGGTGGCCATGGGATTGGAAGCATTGTCTGACGGGTCTGTTGCCATTATTGCCTAGGCCAGCACCATATGTGTCTTGGGTCTCTTTTGTGCCAGCATTTCTTTTCAAAATCAATGGCAATAGGGAAAAAAAGAAGAAGAGAGAGCCAGCACCTAAAGAGAAAGAGGAGCCCAGTTCTCAGGGCCCCACCAGAACAATGTGTGGTTTTGGGCTACCATCAAAACCCTTGAAGGACCAGACTGGTGGTCAGTTGGCAAAGCTCCGCATTCTAGCCACTGATAAAACACGTTAGGAAAACATGGCTTGAGAAACAATGGATAGCAAGCCACAAACTTATTTGTTCTCTAGAAACATTTTGCATTATAGTCGAGTTGTAATCTCACTGTCATTCTGAAAACACATGGTAATCGCTTCAAAGGCTACTTTAAAGCAACAGGACAAAATAAAAGCTTCCTAATGTTTCCGATATGCTGACAAGCAATGGGAGGAACAGCTCTGTTCATGTGCAAATAACTTCAAAGTGAAGAAGATTTTGAAATGTGAATGATAGCAGGATTTGATTTTCAGCTCAGGCTCCTATGTGGTTTTGAACCCTTCTCTCACTCTCGTTACCTAGGCCATTGCCTGGATCCACTGGTTTTTGCTGGAAGTGGACCTCGGTTTTCATAACAGATTTCCTTAGGGTGGAATCTAGTTGGTGCCCTTGCCCTCCTGGGAAGGGGTTTAGATTCAGCAGAGGCATCTGTAATGGACAAGGATGGAAGGGGATTTCTCACAATTCTCCATCTTCCCAAAGCCCACTGGATACTTAAAATTCATCTGTAGAAAGCTGGAGGACTCTGCAGGCGAGGGTGGAACATAGGGATGGAAAGATCTGCCAATTCTGGCTTCTCATTTTTCTACTCATAAGTTCTGTTTTCCACACAGTTTGCAATATGTTTTTTAAGGACCTGATGAAAATCTGTCAACTTTTTAGCGTGCATTTCTCCTAATATACACAGCTTTGTGTGTATACACATTTTTGTATGATGTTTTTCACTAATATATGCATTTTTGTACTCTTTGCTTGACTGAAAAACTATATTGCAAAAATTAGGGAAGGTGCAAATTTTAAAGGATGACTGTGCTTTGGTTCATCTTTTGTTTCAGAAAGTGTAAATTAAGTAGAGCACCTTCATATGCAAACTGAATCGAATTTCTCCCCCCTCCTTGCTGGGAGCTGGTACAAGGAGCTTCAGGGAGAGCAAATGGGCAAGAATTGGACCAAGTGGATCTCTCAACTTCTTCCATGAATTGAAGGCCACCAGTTGGATTCCACACATGGTATTTTCTTTGACACATGTCCCAAGGCAACAGGATACCAAATTAAACATGTAGTCATATATTTACTTTGATTTGTTAAAAAGTGTGTGACAATAATTCCATAGTCCAACCTAGAGGCCAAACTGGAGAGTAATCTCCCTTTCATCATTTAATCTGTATGTATTTTTAGTTTAAGCATAATTCAGCATTGTCGAGATGTCCCACCCCATTAAAAATGTTTAAGAGTCTGCAGAATTGAGGAGAAAAACAAAAACTATTTCCTGAGCATTTGGCAATTTAAAAATAGACATAGCATTTGCTGAGTGAAGCCTGAAGATGGAGCTGTTGGCAAAGAATTCCAGGGAATAGTGAGACATCTATAGCTCTAGAAATACAGGTCACATTTTATAGAAGCAAGCAAGGTAAGTTGCTTATAATGGTTACATTTGTTATAATTTTGAGCGGAAGCAAATATGTGTGGTATTACCCTAGAGTGAACAACCTCTGAGAGTAAAGACAAGTTCACGAGGTTGTTTTGTCTCTGCTCTGCATTGCTATTTGAAGGCACATTCACACAAGAAATGTTTCATTTGAACTGTGCTTTTCCTTTCACAGAGTTGGTTGTTCCTTGCTTGCAACATGCCTGAAAAACAACAAGCATTGACGATATTAATGGAGTTTATGTGGCATGTCTCCTGGAACATCTCGTGAACATTTCATGGAGACAAAACTGGCCATGCCAACTGATCTAAAAATATCCCTGAATAGAATTCATAACATTTTGATGAGGATGAATGACAGCTATCAGGGTTCGTGTTTTGTAAGTACTTAGCAATGTGCTTATTCCCTGGCCCGTGTGGAAAAATGTACGACATGAGCCCGTGATACATGAATGACATCAGCTCCCATTTCCATGGTTCTTACAGATCCAAAAGGAGTCATCCCAACTGTGAAAATTGTTGCTGTTGTCATCACATTTTTTGCCTGCCCTTCACTACAAGGCCCAAGGGTGGGCTACAGCAATTTAAAATTCAGAATTAAAAACAGTGAACACAAACTGCAGTCACAGGAATAGGGTGGGCAGCTCCTTAGTGCCAATTGACTATGAAACATTGCAGTTATAGCAAGAAGGCAATTTTCTAGCTTTCCTTACATGATCTGTGAATGACATTACACAAAAACATAAGAAGAGACCTGCTGGATCAGGCCAATGTAATAATAATAATAATAATAATAATAATAATAATAATAATAATGGTAATAATATAATATAATATTTCTACCCCACCCACCTGGCAGGGTTTCCCCAGCCACTCTGGGCAGCTCCCAGCAGAATATTAAAAATACGATAAAAATCAAACATTAAAAACTTCCGTAAACAAGGCTGCCTTCAGATGTCTTCTAAAAGTCAGATAGTTGTTTATTTACTTGACATCTGATGGGAGGGTGTTCCACAGGGCAGGCGCCACTAGCGAGAAGGCCCTCTGCCTGGTTCCCTGTAACCTCACTTCTCACAGCGAGGGAACCGCTAGAAGGCCCTTGGAGCTGGATCTCAGTGTCCAGGCTGAATGATGGGGGTGGAGACACTCCTTCAGGTATACTGGACCGAGGCCGTTTAGGGCTTTAAAGGTCAGCACCAACACTTTCAACTGTGCTCGGAAACATACTGGGAGCCAATGCAGGTCTTTGGACTGGTGTTATGTGGTCCTGGTGGCCACTCCCAGTCACCAGTCTAGCTGCTGCATGCTCACAGTGGCCAACTAGAAGCCTACAAGAAGTCTGCATGCAGGACCTAAGTTCTATAGCACTTTCCTCTACTCTGGTTTCAAGCAACTAGTATTTAGAAGCAGACTGCCTCCGACCATGGATTTGTCATAATTCTCTTTTAAAGCCATCCAATCTGGTGGCCATCACTGCCTCCTATGGGAGCGATTCCAGCTATGTGTTTGTGGCATATAGGTCAGTTGGCAGAGCATGAAACTCTTCATCTCAGGGTTGTGGGTTCGAGTCCCATGTTGGGCAAAAGATTCATGCATTGGAGTGGAGTGGACTAGATGACTCTAGTGGTCCCTCCCAACTCTGCAATTCTTATGTTTCCGTATATTTGTAACTTGCTTTCTTAAGGTTGTGTTTGTTTTCCTCCCCTTCCCCTTTTATATACCTGCAAGGTAGGCTTGGTTAATAAATGTATTTACCATATTTTTTGCTCCATAAGACCACCTAGTTTTTAGAGGAGGAAAACAAGAAAAAAATATTCTGAATCAAATGTTGTACTAAACTATTTAATAAACTACCGGTATATCAGAATAATATTTCACCCATGTAAAGTGAACAGCAGTCAACAGTGGCATTAAGAACCATCATCACTGTCATTAACAAATGAAGAGAGACTTTATCCCCTAGTAAGGGGAGCAGGCAATGGAAATATATGAGCTTCCCACATTGAGTCCCTTAGCTCTAAGGACTGTATGGTTTGGCCCTACACAATTATTTTAATAAAACCATTGCAGAGAACTGTGGGGGCTTTCATATGAGGGAGGAATGAAGGAGAAATCTGATTCAATTCCCATTTAAAGTCAAACCTACCGAATTCACACCTTCGTACACAACACAAGGACCAAACCACAGCTGCCCTTCAAATTTCACACTTCTGCAAAGGAGGGCACTACTGTCCCGGCAAGACCAGTGGCAGAGGGAGGGTCTTGTGTGGCGGCATGTTGCCACAGGCGACATGGGACGTTACCCATGCAAGCATCGTTCCAAGGAAGTGGCGCACGCGCGCCCATCCCAATGGGGTGGCCGAGCACGGAGGTGGAGGGATTACACAGCTCCTGCTGTGCTTGCTTTACACCCGTGTAAGCGGCTCCTGTCCCACTTTGCTGCTTTAAAGTGAGCCGTGGAGGAGGGATGGACGAGAGCTATGCCTCCCATCTGTCCCTCCTTCGTGCAGCATTCGCTTCATAAGATGCACAGACATTTCCTCTTACTTTTTAGGAGAAAAAAGAGCGTCTTATAGAGCGAAAAATACGGTAAGCAGCAGCACTTGTCAATAGATTGCCTGGCGGGAATCCCTTACAGACAACTGCAGCACCTGGAGACAGAAAGTCAGGTTGTGCATCCACAGCAGTGACCACTGTGAGGAGAACCAGGGTGCATCTGCAATGGCGCAACTGGACACCTTCATCTTCCTCAGCTGCAATAATAATAATAATAATAATAATAATAATAATAATAATAATAATAATAATAATTTATTATTTATACCCCGCCCATCTGGCTGAGTTTCCCCAGCCACTCTGGGCGGCTTCCAATCGAGTGTTAAAAACAACACAGCATTAAGTATAAAAAACTTCTCTGAACAGGGCTGCCTTCAGATGTCTTTTAAAGATAAGATAGCTACTTATTTCCTTCACATCCACAGGGCGGGTGCCACTACCGAGAAGGCCCTCTGTCTGGTTCCCTGTAACCTCACTTCTTGCAATGAGGGAACCGCCAGAAGGCCCTCAGCGCTGGACCTCAGTGTCCGGGCTGAACAATGGGGGTGGAGACGCTCCTTCAGGTATAATGGACCGAGGCCGTTTAGGGCTTTAAAGGTCAGCACCAACACCTTGAATTGTGCTCGGAAACATACTGGGAGCCAATGCCAGAAGCGGGCTAGCAGAATGCTCAATCCACATACAGTGTTCTGGGCTCAGGAAAGTCTTTTGGCATTCCTGATCCTGTCCCTGAATTGGCTGCTTCACTCTGCCCAATGGTTGGGCTGGCCCTGCTGATGCAGCAGCCATGTCTTACTGAGGTCGCAGTGCTAGATATGTGCTAAATCTTAATCTTTATTCCAAAGCCTCAGCAGCTGGCACCTTGCCATTAAATATGCATATCCGCACCGCTGTCAATCTGGTCTTAGTGGAGGATGTATAATTTACACATAATTTCAGTTTGTTGGTAGCATTGCTCTGATCAAACACATCTTAAAATTAATATAATAACAATTAGGGGGAAAACAAATCTAAGCTGTCCTCAGGGCCATTTGGAATAAACAGGCTCAACATCTCACTTCCAAACCTTGAACGGCGGGGATCACTGCACTGCAAATTAGAGTATTTTCCCCACCCCCATAATGAACTGGGTCATATTGTAATGTCTTCTTCAAAAGCCATTGACTGCTAACTTCTTAACCATTTAATACTGGAGCAGTGCCCTACATCTGAATGGGGCAACTGGAGATGGCAGCTTTCAGGATTATAGCGCTTTTATTCTTCCCACCAGTGTTACTATGAGGGCAAATGCACATCATGCCTACTCATTACTCTGTGCCTGCAACATCATTGGGCAAAGGAGCAAGTGGACCATTGCAGTCCGGGCAGCCGGATGAGAAACCCCTAGTGAGAGATTCTATCAAGCTGAATGTGCATAATGCTGTATTTTAAATATAAAATTAAAAAGTAGGCTCGCCTGGCACCTTCATTGTAGATCTTTAGGTGCCAGGTGAAAACATTTCTCTTCAACTAGGGCTGATTAACATGGGTCTGCAGAAGAGGGAGTTATTGGTTTGTTTTGCTATGGTTTTATGATGTTTATTTGTGTATTGATTTTGTATTTTTATGGTGTGAACTGCCGTGTGATCTTTGGATAAGGCTGGTATACAACACACACACACACACACACACACACACACACACACACATTTTCCTAGTTAATTAATTCCTAGAGATACATTTTCCTAGTTAATTAATCAGGGTGCAATCCACACCCACCCTGGTAGGGTTTTGTGGAGTGGAAGAGTCACTACTGCATACACAGCGCAACTGCTTATGGGAGCTGTGGTGGAAGATAGTGGGCAGGATGATTGGGTCTGATCCAGGCTGGTGCAGTGATTTGAGTCCAGACTGGGCCCAGTGCATCTGTGTGATGCTGCTCAGATCAGACCCAATGCCAGTTCAGCCCCACCTCTTCCCTATTGCAATGCCCTGTTTGGGGGCATTTTTGCTGGCCAATGCTGGCAGAGAACCCACCAGCGTTCCTTCTGCCCTTACGTTCTGTGGCTCTTGGTTGCCAGATGAGGGGGGAGAACTGAGCAAAGGGAACACTGCCCTTTGTACAACCCCCCAGCCCAGTGTGTGTGTGAGTTGGGTTGCTCTGGTCACCGGTTTATGTCTTTCATGTATGAAACAGCCAGACAAAATGAAACTCTCTAGACAGAGCTTCTGTATGATCTGGCGTCAACTCAGACACAATGGGTGGATTGCCAGTTCCTGTGAGCAGAATTCCACTCATTGGATGCTCTCTGCCTGCAGCCCCTTGTGTCCTCTTCACATCCTTCCCTAGAATAAATTCTTTTTCAAAAGCCTAACGAGAATTTTGGCCAGTTCTTGCAGAGATAAAAAGCTGTGCTTTGTTTAAAAGAGAACAATGTGGCTCCAGCCATTCGTTCGAGGGCAAAGACCACCACATACGTATTGCCTGAAGGTATTCAACATATTACTTATTTGGGATGGATTACCTTGTCAAACTATAAACCATCACTGTCTTTTACAGTGTACTGAAAGTTTAGAGTTTTCAATAAATCAAAGTTCTCTCTCTCTCTCTCTCTCTCTCTCTCTCTCTCTCTCTCTCTCATACACACAAATGCACACACGCACGCACACACACACGCTCTATTTTCGGCCTTATAGGTCAGTTTTAATTAAGACATTTTAATCAAGTTCCAGGTCTGGTAGCGTAAGAATTAATCTTGGCAGTATTTTCGGTTATAAACAAGCTGTCTGCTTTGTTTTTTTCAATTTAGGTTTTAAAGAGCAAAGCATAAATAACATAAAAGATCGTCAACTCCACCTCTAATTATGAGACTTAACTAATTATGAAAGTTTTACAAAGTTTTTTTTTCTTTACCCCAAAATTAATAATTGCAAACACATCCACAGGCATTTTCAAGAAGGCCAGAGACAGGACAAAGGACTAATAAATGGATAACAAAGAAATCATTTATTAAGCCCGTGCACCAAAAATAGAACTGATATGGATCTTCATTCCAACACCTCCAAATTCTTAATCAAAATATTTCTTTGTGAATTTTAATGTGAAATATTCTCTGGTGCTTGGATATTCTCCAGTTGTTGTCCAAATATTGCCTATGGCCTAGTTTGCATATCAGCCTTGACCCAAACCATGGCTAAGTGTGACTGAGCAAGGATGTGACGAGGCAGAGTGAACATTTTGGCTGCTTTGCTCCTCCCCAGGTCCGGCAGCTGCTGGGCAACCCAGAGCCCAGTTATGGCTCGGCTAAGTACTATGTGGGAATCCAAGCTCATGATCTTTCTTGATCCAGATGGACCATGGAGTTGTAGTCAAGGTTTGATCTTGGCTTACTGCTCATAGTTTGTTTGTGGGAGACATAATATGATCCTGGGTCCAGACATTCTTCTAAATCAAAGCATAGCTTAGTTCAGGATAGCATGACAGCAGCAGGAATAGGAGAGGAGTGAACTGGCTGGTTGTTCACTCAGTCGACCCACATGTTTTCCTGTTCATGTAAAGGTCATGTTCACTTCACAATATATTTTACAATTCACAGCTGATTAGATTCCCTATGTGAAGTGTGCCAGAATAAAAATATTCAAGATATACCAAGAAAGATTTGTGTTTTTATCTGGGAGTTTAAAATTTCATGCTCAAAATGTGAATTTTGCTTAGAAAACATCTCATTTAAAAACAAAAGGCAAAATGGGAAATTGCTGGATTTTAAAAAGGAGAAAAAGTTTGTTGTTGTTTAGTCGTTTAGTCGTGTCCGACTCTTTGTGACCCCATGGACCAGAGCACGCCAGGCACTTCTGTCTTCCACTGCCTCCCGCAGTTTGGTCAGACTCATGTTTGTAGCTTCGAGGACACTGTCCAACCATCCCATCCTCTGTCGTCCCCTTCTCCTTGTGCCCTCCATCGTTCCCAACATCAGGGTCTTTTCCAGGGAGTTTTCTCTTCTCATGAGGTGGCCAAAGTATTGGAAACCTCAGCTGCATGATCTGTCCTTCCAGTGAGCACTCAGGGCTGATTTCCTTAAGAATGGAGAGGTTTGATCTTCTTGCAGTCCATGGGACTCTCAAGACTCTCCTCCAGCACCATAATTCAAAAGCATCAATTCTTCTTTATGGTTCAGGTGGATCATAAAGAGAAAAAGTTAGCAAACAGCAAACATCCACCTACCCTACTTTATGCATTCCAGTTTGTCTTGATGGACATCATCTGCCCTTTGTGTGTTCTGTACTGTAGAAATATGCAGACTCCAGCAAGTATCCAGTGAGAGAGAAGAAGTTGTTTTACCTGATTTAATATAAGTACAGGAAAAGGACTGCTTTAAGCAAATAAGAAATATCTGCACCAGGCCCTTCTCCAGAGAGGGTGTGCGCCTTGCTTCTATGGCTATTGCCAAGAGGAAGGAGAAGCCTCTTATACCTGTAACACAGAGAGACGATGCTTTAATTCAGTGAAAACTGGGACTTTCCTAATCCCTGTTCTGATTAAGTGGGATTTTAAAGAGCTCTAGTTTGCAAGGCATAGTTCTTTTCCTTCCACACAGGATTCAGTAGTATCCATTCTCTGTCGTTCAAAAGGGAAATTAAGCCTTGCTAGCCTGAAGGGAGAAGCGAAGCCATGCTAGAGATATGCAGGAAGTGGCCTTGAGTTAACTTTTCCATTATATTGAGACTAAATTTATGAACATAGGTTTCCACATATTTTTTCAGATTTCCAGGGCTATGCTTTGTTATTAAGGAGCAGTCTTTTGATTAACTCAGCTTCTTCATTTGTAGCCAGTGTTAAATTTATCAGCCTGATTTTTCAGCTGAAGTGTTTTATCAGTTGTCTTTTTAATAATAATAATAATAATAATAATAATAATAATAATAATAATAATAATAATAATAATAATAATGTTGTTTTTTAACATATTAATTAGATTTCAAGCTGCCATAGGCATTTCTTTTGAAAGGAAGGATAAAAATATTTTGAAGGAAACAAATAAAACCAACAATATCCGGAGATCCTATACTTTTATAGAGGTAGTTTTGTTGATGGATGCAAAACTGTCCAGAAATAAAGTGATAAAAGGAAGCTACTTCCCCCTAAAATGTAAGTTTTCTTTTCTTTATTGCATGCTTTACAGACTAACATATCCTCCAAAAAGAGCTATGCCCATTTTTGAGACTATTCTTCAGCAGCAAGGTTAGTTTTGCCCCCTTTCATAACATGAGGACGTATCAGCGCAGAAAATGTACAGTAGGAATAAAAATCTGGAATGGTGTGAAAAGATCAGTCAGTTTGGGTTTTTTCTATTTCCCATTTTTCCAATCAAAAATTCAGTTCTCCACATATATGCAATTTGCAAATTATTATGTTTTACATCCTCATAGAATTCTTCAGCATTTCAGGGCAAATGTCTTCTAATAAATATATTTTTCAATGCAGTTGATGTGCACACTACAAGCAACCTTTCCTAGAAATATGCATTTTTGTATATTTTGTATATTTTTGTATATTATATTCTGTAATATATTCATTTTTTTGTAAACATTGGTTGGAGAACTGCATTGTAAAAAATTGGGTAAGTGCAAATTTTGAAGGATGTCCATTTTTCAGTTCTCATATTGTTTCTGGAACATGCAAATTTGATAAATGTGAACTGAGTTGATTCCTCCCCCATCCCTACTCTGGAGTAAAATGGGGTTACTACCATGGAAGAGGACCTTTAGCTAAAGGTAAACTTTGGGTTATAGCTTCTTGGCCTTTGGCTGAGATCAAGGTTAATTTGTGCTACTGCTAAAATAACTGAATGTTATGTCTAATAAGTCAAAGATGCGAGTTCACAGTGGTGTCAGGGCGAATGGCTGACACAAATAATTCCACAATTGTTCATAGCACAGGGTCTACAAAAACATTTGTAGATGCTGACCTCCATCTCAGCATGCTATTTCCACTGACATTTGACCCTCAGGGCAGTTATACAAGCTACAGTGATTCCTCTGGATTGCTACATCCATTTTTTTTTAAGCTTTTCTAGTGCAGCCTCATAAGAAAAAGCAAAACACACTTAGGCTCTCACACAGATAATGTACACAGGGCATTTTGGTGGGTACTTCTGTACATGTTAGAATACCATGAAAAGCACATGCCAAAATGTAGTTGTCCCCCCAAATCTATTTTGATGTAACATCTGCAACCCACCAGAAGGCATTTGAAGTAAACCTGTGATTACAGATATAGAATACTCTGGAAAATGAATGATTTAATGCTATTGATGGCTACAAGCCAAAATGGCGGTGTTCTACCTCCACTGCCAGATTCTTCACTCTGAGTTTGAGCATAATATCTAATCCTAACGTGGCACCCAGTTATACCAATACCAATACTGGCTGAAAGCCTGATGCACTTTTCATGAATTGTCCTGTTGAAACCTATAGGTATTATATTTAATACTTATGCAATGGTTTCATGATTGTGGCCATCTGGGGCATGTTGAGGCTGCTGCATTCCTTTGTCATTAGTCTTGAGTGTGGGATGCTCTTCTGGGTAGATTAACATTTCTAATCCTTTGATTGACTAATATTAGTAAGACTCAGAATCCATACTCTCCAACATTTCTCCAAATAGGGACATTCCATTCCATAAAGCGTGTTCTCCAATAAATGAGAGCACGTGTTGCGGTGTGGGCCACCAGGCCAGGCCTCTTGTTGCCAGGCAGGTTAATAGTTGTTGCCTGGCATCATGATTGGGTAACCGGGTTGCTGGGGCAAATTGTATGTTGCAAATTGGGTGGGTGGGACCATAGTCTTTAAATATTGGTGCACTCTGGTTTCTCTTTCTCTTTGCAGAGTGCATCGGATCACCCGCCCGCCCGCCCTCTTTCCGGTTGACCTTGCTTTGCCTGTCATGGGGTCGTCTGCTTTGGAGCAGGGGCCTAGTAGGAATTTTGCCATTTGGTGATTGGCTGTGCCATTTGGTTTTTGCCTACTGCTCAGCAATTCGTCACAACTTGTAAGGTTGCGGTTAGGCATTGGTTATAATATGCTGGTGGTGGAGGGGTCTGCCCCTCCTATTGCGCTGAAGGGAATTCCGTTAAAGGAATCCTGGGGCTTGCCATGATTTTGTCCAATCCCTGTTATGGGACCAGGGCCGCCCAATCCCTGTTATGGGAATCCTTGTTATAGGACCGGGCAGGCAAGCTTTCGGGGAGCTGCTGGGGTGAGCGGCGTGGGTCCGACGCTTAGCTCAAATGACCCCCAAGTTTGACTTTCTCTTCTACTGGCTACCGATCGGACCTCGGGATGTCAGTTCTGTCCCAGGCGGGGGGACAGATAGTCATAACCAATGTCTAAGCAACCACTCACTGATTTTGTATTTTAATAAAGTTGTGGCCAAAATAGTGCCCAAAAACCAAAACTAAAATTACGTGTTATGTGTGAAGTTATTTGAGGGGTGGCCTGGGGACCTACACACACAATGATACTTTTTACTATTTATACCCCTCACATCTTACTGGGTTACCCCAGCTACTCTGGGCAGCTTCTAACATATATAAAAACATAATAAAACATTAAAAAACCTTCCCTATACAGGATTGCCTTCGGATGGTTCGGGGGTCAGATAACTCCATATCCTCCAACATTTCTCCAATGAAAATAGGGACGTCCTAAGGAAAAAGGGGACATTCTGGGATCAAATCAGAAACTGGGATGGCTTATCTGAATCAGGGACGTCCCTGGAAAATTGGGACACTTGGAGTGTCTGAGAATCAGTTCATAATTCTACTGACAAGGAAGAGGATGAATTCCCCCACCCAATAATACTAGAGCAATGTATTTTACAGCCTATAAACTAGATAAAACTGTGTTGATCTCTTGATTAATCTACAGGTGAAACATTGTACCCTAAGTTTGGGAAGTTGGAAAGGCCATAGGCTGTGAAGAAAGTCTTAGGGAAGGCCTGTAGCTCTGTGGTAGAGCATCTGCCTTGCCTACAGAAAGACCCAAATTCAATTCCTGGCATATATAGGTGGGGCTGGGTGAAAGCCCTGCTTGAATTCCTGGACTTCTGCTATTCAGTGTGAATACTGAGCCAGATGGACCAGTCCACTGACAGCTTCCTATGTTGAGTTTGTGGTGGGTCATAATTAGAATTACCTAAACATCAGGCAAATTTACACATAGAAATTAATTTGTTGATGACTGTATTATCTAGTGATGACATGTATGTGTGAATAGGCCACAAAAGATATAACACAGTCGCTTTCCTGTCACACCAAATGCAATGCTTCTCAATGGTGTTAGTTCAGACAATCAAATGCCAGGAGTGCAGGAATCATGTTTAGAGAAATGAAATTGCAGATGTGAAGCAAGTCCCCACTACACACATATTTCTGTAACTGCACTCTGGAGATTGTCCATTTTCCCATTTACATATGCTGGGAAGATCAAATTTTCACATATGAAATAATAAATTTGTTCAAGAGCCTTGGTCTTAAAAAAAAAAAATACAAAACAAAACCGTGTATAGTATACATGCCAATAAACTAGTTTATGTGTTTTTATAGGGACTAGACCAGATATTACAAAACCTTTTTGCATGGAGTAGCTCAAGTGGGCTTGTGGATATAGTCATATGGAGGATGATAATGATAATGATAATGATGATAATGATGATGACGATGATAATAATAATAATAATAATAATAATAATAATAATAATAATAATAATTTATTATTTATACCCCGCCCATCTGGCTGAGCTTCCCCAGCCACTCTGGGTGGCTCCCAATCAAGTGTTAAAAACAGTACAGTGTTAAATATTAAAAACTTCCCTGAACAGGGCTGCCTTCAGATGTCTTTTAAAGATAGGATAGCTGCTTATTTCCTTCACATCTGAAGGGAGGGTGTTCCACAGGGTGGGCGCCACTACCGAGAAGGCCCTCTGTCTGGTTCCCTGTAACCTCACTTCTCGCAATGAGGAAACTGCCAGAAGGCCCTCGGCGCTGGATCTCAGTGTCCGGGCTGAATGATGGGGGTGGAAACGCTCCTTCGGGTAAACAGGACTGAGGCCGTTTAGGGCTTTAAGGGTCAGCACCAACACTTTGAATTGTGCTCGGAAACATACTGGGAGCCAATGCAGATCTCTCAGAACCAGTGTTATGTGGTCCCGGCAGCCACTCCCAGTCACCAGTCTAGCTGCCGCATTCTGGATTAATTGCAGTTTCTGGGTCACCTTCAAAGGTAGCCCCACGTAGAGCGTGTTGCAGTAGTCCAAGCGGGAGATAACTAGGATGTAACTCATAGAACCACCACTTCAAGGCAAGCAATGGTGGACTAAAGTGATAGCTTTATCTGCATGGACCAGGCACAATGCCCTTTATGTGATTGTGTTAGTGTGCTCCCCATGGACTGATTTACTACATAATGAGTCCTAATACAGCATTGACATAGTACAGTGATGGGGAGCCCGTGGTCCTTCAGTTGTGGTGGTCCTTCAACCCCAGTCAGCATAGCCAATGGCTACAGGTGAGGAGTGTTGCATTTCAACACCTTCTGGAGGGCCCTCATCCCTGGCATAGGATATAGGTATATTTAGACAAAGTGGAGAATAAAGAAGGTGGCAGCTTTATTGCTTCTATCAGTAATAATAGCTGAGAGCTTACCTTGTGGTGGTGATATGCTTTATCTGTGAAATTTCAGGACAGAATGAGCCAATATATGTCTGCATTTTCCAGGAAGGCGATGCTTAACCCCAAACAAAACGTTTGCCAGCTCATCCCACAGTTCTGCAGACTTAGAGGCAAAAGCTTAACTATTCTTAAATGGAAAAACCAACTTCATACAATAGTGGTTAGGACAATCCAGGAAGAAAGAAAAAGGAACAATGAATGTACTGATCTTCTATTCAGTTCTTAGAATGTCATGCACTGGAATTTCTCACAACTGATCCCTTGCAAACAGCACGGCTTTTTGGAGTCAAGATATGAAAAAATAGTTAAGGTGCGGCCCTTATACAAGCATGGAGTTATATAGGAAAAGACTACAGCTCAATGTCATTTTAGCAAACAAATTAGAATGTGATAACACTCTAGGACTCTGCAAATCTGGAAATGTTCATGATTTCTTAGTGCAATGAAGAATAGTGGAAACATGTAATTATGAGCTGATATTGTTAACTGGAAAATTGCACGGTCTGATAGCATTGCTGACTCAAAAGAAAAATACAGTGGTACCTCGGATTACAGACGCTTCAGGTTACAGACGCTTCAGGTTACAGACTCCGTTAACCCAGAAATAGTACCTCGGGTTAAGAACTTTGCTTCAGGATGAGAACAGAAATTGTGCTCCGGTGCTGCGGTGGCAGCAGGAGGCCCCATTAGCTAAAGTGGTATCTCAGGTTAAGAACAGTTCCAGGTTATGAATGGACCTCCAGAATGAATTAAGTTCTTAACCCAAGGTACCACTGTATATATGAAGTCTTACTGTTTTTGTTTTGCCCCCCACCCCGCCACTTGTGGGTGTAATTTCTCAACCTTTTTCTTATTCTGCAAATCTCAAGTTTCTTTCTAGCATGTTAATATTACCCTCCCTCTTCTTTTTGGGTGCTTCTGTTTCACCTTCAGAATGAGGGGCATGCATACCTGAATTTCACTATTAATTGGAATGATTGGGAAATTGGGCAATTTTGC
Organism: Podarcis bocagei; assembly: GCF_964188305.1. Classification (NCBI taxonomy): domain Eukaryota; kingdom Metazoa; phylum Chordata; class Lepidosauria; order Squamata; family Lacertidae; genus Podarcis; species Podarcis bocagei. The sequence goes on from NC_138134.1 coordinate 54,538,760, forward strand.
CGATGTGTGTGAAGGGACAATGCGCTCCACTCCTAAAGCACTGAAGAACTAAATTGATGGTTTGCTTGTTCCCAGAGCTGCCAATGTGTCTCCACACACACATGTGTGAACACACACCTATTCGTGGAAAATGCTGTGACACACAGACAAGGCTTCCTTGACAAAGATTTCCTTCTCACTCGGTGGCATTTAGCACTAACCAATAAAAAGCCAATATTCGTGTGTTTGCTCTGGAACGCTAGAAATAAACACAATGGGGTTACAAATTTATTATTTATTTATAACACATAGAACAGTTTAAGAATAATAATAAAAAAACCCAATGACTTTTGCAGGTTGACATGTTGCTTCAGAAATATATTGCATTACACAAGCTAAGCCTGGACCATGCATGGCTACAATTGCAGAGATTGCAGCAGAGTGTCCTAGAGGTGAAGAGTTGCTTTATATGGAAATAGGAGGTTGAGCTGTAGGGCTCTACTGTGGGGAAAAGATGTGGAATCAGGAAGGAAAAAACATTAGTTTTCCCAATCTTGCAAAGCTTTAGCTTTCCTGATCTTGGCAAAAAGCCTTGGCAAAAAGTTTCCTCACAGTAACCTAGAGATGTACCACCATGTATGGACCAGGTATCTGCAGGTGATGTATTGTGGTTCTATCCTTTCTATTTTAACCTTGGGAAAATATAATATTCTGCTTTTAGAAATATATTGGTGGCTCTCTCTGCCCAGAGGATTCCTGACTAGTTCAGAGGAAAATAACAAACATGGTTCAGAGGCAGGAAAAGTGGAAAGGAAGGAGGCCAGGAAGGATCTATCTAAAGTTTAGAGAGAGAAGAGCCAATGACATATATATATATATATATATATATATATATATATATATATATATATGTTACAAAATTACAAAAATAGGTAACAATAACTCTGGAGAGAGAAAATTCATCATGTAGTGTAATATTATACATAGTCAAGTTCAAAGGTATAAGCCAATTTTCACAAAGGGATACAGCATATGAAAAAATGGTTTGGAGAAGCCTCCTGGTGTATGTATTTGCATGTGTACATATATATATATATATATATAAAATAATATAGTTTACTACAGTATAACATACTTTATATATAAACAAAACAGTGATACAATTGTGAATCCAGTTATAGTAAACACCTATTGTGCAACCTCATCCTGAATTTGAAATGTCTTTTTCACAAAGGATCTCAGCTCGGACCTGAGTGCCATTGCAAAACAAAAGGAAAACAAATTATGCAGCTTCACAAGGCATGTCAAAAGACACAATGACAGATTTACTCTTTAACAGCCATTTGCACCTGTATGGATTTCTATTTACGGTGCATCTGTTTGCAAAACGTAAGCCTGTCATCACACTTTACATTTTTAGGTGCACATAGAAAACATTTTAGTTCTTGAGTATGAAAACGTCTATATGTGAAGTAGCCTTTATTTGTCCCCAGCTTTAGTCAAAGAAGAATAGGCTAAACTATCTTGTACACCAGTTATTTGTTTTTGCCGTTAACACTGTTCTCAAGCCTTCACGGAAGTTGCATGCTACAAGTCTGTTATTTTAATTATCACGTTTCCATTTTTCACCAGTTTGCTCAAGCGTAATACAATAAAACGATTATGAATGGGGCAGATGAGTGAACACTGACCGCATAATCATAAACAGTGGGTGATTCATACTGGGTAGACACAAAATTAAGCTTATCAGGGGGACTACTCCCAGGAGGTATCTGGTTGTCAGACAATTGGCTTTTCAGTAAGCATGATTTCTTTACCAGAGCTACGCCTTCCTGTCATGCCAAGGCAGGTAGATCTAATCATTCTCATTCATGGTGGTTAGGAAACCTGATGGAATAATCCATCCTGAATGTTCTTCTCCAGCTCTGTATACATTTGGGAGAGCAAAATAATTTCCTTGCTGTAGCAGGCCAAGATCCATCAAGACCAACAGCATTCCCTCTCCACCTGTGGCAAGTGTGAGGCTGTCATGGCTACCAACCAGGACCGGCCTTATCATCTGGCAAATGGAGGTGGCCACCTCAGGAAAACCTAGCAGCTTCCCCACCCCCTGCAAATTCCCAACATGGCCGCACAAGTAATTCCTCCTAGGTAGATGTGGTCCACCCTGCTGGAAAATGTGATGTTGAGGACAAAGCATGCACAAAACCAAAGGACCTTACAGCAAATGTTCAGTTTTGGCCTCATTTCAATTTTTTTGGGTTTCATTTTGACTCGCATATCTTCAACGCCATGGAAAGAGGCAGCAGGTAGCATGGAAATGTGGATAAGTGTTCGTCAACCTTAAGTCCCCAGATGTTGTTAGGCTACAACTCATATGAACCCCAGCCAATAGTCAGGATCTAGGGGTGATGGGAGCTGTAGTCAAATGGCATCTAGGGGTAGGTTGAAGAACATCTGTGTAGATTATATTTGATCTATCTTCTGGTATGAAATGAAATATTCAGGGGTTCTATGAACCTTAATGGAAGGGATCACCATTTGCTGCTTGGTCTCAGGCAGCAAAATGTCTTCGGCCAGTGCTGCTATCATCTCTGAAAGTTTGTTGATCAGTTCTTGAGGCATTCAGCTGTCCTATTTTTTTTACACCTTGAATTGCAAGAAGGCCTTTGTTATAGGGATTCTTGGTGCCCACAGCTGGAGATCTACAAAGGTGAAGGCTGCTAACCAGGCTTGTATTGTGACTTGGTTCTTGCAGTTCCATTAATGTTACCAAAACAGGAGAATTAATATCCCACCTTTATTCCAATGAACTTGAGGCAGCATATAACCCTAGAAAAGGTTGAGGGTTGGCATAACTGGAGCTCACAGCCCAGCTGCTGAGGTGAAGCCCAGTGAAGGAGATTATAATATGCTAGGTGCCTTTGTATGACATACAACCATTCCGATCAGGCTAGTGATTATGCCACTGGGGGCAATTTTGAGCAACTAATAACAAGCACAAGTGTTGATGTTAGGAACAATACTAGAAAGTCCCTTAGCACCCTGTTTGGTTGTTTGGGACGAACAGCTGGTCCAGATACCAGTCAGATCTATTAAGTGGTGTTTCTTAGCATTGCAGTGCAGTCGGTAACCTCCCACTTTGTCCGTGCAGTTAATCTCACGTTAGTCAGGAAAATAGTTGAAAAGGGGATGACATGTTTCTTCTCTTTAGAAGACAATTATTTATGATACATTCCATGAATTCACTGTTAATTTTTAAATATATGTCATTAAGTTTTATATTAATAGAACATGCTAATAAAAAGGCATAAGAGTTATGGGTTTTTTATATTCAAAACATATCTCTTTCCCCTGACACACATTTCTAGGCCATCTATTTATGGTCTATCTAGAAAAGGAAATGAGAAGGCAAACCCAGTGCTAAGGGTGAGATGTATTAAAATGCAAATAATGAGACCCATTTTGATCAGCGGCTGTAGTTTGTGTTGGATAAAAAGGCACCCAAGCAGTTTTCCCTTTGCTACTGTGACGGGTCACTGTTTCTAATCTCAGGGTCATGTCCATGTTCTACTCTTCATAATTGCTTAGGCTGACATCTATCTTGACCTTTATTTACTTTGCCCAACTCAGGCACTGGGGGGTAAGAAGGTCACATAAGCAAGAAGTATCACAGAACGTAATGAGAGCAAAAGAAGGAGGAATCAAACTCCTTTAGCATTTGGTGCAGGTATTTGCACAATGTGCTACAGCTTAGTATTTTAACCCCTTCACAGCACAAATGATTCCCATGTTTTCTTGGGACTCAAAAGAGCTCTGCCCCCTTTTCTTTTAAATCAGGGATGGGGAAGATACAGCCTTTTAACTCTGACTGGGACTACAACTCCCATCATTCCTGCTACTGGCTGCGACTGATGGGAGTTGAAGTCCAATAACACTTGGAGGTCTCCAGGTCCCACAACCTGGTTTTAAATAGTAGTGACATTTGGTCTTGTGTACAGGCTCCATTCACTACAGTGAGGCTGGTGCAGGAGACATTCATACTGAGGCCATATTTCTAGGTCTATAAATTACTATGAAACAATCGCAACATTTTATGTTATTAGAAATGACTGGCAGCAAATGAGCCAACAATACACCTGTTTGTTTGTTTTTTAATCTCCCCATGCCCCCCCCCAAAGGCTTTCTGTTTCTTGTTAAAGGCATCCCCATTTACATTGCTATTCTTTATTCATCTGCATACTTAGGGTTTCGTTTTTGACATTTACTAGACGTAGCTTTCAGTCAACTGAGTCTTGGAGGATTTCTTCCTCATGGTATTCATTGCTTCTCCCTGTGTTAATTATTGTGTACTTAAACACCCAAATCTAATCTCACAGACAAATATAATAGAGAGATTCATGGAGGCTACTAGCCATGAAGCCAATGCTCTGCTTCGATGATCAGAGGCCATATGTTTCAGAGCACAATTCAAAGTGTTGGTGTTGACATTTAAAGCCCTAAACGGCCTCGGTCCAGTATACCTGAAGGAGCGTCTCCACCCCCATCATTCTGCCCGGACGCTGAGGTCCAGCGCCAAGGGCCTTCTGGCGGTTCCCTCAGTGAGAGGAGCAAAGCTACAGGGAACCAGGCAGAGGGCCTTCTCGGTAGTGGCGCCCGCCCTGTGGAACGCCCTCCCATTAGATGTCAAAGAGATAAACAACTACTTGACATTTAGAAGACATCTGACAACTTCAGGGAAGTTTTTAATGTGTGACATTTTAATGTATTTTTAATCTTTGTTGCAAGCTGCCCAGAGTGGCTGGGGAAACCCAGCCAGATGGGCGGGGTATACATAATTAATAATAATAATAATAATAATAATAATAATAATAATAATAATAATAATAATAATAATAATAATTACCAGATGCTGAAGGGGAGAGTGCTCTTGGGCTCAAATCCTGCTTGTGGGCTTTCCATAGGCATCTGGCTGGCAACTGTGAGAACAGGACACTGGACTAGATGGACCATTGGCCTGATTCAACAGGCTGTTCTTATATTCTTTTGTCAACATGGGAATGACCAGAAGCCACAACCTTGCTACCTTCTTCACACATGGAGGAGAAAAGCTGGAGAGGGTTTTAACTACAGTGGTACCTCGGGTTAAGTACTTAATTCATTCTGGAGGTCCGTTCTTAACCTGAAACTGTTCTTAACCTGAAGCACCACTTTAGCTAATGGGGCCTCCTGCTGCTGCCACACCGCCGGAGCACGATTTCTGTTCTCATCCTGAAGCAAAGTTCTTAACCTGAGGCACTATTTCTGGGTTAGTGGAGTCTGTAGCCTGAAGTGTATGTAACCTGAAGCGTATGTAACCTGAAGCGTGTGTAACCCGAGGTACCACTGTATAGGATAGGCCCCTCTTTAGATATCATAATTTTGTTGTTGTCTTCGGCTACCTTATTAACCTCTATTTCCCTCTCTTCCTTTTTTTGCCAGCATGATAAACTTTCCCAGGCATGCAGCTTTGGTTGCTGAAAAAAGGAGGTGGGGTGGGGGCGGGGGCGGGGCAGGGAATGAATAGATTTCTCAGCTTCCCACTGAGAATTGGCTTCCCAACCAATGTGGGCAGCAGTTACTCATATAACTTGTCTGGAGGAATTCATTCTCAAACAACTGATGGCTTTGCTCTCCTTATGCCATATGCTCATTGCCCTGATGATGTTATGGCTTCATGGGTGGTGCTATCAGACAACTGTCAGAAAAATAGTTCTTCCATGAAATCATTGCTACTAGGAAGAAAAACTGGTTCACTTGATAAATAAAAAGTGGAATTACCATACAGCATCTATCAGCGCCTCTGACTCTTGTGGTAAGGAATAGATACCAGGGTAGGATTAGCAATGAGATGTTTGGTATCCCACTCTGACACAACTAAAATACAAAGACCAGTTAAAAACAACTATATGCAAAACCAATAAAAAAATAAAAATGGGTTTTGGTTAATTTGGTTGAAATGTTATGACTGAATATTCTATTGCAGTTACCCATCTTTATTGTCTTGAGTCTTCTTGAGTATGTTGGCAAAGCAATGATACACTAAGTCATCACTAAAAACAAAGATAAAAATCAGTAAAACATTTAAAACAAATATTAACTAAATCACATGTTGGGGTAGGCTTGCTGGAACAGCTTCTAATGAAGGTGTCACCAGACTCATTTTTTTGGTATGTACATGCATAGGAAGATAGGCAGTCATGTTATTCTGAATCAGTCCATTGGTTTGTCTAGCTCAGTATTGTTGCCCTCCGAATTTTAAGGCAGAATATCTTTCCAGCCCGACTTGGAAATGTGGGGATTGAAGTTGGGACCTTCTGCAGCCAAAGCAGTTGCTCTGCCACTGAGCTTTGGCTCTCCCCGCATACAATGGCAATGACTAGAAAGTTTCTATAATGCAATAAGAGTAGGATTGTTGTTTTTTTGTTCATGGCAGTTGTGAAAGTTCAGGAGGGTGAGAAAAAGGACAAAAAACCAACTGCAAGGTCTCTTTTAAATGTACATAAGCAACTTGACCAGGGAGCACCATGTGGACTAACCGTAAATGGATTCGATTAAAGAAATCCAGTTTAAAAAGGACTATAGATAATCTCCTGACAAACATTGCATATTGCTTCAGGTTCTCCTGTAATAAAAATGTTGTAGTAGCACAACAATCCTTGAAAGCAGGAAATGAAAGAGTCAGGGCTGGGCATTTTCCCTTTCTCAGGGCAAGGTTCCATTGTAATGTATTAAAAGGAGGAGAAGAAATCTTCTGTAATATTCATATGATTCCAGCAAAGTAAATCCTATCAAAACAAAGTCATGTCATTCCAATCCCCATGCCTGACACAGGGCGGCTAAATAAACACACAGCTCTCCTGTGGCGTTTCCTTTCCTCTCCCCCTGCAAAATCTCAGTTGCTCAGCAGGACAGGTGTGTTGGCGGGGTGCCATTTTGCCCAAAGGGACAGACTGGAAGATACTTCCCACATGGATTTGAAAGCAAGAGGATGCTGAGAGGTGCTTTAGCTTCCTGATCTGGATTGTAATGCATGAGATGTTTGCGGTGGGGAAGAGGTGATGCTGCAGCTTCTTGGCAGTGATTGGCTGGGCTGCCATGATGTCACTGAAGGGTGATAGCAAACAGAAAGGTCTCTAGCTTCCATCACTTGACCTGCTTAGATCCCAAAGACAGGGGTGGACTTTGGTAATACTGCACCCTGAACGAAGACAAAAGTTGGCGCCCCCCATCTGTTCTGCACATGCTCTGAAGTGCTTTAGTTAAGAGCTGCGAGAGAAGGTTACAGCAAGCAAGGCATGCAGAGTACTAAAAGTAGTAGTAGTAGACAGTGCCAGATTAAACCTGTAGAGGCCACTAAGAAGTTGAAATTTTTTTGGGGGGGCCTCGCAAATTATTTTCTAATACATTTTGGATTTTACCAACCAGACAACAATTTTAATAAACCAATTTTATTACATAATTTTTAATATGTTGTTGAAGGACCCCTAAAAGGCATGCGTCCCATAGGCCGGTGCCTCCTCTGCCTATTTGGTAATCCAGCACTGGTACTAGAAGATCTAGATATAGGAAATAGATGCTAAAATGGTAGCAAGTGAAGAGGTTGGCAGAGGGAGTGGCTAGAACGAATAAGGGGCAGAGCAGAGGAAGAAACTGGAGAACTGTAGAGAGTGTGGGCAGCTATACATGATCAGGAGTTGGATAGGGAAGGAAGGCTGAAGTCCATGTTCTGATTTGAAATAGTCAGCCAAACCGTTGGCTCCTGCCATTGAGTATGTGCTGGAATGCAAGGCTGCATGCACACTAAGACCTTTAAAGCACATTTGATGCACATCCCCCCCAAAAAATAATTCTAGACACTGTTTGTTAAGGGATGCTGGGAATTGTAACTCTGTGTGGGGTAAACTACAGTGCTTTGCATACAGAAGATTCCAGTTTCAATCACTGGCATCTCCCAGTGGCAGACTTTGTGCTGTTAAATTTCAGTGGCATATTGTGTGATGCTAAAATTCGGCACCCCTTCAACCTCTTGGGCTCTGTTCTACAGCATGGTTTGTGGCGCCCCTGCAGCATGGCACCCAGTGCAGTTGAACTGGTCGTGCTACCCTAAAAAACCTTTGCATCTCCACTTCAAAAGTATCAGGGAGCATATCTGTCAGAGCTGCTTCCAGGTCCCAGCTCACAGAGGACCACGCTAGCCGGTATTACTGTACAAAAATCTTTATTGAGTTACAAGTTCCATTTTCAAGCCGCAGCGTGCAGCTCTACGTCTTAGAAGCTAGACCGGCGAAGCTCCGTCTGAGTCTCCGCCTCCTGTACACCAACTTAATACTCTAGCCTTACTCCACCTCTTCCGTCTTCCCTTCCTCCCCTGGGTCCCTCTACCCCCCGTGGTCTCTTCCTTCCTGGATTCTTCTGACGCCGACCCCCCGGACTCTGCTCCCTCTTTGCGGCGGGCTTTAGGACCTGGCTCCCTATCCGGACTGCTTACTGTGCCGCCTTCCTGTGCATTTGAACTTGGCGCGCGCGCGCAGCCTTCGACCTTCCTCTTGACCGTTTCCTCGCTCCCCGATGGAGGTGTGGCCAATCCTAACTCCTGCCTTCCCGCTTGCGGCGAGCCGCCAGCTCCCGATGCCTGCGACCCCTCCCCCCTACTGTGCTCTGGTGGGGAAGCTGGTCCCGATTTCCAACTGCTGCTCTCTGAGTCTCCTCTGGTCCCTTCTTCCTGGTGTGTCCCCCTAGGCGCCCCCTTGCTCTGACCACTGGCGCCCCTTTCTGTGAATCTTCCGATTCACTGGAAAGACTCGGAGATCTCGGGCCGCTGTCATCGCTCATATTTCCTCCGGATTCCTCCCCCTCGCTCTCTGTTTCCTCCCTTTCCTGTGCCTCTGCTCCTGAACCCCTGACAATATCATATAAAAGATCTATGATTCTATCTCTGCCCAAGACCCTGGAGTGCTGTTGCGAGTCAGAATTGACAATACTGGGCTGCATGCACAAAGCTTGACTTGATATAAGGTGCTTCGTATGTCTAGCACTTAATTTGTCTTTGGATATCAGTTGTTGCATCATGGCGAGGAGGGAAGGATAACATGCAGAAGAATGACATCTGGACATGAGAAAAATCATTGTAGTGGAGGTAGCTTGCCATTTTCAGAGGCAACCTGCCTTTATTGGGCCATGTAGTTCTAAACTCCAACCTTTAAAAATGATAATGCAGGGAATTATTTATCTTCCCCCCTCCATTCCCCTGCCAACAATACAGACAAGGTCTTCTCTGGACTGCCATCTGAAATGTTTTAATAATATGTTTGTCAGGGAAGAGGTAGGATAACGATAAGGGAAATCTCAAGGAGGAAGGTTGGGAGAAGGGTGAGGAAGAAAAGGAATATTAGGAACCATTTAATCAGCTAGGTCATGTTAGTTTTGGTTTCATCTTGTTTGCCTTTGTAATAACTACAGTTATTCTCACACGGTGGCATTTCTGTTTTCTCCAGGATATATGTGCTGAAATTGAAAAAAAAATCCTATTGAATCAAAGCATGTAACGAGAAAATGTAATCCACTGATATTAAAAAAAGGAGCTTACCTTTATCTGGGTGTTAAATAGTACAAATCCGTGAGAGTCAGCGAATGTTTTGAAGTCAAAACAAAGGGCATTACAGCGGCTAAAGTGGATTTGTCGAAGAATTATATGTGATACTTTAGGAAAGGTTTAATATAAGGTCTAATACAAAGAACATGGAGAGAGACGGAGGGAGGAAGGAAGAGAAAGCAAGGTGAAGGCCGCTTATTTGTTTTCTGCATCTTTAAGCACTGCAGGGAAATGAACAATGAAAAAATAGTCAACACTTATCTTGCTGGACATGTTTAGAAGAAAGGGGCTATAGCTCAGTGGAAGAGCATCTGTTTTGCATGCAGAATGTCCCAGGTTCAATCCCCAGCATCTTCAGGTAATGCCAGGGATGTCTCCTGCTTGAAATCCTGGAGACCCACTGCCAGTCAGTCTAGACGATACTGAGCTAAATGGACCAGTGATCTAACTCAGTATAAGGCATGTTCCTAGAATGAGAAACCGGTGAATACTCTTGTATGTTCTTGACTGCTTCTCTGGGCTAAACCAGACATCCTTTTGTTCTGCAGTTTCCTGGCACAGGCCCACACTTTCCAGGTCCAGGTCTCAGCGTTTTCTTTTGGTCCTGCTGCTTTTCCAGGAAAATCTGCTGTTTACCACTGAATTGGAAGAAACAACAATCTGCAGAAACCCCAATTGCCACTTCTTCTGATTCAGTGGTAAGCAGCAGGTTTTCCTGGGGAAAGTGGTGAGATAAAAAACCAAAAACATGGACACGGATCTGGAAAGCATACAGCAAAAGGAAGTCTGGATGAGCCCTCTGCGAAGGGTGGGTGATAACAACAACAACAATAACATTAACAATAACAATTTTATTATTTATACCCCACCCATCTGGCTGGTTTCCCCCAGCCATTATGGGCAGCTTCCAGCACATACAAAAACATAATAAAACACCAAACATTTAAAAGTGGGTACAATAACCTACACTGACTTTTCAGCTTAGATAGATGCTCTTTCATCATTGTCAGTGATGAACAAACACTCTGTTGGGATTGGAGGAGGGGACGTGGTGTTTGGGATGACCAGTCTGGAGGAAGACTTAATCCAACCAGCCCTCTAACAGCATCCTTTTCTGTTTAAAAAGTAGAGATCTGTGTGCGACATCTAATTTGTCCCTAAATGTGTTGGAAAGAGAGAGACTTCTCGGACACAACCAGATCTGTGCATTTCTTGTTCTGTTCAGTGCTATGACAGTCCCAAAATATAAGGCAGATTACTTGGATTATTCTTGCATTGTTGAAGTTTAATTGCACTAGAATAGATGCATACATGGTGTATCTCATCTTGACAATGTTGTTATCTTCTTATTGAAATGAAAGCAAACGTGGTATTCAATTCCCAAGTAAAATGTGCTGCCATAGCACAAGCTTACTGCCAAATTGAGGGCAGCTAGTCACTTGGGCCACTTTTACGTAATTTAATGATCAGTTAAGAGCAATTGAAGGTGCTCAGATAAGCTACTGACCTTGATCTTTTGCCTCTTCTTGCTACATGAAAAGCCAGCGTGCCTGCACTCAAACACCACTTTATCAGTTTCCTGATAAGGAAACATCTATTGTGCATTCTTCCTATCTACTAGCTGGGAGCTTGGGCCATGAAGAATCAAATTTGCCTATTCTGTGCTCACTGCTTAAAAGACTCTCAAGCAGTAAATTATGCCTGACTTCAAAGGCAAGCCTCACCAAGCCTCAAATTAAACCATAATGGAAGAAAAGACCAGAAGCAATCATTAATCTTGCTGAAGGCCATATTTTTCCATACAGTGCATACTTTTCAGGCACTAGGCCCATACAGAGAAAAATAGTTCACCACTGTGCATTAGATTTTGGAAACTAGCTAGGTCATTCTGCAAATAATAATTTCAAATTAACAGAAGAGACATATGTAGTAAGGGAACACATCATTGTCAAGATTCAATTTGGACCCTGATCCAGCACTTTAGGAAACAACTGACCTCATTCTGAGGTGCTTCATAGAATGCATAATTCAGTTTGGGGTCTGTCCAAAACTGCTTCATTTCTTCCTTCACTTCACCTTTTAATTTTTTTTTTTTTTTTGGGGGGGAAGAATGGCTTTAATTTGATGACATTAACAGGCATGCTAGCCCTTCTAGAATGGACAAACTCTGCCATATTACAGGCAAATAGGTCCAGGGGCATTTGTGCTGGACACCTTTAAACTTTGAATTTTTAAAGAGTAAACCAATGAATTGAAATGATCAACCCATGTAGGTAGTATGGGGCCACATACTTTCCCCGCAGTGCCCCCATCTCTGCCTCCTTGGTTATTGATGTTCCTGGTGTTGAACTGGTATGTTGAGTACCAACTTCCACATGATTAGGAACCCTGCAGTATCAAACAACAAAAATCAACAAATAAAATATCTGCAGCATCTCACAGCTTATTTCCCTTTTATCTCCTTGTTTATGCCTCCCTACTTATCTAACTGATAGCAAAATATTGAATTTGGATTTGCAGAGGCCCCAAATCATGACATAATTTAATTATTAGAAGAATAATTGGCTCTTGATTGTTTCATATCAAGAAACTACTCCCTATCCCTATTTTTTTATGTTCCACTTTTGTTCTGCTTTGAGTTATAATACTTTCATTTCCATTATTGTTGATAGTTACTCTTTCAAATAATGGACAAAGTTCATCAAATGCTGACTGAAAAACGAAACAAGCCCCAAGCATGTAACTGACTAGAAGGGAGTATATGGAAGGTTTGTGACTCACTTCTCTGCTCCCCCTCCCTGAGCAGTTCAGGCCCCTACTTTATAATACTGGAGACCCAGTGTCAAGATTTATTATCTTTTTTGCGGCTAGGAAGTCCTCCAGCTGGTGATTGCACATATTTTTAAAATGTATGCACCATGAAAAAGAATGAGGGAAGTAGGGAAAATAAAATAAAATAAGCCAAAGCATTGTTAGCTGCCTTTTTTATTGCAAATATTACATTTAATAAGGTTGGCATGCCCTTCAAAATTTATTTAATTAATACTATTTGATCCAAGCCCAAATTATGACTTCCCACATATATGACATATCTAATGAACTGTGAAAGGGAAGCCGTTCAGATGGTGACCAACAACCGATGCTTAGTTAATCTTTTAAATAAACTGGAGCTCACAATGTGTCCCTTTGAAGTCATAAATAATGTATATTTTTCTTTTGACTTTTAATAAGCCAGCAGAGTTCATCTCACAGTCTCCAAACACATATATTTTATTATGGGCCTCTGCAGTTTACTTTAATTAGTGTGTCTGAGTGCTTTGGGAGACTTAGCCCTACTGAAAACAAACAGAGTCTAACCATCTATAAAACATTAGCTCCCTTCGGTTTATCCTGATGCAGCCGAGCCTCAGTGAGAAACACATGGTGTAAGTAAACACTCATAATTGCATTAGAATTCCCTGGCGTATCGGTAATTCAAGCTCAGCTTCATGAGATTGTCAAAGCAGTTAGAACAGGTTTACCAATCTGAACGTCTTTGGGGATTTTGTGAAATTCCACTCGGAGAGAACTTTAAATGACAAATCTAATAGATACAGCAGATGACAGAACAAGCCCCCAGAAGCTCCGAGATGGAGGCATGGTGTTAAAAAGAAAAGCTCCTGTGGTGAAATTGGATTCTTCTCAGAGTTTCTGAAAATTGCCATTCATCAGTATTTGAATGCTCCGGAGAGAGTAGGTGTTTGCCTGTCCCAATCTAACTTCCCCACATTTCTATTTATAAATCTATCTTTCTTGAGTGTGAGAGATTATGGATCTCAAATGGTACATGGAAAATAAAGCAAACATCTCATATAAAAGCATGACTCATTAGTTCTAGAGAATGGTGGGTGTAAAGGCATATGATACAGCCACCATGTGGAAGCTAAGCGGATCTTGGTCTGGTTAGTGTTTGAATGGGAGGTAGCTTGGGAACCCAGTGGAAAACATCTTGAGTTTCTGGGAAGAAAGGTGAACCAGGCAAGCAAGAAAATAAGATAGCTTTAAAGCAATATAAGAGTTACCACAAAGATGAAGAAACTGGGGTAGAAGTCATCTCATGATGGAGGCAATAGCCAACTTTACTGGGTGAATACAGTTGGCTATTGGCTCTATCCTGAGGTAACTTCTACCCCAGTTGAATATTCACATGCAGCCAGACTTTTGCAAATTGCCCCCCTTATATCTGAATCACTGAATAACCTAAATTTGGAAACTTCCAATAAAACAAATGCCCCAATTACAGCATGGCCTATAGTCTGAACCTATATTGAACCAATGTATAAAACTGGTACACACTGATGCAGCGTCAGGGAAGTGTCCTTAGAAATCAGCAGTGGAGTGGGGTGAGAGATGTTTGCATGAGTGCATTATGGGGCAACCTGAACCTTTAATAACTCAATGGGAGCACTTTCTATAGGGATACCATTAAGGTATATGCAATATGACAGGCGGCATTGGGAATTAGTAGTCATCAGGTGATATTAGGATCTTGTGTCAAGATGAAGGGGAAGCAAATATTGAATAAGGAGATTGCACTTTGTGGGGGAAAACCCCATTATGCTGTATATTTGCCTTTTTATGTAAGAAATTTATGTAAAATATTTTAAGCTGGCCCCCTTCATTGTATGTGAAATGTGGAAATTTCCCCATAATAAATGGAATGTGTCTCTGCATTATAAAGAAACCTGCTGGCTTGTTAGTAAGCCTATTGTCATTATGGTATTCATACTGTAGATGTAGCTGCTTGCCAGTGGAAATAAGGGAAAGTACAAACTGCCCTTGAAGTATTTTGTCCAGGCTAGCTATTGATTAATTCTATGATTCTATCAGAATTATAATGAATGTGTATTAAACTGAGGATGGTTTCGATTGCCAGTTGTTTCTATCCGATAATGTCAAAGCAATAAGCAAGATTCACCCAAAGTTAAATATGTGTCCCATCGATTTCCATGAGAGAAAATTAAACACATCCTGATGTTGTGGAAAACAATGGCAATAAAATGTGCTTTGGGTCTGGTTGGATTATTCTGGCTCTTTATTTATCTGTCTACAGACCAGTCATCAACATTAAATGTAAAGATTGCACAAAACTGTTAAGAACTGCAAACACTTCAGAAGGAAATGATCCATATTGAAACTAATTGTGATTAACTGGAGTACAGAGCTGAAAGCAATAGAAAGAGCCTCAGAAAAGATGCATGTAATGGGCAGTCAGGAAGCCTAAATGTACAAAATGGAGACAGCAGAAAATGCACAGGAACTGGTTAGAACCTCAGGTCTTCTAAGGACAAAAGATTAATCATGGATCTAGGACAGACACCTGATTAAACACACTAGGTTGAATCCAAACGAACTGTGCAATTCATACATGTGTACTAGGATGTAAGCCCCACTGATTTCAATGAAACTAATTTTGAAAAGCCATTTCCCACCATGGATTTGTTAGTAACTTACATTAAAAACCATCAACTTTAAAATATAAATTTAGTGCCTGATTAATTGGGGCAACATTTTAATTGATAAAAACCTTTTAATTGATTAATTCAATTGATTAATTGACTATATGTTTCAGTCATAAGTGGAGCACAGTCTAGAATATGATTAAGCCACATGTTGCTATAAGACGGGCAAATTTCCATTGATTTGAAGCACTTGCTTAACTCTCGCATTAAAACCAATGGGATCTATAAGCACCGAGCTTTGGCAGGATTATAACCTAATCTTTGTATATAAAACAGAAGCGTTAATGGTACTTCACAGTATTTGGGACTGCTTATACTTCAGCTCTGTTGTGGCCACCATATTGTAAGATGGATACTCACAAACCGGTAGAGTTTGTGGATGAAATGATAGAAAGTTTGAAATGATGCACCATGAAAGTTGTCTACAAAGGAAGCTTCTTCTCCTCCTCCTCCTCCTACTCCTCCTCCCTCCTCCTCCTCCTGTATATTTATTGAATTTCTCCTACAAAAATATTTTAACAAAGGAAGCAAATTGACATTAAATGCACAATAAAACAATATGTGAAGTTCTCCACAAAGGTAGTCATGGCAAAGGGGTGACAAGTGGTTAAGAGGTGCTGTCTCAGCAAGGGAGTCTCTTGAAACAAGAGAGAGCACAAGGTGTCCAGGTACAAGCAGATTGTGTACTGTATTAACATACAAATGAAATGGAAGCCAGATTTCCAGGAACTACCCAGGTTGACCATATCTTTGATTAGAGATGGATGATTTTGTCCGTCACTTTCAATGGATGTTTGGTTCATTTCTTCCAGGCTTGTTGTAAGTTCACTTCTCCACATTTCCATCAGTTAGTCATTTTTATTTTATTTTTAAAGTAAGAAAGTCATCAAAATCCCTCAGCATTTTAGTATAATTTCCCCCTAATAAATATAGGTTGGTATGCAATTTTACCGACTATGCACAGTTTTGCAAAGCAATTCCCCCTAAAAATACATTTGTGCATGTTATTTTCACAAAGCTGTTCATTCTAATGCACACTTTACTTCAGTATATGCATTCTTACACACGTTACTTGGTCAGAGAACTGCATAGCAAAATAAGGAGAAGAGTGAATTTTGAAGCTAGTCTTAAAGAAGATAGTGAAAGAGAGAAAATGACAAAGAGCAGGTGGCAACACAAGTACTTTTCAGGTAGATCTACACAGTGGCGTAGCGTGGGTTGTCAGCACCCGGGGCAAGGCAAGTAATTTGCGCCCCCTAACCCGTGGATTTGCGGCCCCTAACCCGTGGATTTGCGCCCCCTAACCCTAACCCCCAGATGTTGCGCCCGGTGCGGCCGGCCCCCCCTGCACCCCCCACGCTACGCCACTGGATCTACACATGGTTGGTAGACCTGGGCAGTGGATCAAATTGTCTAACAAAGACATTGATTCTCTTTGTGTGGGTTTTAAGAAGAAATTGCATAAAAAATCTTTGAGTGGCTGGCTTAATTTGAGGGAAAGGTACCATTGTTGAAAGTTGGGCAACAATTCCTGCTACCAATAATAATATACATTAAGCAGGAATAGTAAATACATAATCATGTACTTAATCAAGGAAGTTTCCCCCCAGAATGAGTGAGGGGTTAAGAGTGGAGTTTAGAAAGATACAGGCTCTGATTAATATATTATATAAAATGATACCAAACAGTATAGATGCTATCAGATTTGACCACGTCTCTGGAAAGCTGAGTCTGATGGGTCTGTTTCTCTAGGAGAAATAGATGCAAAATATGAATGATTAGGTCTTGCAGTTGCTGTGACTCAGGGGTCTTCCAGCTCTATAGAATATCTGTATGGGAAATAACCAAGAAATGTACAATGAGTTATTTTCTGGTGGGGTGGGGGGTGGGAACATCCCCTCAAATTAATGGTTTGATGAGTAATTCTAGAGTGTTCCAGGAAAATTTGTAACCTGCCACAACATGACAGCTTCCAGCTCGCTGATTTTATGATGCAATGGTTATCCTTTCTCTCTGATTGTCATTAAAATTGTCTGCTTCTACCTTGCAGAATATTCTTCCTGAAAATCTGGACCCATATTCATTGCAAGTTAACTTCGAGCATATGCGTCTGGTTCATTGGCTCCCACAAATTCATGCTTTTGGTTCTGATTAGTCGCCAGAAGTTTTCCCTACTTTTTCTTTTTATATATAAAAAAATCTAGTTAAAATCGTCAAAGCACTGATAATATCTGCTTGTAAATAAAGATTAATTCATATATCTCAGCGGTCTTCGTGTGAGATTACTTCCCTGTGTTCAGAATTCTACGCTAATTTATTTCATTGGAACTTGTGCAAGAAGACTTTCCTGTGCTTATGCTTTGACTTTTTCATTGATTGTAATTGGTTTTTTGTTTTATGAATAGCACCTGCCTAGAGTCTTTGAATTGGGATCATCTAAGCATGTAAACAAATATATAGCACATATTAATTTATGGCTCTAGGGATACACTGCGGTTTCAAACAAGAGCACAACCTTAATTTTCCTTAACAAAATATTTTTTTTTCCTTATCAGGTTTCTAGTAGACAAGGCAGCCCGCTTTGTGTGTTTGTACAATTTAAGTAGGTTCTTAGTCTGTTTGTTAAGACATCATGTTTATTTTAAACTCCTACAGGAAGTTATTAATCTGCCCCAACGCTAAAGGTCTGAGCTGATATAGATGAGAACAATGCTAAGCAATTCTTCATGTCATCTTTCAAACCCAAATCTTAGCACTCTTCTTCATGGATCCCAGGTTGCTTTGAAAATGACTCACTTGTTTGCCCACGTCACGTTAGTGCCAAGGACTGGGTCTGTCTGTTATGCACACCCAGTGGCTTAAGCAAGGTGCCTTCCAGACTCAAAGAGCTGGTGAAGAACCCAAAGTATGCTTTAATCCAGTTCTCATTTTCATGTCACAAAAGGTGCTATGGAATGATTGCCATTTGGAAAAAGAAGAAGGCAAGCACAATTAAAAGCTGAACCTCTAATCCCCTTTGCCTCTGGCTTTGTGCCGGAGCCAAAAGAAATATTGTCTTAACAGGTACATTTCCCCTGGAGGGAAAAACACACCCTCGACCACCTAGCAGGCAAGATGACGAGATAATAGGATGCCGGGCTGTATCAGTGGCCAACAAATTGTGCCTTGGCTTCTGTGGCTGACAGAAGAGCATAGAATTGATGGGTGGCAAAGGGAAAGCTCTGTCTTCTGACAGTGGGTGGGTCGGCATTGTGGCAAAACCAAACAAGCACATTTTCCAGCTCCAGCCGCCAAGTCACATAGTGAGAAAATCTGTGCATGACTAACTGACATTTGTGTGGAGAGATGTTTCAAAAGTGATTGAAGGGTCCTCTAAGCAGCCAAAGCAATAATTAAGCTAATTGACACTGAGAGGGCGTGACTCAGCCCTTGCAAAACCACTCTCTTCTAATCGCTGCATTATGTTTAGCTACTTGGAAAATTTCTGGATGTTGCATTTTTTAAAAAGGAAGATCTATTAATTCTACCCTGTGGAATTAAGAAATCTTCCTTTAATATTTGGGAAGAACAGATGATAGTGATGATGATTTTTAAGAAAATGCACAACTTTTGTGAGCAATTTTCTGAGACAATTTGCAACCTGCAGATGCACTCTTCCAGCCTTCCTTTTCTGCTGTGTTTCTAGGCACAGGTCCACAATTTAAAGATCCGTGTCTGAGCATTTTCTAATTATGCCCCAGCACTGTCCCTGCAAAAACTCACTTCGTACAACTGAAAACAATCCTGAATTGCCATTTGTTCTGATTTGGCATTAAAGAGTGAGTTTTCCTGGCAAAAGCAGTAGAGCAAGGGGAAAAAAGGGGGCTTGGACCAGAACTGGGAAAGTGTGAACTTGTGACTAGAAAGCTTTGGTGGGGGGAGAGGTAAGTGTGGATCAGCCCTCAGTGGCTCAGGTTAGTGAGATTGAGTTGTAAACATTTCTATACCGTGGTGCAATTCCTCTTCATTTAATTGCCAGTAAAATTACACAGAAGCCCAGGCACAATTTGAAATTCGGGGATAATTTTGCCCCTCTCTCTGATGTAACCAAACCTGTCATAAGACAGAGTTATTTATTTATCATGGTACTTGTATCCCACCCTTTCCACAGTGAGCGAAAAGCAGTTTAGATGGAGCGTATCTAATGTTACTCTTAAAACAACTATGTGAGATAGCATTAAGGCGTAGAGATTGTGACTTTTTTGGGGTGCAGTGAGCCTCATGGATTTCTGGATATTAGGCCAACCACTGCCGCAAGACTGCAGGACCTTGTTTAGGATTTCATCATCTTTCGTGCTACATCCAAATGAGAGGGCTATTCTAATCCTTCCAACTCCTACAGTTCCTTCCACAGACAGTGTTAAGCTGCCTTTCCAAAAACCAAATAGCCAGCAGCATCACTGACTGGAAATGTGCGATGGCAGTGAAACCAGGAAGCCTTGCTAGTCCCAATGAATGGAATGTTAAAAACCTGGCTAGTTTCAGTTACATACAGAAAAATAAAACCAGCCAGTTTTGATACAAGTTTTAAATTTCAGAGCCAATTCTGAAACTTGTTAGGTTTTTTATTTTTTAAACTGTTAGTATATACCGTACTTTTTTAAAAAAAAGAAAAGCTAAAATGCACATTTCCTTACTAATAAAAGTTAAGAGTTGGCAGCTAAATAAATTAACCAGTTAAACATTAGTGTTTTGCTTTAAATATTAATTAATTCTCAAGACTGGCATCTGAGTAGGATGAATTGGGGACATCTGTTCTGAAACTTGTTAAGCAGAATTAGCAGCTCTGATTTCACTAAGAAATAGTTCCCATTTATTAACCAGATATTTGCTTTCATTTCAAATTAGTAAAAAAACTAGGCTGATAGGAGGAAGATGCTGGAATAGAACAGTATATAAATCTACTTCTTTCGAATAACTTGATACTCCTTTTTATTTTTTTGGGAAGTCAAAAGCTGTTGAAATTGGATGCCAGTGGAAAAGATATTACAGCCTTTCGTTAAATGAAACTTCAGCTGTTTATGTCAATACAGTGCCTTTGGAAATTATTGAATGAACCCATTTTAGACAGTAAACGCAACACCTTCTTATTTCCCCTACATCCTGGAATGAAGACCCAAGAGGCATGAACTATGAGGAAAGATTATTATTTATTAACTATAGCTTGAGAATCTGCAGCAATACAAGAAGGGAAATGAGACTGTGTACGTACTACCATTTTACCCTGGCTCTTGTGCCTTCCCACTACTGATGTTTGAAGCCTAGTACACATGGCGTTAGCCACAAACCATGCATATCCTGTAGTTTCTTGAGAAAATCTGCTTTTTTATTTGTTTTCGCTCAACCCAGCTCCCATCAAATTTGAAAGTGTAAGGCATGGTTAACCGGAGGTGTGTTCATCTCATACATCTGTTGCACATGGTGTCAGTTATTAAACTTTATTTCAGGCACAGACCAGCATAAGAGAAAACATATAGATAAACTGAACACATAAGACTTAAAACAGGTAAGGGATAAAAACTAGTAGTTAAAGGTGATTATATAATACATACCGTAACTTAAAAAGATAAAAAAACAATGACGACAAATGGTTAAAAGCCCAGGTCTTGCATTTTGGGCCTTCAGTTTAGGTCTAGTTTGTGGCACAAACCATCCTTTGACGAATATCCATCATGGCAGCACAAAATCTAGCCAGTGAATATATAACATCTGGGTTTTCATTCTGAAGTAGTAGGGAGGTGTAACGTTGTTCTGTGTTACCTGGTAATTAATGTAGTATAGGCAAGATGAACCTACTGTAGCTCATATAGTATTGGCATGTTCCATTGTTTCCAGTTGCCCAGAGCCACATGGGCATGATGGTGCATGTGTATATGATGATAGCATTTTTGAATAGGAGCTTGGAGGTTCCAGGTGTGAGGAAACAAGCCAGGCAGTGAGGCAATGGTGTGTACAGAATATTAGCATGTGACCTGAAACACAGCGATGGGAAACAACCTTGCTACATTTTAAACTGCTATTGTGTACAAGCTCTTAATTTGACAAGAGTAGACATTTGCGTGCAGCTGCTAAATGAGGTGGAAGTCCCTCATTCCCCAATATTCCCCATTTAATTCCTACAGTACATTGTAATGGGTCATGGGCAGAGAAATGCTGGTCGATATCTTCAATTGTGCCTTATGTAGCAGCTGGGAATATGGGCTGACCCACTTGTTGTGTTGATGTGTTAGGTTCCAGTAAGGGGTCTATAGCTCCACTGTAGAGCAAACACTGCGCCGGCAGACGACTCCAGCTTCCGCCCGTGGCAACTATACTGAAATAAGAAGGCAGGTAGCAGGTGATGGGTAAGACGAGTGATTTTTTTCTTAAAAAAATTAAATGTTTAGGAACACTCTCATTTTCCTACTCATATTGAGATACTGCCCCTCAATGAGGCCAAACTTAGATTCACAAAATGTTTAGGGCTATGCGTCTCCCTGCGTCCCCCCAGAAATAAAGCACTGGGTAAGACCGTCTGTGATAGGTACCAGTAACACCACAAAAACTCATAATTAATCAGTAAGTCACATCATTCTTTAGTCACCAAAGGTTGTTGCCATGGGTACCACCCTGACTTTGTGAAAGGGGTGCTTTGTAAACAGCCAAAATAATTGGCAAGATGTATTTTGAAAACTGGTTTCAGATAGTTTAGAAAAACTCCATGGTTCTTTAGGAACAATGGATGCTGCCTTAGACAGATGATGATAGATAGATAGATAGATGATAGATAAATAGATGATGATGATAGATAGATAGTTGGGCCTTTGGCTTCTCTCATAACTGCTGACGGGGCGGACAGGTTTGTGTGTGTGTGTGTGTTAGGATTGTGTGGATGTGCTCCTTCAGTGTACAAGCACTCCATTGGCAGGCATCAGGTGACCTTAACATAGTTAAAGAGTCAGTTTTAACCTCCTAAGAAGATTAGAGATCTGCAGGCATGATGAGCTGTCTGATGAAAGGTGCCACTTTTGAGTCCATGACCATTAAGGAATGAAGTTGTGGCAGGGCCAACCAGAGTCAAAGGTCATTTCATTCAGTGGAGGCTGACCCAAATGGGGGCACTGCCTCACCAAGCTCACCTGCCTGCCTGCTTACATATGACCAGTCCAGGTGGTGGCAATAGCTGTCATCTTCCTTCTCCTTAGTTTCAGTCTTACCTTTGTAAACTTCAGCAGGGAGGAGGATGAAGACAAAACCAGAATTCTCAGGCTCCACCTGCTTTTGGTTTTGGGTCCACCTACCATTGAGGGCACAAGGAGAAGGGGACGACAGAGGACAAGATGGTTGGATGGTGTTCTTGAGGCTACCAGCATGAGTTTGACCAAGCTGCAGGAGGCGGTAGAGGCCTGGCGCGCTCTGGTCCATAGGGTCACGAAGAGTCGGACACAACTAAACGACTAAACAACAATAGCCATCAATAAACTTGCCTTCTGCCCTACCAGCCTTCACTGATTTGAATATGTCTGGTAAGAAAAAAAAATCATTTTCCCCCTGACTTATTCTTGAACAATGACTTCCTGAAAATATTTTAGATATCTTTTTTAAAAAGAGAGAGAAACATTGACATGTAAGCAATGTTTACAGCACTTGATCATATAATGTGGGATAAGTTCTACAACTCATCACTTTAAGAGTAGCAAAGAAACAGTCCATCAAAATCACCATGTAATTGTCAGTAATTGAAAGTGGTTTCTTTAAAACTGGAAATGGGGGGGCGGGGTCAGAATCCACATAAGAGTGTATGAGAACCTATAGAAATCATCTTAATCACTCAATGAAAGGAAAAGCCAATTTGAATATTGTTTAGGATTAATCTATCACTACGCAGCAGCTCACCCTTGCCTGTTCTTGCTGTGTTTACTTTTGACATGAAGCAATACAAAGGTGTGAATTGGGAAGCAAGATTCAAAAGCACACCTCTCAAGAGTTTATTTTGTCTTTTGACTAAAATATTGTTGCACACCACCGCAATCTCCAAGTGTGTGAGATTTCAGGGGTTTCAGGCACACTTACCCAGGGTCCCTGATTCCTTTTGGAAATGAGGCACAGTGGAGACTGTGGTGTTTTTATGATCACCCAGTGATGTTGTGGGTGGGTGCACACCAAGATAGCAATCACCATTTCCTTTTTCATTCACCTGGGGCATGTGCTGGGAGTAAAAAGTTGGAATAACCTCATTAAGGGCCGGGTTTTCTAATGTGTAGCAAGTAACCTCATTCACCCTTGTGGACAGCAAGATCTGGAATCAATGTAGGCTGAAAGCAGCATGTTGTAGATGAGCATGAACAATTTTGGACTGAGAAAAATACATTTTTGTGCTACAAATATGTTGGTGTGTATACAGCCTTGGCTGTTCTCCCCCTTCTTCCTTCCCTGTAGAGATTTGTCAGATTAAGGACAAACAAAAGGGAGTACTTCTTCAGGGAGCACAAAATCAAATTGTGGAATTCGCCACACAAGATGTAGTGATGGCTGACGACTTGGATGGTTTTCAAAACAGAAAGAAATCACAAAAAATTCACAGGACAGAAGGATAACAAAGGTTACTAGTCACTAAGGCTATATATTACCTCCCCTACCAGTAGCTGGGGGAACAAGCAGATCCCTGCTATTCCAAGCATATCCTGCTTGTGAGATTTCAGAAGGCAACTGGCTGGAGACTGCGAGAAGCAGAATATTGACCAGATAGACCTTTGGTCTGATTCATCAGGGCAATTCTTATGCACTTATTGGAGCTACCATCTGTGGCATTTGTACGGAGCCCCTGGTCGTCTCACGGACAATCGACCCATACATCACTAATCCACTGCCACCAACCAGGTCCTCCCTGGTAAAATCACTTCAGTCTCAGTCAGGTTCTCAATTAATAAAGAAGAGTGTATTTTATTTTAGACACAAACAAACTTCCAAACATTCCAAATGTTGTTGCTCTTTACTTTCTTAGTCTTATTTTCCTCTCTCTATCTCTTTTACCTCCCCACACTCAAGAACCCACTGCCCTAACTGTCTCTCTATTACCAACTGCCTGCCAACTGCTTCTCCAACTGCTTTTCCCAACCAGCCAACCCACTAAAACCAGCCAACTACCCACCAACAACTCCCAACGAACTCCCCCCCCCACGAACTCCTTTTATAGTCCCACTGACTCCACCCCCCTGGGTCCTGACTGGGCAACCTGTTTAACTATTTCACCTCCAGCACTCTCTCATATGTTAATCGTCACACCATCAATTATATGCATCTCATTTGTTGAACGTGCAATCTAAATAGACAGAATAAGCAGCCATATGACTGTTTTTTGTTGGCATAGGTTTATTAAGCACACTACTAGATGTCTTTCAGAAACCAGCAAATTCCTTAGAAATGTGAGGCAAAATGACTCATGAATGTTCTAGATGTAGCAAAAGTAGGTATGAATTAGTGCTAAGATTGCATCTTTCTTACTGTGTCAAGTCTAGACACCCCTAAGATCTGCAGTGCAGATCTCAGAGAGCTAAAATTCTAGTTTCCCAAGACTTGCACAGCTGTAATTTAGCTTCAGGTTTCCAGAGGTCAGAAGTCAAGCCATTAATCAATTTGATATAATTCAAAATATCCCAGGGGATTGGGGGGGGGGGAAATCAACAGGGAAACAAGTCCTGTTTTTCTGTATATGACAGGCAACATCACATGATTTAAATCAGCATGTTCATAACTGTGGCATGATCCTGTTATGATTCTTCATAGCTGCTGGTCTTTCAATCATAATAGAATGGCTTCTCAAAACTCACAATTGAAAACCAGTGTGTCTAAAGTATTGGGTTCGTAGGTAGAAAACCCAACCGCAAATCACTTTGCTGCTGTGGAGTTGATGTCACTGAGAAAAACCTTTTCGTAGTGCCACCTTCAACATTGGTCCTATCAGAATGGCACAACTATTGACATTGTCTGTGTGTGTGTGTGTGTGTGTGTGTGAGTGAGAGAGAGGGAGGTTTCAATGCAGACAAAAGATCTGTTTACTCTCTTTAATAAAACCAGAAAATACATTCTGAAGAGAGAGAAAGTACAGAAATAGCAATTAATTGGAGGGGGGCATTACACTGTCTTTGTTTTGCTTTTTGCTTTTAGTAGTGCTTTCTGCTCAGACAAAAGAATTTGGACAAAATATTGCATTGGTATGAATTCCCACATATAAAATTACTTTGAAATCACCTGTCAGTGCCAGTCATTTATTTAAAAAGGTAAAGGGACCCCTGACCATTAGGTCCAGTCGTGACTGACTCTGGGGTTGCGGCGCTCATCTCGCTTTATTGGCCGAGGGAGCCGGTGTACAGCTTCCGGGTCATGTGGCCAGCATGACTAAGGCGCTTCTGGCGAACCAGATCAGCACATGGAAACACTGTTTACCTTCCCACCAAAGTGGTACCTATTTATCTACTTGTACTTTGATGTGCTTTTGAACTGCAGGAGCAGGGACCGAGCAACGGGAGCTCACCCCGTAATGGGGATTCGAACCGCCGAACTTCTGATTGGCAAGTCCTAGGCTCTGTGGTTTAACCCACAGCACTACCCACGTCCCAGTCATTTATTAGACTATAACAAAATATATGTGTACCTGATTGGGATGGGTAAATCTGTCAAGCTTGGTTTCTTTCAGTTTTTCATTTTTCAAATCTTAAATTCAGTTCTTCACATTGCCACAAAACCCTCTTGAAAATTCATCAACATTTTTTATTTTTATTTATTACATTTATATATCGCCCTTCCTCAGAAGATCTCAGGTTGATTTATGAGTTTCTTCAAATACACTCATTTTGGCAGACCAATTTCCCCTAAAAGAATGCATTTTTATATGTGATTTTTCACTTAGATTTGTATTTATAAGCGTATTTTACCTCAGAACATGCATTTTTGTACGTATTACTTGGCTACAGAACTGAACTGCAAAATCTGGAGATGTACTAAGGCTGAATTTCAGTCTGTGTATGAATTAGGTAAGTTGTGTGAATTAGGTAAACTGAAATTTAATTGCAAAGTGCACAGAATTTCTCGCTCATCTCTTGTTATCTGACAAGATCATGGTCTTCATGGGCAAGTTATTTTTGTTAGTTTATTTATTTAACAGCATTTCTAAATTGCCCGTTGACAAAAAGTTCTCTGGGAGGTTCAGACACAAAAGTTAAAACCTTGAAATGTGAAAAAGAACACAGACACTAAATCTTACATAGTTGTGGTGGTGGGGCCATTACTATGTGAATGATGATGATCTTCAGGTGTAATTCTGAGTCTTGTGTATTAGCAGAGCACTGTTCCTATAGCTATGTGGAAGTGTGGTTAGAGATTGGTGTTATTGTAATGTATGCTGATGTTAGATTACATAATCCTTTCGGTTTTATAAATTATTGTTAACTGATGAACTGCTCTGCACTACACTTCTTCTTCCATGGTGGATTTTTGTTTTCCTGGTTCTTCACAGAACAACTACTGCTGAATGTTACTGCCCTAATTTACTCCTAATTAGGAATTCAAAGGCTGAAGATGAATTGTTTATGGGGTGAATTAATTCTCCAAAGACTGGTTTCTCTACATATGCACTTTACAGACAGACCCTAATCTTGTAAAGATGATTTGCATATGAAGTTCATTTTTAAGCTTGGGCTTACTGTAAAATGAATTCATTTATTGCTTCTAATGATTATGCTGCTGCTTTAAAGAGCAAAGCAGAAGAGGATCCAGTGACCCAGTCAATCAAAATGTTTTGCTGAAAATCAGAGGAAGTGGTGGTGGTGAAGAGGAGAGACTCTATGTGTCTTGTTAGCTTCTTATTATGCTTTCATGGAGGAATCAATGAATGAATTACCGGTAAACTAGTCTGAGGCTCATTACGTTTTTACTAATCCATAGTTCGTTAAACATCAGTACATAGCCTGAGATGATGTGCAATGATGCTTAACCAACATGTGTGATGTATTTATTTTAAAGCAAAATATTTTATTAGCTGCCTTCCCAATGAATGTGAAGCAAAACAAAGAAGCCCACAAAATCAGTACAATCACCAATAAGAACAAAGCTAGAAGAACCAGAGACCAATAAAAAGAGGTGCATTTGGTACCCTTCCAGTAGGCCAATAAAGCAGGGGAATGGCAGATCTGAGTTGGAGTATAACCCCACAGCCTTGGGCAATTGATGCTAAGGCTGTTATCATAATCACAGCCATTATGTATTAGCTTTATATGAATATGGGGATCTAGAGTCCAGACTGGTATGGCAGTTTGAGAGTTTTTGTAGCTTGGGGTACAGATGATTTCTGGAACAGGGTCTTCCAGATGATTTCTGGATCAGGTGGCCTGATCTCTTATAAACAAGCACAAGGAAAAAGCATTGTGGTTTCTTTAACAGAAAACAATCATAGAAAAAAACAGAGTGAAATATAGCACCCCTGAAAGGAGTTTTGAACATTAACCCTTAGACATGTTTCAACTTTAGGCCCTTACCTCAAATCATGAGCAGAAGTCCACTAGAAATTAATATGAAGTCTATGTTTGTGTCCTCTGAACTGAATAAATATGTTCCCTCTAATATATTTCTACAAAATAGAATGAATTACTGTTGGAAACCAGACATAGAGCAGGATTTAGGGTGGTGCAGTGTGTGTGTGTGTGTGTGTGTGTGTGTGTGTGTGTGTGTGTGTTCCTTTGCAAAGGGCACCAACATACTCTCCAACATTTCTCCAATGAAAATAGGGGCATTCTATTCCACAATAATAATTTTACTATTTATACCCTGCCCCAACCACTCAGGGCAGCTTCCAACATATAGAAGGACATAATAAAACATTAAACATAAAAAAAATGTCCTTATACAGGGCTGCCTTCAGACGTGTCCAATGTTTCTCCGATGAAAATAGGGACATCCTACCATACCCTCTAACATTTCTCTGAGGAAAATAGGGACACCCTAAGGAAAAGTGGGACACTTCAGGATTAAATCAGAAACTGGAACAGCTTCTGTAAATCCGGGACTGTCCTTGGAAAATAGGGACACTTGGAGTGTCTACACCAAGCCAGTGTGCACTTTGGTAGGGACAGCAAGTCTCAAGTTGCAACTTAGAAAGCAATATTCTGTACCAATTTTTGCCCTTGCTCATGTTACCAAAGTCTGCCCCTGCCAGGCTGATAACTGAGAAGCTTTCACTTGGATTCCACTTCTTCCTCCACCAAATGCCTTCTTGACATGCAAGTAAACTTTTGGACAATCACCCTATAAAGGCACAGAGAATTCAGTTTCATGGTAAGGAGGAAGTTGTTAGTCCACAATCTTCTGCTCTTTTAAATAACTTGGATCTCCTCCCACAAAAATATGAAGCCCTGCAGGCCATGATTATATTGAGTGGTAAGGACAGTGAGAATCAGTGCACACACTTGTTTCTTCAGTCCAATAATCTGTTTGATCAATACTCTTACAAACACATTCTCGTCCAACTGCCAGCTGCCCTGAAGGCCACAAAGGGCAACACAATCTAATCAGCCAAAGTTGACTTGCACTAATTCCATATTAATGAAGCTTTCTTTGCCTTGCGTTGCCTGTTCAATAGCAGACAATGAAGAATCTATGCACCTTGAATCATGCTCTTTGGGGATGAATGGAGGAATCTTCCCACATTGGTATTTTGATGAATTAATGCCTTAAGAAGGCTGTGACGGCAATCCTGAAAGCAATTCATCAGTTCTTTTTGAAGACCAGTATGGCCAGTTAGCACTAGACAAATTGCTCAGCCACCTAGAAGCCTCTGCCCCTGTCTTCATCACATGATTTTCCACTTTGTAAAAATAAATTTTTAACTACTGTATTCAGCATTTCCTTAACAATGTAGGATCAGCAATATTGTGCAGCCTAGCAAGTATAATGTTGTGTGTGTGTGCTTATCTACCTAAAGCTAGAGATTCCACTTTTGCAAAGGAACCACAGCTCAGTGACAGAGCACATGCTTTTCATTCAGAAAGTACCAGGGTCAAACCCCGATATCTGCATTTTAAAGGAATGGGTAGCAGAGAATGGGGAAGATCTCTGACAAAGAGCCACTGCCTGTCAGGGTAGAGAGAGTTCCTTGTGAAGAGGAATTGATTGTTAACCCACTCTGAGAATTGTAGCTCTGGGAGGTGAATAGGACCCTTAACAAAGTACAGCTCACAGAATTCTTGGTGGGAAGCCATGACTGCATCATGTGGTATCACAGTGCTTTAAATGGTGTGAATATGGCCTCTCTGTATTACACTCACAAACACCCACACCCCTGTACATTTTCTCTCATTCTTTATCAGATCACATATGCAGATGTCTTTATCAGTGCAGGGATTTTGGGATCTTGGAATATATTCATCCAGCACACCTTTTAAGTTGTGGGTGAACATATCAGATGACACAGCGATTCTTCAAACAGCTCTTGTTTATTCACAGGCCAGAACTGAACTGAACTGAAGGGTTCAGCCAGCCTGCTTATATAGAGCTCCACTAGAACGCAACAGTAACCATTTTCTGTAACTATCCAATCACTGAACGTCTCTTTCGACCCCTTATTTGCATATGTGGACCTGAGTGAAAACTATCTACAGTATCCCCCTGCTGGCCCAGGGGGAGAACTTCAGTACATAACAACACCCATAACCTCCATGCTCTGAGATGACCTCTTGCAGGCCCACTTTTCCATTTTGTTGCTAAGCCAAATTGGGCCATCAACACAGGCTTCGCAGGTCACATTACTCCCCTTTTCCCATGGCACATGTAGTATTTCCCATGAAATACTGCTCCACTGTGTGCATGTGAGAACAACACTTCAGCCTGTGGTTTGGAAGTAAAATGTTGAACCAGGACCTGTAGAGATTCCTATGGAAACATGCTCACTCACCAGTAGGTTCACATGCCACTTCAGGAGGCAATGATTTCCCATGGAACAGAGGAACACCTTTCCCCCACTTTGAATGCTCTTGCACTAGAAAATTATCCTGATTATGGTTGCTTCCAGACTGCTGCTATTTTAGGGTGGAATTCAGTCACATGCTGGAAATACCAAGCTGTACAATTAAAGATAATTCCGAGCTCTTGCACAATAAACTTGCTTTCTCAAGAAGGGGAAGTGATAGGGAAATGCAGTGGACAGTGCAGGATAACACTTGCTTTGATGCAGTGTCATTTAGTCTCCCCAAAAACAAACCAGAGAGTGCTCATTAAATAGCCAGCATCACCTAATCTCTTTGCAAACAAATGAGGATGAATGCTCGCAGATCAGGTTGTCTGGATCATGCCTATTTTCCAGAGAAACCAAGATGGGCAAGGGGGGAGAGTGGGAAGGGAAGAAGGAAGAAATGGAAAATGGGAGCTGAACTGACTTGGCTCTCAAGCCTGAGATTTTCCACTATTGTTGCAAGGCTTGGGGTCTCATATTATACTAATAAACATACAACTGATAATCTGACCATCAGCATGGCGATTTATTAAAGCTGGCTTTCTGAGCAATGTAAACACGGAAGCAAATATAAAGCTCTCAGCTTGTACACTGAGAAAGCATTATCAGCTGATGCTTCCACCTGGGGCAAGGCAGCAGTGGCCTCTTGCAGTAATTAATTTGGGCCATTAGCTGAAAGTCAGGGTTTGTTTCAGTTCATCAGTCTTCCTCACACTCTGGCCCCCCCAAATAAAATAAAGTTATGTAAAAACAAACACTGACTTCATGTCTGTTGTGCCATCAAAGCGCCTCTGATCTGATAGATGGGTCACTAAGTACATGTACAACTCTGCTGTGACAGAAGCAACTTGCTCTGCTTGAGCTACAGCAGCTGGACATTTTGTATGCGCCAAAAGCATCAAATAAAGCATTTTGTGAAAGGTGCAAAATGTTTCACATCTGGGAAGGAAGGCTTCAAAAGGCAAAGTAAAGGTTCCAAATTTAAGTGCAAATATGTACACAGTGGTAAAATACATGAAGGGGTTTCAAGGTCCGAGCAACACAAGATGTCCACCATGGATTTCCCACCACAAATGACACCCCCATGTTGATTTTCTCCTTCCCTCATAC
The DNA here is from genome assembly GCF_964188305.1 of Podarcis bocagei. Classification (NCBI taxonomy): domain Eukaryota; kingdom Metazoa; phylum Chordata; class Lepidosauria; order Squamata; family Lacertidae; genus Podarcis; species Podarcis bocagei. The sequence continues at coordinate 54,570,003 of NC_138134.1, forward strand.
TGGGTAGAACAACTAACTTCATGATGTGGCTTCATCATGTTGTGAGTTTCCTCGCCTGTTGCTAGGAGCAACTGATGATACCATGAATTGGAAACAGGTAAACTGACAATGTCACCATGCTCACTGATGTGAAAGGGTCAGCAACACAATGTCTACAGTGCCTACAGTTGCCAGTGTGCATGCTAGTGCAAGAGGGTTTTATAAGCATATGATGAACAATTTGTTGTTGTTGTTTAGTCGTTTAGTCGTGTCTGATTCTTTGTGACACCATGGACACTCCTGTCTTCCACTGCTTCCCGCAGTTTGGTCAAACTCATGTTAGTAGCTTCGAGAACACTGTCCAACCATCTTGTCCTCTGTCGTCCCCTTCTTCTTGTGCCCTCCATCTTTCCCAACATCAGGGTCTTTTCCAGGGAGTCTTCTCTTCTCATGAGGTGGCCAAAGTATTGGAGCCTCAGCTTCACGATCTGTCCTTCCAGTGAGCACTCAGGGCTGATTTCCTTTAGAATGGATACGTTTGATCTTCTTGCAGTCCATGGGACTCTCAAGAGTCTCCTCCAGCACCATAATTCAAAAGCATCAATTCTTCGGCGATCAGCCTTCTTTATGGTCCAGCTCTCACTTCCATACATCTCTACTGGGAAAACCATAGCTTTAACTATACGGACCTTTGTCTGCAAGGTGATGTCTCTGCTTTTTAAGATGCTGTCTAGGTTTGTCATTGCTTTTCTCCCAAGAAGCAGGTGTCTTTTAGTTTTGTAACTGCTGTCACCATCTGCAGTGATCATGGAGCCCAAGAAAGTAAAATCTCTCACTGGCTCCATTTCCTCCCCTTCTATTTGCCAAGGGGTGATAGAACCAGTGGCCATGATCTTGGTTTTTTGATGTTGAGCTTCAGGCCATATTTTGTGCTCTCCTCTTTCACCCTCATTAAAAGGTTCTTTAATTCCTCCTCACTTTCTGCCATCAAGGTTGTGTCATCTGCATATCTGAGGTTGTTGATATTTCTTCTGGCAATCTTAATTCCGGCTTGGGATTCATCCAGTCCAGCCTTTCGCATGATGAATTCTGCACATAATTTAAATAAGCAGGGAGACAACAGATAGCCTTGTTGTACTCCTTTCACAATTTTGAATGATGAACAATAGTTATGTTTAACTAGGGTCTGCCATTGCTGCTGATGTTGCTCACCCACCTGTCTATTCTCTCCCCTCCCCCCAGCACCCTTGCCAACCCAAACCCCTCCCTTTACACCTCTCACTAATCCCCCATCCCCTCAAAGGTTCTTCAATCCATCCATGTATGGTCTTTCGTCTCCATTTTTGTCTTGTTCACCTAACATTTGTAAGCTTTTTAGACAAGGACTCTGAATTGAAATACAGTGGTACCCCACAAGACGAATGCCTCGCAAGACGGAAAACCCACAAGACGAAAGGGTTTTCTGTTTTGGAGGCGCTTCGCAAGACGAATTTCCCTATGGGCTTGCTTCGCAAGACGAAAGCCCATAGGGAAATCTCCGGGGACCTGTTTTAAATTGCTGGCGGTCGGGAGCAAAGACTTTCGCCCACAGCCGGCCTTCAGAAGAGGTCCTGGACCTCTTCTGAAGGCCGGCGGGGGGCAAAAGTCTTTGCTCCCCCCCGCCTGCCTTCCCGGGACAGCGGAGACTTCTCCGCTGCCCTGGGCGATCTTAAAATGCTGGCGACTTCTGTGCTGTCCCAGGGAGATTTTAAAATGCTGGGGGTCGGCAGCGAACACTTCGCTCCCGCCCGCCAGCATTTTAAGATCGCCTGGGGCAGCGGAGACTTCTCTGCTGTCCCGGGCGATCTTAAAATGCTGGCGGGCGGGAGCGAAGCGTTCGCTGCCGACCCCCAACATTTTAAAATCTCCCCGGGACAGCAGAGACTTCGCTCCCGCCCGCCAGCATTTTAAAATCGCCCCGGGACAGCGGGGGCTTTTAAAATGCTGGCGGTCGGCAGCAAAGCCCTCCTGTCCCCGGAGCTTGCGGGGCGGGAGGTGGGAAGAAGGGCTTTTCTTCCCACTGCCAGCCTTCAGAACAGCCTTCTGAAGGCTGGCAGTGGGAAGAAAAGCCCTTGTTCCCCCCCCCCAGCCTTCAGAAGAGGTCGGGGGACAGACTGTCCCCGGACCTGGTCTGAAGGCGGTTTCCCTTAGGAACGCATTAATTGATTTTCAATGCATTCCTATGGGAAACCGTGCTTCGCAAGACGAAAAACTCGCAAGAAGAAAAAACTTGCGGAACGAATTAATTTCGTCTTGCGAGGCATCACTGTATACGATTGGAACAGTCATTCGGTCACAGGAGGGAGCCAGCAGTAAATCACAGTGAGCAAGTGAGAGTTAACTCTTTATTAGCAAAAACAGGATCTGTACAGGAGTGTCAGGCCTAATGAGCTCAGCAACTCATCTCTGGCCGGTCTTGCCTCCATGAAGCATTTGTTGAAACAGAACGTCCCCATCTCCCCACAGCCCTGAGATCTTCTGATGAAGGGTAGTATATAAATTTAATAAATAAATAGTAAGTCCACCCTTCTCCATGGGTTTTTCAAAGCAATTTGAGACTGTGCCTATGTGAAGCTAACTTCTCCTTCACTCTCTTCATGCCTCTCCTGGTTCTGGGATATGGGGTCAGGAAGGGAGCTTGTCACAGCAGAAGGGGGAGACACCCCATGCCTCTTCACCAGCTGGACTCATCTCTGCCTCTTGGTCTCTGTCCTCTTCTGATTCAGCTTCAGCTTCTTATTCTGGACTTCTCTCTTCCAAAGACTCCCCACCTACCCACTCAGTAAGCCGCATACCTCTTCAGCTTCCAACACTTCCTCCCAGTCTTCTTCCTCTTCTCCCTCTGACCATTCATCATCATCCCACCACCACTCCCTGAGCTCTGAGCCTTCTTCCCTCGGGGATTCCCAAGCTGGTTATTCCCACCATTCCGCTGCATCCAACCATGTGACATGTGGTATAGCTTTCATTGGTCTATACCTTATCTGGAAGGCATGTGGGAAAGGGCTCACATGTTTCAATGGGGGATCTGCCTGTATTTCCCCATGCTTTTTATGCTGGGTTCACATAACACCCCCCATATCATGATAACATTTATTGCAGTTGGTGGCTGTTCACATGCATTTTCAATTTTGCCAGTGGTTGTGCACCAGACCGGTCAACCTGAACTCTGCATACTGCATCTCTGAAGCTTGTCCAAAGCCACTTTAACTTGTGTGTGTTGAACGATTCACAGATCTTTGTGCCTTTTCACCAGGAATTAACTGATAATCTTGGAATCCTCAAGGTAGGAAAGTACAGTCAATGTCACCTCACTTTTAGCTGATCTTTCCAGCCAATGCTTTTTCTCGCTTCTCTGAAAGGGAAGACCTCATAACTTTTTCCACTGTCTGCAGAGGAAAACTTTTTCCACTGTCTGCTTCAGTACAAATTGAGAAGCTACCCCTTACGGTGTGGCAAATACGACCTCGCAGTGGCTTTTTTACAGCTACTGCTGGAGCCTGTTGTGCTTTTGCTGGATCAAATTCCTTGCCTTTTGTCATTTGAGCTTCCTTGTGAGAATTGCTGCAGCCTAAAGGAGTGTCAGGACATTCCCTTTCTTTGCCCTTTAATCCAATCAGACAGACCTTACTTTCTCACACTGAGCTGGCCTGCACTCTAAATTTAGCCTAGGCAGCTGTGAAGTAAACTTCAGTGAAGATTAAGATTTCTACTCTGATCGTGCATTTCAATATGAATGAAGGCAATAAAGGGGAGATTATCTTTCTGGTTACTTTTCAAATGTCTCATCTTTGAGGCATCACTTGTTTGCATAAAGTCTGATGCACCCGGTCAGGTCTTCCCTGCCTGCCCCTCCCAGGAAGCTCAAGGCATAGGCAACTAATAATCATTAAAAAAACAAAACAAAACATGGAGGGGAAGCAAAGGAGTCTTTGATGGCAAGTGAGCAAATGATCCTGGCTCCTAGAAAAAAATGTGGCTGTTCAGAAACTTTGAAGGCAAAATTCAGGAAGGTGATGTTTCGGGTGTGTGTGTGTGTGTGTTATTTTTTTGTTGGGATACAGTTTCCTGAATATAATAAGCTGCTTTGTATTAGATAGGAAAGAGAGAGAGACTTATATGGTAGATTAATAGCTTAACGTACCATAAATTATTTTGGCCAATTATTTCAGACGCATTCCTATAGCACTTTGGATGCCACACAGAGGACTGGGGCCTGTCCTCTCCACCCTTCTATCACCAGTGTTACAAAAGGACTCTGACATGAAAATGATATGGTATGAGGGTGACCTGCAACCAAATGTTGCAGTATATCTCCACCTCCCACAGTATCGTCCTCCGGCATACTATAAGTAGATTAAGCAGGATCCCCCCCGTCCCTTTCCCTATTTTTATTTTCCTTTTTAAATATACTTCTGGAAATGTCAGATTTCCACTGAACATAGTGATCACCCTGGCAGCAAATACCTCCCTGCAGAATAACAATCAATAACTATTGTGATGATTTTGCTGCTTGGAACCTCAACTCTGCAAATTATTTCATCCGTATGATGACTTATAAAGCAGCAAAAACACGGGAAATTTATAATGGCTGCACTTGAAATAAAAAGGTACTGTAAAGAGCTCCAAAAGGATCTATCCAAACCGAGTGAATGGGCAGTAAGATGACAAATGCGATTCAGTGTAGACAAGTGCAAAGTGATACATGCTGGGTCTGAATTGGTGGTGTCTGACCAGGATCAAGATATTGGGGTCATTGTGGATTGCTCAATGAAGTCAGCAGCAGGTAAGAGCAACTACCCTGTGAGGAAAAGTCACAACACCTGGAGCTTTTCAGTTTAGAGAAAAGGCAAGTATGAGGATAGAGGTGTATAAAATTATGCACAGTGTCTCATTTTTCTCCACTAGCACTCGTGGACATCCAATGAAGCCAAATGTTGGAAGATTCACAACAGACAAAAGATAGTACTCTTTCACACAGGGCGTACTTTCTATGGGAATTTGTTCCCACAAGTAGGAGTGATGGCCACCAACATGGATTAGGCAAATTCATAGAGGACAAGGCCACCAAAGGCTATGCTCTTCTTCCATGGTCAAAGGCAGGATGTCTTTGAATGTCAGTGGTTGGAAATCATAAATAGAGTGCAGTTGCACAAAGCTCTTTCTTGTAGGCTTCTTGTTGACATCTAGTTGTCTCATTTTTCTCCACTAGCACTCGTGGACATCCAATGAAGCCAAATGTTGGAAGATTCACAACAGACAAAAGATAGTACTCTTTCACACAGGGCGTACTTTCTATGGGAATTTGTTCCCACAAGTAGGAGTGATGGCCACCAACATGGATTAGGCAAATTCATAGAGGACAAGGCCACCAAAGGCTATGCTCTTCTTCCATGGTCAAAGGCAGGATGTCTTTGAATGTCAGTGGTTGGAAATCATAAATAGACTGCAGTTGCACAAAGCTCTTTCTTGTAGGCTTCTTGTTGACATCTAGTTGGCCACTGTGAGAACAGGATGCTGGATCACATGTACCATTGGCCTGACCAATCACACGCCCCCCACATTCTTATTTAAAATATTTTTATGTTACCTTTGACCGTAAAAATCTTCTCAAGGTGACTAATAAAACATAAAACAGGAAAAGATATCAGAATGCAATATAGGGATTCAAAGTGCATTGCAGGCATTGTCTAGTTTGAATCCTTACAATATGCCATATGGTAAGTCAGGGAAAAGTTGCTTGCCTAAACCTGCCTAAAGGGTTCACCTGGGAGGGATGAGATTTGAACAGGGCCTTCCTGACTTAGAGCTATGCCAAATCAATGATGGAAACTGTCTCTCAACCAGGGCCAGTGGACATGAGGAGTTGCATCCTAGGAAGTCATGGCTAACTTAAGTCCCTTGATTTCAGTGGACCTACTCTGAGCAAGACTCTCAAATGCAACCCAAGAATACTGATACACTCTAGGTTAAATATCAGTCTTGGCATATCACCAACAATTATGTGGGGATGGGCAGAGCACTGAGGGGTTATGCTTTATACTTGCGCTGCATGAGACCACTTCTTTTCTCAGACATTATACCTGCATCTTTTTCTATATATTGGGACAATTTTCCTAGCAATGAGCATTGCCTTGGTGTTGACCTGTTAACGCAGCACAAAGAACACAAAGAGCAGGAATTAGTGTGAAAATGTCACTGTAAACTACAATAACCTGTCAAGTTATTAATACAGCATGCTCCCCAAGCAGCAAAATTGGGCCAGTCACATTTATGGGAAGTATTTATATTCAGCCTTTAAACCCCTGAGATTCAGGCATCACAATTTGGGCACCATAATTAATTATCCCTTTTTCCCAACTTGTTTATGTAAAATTTGCACTGAGTTCAAATCCTGTGGTTGTCATGGAGTCTCAGGATATTAGATTTTTAGGACTTCCGGGTTAGCGCGATCGATTAATGGCGGGTTCCCTCTGAGCTCCGGAGGGAATCGGCTCCGTAGGATCGGGTCTTGCCGCTGCGGCGACGCGGGGACCCTTAAAAATCACAGGCGGGGAAGCCTGTGAACCTGGTGACTCGGCAGGCACCATTTGCGCCCCCCGACCCATGAAGGAGCCTTTTTAAAGGCTTCGGAACGGGGGACGGGGTGAGTGGTGCGGTGCTGTGAGTCGACTGCTTCTCCTACGGAGTGAAGCCGCATGCCATGGTCGGAGAGCGCTGACTTCTTCTTGTGAACAATTGGACTCTAAAGCAGCAACCCGTGAGTAATACGGAAATTGGACATTTAAAGGAATTTTTTTTGTTGAATTAGGCACGATCGGGGAAGGCGTAAACAGGAAGTCAGTCTCCCCGTCTTATAAATAATCTAAAGCAAGGACTAACTAACGAAGGTCGAGAGGAATTTTCCCCTCTTGTTGGGCAAAAGATATTAATTCCACGATTCGGCAGTTTAAGTAATCTTTACTGGAAGATAAGAGTCAATTTTTGGAGTTGAAGTGTCACCCCCCCCGGGACCTGGGAGTGATCTGCGAGAAAGCCTGTTGGAGAGATATTGAAGAGCTTGACAGCTGTCAAACTAGCTGTCAAGACAGAAAAAAGCGATCTGTGTTTTCTGTCTCTGCTGGATATATTTGTTACAATTTGGCTACATCTTGTTGAAAATAAGGAAGAACCGATACAAACTAACTTGATTTTTGGATTTGAACTGGATGGAATACTAAGTAACCAAAATCCCTCTCGAGGGGGCTTTGGGACATTACAAGAATGGCTGAAGGAGGGAAAACCCAAGCTAAACTGGACAGAATTTTCTTTCTCTTGGGAAAGTTACAAGGCCAAATTGATGTTTTGGCTATTAACGTTGCAACCCTGGACTTAACAGTAAACAAGTGCATTGAATTTGATAAGGATTTGATCCAGGAAGTTCATGCAGCTGGACAAGAGGAGAAAGTTAACTTTGAGAGTGTGGAGAAAGAGACATATGTTGCTTCTGAGGAAAGGGAAGGAGGAGATGTGGTGTTGCAGACGACAAAGGAGAGCCAGAGTCCTGACATGATGGCTACAAAGGAAAATAAGAATTGGATGATGGAAACTTGGTCCAAATTGGAGGCTGAAGAATGGAAAGATCTCTATATGTGGAGATCTGAAGATTAGAATCATAGAATCATAGAATCATAGAATCATAGAATCATAGAATCATAGAATCATAGAATCATAGAATCATAGAATCATAGAGTTGGAAGAGACCACAAGGGCCATCGAGTCCAACCCCCTGCCAAGCAGGAAACACCACCAGAGCACTCCTGACATATGGTTGTCAAGCCTCTGCTTAAAGACCTCCAAAGAAGAAGACTCCACCACACTCCTTGGCAGCAAATTCCACTGTCAAACAGCTCTTACTGTCAGGAAGTTCTTCCTAATGTTTAGGTGGAATCTTCTTTCTTGTAGTTTGTTTGTTTTTTATATAATTTTTATTGGTTTTACAAAGTTTTAAACAACAAACAAACACTTAAAAGAACAAACATACATGTATAGTTTCATCCCCTATTTTCGTAAACCTCTTTTCTCAGACTTCCCCATACCTCCCCTTTCTGGATCCCAATGTCCATATTTTTATAGCAACTCCCAATTGTTACTCTCCACCTCTGTCCTCTTAGTCCTCTCTATAATCTGACCTTGTGTCACTGTATCCCTTTGTTTCTGGGAACCAGAACATTTTAACATTCATTAAGTTTATAATAGTCCTTAAGATAGCTTTTAAATTTTCTCCACTCTTCTGCCACCGTCTCCATTCGTTGATCACGGATTCTGCCTGTCATCTCGGCCAATGTCATATAGTCCATCACTTTCATCTGCCATTCTTCCAGAGTGGGTAGATCTTGTGTTTTCCAGTACTTCGCGATAAGTATTCTTGCTGCTGTAGTAGCATACATAAAGAAAGTTCTATCCCTCTTTGACACCAATTGGCCGACAATGCCCAGGAGAAAGGCCTCTGGTTTTTTTAGGAAAAGTACATTTAAGTACCTTTTTCATTTCATTATAGATCATTTCCCAGAAAGTCTTAATCTTTGGGCATGTCCACCAAAGGTGGTAGAAGGTACCTTCAGTCTCTTTGCATTTCCAACATTTATTATCGGGCAGGTGATAAATTTTTGCCAGCTTGACTGGGGTCATGTACCACCTGTATACCATTTTCATAATATTTTCCTTTAGGGCATTACATGCCGTAAATTTGATACCGGTGTTCCATAACCATTCCCAGTCAGCTGACATAATGTTATGACCAACATCTTGTGCCCACTTAATCATAGCTGATTTGACTGTTTCATCCTGTGTGCTCCATTTCAGCAACAAGTTATACATTCTAGATAAATTCTTAGTACTGGGTTCTAACAATTCAGTTTCTAATTTTGATTTTTCCATCTGGAAGCCAATTTTCCTGTCCTGTTTGAAAAATTCCATTATTTGATGGTATTGAAACCAATTTTGTACCTTGTGTTTCAGTTTCTCATGACTTTGCAATTTAAATTTATCTCCATCTTGTTCCAAGATCTCCCAATACTTCGGCCATCCGACCTCCATATTGAGTTTCTTCACTGCCTTGGCCTCCACTGGTGAGACCCATCTAGGGGTTTTGTTTTCCAACAAATCTTTGTATCTTATCCAAACATTAAACAACGCTTTTCTAACAATGTGATTCTTGAAGGTACTGTTAACTTTGTCATACCATAAATATGCATGCCAACCGAAAGCATTATTAAAACCTTCCAGATCTAAGATGTCTGTATTTTCGAGGAGCATCCATTCTTTCAGCCAGCAAAATGCTGCTGCCTCATAGTACAATTTCAAGTCCGGCAGGGCAAACCCCCCTCTTTCTTTGGCATCTGTCAATATTTTAAATTTGATTCTGGGCTTTTTGCCCTGCCAGACAAATTTCGAAATATCTTTCTGCCACCTCTTAAAACATTCCATCTTATCCAGAATCTGCAAGGTCTGGAACAAAAATAACATTCTAGGCAATACATTCATTTTAATCACAGCAATTCGGCCTATCATTGACAGTTTCAAATTTGACCATATTTCTAGATCTTTTTTGATTTCTGACCAGCATTTTTCATAGTTGTCTTTATACAAATTCAGATTTTTAGATGTCAAGTAAACCCCTAGGTATTTCACCTTCTTAACCACCGTCAACCCTGTCTCCTCTTGGAATTTCTCCTTTTCCATGTCTGTTAGGTTTTTCCCTAAAACTTTAGTTTTTTGTTTATTCAATTTAAATCCAGTTACCTGGCCAAACTGTTGTATTATTTCTAAAACCTTTTTCGTACTAGTGTTTGGCTCTTGCAAAGTCAATACTAGGTCATCTGCGAATGCTCTTAACTTGTAATGTTTAGCTCCGACCTGCACACCTTTAACCTGCTGGTCATTCCTTATCATATTCAGCAACACCTCCAGAACTGAAATAAAAAGTAATGGGGAAATTGGGCACCCCTGTCGTGTTCCTTTTTCTATCTTAAGTTCCTCAGTCACTACATTGTTCACAATCAGTTTAGCTTTTTGTTCAGAATATATTGCAGCCATACCATTCTCAAAACCTTGACCTACCCCCATCCCATGAAGATTCTTTATCATAAAACTCCAAGAGATATTGTCAAAGGCTTTCTCTGCGTCCACAAAAATCAGTACTGCTTTAGTGTTTATATTCACCTCTAGCTTTTCCAAAATGTCTATTACATTCCTTACATTGTCTGCCAGGTGTCTTTTAGGAAGAAAGCCTGCTTGGTCCTTATGAATCTTCTCCATCAACACTCTTTTAAATCTTCTTGCCAAAATGTCTGCAAAAATTTTGTAATCCACGTTAAGTAATGATATTGGGCGGTAGTTCTTAAGTTGGGTCTTTTCAGTCTCTGACTTTGGTATGAGTGAAATATATGCTTCTTTCCACGATTCAGGTGCCTTTTTTCCCTCAAGTATCTCGTTACAGACTTCTTTTAGTGGTTGAATCAACCATTCCTTCAGCGATTTGTAATATCTAGAAGTCAGTCCATCTGGTCCTGGAGATTTGCCCAGTTGCATATTCTGAATGGCAGCCTCTATCTCTTGTTCTGAGATTCTCTGGTTCAGATCCATCTTACTTTGATGAGAGATTTTTTGTAATCCATATTTATCGAGGAATTTGTCTATATCTTCTTCATTTTGCGGGCCTTGAGTGTAAAGTTTTTTAAAGTAACTCAAAAAACAATTTCTAATTTCATTGGGTTTAGATATATTTTTTCCATCCACCTCTAGACTTGTAACTGTATTTAATTTCTGCCTTTTCTTCAGTTGCCATGCCAGAAGTTTGCCACATTTATTTGCTGATTCAAAAGTCTTTTGCTTCATTTGTTTTATCTTCCATTCAATCTCTTGGTTCATCAATTCCATATATTGTGTTTGATATAGCTTAATCTCTCTTAAAATCTCCTGGGACTTTGGTTTTGTTCTTAGTTTTGTCTCTCCTTCCTTTATCTTTTCCAGAATCTTTTGTTTTTTCTCATTTTGCTTTTTCCTCTTTATTGAATTTTGTTGAATCAAGAATCCTCTCATCACCGCTTTACTTGCGTCCCAGATCACTCTTTTCTCCACGTCGGCCCTCATATTTATTTCAAAGTAGTCTTTTAGAGTCTTTTGGGCCTTCGTGAGGATTTCCTTGTCTCGAAAGAGGGTGTCATTCATTCTCCACCTGAATTGACCAGTTGTTGTAAGTTTCATCTCCATCCTCATGGCGTTATGGTCGGAGCAAGTTTTTGGGCAGATTTCCACTTTCTTAATCTTTGGAGCCATACCACTAGTAATCCAAATTTGATCAATTCTGGTCCAGGTCATCATTGCTTGGGAGAAAAAGGTTCCCTCTCTCTCCAGAGGGTTCCTTGTTCTCCAAATATCTATCAAGTCCATATTTTCCGTCATTTCAAAAAAAGTCTTAGGAAGTCTCCCTTCTTTAGTAACTGTTAGTCTTTGTGCCTTGTCCATATTAGTGGAGACCACGCCATTCATGTCTCCCATAATTATCATATTGTAATCCAAATAGTCCGTCAAGGTTTCATGAAGTCTCTTAAAGAAGTCAGATTTGCCTTCATTTGGTGCATAAATTCCAACAACTAAGAATTTTTCTCCTTGTACTTGTATCTCCACTGCCAAGTATCTCCCTTGTTCATCTTTAAATATCATTTTTGGAGCCCATTTCTCTTTCACATATATTACAACTCCTCTTTTCTTAACTTTATCTGATGAAACAAATTCTTGTCCTAACCTTTTATTTGTGAGTAGTCTCCTGTGGGCTCTAGTTATGTGAGTTTCTTGTAGGCATATCAAGTCCAGTTGTTCTCTGTTCAATATATGAAATACTTGTCTTCTCTTCAAAGGCCCATTGAGCCCATTACAATTCCAACTAAGGAATTGCAGAGCCATCTTGTTATTTTCCTGAAGCTCCTCCAACAGCTCCAAGTTGTTGCTCTTCTTCTGATGGTGGTGGTTTTTGTCCAATCGAGAGATTCAGGATATCTAGTGCTCTCCTCTGTTCTGCAAGTACGTCCACAGTCCCCTTCTGTAAGTCCTCCTGATATCTTGCCAAAAATTTGTCTTTATCTTGAATTGTCTTTATTTTCACCTTCTTTGCCTTGTAGTCGAATGACAGTCCTTGTGGGAATTCCCACCTAAAGCGGATGGAGTTTTTCTTTAACAAGAGAGCCAAGTCCTTGTAGAAGTTTCTTAAATCCAAAATATATTTTGGGATATCCTTGAATATCTGTGCAGCTGAGTTACCAATTTGGAGAGCCTTTTCAAAATGTAGTCCTAATATTTTGTCTCTTTCCTCCTTAGATCTAAATGTGATCAGGCAGTCTCTCGGGGTCTTTCTATCCTGCTTTTTACCCAGTCTAAAAGCTGTTGTAATTTTAAACTCGTCTTCCTCCAGATCCCAGCAGTCCACAAACTCCCGTGTCAGGTATTCCGCAAGGTTATCTCTCTCATTCTCCGGAATCAATCTTAATTTCAAATTTCTCTCTTTTCTCTGTAACTCCCACAAGGCCAAAGTTGCGTCGTGCTCATAAACCTTCTTAGCAATCGGCTCTAATTTCTCTTGCGTTTCTCCAGCAGTAGCTTTGGCATCTTCGGCAATTTTACGCGTGGTGGCGTTTTCCTCTACAAGTTTATTTATAGATTCTGTATTCTGGTTTAGTCTTAATGATATTTCTGATAATTTTTGTGTATTTTCTGAAGTCTGTTTTGTCAAAGACTCCAGAGTTTGATTTATCTTAAGCAGAGCATCTGTCACAGCATCCATAGAGGCAGCTGCTCCTTTTTCTTGTTCTGTTATTCCTGCTGGTCCTGCAGTAGCAGCTGAAATTGAGCCTCTTTTCTTTGTTTGTTGCTGTTGCAGCTGTTGTTGTTGTTGTTGCCTGATCTTGGCTCTTGTAACTATCTCTTCTTGTGAGCCACTCATGTCAAGGTCAATTCCCACGGGAACTATTCCCCGTTGGAAAATTCCACTGTCCTAAGCCGTGCCGAGCTTTACTTTACCCTCTAGGGGGAGCAAATCAAAATGGCCATAAAGTAAAGTATCCAAGTACAAAAACAAAGGAGAATGTCCAAAGATGTAAAAAAAAAAAAGATTAACACAGTCAAAGTCAATATTATTAGAAGCTGTAGCTGCAAACTGCCACAGTTTCCCAATCTATACTGTTTCTTCTTGTAGTATAGTGTAGCCAGTCACTATGTAAACTTTGTATCACAGTATCACTTTTGCAGGAAGAAGTCAGTTCAGTGTCTTATTGTTCTAAAGAGGCAGACCGTTTCGTGCTTTCAATAGATAAGACGGCAGAGGATTTTGCTTCAAATAAATCATGCAGTTTAAAGTCTCATTCACCTCCCCTCTGCCCTGCCAGCTAGAGGGGAGATCTAAGGTCCAAATGTCCAGTTTAATTAATTAAAGAGCGGGTTTCAACGGATGCAAGTTTAGAGTTCCGTTGCTTTCACTTTCATGCAGTCGGGGGGAGGCAGACTTCCTTGATTTAATCTCCCCGCTTTTAGCTCAATTTTCAGAATTTAAAGGGTCCCGATTGTTTTCAGTTCTTACTCACGGGAAATCAGTCCAGATTTTCTTTTCAGGAAGGAATCGGCGCTCTCCGCTTATGGCGACGCGGCTTCACTTCGCAGGCTGGGTAGCGACTCTCGGCACCGCGCTCACTCCCGATGTCGATCCGTAGCCTTTAAAAAGGCTCTTTCACGGTACCGGGGGGCGCAAAGGTGCCCACCGAGTCTCCTTGTTCTCAGGCTTCAGCGCCTGAGATTTTAGGGGTCCCCCGCTCGCCGTAGCGGGTAAGACCCGAACTTGCGAAGCAGTCCTTCTCCGGAGCTCGGAGGTAGGACCGCCATTAAGCGCTGGCACCGACCGGAAGTCCCCTCTTTCTTGTAGTTTGGATCCATTGCTCCGTGTCCGCTTCTCTGGAGCAGCAGAAAACAACCTTTCTCCCTCCTCTATGTGACATCCTTTTATATATTTGAACATGGCTATCATATCACCCCTTAACCTCCTCTTCTCCAGGCTAAACATGCCCAGCTCCCTTAGCCGTTCCTCATAAGGCATCGTTTCCAGGCCTTTGACCATTTTGGTTGCCCTCCTCTGGACATGTTCCAGTTTGTCAGTGTCCTTCTTGAATTGTGGTGCCCAGAACTGGACACAGTACTCCAGGTGAGGTCTGACCAGAGCAGAATACAGTGGCACTATTACTTCCCTTGATCTAGATGCTATACTCCTATTGATGCAGCCCAGAATTGCATTGGCTTTTTTAGCTGCCACGTCACACTGTTGGCTCATGTCAAGTTTGTGGTCAACCAAGACTCCTAGATCCTTTTCACATGTACTGCTCTCAAGCCAGGTGTCCCCCATCTTGTATTTGTGCCTCTCATTCCCCCCCCAAGTGCAATACTTTACATTTCTCCCTGTTAAAATTAATCTTGTTTGTTTTTGCCCAGTTCTCTAATTTGTCAAGGTCGTTTTTGTTATGTAGTGTAGTTTCACCCTGGGCCAGCAGGGGGATACTGTATATAGTTTTCACTCAGGTCTGTAGGTAGTTTTCACTCAGGTCCGCGGCAGTTAGTTTAGGCGGGAACTCTGAGCTGTTGTGGTTACAATGTTGACAGCCGGCTGCCTATAAATACAGGCCGGCTGAGCTGTTCGCAGTCAGTTCTATTCCAGCTTATCTTAATAAAAGAGCTACTTGAAGAAATCGCTGTGCCGGCTGCTATGTCAACCCACTACTTAATACTGGCGACGAGGATGGGATTGGATGGACATCAGAGCACAGCCAAATGCGGCCAGCCTCTGAACTGAGCTAAATCACAGAGCGAAATCACTGAGCGAAATCACTGAGCGAAATCACTGGGCAGAACCAATTCAGAGCTGACTGTTCTGGCTAGAGCACTGTGTTCCATCCATCGCCCTTCACGCCGGCATCGGAATCATGGCTTCATTTGTGCCTCTACCGCCGTTTGCGCCAGCCTCTGAGTCATGGGACTCCTACCTCGCTCGGTTTGACTGCTACCTCCAAGCCAACGAGCTGACAGCAGTATCAGTGGATCGGAAGCGGGGCCTATTCCTCAGCCTCTGTGGGCCTGAGGTGTTTGAGACGGCCCGAGCATTGGTTGCGCCGGAAGCAGTCCAGGCAACACCATGGGACACGATCCAAGAGAAGCTCCGCAACCACTACGCACCAAAGCCGTCCAAGATTGCTGCCCGCCATGCGTTCTACCACCGGAACCAGGCAGAGGGGGAGTCAATCAACAACTACGCCACCGCCCTGCGACAGGCCGCAATGCACTGTGAGTTCCGAGACTTAGACGATGCCCTGATGGATCGAATCGTCTGCGGGGTCCGGGACATCCATCTGCAACGGCGTCTCCTAGCCAAGCCAGACCTCACGCTACAGAAAGCTATTGAGGAGGCTGTGGCCTCAGAAGCTGCTGAACGCTCCGCCCAGGAGATCCGCAAGTCCAGCAGCCCGCGTCTTGCTAGGGGGCCGGTTCCGGTGCATCATGAAGAGGCCAGCAGTGATGAGGCATCCTCCAGTGAAGACGATGACGTGCACCAGACAAAGCGGGAGCGCAGGAAGCTCCAACAGAAGTCCAAGGGCCAACCGGAATGTGCTGGCTGCGGAGGCGACCATTCCCGTGCCAAGTGTCGATTCAGAGACGCCATCTGTAGGAGGTGTTCCAGAAAGGGCCACATCGCTAAGGTCTGCCGATCGGCTCCGTCTGACACCCCCCCTTCATCGACTCGCAAGTTCAAGTCTTCACTCCAGTCTGCCAAGGAAAGTTGTTTCGCTCTCACCAACTGCCGCTGCCCGTCTGGAACCACGATTGGCCAAACCGACTCGTCTACGCAACGCAAGCTGAACGTCACGGTGCTCATTGAAGGAGCTCCATGTGACATGGAGATCGACACCGGGTCTGCCCTGTCCGTCGTGTCATGGAGCACCATCAAAAGACTGGTACCCAGAGTATCCAAAAGGCAACTCGACTCTCACCGCATACACCTCAGAGACTACCAGGGAAACGACATTCCCGTGGTGGGCGTTGGCCGGTTCCGGATCGCCTTCAAGGACTTTTCGGGCCTGCTCCGGTTGGTGGTGGTCGAAGGTCAGCGGCCAAGCCTCCTAGGGCTAGACTGGTTTGATGCCCTCGGCCTGGAAGTCACCGGCATCAACTGCATCTCTAACGCAGAGACTGAGGGTCTGGTCAAAGACTTTGCCGAGGTTTTTGACGGCACCTTGGGACAATATACTGGTACGCCCATCTCCTTTAGCCTTGATCCACAAGTCGCTCCCATCAAGCTTAAGCCACGCCGGGTTCCCTTTGCTCTCAAGGCTAAGGTGGACGAACAACTGGACAAACTGATCGCCCAAGGAGTTTTGGAGCCCGTCGACCACGCAAAGTGGGAAACCCCCATCGTCACGCCTGTCAAGCCAGATGGGTCGGTGAGAATCTGCGCTGACTACAAGTGCACAATCAACAAGGCACTTCAGCAGCACGCCTATCCGGTTCCTGTTGTCCAACACCTGCTGCATTCCCTGGGTGAGGGTAAGGTCTTCGCTAAGCTGGACCTTGCCCAAGCCTATCAACAACTGCCAGTCGATGATGCCACTGCTGAAGCCCAGACGATCGTCACCCACCGGGGGGCATTCCGTTGCCGCCGGTTGCAGTTCGGGGTGAGTGTGGCTCCTGGCATCTTCCAAAGCCTTATGGAGCGTCTCCTGCAAGGGCTTCCAGGCGTGGTACCATATTTTGATGACGTCTTGGTGTCTGCAGACTCACACCAGCAGCTGTTCGAGCGCCTCCGTGCCGTGCTGACCAGGTTCCAGGAGGCCGGGCTCAAGGTGAAGAGGGAGAAGTGCCTGATTGCCATTCCACAGGTAGAGTTCCTGGGCTATCTTATCGATGCCTCCGGCCTTCATCCAACCACATCCAAGATCCGCGCTATCCAGCAGGCCCCCACCCCAAAGGACAAAATGGAGTTGCAGGCATTCCTGGGGCTGCTGAATTTTTATAACATGTTCCTGCCCCACAAAGCCACAGTGGCTGAGCCTCTTCACCGACTCCTTAGCACTAAGACGCCTTGGGCCTGGGGTCATCGAGAGACGGCGGCCTTCAACGCGGTCAAGGCTCTCCTTTCTTCAGACAGTGTGCTGGTACAGTACAGTGAATCCAGGCCGCTGGTCCTTGCCTGCGACGCCTCACCTTTTGGCATCGGTGCTGTCCTTAGTCACCGTTTCCCAGATGGAAGAGAAGCACCGCTCGCCTACTTTTCCAGGACACTATCTCCGACGGAACGGAATTACAGCCAGCTCGACAAGGAGGCATTGGCACTTGTGGCTGGAGTGAAGAGGTTCCATGAATGCCTCTATGGCAGGACTTTTGACCTCATCACTGACCACAAGCCACTCCTGGGCCTCCTCGCCGGTGATCGTCCAACTCCACCGGTCCTCTCACCACGCATGCTGCGATGGACTGTTTTCCTGGCTGCCTACCACTACCGGCTCATCCATCGCCCGGGGAAATCGATGGGCCATGCCGACGCCCTCAGCCGTTGCCCTCTTCCAGCATTTGTGGAAGACCCGGCTCCAGCTTCATCGCTCCTTCTGATTGAGGATCTTCCGGCAGCGCCTGTATCAGCTGCCACTGTGGCCTCCGCGTCTGCCCAGGATCGCACCATCAGCCGGGTGCTCAACTGGGTGTGGAGGGGGTGGCCACAAGGGCCTTTTGCATCGGAGTTCCAGCCCTTCGCAACCAGACAACATGAACCCAGCTCATCGCGGCTGTCTGCTGTGGGGAGACCGCGTCGTGATTCCCCAGGGACTCCGTCAGCGCGTCCTGGAGGCTCTGCACGTTGGCCACCCGGGAATTGTCAAAATGAAGGCGTTGGCTCGGTGTTACGTCTGGTGGCCTAATATGGACGATGCCATCACTGCCTGGGTATCCGCCTGTCAAGCGTGCCAAGAGTCGAGGCCTGCACCACCGGCAGCTAAGGGACACACCTGGGAGACGCCAAAGACACCCTGGTCGAGGGTGCACATCGATCTGGCTGGCCCCTTTCACGGCCGGACCTTTATGGTAGTGGTGGACGCCTATTCCAAATGGCTGGAGGTCGCCCTGATGCCCTCCACCACTACCGAAGCTGTCATCCGGGTGCTGCGAGGCCTGTTTGCAACGCATGGGTGTCCTGATGTCCTTGTCTCTGACAACGGACCGCAGTTCACGTCAGGTACGTTTGAGCGGTATCTTTTGGGACTGGGCATCCGCCATGCCCTAACGGCACCGTTTCATCCATCCAGCAACGGGCAAGTGGAAAGAATGGTGCGCTCGACAAAAGAGGCACTGGCGCGCCTGGACCGGGGAGACTGGCATGAGCGGGTCGCCGAGTACTTGTTCGTGCAGCACATCACTCCTCATGCGGCCACAGGGAGGAGTCCTGCTGAACTGCTTATGGGCCGCCGCCTCAGGTCACCGCTCGACCGGCTACACCCAGACTTTGCCGTGGCTGAACCCCCAGGCTGTGCCAACGCACCACCATCATTTGTCCCAGGAAACCAGGTCTTTGCCCGGAACTATGTGGGGGACATTCCTTGGGTGCCAGCCACAGTAGTGGGAGTCACTGGACCTCGCTCGTACCAGGTGGCACTCGAAGACGGACGTTTGTGGCGACAGCACATAGACCAGCTTAGGCGCAGGGTTGGCGACTTAGACACTACCGAGGTGCCCCCAACTGCGCTTGCGGCTCCAGAAGAGACACGTACAGATGGCGAGGCCCCACCTACACCTCCCTCGCAAACTGCCAGCGTGGAGCCGAACCAAGCCGTCTCAGAACAGACTCAGACCACTCCACTTGCGGAGGCTCCACCCACAGCAGCGGATCCAGGGGAGTTGGTTCCAACGCCACCTAGGGTCGCACCACAGCCTCAGCGAGAACTGTGTGGCCCTCCGGACTTGGCTACCAGTCCCCGGCGGTCTGGCAGAGTTTCCAAGCGCCCAACTCATTTAAAGGACTACGTTGTTGGACAGGTATCACTGTTGGTGTAAGTATGGGAAATGTAACCGATATGCTTTTGTGCCTAATTGAACCATTACGCGTAGTGCTGTATATAAGGAAACCATTATGATTGTAACTAACGCCTTATCTTGGTGGGGAGGGGTGTTATGTAGTGTAGTTTCACCCTGAGCCAGCAGGGGGATACTGTATATAGTTTTCACTCAGGTCTGTAGGTAGTTTTCACTCAGGTCCGCGGCAGTTAGTTTAGGCGGGAACTCTGAGCTGTTGTGGTTACAATGTTGACAGCCGGCTGCCTATAAATACAGGCCGGCTGAGCTGTTCGCAGTCAGTTCTATTCCAGCTTATCTTAATAAAAGAGCTACTTGAAGAAATCGCTGTGCCGGCTGCTATGTCAACCCACTACTTAATAGTTTTGAAGTGTGATCCTGTCCTCTGGGGTGTTAGCCACCCCTCCCAGTTTGGTGTCATCTGCAAATTTGATCAGGATGCCCTTGAGTCCATCATCCAAGTCATTGATAAAGATGTTGAATAAGACCGGGCCCAAGACAGAACCCTGTGGCACCCCACTAGTCACTCTTCTCCAGGATGAAGACGAACCATTGATGAGCACCCTTTGGGTTCGGTCAGTCAGCCAGTTACAAATCCACTGAGTGGTAGCAGAGTCAAGACCGCATTTTACCAGCTTCTTTACAAGAATATCATGGGGCACCTTGTCAAATGCCTTGCTGAAATCAAGGTAGGCTACATCCACTGCATTCCCTTCATCTACCAGGCTTGTAATTCTGTCAAAAAACAGACTTGTAATTCTGTAAAAAAACAGGCTTGTAATTCTGTCAAAAAACAGATTCAAGGACTATAAATTTGATCAAGGTGAAAGCTGGAGCTTTGGAGACATTTGGACTTGAAAGGAGTAAGAAACAAGATTTGGGCTCCACTTTTAAGTATGGTTGTCTGGCTGGAGGAACCATTGTCCTCACTGGATTAGAGCATCTCCGAGATCTGGCGTTTAATATTAAGGACTATCAAAAAATCTGGCAGAAAGGAACTGAGAGACAATTAAGGGCCTCGGATGTGAGATCTCAAGGCTGATAGCAGACTAAGACTGTTGGACATTTGTTGGGGATTGAAACCGGGAAAGGGGATGGGGTGGGGTTTGGGGATCCAAAGGGTGTATAAATATAATTTGTCTTTTTCTTTAATTTGTTTTGATATCAGTATGAAAAGTGGGGAATTTGTGGAAAGGAATTTGGGTCGACTTTAGGAAAAAAAAAGGATTTAAGAATGAGTACTGAGGTATAAATTTTGAGGTATATAAGGTAAAATTGGTTTTTTCCCCAAAATTGAATCAAGTATGAAAAGGTTAACTACTGTATTTTCTGTATCAGTATAGGTATAGTGAAAAGGTTAAAAATTGGGGATAAGAATTGTTGAATTTACAATCTAAATGGGAATATAAGAAGGGGAGGTGTGGGGAAGTCAGGGAAAGATGTTATAGAAAATAAGGATTTCAAATTGTATGTGTTTTTAATTTTTCTTTTTGTTTTTTCTTTCTTGGCTTTTGAAAATGGAAAACTTCTAATAAATATTTATTTAAAAAAAAGGATATTAGATTTTTAGCCTTGTGAAGAGAACGTCCTTGTGGGGTGGGGGTGGGGATAGTCTGAAGAACCCTTGACATGAAACTGGCTTTCAGCCCATATATTTTTAGTTGCTGAGAAATATAATCCTTGTGCACGATGTTTAAGGATTGTGTAATATGTTCCTTGATGACTTTGAGAATTTTCTGACAATGATTGAAAAGATTAAAAGTGTGTGTGTGTGTGTGTGTGTGTGTGTGTGGAGGGAATTGCATGAGATATTTGGCTGTGTACAGATAAACAGTCCTTTGTAAAGCTGAATAATTAGTACTGTCCATATTTATTTTGAGTAAGATAGTAAGAAGCAAAATTGAGACATCTCCACATCAAAACACAGTAGATGCGTTTCATGACAGTGATGATGATGATGATGATGATGATGTGTGTGCATGTTCTCATGCCCCAGGAAAATGTACTTCCTAGTTTGGAGATAATTGAGTAAATCTACAAAATGGGGCAAAAATATAATTTCTTTCAGAGTTGAGGGCAAGAAGCATTGCCCTCACTGTGATGTGGCTTAATTGAAACCGGAATTATAAGTATTGGCCATACTTATTTTGACTGAGGTGGTAGGGAACAACATGAAACACACAGAGCTTTAGCTCAACCCCAAATCTTTAGTATTTTTTTAATTTATTGTTTCAGTTTCCATCCCACCCTTCATCAATTCACGATCTGTGTGTGTGTGTGTGTGTGTGTATGTATGTATGTGTATGTGTATGTGTGTGTAAGAATTTGATTATCTATATGGCAAAATGTCACCATCACACTGGTAACCTGAAGCCTTCATGGCTGGATCACATAGCCAGGGAGAAGTTGCTGAAAAAGGCAGTGAACACAAAGCAAAATGATGCAAAAAAAGAAGGAGGTATGGTTGGGCTGAGGAATATTATGGATCATAAAAAACAACCCCCTTCACACCATGGGAATTTAACACCACGCCAGTCTCTCTCATTTTATTTATTATTTCAATTTCTGTCCTGTGCTTCATCAGTGCATGGTCCCACCAGAGGCTGCAACATAAAATACCATCAATATGTCCAGAAAAAAGCCAGTTAAAGCAATTGACAACTCAGATAAAATATATAAAGTAACAATCCATAGTGCAACAGCATGCATTCACCAGTTTACAGCTGACACATCAGGTACTCCCTGCAAGACCTTGTTCTGAGAGGTGTGCCAAGAGGGAAGCAATGAAGCAGACCCTCCAAGTGTCCCTATTTGCCAGGGACAGTCCTGGATTTAGAGAAGCCATCCCAATTTCTGGTTTGATGCCAGGATGTCCCACTTTTCCTTGGGATGTCCCAATTTTCATTGGAGAAATGTTGGAGGCCTTCTGTGACCGCCGAGCCAAGGAGATAAGTAACTATACAATTTTTAGAAAATATCTGAAGGCAGCCGTGTATCAGAAGGTTTTTTAATGTTTAATGTTTTATTATTTTTTTTTATGTTGGAAGCCACCCAGAGTAGCTGGGGCAACCTAATCAAATCAGTGGGGGTATGAATAATAATAATAATAATAATAATAATAATAATAATAATAATAATAATAATAATATAGGACATCCCTATTTTCACTGGAGAAATGTTGGATGGTATGATGAAGGCAGCAGCTGTATCTCATGGGGGTGGAATTCCAGAACTAAGGTAGCCATTGGAGGCTGGTGCTCACTGGGTCTGGTAGGCTGGAAAACAAGGAGGCCAACAGTAGACAGAGCCAACTGATCCTGGTTTTGTCCATGGCCTCTTCCTCCTTTTGAGTTCCACAGAAGCAATGCTGAGACCAAGGAGGAGGCTCACAGCCAGTGCCACCTATTAGACTAGTTGTAAAAAAGGAGGTAGGCAGGTGGGTGCGGTCTGAGCTTGATGGGGCAGTGCCTTGCTTGTCCTCATTGACCAGTAATCACTAGGGGGTAACGCCATATTAATGGTGAGAGGAACAAGGCTAAAAGGAATTGGAATCTCTTTATGCTTACGTCTAGACTTCCAGTACTTTGTGGGAGGGATTCAAGCACATACTGTATGTTTAGGCTTGTGCAATGAATGTGGATTAGAGTGTTCTATTGACCTAGTGTAACAAATCTACGCTAAAAGAGAAATGGACTTTTTGTGGTTAGGAAAGTGGCAGTGCATTGAAAAGTGTGGGATAAACAAATGACCAACAGGAAGATGTATAAGCTCTGAGCAAACAGAATGAAATCAGGATGCATGCTCAATAAACAAGTCACCTGGAGGACCTCAATGACTCTAGCATAGGGATTCATCCTGCAGGGAAGGAAAGAGGCCTTTTGGATCTGAAACTCCTGATTTCATTCTATGCTAGGACCTACTGACAGCTTTACTGACTGCCTCTGTGTGATGGAAATGGCAGGTGGAGTCGGCTGCAAAGAGGATTTCTGTCTCAAGCATCTACTTCATGGCACATGTGTAACTGAGAGTGTCTAGAGGTCAGGAGAGGACACATCTCTGTTGATATTGGCTTATGAAGAAACGTATATTTATTTTCTTTAATCATCCTCATGACAAGAAGCATTTTCCATCGAACTAATTATACCACAGTGTAAAGTAGATGGGGAAGCAGATTGGTTCAGTGTGTGATGGGTTTGTTGTTTGCTTGTTATTGCTGTTGTTAGCACTAATGGTATTCTTCACATGTGTATCTTGCCCTTCCTCTAAAGAGCTCAGAGTGGCTTCCAGGAGGGCTGCCTCTTCTTTGACCTTGCCTTGTAAAACATTTCTTTTCTCACATTACGTATATCCCATCTTTCTTCATTTATGGAACCCAAGACAATGTACCTGTGGTTCTCAGATGGTTATCCATCCAGGGACTGACCAGAGCCAGACCTCTTTAGCATCAGCAAGGTGGTGACCTTATGTAACTTCTGACCATATTCTGGGTAGATTAGATGGTCATTCTAACATCATCCAACAAGTTTCATGGAATCATGGTCTTCTGACTTAAGCTTGGCATTCTGTGGTATCTTTTTTCCAGAACAGAGAGAACTACTAAAATATGTTGCTAAATTGCCCTCCTCCTCACCATTGATTAAGACTAGTGGGAACAAGACTTTGAGTGCCTTAGAGATGGATTTGATAATCTGGCACAAGAAATCCCTGCCCCATCACAAGTACTACATAGCGAAGCCTGATCTGCTGGAGCAGAAGATAAGGTCATAGGGATCAGAACTGGGTAATGGTGCCACCCCTAGACAAATTCTGTGCTTCTCAGCTAAATTCATGTGAGGTGACATTTATTACCAGAATGGTGCCTATGTGTTTTTTTCACTATCAGCAGCTGAAGGCAGACAGTAGCTCTTTCCAAGAGTCAAATGTGGCTTTAAAGAGTGGCTGCTGCTCACAGTATGTATAATTATCCCACATTTATTTCTGGCAAACAAGTTTGGCTGATTTTGTCTTAGCACATGATAAGCTGGTCTTATACTAGGTTAGATGATTGGTCAAGCCCAATATTGTCTATTCTGATTGGCAGAGATCTTTCCTACCGCTGCTGATCCTTTATGGAGAGGCTGAGGGAACCTTCTGCATTTACCACATGTGGTCTGTCACTGAGTTATGGTGCCTTCCCGTCAATGTATGTTTGACCAAAGCTGACAACTGGACAAAACAAAGCTGTTTATACACCATGGGAACAGAACCTAATTTTAAACCATTTCCATTTCTTTTATACATTACTATTTCCAGCCACAACCTGATTGGTGTGAATCTGGTTGTTTGTATTTCAATGTATTTGAAGTATTTAATTGGGAAGAAAGGTACACAACTAAGATGGTGGTGACTATCAACATTTTAAAATAGCAATAATAATAATAATAATTAATAATTAATAATAATAATTTATTTATTATTTTGTAATGTAATAATGTAATGTAATGTAATGTAACAGTGCTAAACACTCTTTTGCTTAAGCTGCATTTCATTAATAGTTTAAGATACATATTAAAAATAGTGCCAGAAAGCCATTTTAGCACTAAATAGAAGACTAATTAAAAAAATCACAGGGTGCCCCATCACAAGTGATATAAGTAATGTGTGCTTGCCTGTAAAGGGTAGTGCTGAATGCATTTGCATTCCTTTTGTAAGAAAAAAGATGGAAGAAACATTGGGGGGGGGATGCAAATGGACAATGGCATCATGTGGGCCCCCATAACATGCGGATGAACGAGACATGGTGATTCCACATTAATGCCTAATGTGGAAGCAGCTTTGATTGCCTTCTGATTTCATTCAGTCCCATGCTTATACTCTAGGCTTTGCTGAAAGCCTCAGTAAAAAGTCATAGCTCAGCAGTAAAGCATCTGCCTTGTGAAGGCCCATGGGTCCAATTCCCCAGAGACCTATGTCCGAAATCCTGGAGTCTTGCTGCTAGTCAGTGTAGACAGCACTGAGTGAGATGAACCAATGGTCTGAGTGAGGGCAACAACTGGCAATCTGGGTTTTCTGCAGATCACCATCTGTTCCGATTCAGCTTTAAAGAGCAGGTTTTTGTGGAGAAAGCTCAAGACTAAAAGAAACAGACCAGAGACCTCTCAGACACAGAGCTTTAAAGTGTGAACCATGCATGGAAAGTTTGGAGGAAACGTAAGTGTGGACAAGTCCTCCATAATAGGCACCTTCCTACATTCCTATGGTCTTACATTTGGTCATCTTATGAATTATTTTCTCTCTCACTCGCTCGCTCGCTCTCTGTATGTATAAATGTCTTATCATCTTTCACTTTCTGTAAGCCATTTCCTTTCTTTTATAAAACACAGTAGCTCTTTTGGCAGCAAAGCATCAGAAGGCATTTGCTGTTGACAAGTGGTATCCATAGCCCACTTCCTAGATCATATAGCGCAACTTCGTGATGGTGTGCTACAACCAGATACGGAGGCATTAACTGGCTTAAATGTGCAAAGCGACTTCGTTCCATGAGTAATTGCACTGAAGAATGATTGCTCTCCCTATGCCCTTGTCCCAACGCCTTGCGTTAAGACCAAAGAAACATGTATCTCTCAACATCGCCGCAGCTAACAATGACATGACTAGCAAACGCTGGGAATCAAACCACAGCCAAACACCAGGATTTAAATGCCATTAACACACAAGTGAAGACCTTCTGCTTGCTAGGATTCTTAAATCCCAAGAGTAATAATCTTCAAATCACTCTGCCATTGGAAGCCCCACTTAAACAGCAGTCCTTCAACTTGAGAAGAGGAAGACAGTAGACCCCCTACAATAAGAGGATAGTATATACCAAAAGTGGACCGATTTTAGCCTTGTGCACAGTGGCGGAGGAAGCCGCTCGGGCGCCTGGGGCAGTGCGCCCAGAGGCGGGGTGAGCTGCCCATAGGGGCAGGGTGCACCGCAGGGCCTCTGGAGTCTGCCTGCCTCCTCCCACTCAGCCGCCCTACAGCTGGCGTGGCGTGGGGGAGGCAGCAGGTGGACCGTTTGGGCAGTGCAGAGCCTATGAGCACCCAAGCCACCATATCTCTCCCAGGAGAGACATGTGGCTTGGGCGTGCTGCAGGCCCCGTGGTGAGTGCCGCCTGGAATTTTGTCACCCCCCTCAGTGGTGACTCCTGGGGCAACCCGCACCCACCGCACCCCCTTCTTCTGCCCCTGCTTGTGCATCTACTAATACCTAGAATGAAAGTGTAACAATGAGCTCAAGGCGGGGCTGAAATGCCAATCAACTCCTTTCCCCCACCTAATTAGATGCAATGATGCTCAAAGCTCATTATGAATGGCTACCAAATCATCTTACAGGAACAAAGGTGTGCAGGTAATGGGGAAACCATGTGCAAATCTGCCCTGCTACAAACTCTAATGAAGTCCTCCACCAAAGGAGGGGCGAATTGCTTCTAATCCCTCACCCCTCACCATGAAGAGAACAAGCAAACTGTGTTGTGCCTATGTTGCTAAATTCCTGGTGCTCATTCTTATTTCCCAGTGTAGCACTTCATGAAAAGGAAAATAGAAACACACAAATTTCACAAAGGAATTTGCACTGTACAGTTTTCCCTCCAGGGTGATAAAACTATTAGCTTGAAACAAACAGTTTTTAGAGGGAAATAGATCTTCCTGCAGAGAACAATGCGATTTTCTAGTATATTACAGAAAGTTGTGTGTTTCTTCTAAATAAGAACCCAAGGAAGGTGGAAAGGAAGGAAGGGGATAGTAAGAAAGATATCAGAGTCCCACAAGATCAATCTATAATCATAATGAAGTGCTGGCGGCAATTTGGCAACTTTGTAGCATCTGGGAATAGAAGGTCATTGGGTCTAATTATACCGCAAAGAGAGGAAAGGAAGAAATGTAGCATGTAGCTGTATTCAGAGCCGTCTTAGATTTCAATCTAAGGGAGTGCAATAAATAAATAAATAAAATGCTTTGGCAACAGGAATAGTATCAGCTGGGAAAGGCTGGGAGGCAAACGATCAATAGGGCCTTTATATATTTCCTCAGTGGTGAATATTGTGCCAGTGAAAGATGTCAGGATGAATTTGGGCAGTGGGTGGAGGGGCAGAAGAGTGAGAGGAGAGTGAGTTCAGGGTTGTGAAATGTGTTTAGGGTAGAAATCCAGCATATGGGTTTACGGCTTTAGTTTTACAAGCCAACAGTGATGATATCTGCAGATGTCACTGGGGGTCCCATTTGTTTCTATTCAAGAAGACCATCATTGGTATGGGAGTTTTCATCTTCTTCAAGAACAACACTTGAGGGTACCAAGAAGGATCAGTGTGTCTCTCAGTTCTCGATGACATGTGCCCTCCCTCCAGGAAGGAATTGCAGAAGTGGGAATTGCAAGGAAGCAGGGCAGCTTCTCAAGGGTACAGTAGCAGAATCCAACTCTTCATGAGCAAGTCCTAATCATCATGCAATGACAGATTTCTGGGGCAGACTTCAACTACTGCATGTTTCATAGCCCTGAGATGGTTGTTTCTCCAGAGAACAATAACAAGCCTTGGGAATGTCTTGCTGTGATCCTCCTAAGAGGATAAGCAGTAGCAGAAACACAAGTTGGTTTAAAAAAACCAAAACAAAACCAGAAACACGCACACATTTGGATCTTTCTTTCTAACTATTTCTTGCCTATCTTATAGCAACAAAGGAATGGACAAATGATTCCAAAAACTAAGCAGAATTGATCCCAGAGAGTGCCAAGATGGGGCATTGCCTGTGAATCCTATGTAAGCCACTCTGAACTTTGGAGACAAAGGGTGGTATCCATATACAGTGGCAGAGCTTCATGCTCCGGCACCGGGGGGTGGAGATCAGGCAGGGGCAGGGCTGGCGTGTGTCCTGGGGGCGTGGTGTGCGTCCTGGGGGTGGGGCACGCCACCTGCAGGGACGTGGCACCCAGAGTGGGGGGGGCAGCCATGGTGGCACCCTCCCGGGATCACACTGCTGGGGGCAGTGCGCTCCTCCCGCACTCCTCTTCCTCTGCCAGCGTCCATACATAACAAATGTGCTAGTCTTCTTTGATGGTCTCTTATCATATTTTCTTCTTTGTAACAAATTTCAACCATATGAGACTGATAAGGAACCATCTGACTTGGTAACTTTTTCTGGTGACACTAGGAAATGTGAAAAAGTTGCCTAGTCAGCTTGCTGTATTAATCCTATTTGTTTTATCGTCAACAGCCTTCTTTTGTTGCCAAGTTGTCTGCCCTCCCCAACTTCCTCACTATTTTATTTCCTTACCCTTTCTTACAGTATGGAAGGAGCCACTTCGTACCTGGCAGACATCCTTTCACCTCAGGGCTTTTTTCAGCCGGAGCTCACTGTAGCTGAGTTCCGGCACCTCTCAGGTGGGCACCATTGCCATTCGAAGAGAACAAGGAAGAAGTTCATGGTGAGCTCAGGTACCTCTTTTTTTCTAGAAAAAAATAGCACTGAGCAGCCTGTATCGTTAAATCGGGGTGGCTAAGCTGCCGCTGTCCGGTGGTATTGGATCCTTCATCCCTGACCACTGGCCATGCTGGCTGAGACTGATGAGCATTGTAGTTCAGCAACATCTGAAGGGCTACAAGTTGTCCATTCCTGACTTAAATAAACAAGCTGTCAAACAATGTTGGGTAGCTGGAGAGCCACTCAAAGTCAAAAGGGTGTTTTGCTATTGAAAGTAGACCAAAAGCGTCTAGAACGATGCCCTGCTCCATCTACAGAGAGAGACAGGCAGCCTGAAGTAAGAAGAAAGTGTCAGTTTTTACATTTAAGGATTGGTGCTTTATGAGGCTTGATGTCTTAATGCTTCCTCTGGGACTATTCTGCATGAGTGCATTGCACAGGTGGCCCATTGCAATTTATAGTCACAATAATTGAACAGGAGAAATAAGAGCTTTGAGCCTTAACAGCACATGGAATGCAGCTGGTTTGGGTGCTTAGGCGGTAGGCATAACTTTTATATGACAAAGTCTCTTTCTGAAAGACAGGAAGTGGTTCTCTCCTCCCTAGAAGCGTCATGCCCCACTTTTTTTTTGTAGTTGTGCATACCAGGGCATGCTCCTGGAATCACTTTGTCAAGCCCTGAAACGAGCAATTTAATCCACCATAATTTATATGGCTATGGAATTCTTTTCAATGAACATCTGTGAAAGAGTCAGTTTGAGAAATGCAGGAACCAAGTTGTCATTAAAGCTGGAGACTTGAATGAATATTTTAGGATCCTCTTTTTCAAATTTTTATGTGCTAACATCTCATACGAAGTTTTCTTTCAGCGCGCTTGCAAGGAAAGCACGGCCTTTGCCCCCCTGAGTTGCCTCCTTTTGGAAGATATTGCAGGATCAGCTATCCCCGAGTTTTCCTGTTCATCACTCAGTTTTAAATAAATGGCCAACCATCTTAGATTGTTTCTTGAAAGAGCAACAGGCCTGTTTACTCTGCCTGAAGCATGCTGCCACTACTGGTTTGGGAAGCGGTGTGTACATGGTGTTAGTCACAAGCTATATCTATCCTATCATTCCCCAAACTTCTATCCACAATGAGAAAAAGCAGTTTTAAGCTGCTAATGTGGGCACAGCCTCAGAGTCAAAACACCTAAAAAAAGAAATCTAGAATGTCATTAGGGAAGAGAACCAACCATTATGAATGTGAAATTAGGCTGTAATACTGTGTCCTACTGGGACATGGGTGGTGCTGTGGGTTAAACCACAGAGCCTAGGGCTTGCTGATCAGAAGGTCGGTGGTTCAAATCCCCACGACGGGATGAGCTCCCGTTGCTCAGTCCCTGCTCCTGCCAACCTAGCAGTTCGAAAGCACGTCAAAGTGCAAGTAGATAAATAGGTACCGCTCCGGCGGGAAGGTAAATGACGTTTCCGTGCGCTGCTCTGGTTCTCCAGAAGCGGCTTAGTCATGCTGGCCACATGATCTGGAAGCTATATGCCAGCTCCCTCGGCCAATAAAGCGAGATGAGCGCCGCAACCCCAGAGTCAGTCATGACTGCACCTAATGGCCAGGGGTCCCTTTACCTTTACTGTGTCCTACTGAATTCAACGGGTCTTACTCCCAGGTAAGTAGGGTAAGGATTGGAGCCTAAAATAGTATCTGTTTATTGGTGTGTATAACATGGGAAGTTTAAAATCAGTTTCATTAACACACAATTTGAATTATTAAAGATAGTGGGAAGAATATAGTTAGTAACAGATGCACACTGTTAAGTGTGAACAGTGAGTACAATTCTCTGCTTCTAAAAGTGTGGTTGATGGGATGGAGGGGGGTCAGCTCAAAGATATTATGTATTCAGAAGCCAAAAACGTGTCATTTCGCATCTTAGGTGTTTTAAAATGAATTTTCCAGTATAAAGGTCTGTATCCTGGGCATGATTAGATTGTTTGAAAACTACTGGAGGTAATGGAATGAACAGACCAGGCCCCATAGATGTTTACTCAGGAGCAGGGTTGGGGGAGAAATTGAATTCAGTTCACACTGAAAGCTGAATTTACCCAATTCAACCTTTCTGGAACACCATGAGAACTGAAACACAGCCATCCATCAGAATTCACAATTCTACAGATTTTGATGTGCATTTCTCTAGCAGAGCAATGTGTACAAAAATGTGTGCATTAAAAATCTATATTATTGGGAGAAATTGCTTTGCTTTGTGCTTATTAGGCAAAATTGTATATTTCACACTATAGTAAAATGCTGGCAAATTTTCATGAGGACAAAAATTGTAAACTGTTGATTCTTGCTATAATAGGGTAAGATAGCACAGTTCAATGTGCTGAGAAGATATGAAGTGAATATGGCAGCAAGGGCATGAATTTGTTTCATTTGCACTCTGATTTGTTTGCAGAATCCCAGTTTTCCATGTTGAGCCCTATTTCCCAGAAAATACCTCTGCATATTTGGAGAAAAATGAATAATGCTGTTGCCTCTGAAGTATATCCAAGCTTCTGCCACAGGAGGTCACTCAACAGCAATGCATAAATCTCTGAAGAAGTGCAATGTGAAAGGTGACAGGACCTGTTCAAAACATTTGAAAACCAAACCTGGGTATGTGTACATGTCCATTCTGAATATACCGAAGGGCAGGATTTTCAGCCAATCCTTTTGAAACCATATTTATTTATTTATAAAAATATTTATATTCTTCTATTTCTAGAAAAAAAAATAGAGCTAATTACAATTATACATTCACTGTTCTCCTAGCCTGATTTTAGAAGTGAGCTGAGCTGGTGAGAAAATACCGTATTTTTCGCCCTATAGGGTGCACCAGCCCATAGGGCGCACCTAGTTTGGGGGGGGGGAATAAAGAAAAAAAATTTATTTCCCCCCCAGGCGCGGGGCTGGGGCGGGGGAAGCCTTAGCTTCCCCCGACCCCAGCCCCCAGAACAGGCTGCTATCCGCAAGCTCAGCGCACCCCAGGCTTCGGGATGCAGGCTGCTATCCGCAAGCCTAGGAAGCATGGCAGGAACTCCCGCTGGGTTCCCAGGGCTTGCAGATAGCTTCCTGAAGCCTGGAGAGCGAGAGGGGTCGGTGCGCACCGACCCCTCTCGCTCTCCAGGCTTCAGCGAAAGCCTGTATTCGCCCCATAGGACGCACACACATTTCCCCTTCATTTTTGGAGGGGGAAAAATGCGTCCTATAGGGTGAAAAATACGGTAATTGATGAAAGATAGGGAAGAAAGTTGGGGAAGAACTACACTTCCCTCACCAACTGGCATATTTTGGTCATAAAAAATAGAACCTATCATGTCATTTCTAAAGATGAGACCAGGGCAGGTGTGTAAACAAATATGGCTATATGGCTCCCTGTATCATATCTAATTTAGAATCATAGAATCATAGAATCATAGAGTTGGAAGAGACCACAAGGGCCATCGAGTCCAACCCCCTGCCAAGCAGGAAACACCATCAGAGCACTCCTGACATATGGTTGTCAAGCCTCTGCTTAAAGACCTCCAAAGTAGGAGACTCCACCACGCTCCTTGGCAGCAAATTCCACTGTCGAACAGCTCTTACTGTCAGGAAGTTCTTCCTAATGTTTTGGTGGAATCTTCTTTCTTGTAGTTTGGATCCATTGCTCCGTGTCCGCTTCTCTGGAGCAGCAGAAAACAACCTTTCTCCCTCCTCTATGTGACATCCTTTTATATATTTGAACATGGCTATCATATCACCCCTTAACCTCCTCTTCTCCAGGCTAAACATGCCCAGCTCCCTTAGCCGTTCCTCATAAGGCATCGTTTCCAGGCCTTTGAGCATTTTGGTTGCCCTCCTCTGGACACATTCCAGTTTGTCAGTGTCCTTCTTGAACTGTGGTGCCCAGAACTGGACACAATTTGTTTTGCTCCAAGCGTTTCTGGTTTTATGAAACCTGGTTTGTGGTTAAGACTAGCAAAGCTAAGATGGAAGAGAGGAGATCTCATTTGCAAAGACTGCATCTCTCAGTTGCTTGCTCCCTTGCCTTCACTTCCATGTCAAAACACACTGTGGTGCACTTGTGCCTGATTCTCCAAGTCCTTCACTGTCACACATTTAAGCATATAAGAGTATCTGGGCTGGATTTTTTTTGTCTCCACTTCTGTACATTCACATTTATTATTCCTAGATCTGTTTAGCAAGGCACATCCAATCCTGGGTTTGTCACACTCGCTGCTGTTTCCATTCTGCTGCAGTTCCGCTTCTGCTAAAACCTATGTTGTTGCTCTTATTATCTACTATGTGCAAAACTTATGAAATTGATTGCACAATTAATTTCAATGCATTTCAGTGTAAGTCAAACATAAAAAACAATACAGTAAATTAAATCCTTATTTGCATATCTTTGGCAGTTATGCAATACTGCCAATACTGATGGTATTTGCTTGTATGGTTTCCATTCATGACCTCTGATGAACATTTGAAACGCAGGACTTTCTGCTCTCATTTCCATTTCAGATGGAATCCTCCAGCATCCCTAATTCCCCACCCCCCATTCCTTAGTGTGAGATTAGATTGCAGTTTATTGTGAATTCATCATTTGTAATTATCCTTAAAATGATTAAAATATCAATTAAATAGAATGCTGTACCTGATTTTGTAATTTCCTTTAGGCTGAGGAGGATCCATCCATCAGAACTGGAGTCTGAGGAATGGGATGGGGAGGGAAGTTAACACAAGCTTCTAAGCAATGAAAAATGTCAGCTCCCCACTTTAGCTTCCAGTGTGAGACTATAAAGCCAGAGTGTTGAAGTAGTTACCACGGGGTGGCCAACACAGTACCATTCAGATAACATTGACTACAACTCCCATCAGTCTTGAGCACTGGCTACACCCCTGGGTAAGAGTGTAGTATCAGGCCCTTGGTTCAAATTTTCCCTCAGTTCAGTTCAAATTGCACACTGAACTTGGGCCAGTTTTTCTCTTTCAGTCTAATCTACCTCTCAGGGTTGTTGTGAGATTAAAATGGGAAGGTCGTAAGAACTGAAAGCACCTTGGAGAAAGGGTGGGGGGGGGAATGAACAAATCCAAGTCCTGTTGATGGGCCGGGCTGGGTTATGTGTGATACTATGGCTGTGTACATACCATATATTTAAAGAATGCTGGGAACTGTAGTTTCCCCTCACAGAACTGCAGTTCCCAGTGTCCTTAACAAACTACAGTTCCCATGATTTGGGGGAAACTCATGTGCTTTATGATGTGCATGCAGTTAAGGTTGGAAGTTCCTTTTAGATCTTTCAGTCCTAGGAAGAGCCTTTGCATGGTTTCCCTTTGATTGTATGGAAACTTACTGTTCCATTTAAATACTGAGGATCACAGAAAAAAGAGATGGTAAATTACATATTTTCTATGTCTCACCTTCTAGGGACCAGGAGGAACCTCCCTACAATTCTGATTTGCCTGTTGATCTCCAGCATTTTTTTTGATGAGTTGCTAAATTGCTAAATTGATGGGCCAAGCAATTTATTAGGTGTTTTGTCTGTTTTTAACTGCAGTCTGCCTCTCAAGGAAACAAGTATTGTCTGTGGTGTGGAAGATGAGTCTCTGTGTGATGAGAGCCATGTGTACCAAGCCCCCATTTTTCATAACTGCTGTCATTTTACAGATGTATGACCCTCTTCGCCTGGTTACGAAGAAGCTGGGGGTGGGGTAGAGAATGGGGAAAGAAGATAATATACAGGGCTCCACAGAAGAAACTCTGGTAGGCAGATACACAAATCATGTCATGCAAACCAGACCCGGCTAAAGGAACATTGCATCCCTCTTCAGAAGACAATAACAGATAGGACAGAGAAAGATGGAGTCTGAGATGATTAGGAAAACAGGAACGGTTAATGGATAACAGCAATGTGGCGCCAAGTAGTTCATTTCATGTCATAAAGATATGAGAAGCAGCACAAACAGAGAGCAGGTAAAAGGTCTTTGAAATTCATCCAATCAATGCAGATACAGCCTTGTGTCCCCAGTGGATCTGGCAGAAATGGATACAGATGGTGGAAAAGTTAATTTATTTCAAATGGTGTCGTTTTGTTTTCTTGGGTATTTCAGCTTGGGATTCTTTGTAATGGGCCTACAGCTCCAGTCTATGCCGGTGCTGCAACACTGACCACGTACAATGAGAACCAGAGCTACCATTTTGATTCTCGAAAGCAGCTACAGATGTGATGAAGATGTATAACCAATGGGGTGCAGCGACCTCTCTCCCATGCTTTGCATGCAGGTGGCCTCATGGTTGATCCCTAGCATCTCCAGCTAGAGCTGGGTATAGCCCTTGTCTGAAATCCTAGAAAACAACTGCCGGTCAGTGCACTGCAAACAACACTGAGCTAGATGACTCAGTGGTCCAAGACAGTTTATCCTCACCGACTGGCAACCATTCTTCATCATGTTGAAAGGAGGGACTTGTCCATTGTCTCTCAAGTGAGATGGGAAGGTTCTTTCTGCACCAGGGACGTGTGTCTGCTGGTAATAGGGGAATATATTCAAGTTCCTGTCAGGCAGTGCTATTTTTCCAGGAAAAGAGGTGCCAGAACACACCTCCCTTGTTCTCTTAGAATGGCAATGGCGGCCACGTGAGAGGTGCCGGAACTGAGTTCCAGTGAGTTCCAGCTGAAAAAAGCCCTGCCCTCAGGACATTTTGACCAGCAGACACTAACTCATGAACATCCATTGAAGCTGAATGTTGGAAGGTGCGGGACTTACAAAAGAAAGTACTTCTTCACACAGCACATAGTCACACTTTGGAACTCAGTCCCACAGGAGGCAGTGATGGCCACCAACTTGAAAGGATTGAAAAGAGGACTGGCAAATTCATGGATGATACAGCTATTCATGGGTACTAGCTGTGATGGTCATGCTCGGCCTTCATGGTTGGAGATTCTGGAAGCCACAGGAGGGGAGAGTGTGCTTGTCCTCAGGCCCTGCTTGGGGGTTTTCCACAGGCATCTGGTTGGCCATTGTGAGACAGGATGCTGGACTTGATGGGCCTGATCCAACAGGCTCCTCTTATGTTCTTATGCTGCCTGCCATCCATTTTTTTAAAAGTTTAATTTAGGTAAAGGTAAAGGGACCCCTGACCATTAGGTCCAGTCGTGGCTGACTCTGGGGTTCCGGTGCTCATCTCGCTTTACTGGCCAAGGGAGCGGGCTTACAGCTTCTGGGTCATGTGGTCAGCATGACTAAGCTGCTTCTGGCAAACCAGAGCAGCGCACGGAAACTCTGTTTACCTTTCCGCCAGAGTGGTACCTATTTATCTACTTGCACTTTGACGTACTTTCAAACTGCTAGGTTGGCAGGAGCAGGGACCGAGCAACGGGAGCTCCCCCCGTCACAGGGATTCGAACCGCCGACCTTCTGATTGGCAAGTTCTAGGCTCTGTGGTTTAACCCACAGTGCCACCCGCGTCCCATTTGATTTAGGCTAGAGTTCAATTAAAGCTATGATTTTTAGCACAGCACAGTCCGATTATACAATAGTTGTTAACACGGGTTACATTTTACCCTGACCAGTTCCATACAAAAGGTCAACACATTCAAATACAGAAAAATCTAACCTCTGAAATAATAAGATTGTTAATTATTGCAAAGTTCAGGCTGCAATTCAACAAATGATGCCACTTCCAAGATAACCTGCGTAGGGAAACATAAAGATCAGTCTCTGTGTGCAGTGGTTACATCACACATGATAGTGCTGCCCAAGATGGTATTGTGTGCCCTTTAGATAAATATCCCAGTCAACAGATGTATATAGACTAAAGAAGAGCAATTGAGAAAAATGCATGTGCTGGGAAAGTGCAAGGTAACGACTCTAAGCAAAGTAGATTTGTATTGGCATAAAGCCCTTTCTGAAACATTTGCGGTTCATTTTGATCAATGGATTTGAAAATTCTGCTTTGTGAATATAGCAAATACTCAGCTCTTTGCTTAACGAGGTGATAAGGGGCTATAAAGTCAGCTGAGATACGACATTGCAAACAAAATACTTTAGATTGTAGGTGCTGTTTTTGTACCGAAACACATCTGCCTCAATGTTGGAAGCAGTGCCCTTCACTGGTGTTGACAATGGCAGAAGAAAGCACTATACAGAAGTCTGGAACGAAGTCGACTTCTTCAGCCTATTTAGGCAAACTAGAACTCTGGGCAGTGGCATAATTCCTACATGAAACAGCTTGGCTGAACACAGTGGCCCCCTCCCCAGGCTGAAGAACAGAGCAGACTGCAGAATATCTCTTCTGATAGGAAATGGGAGTATTGTATTGAAAAATGCTGTATCCCATTCCCCAGCATGAAGAATGACTGCTTGTCAAAGAAGCAGCAGTACTTTGCATGCTACTTCAGATCATCCAGAACTTCTTCTCTAGGCTTGGGGGCAGGCAGGCTGGTCTAAGAGCAGCACACACATATAAGGCACTGCTTCTCACTTTGGGAGCAATCTGAACCCAAGTTCTGCAGGGATGAGCAAGTTAGAATCCAGTGAGTTAGGATATAGTAGCCATTGATAGTCTTCTTGTCTATGTATCTGCCTAATCCTCATTCAAAGCCATCCAAGTTGGTGGCCATTCATTGCTTTTCACCTGGTGGACACCCCTTCCGGTGGGATAGGATAGATCAGCTTATATTTCTTGCTGGGGAGGTTGCCAGCCAGGTAGGAAGCTTCTCCTTTCATCATCATCATCATCATCATCATCATCATCATCATCATAATAATAATTTATTATTTATACTCCGCCCATCTGGCTGGGCCTCCCCAGCCACTCTGGGCGGCTTCCATAGAAACCAAAAATACAGTAAAATATCACACATTAAAAACTTCCCTGAACAGGGCTGCCTTAAGATGTCTTCTGAATGTCAGGTAGTTGCTTATCTCTTTGACATCTGCTGGAAGGGCGTTCCACAGGGCGGGCGCCACTACCGAGAAGGCCCTCTGCCTGGTTCCCTGTAGCTTTGCTTCTCGCAATGAGGGAACCGCCAGAAGGCCCTCGGCGCTGGACCTCAGCGTCCGGGCAGAATGATGGGGGTGGAGATGCTCCTTCAGGTATACTGGACCGAGGCCGTTTAGGGCTTTAAAGGTCAGCACCAACACTTTGAATTGTGCTCGGAAACGTACTGGGAGCCAATGTAGGTCTTTCATGGCGTAACAAAGGGTAAGGAAAGAGAGGGTGAGGGATATGGGGCAGAGTCAGACAAACTGGCAACCAAAGAAGGATGCGGTCACCTGTTAGCCATCCCTGAACCAAGCCACCATATTCATTTCTATATCTCCACCAGTGCCAAAGAAGGTTGCTGTTGTTATTGACAATAGTTGCCAGGCTTAATCAACATTTGAGAAAAGCTTTGAGAGCCTGGAATAAAAGTGACTATAGTGTAATTGCAAAGACACCTTAATAAGGCTAGTGATCTGTAATAAGCATCTTGGCGATGAACAAGATTGAAAGTAATGAATGAATCAATCCAAGTCACATTCCTCATTTATTCTTTTTTGGGGGCAATGTTATTTTCTTCCAAATCTTTCCAGATCTCGGGGCATGCAAATATCTATTTTCTTTGCAGTAATGCTGTTAAGAGCAGCCTGGATA
The DNA here is from genome assembly GCF_964188305.1 of Podarcis bocagei. Classification (NCBI taxonomy): domain Eukaryota; kingdom Metazoa; phylum Chordata; class Lepidosauria; order Squamata; family Lacertidae; genus Podarcis; species Podarcis bocagei. The sequence goes on from NC_138134.1 coordinate 54,608,235, forward strand.
GGAGAAGGAGGAGGAGGCATCCCACAGAAGAGATAAAAGAGTACAAAACAGCTCCTGATACCGTGGAGTGTAACCAATTCCTAGGAGTGAGCTTGTGCTTTTGAATATTTTATAATTTATAAACTGGGAACACATGATGTTCTGCTTTTCAAACAGTAGCTCATATTGCATATGCCCTCCATAGACGTGGGATGAAAAACAACAACAGAAAATATTCCCTTTTGTTCCCCAATATTTGGTAGTGCTCTGTGATTTTCATCAGAAGTTTGGCCCAGGAGTCATCTGACAGGCTGCCTTGTCTATTAACAATGTATAGTTTGGGCCACCCCACCCTAGACAACATAATTTGGAGTCCTGCATTCCTGCTAGTTCCATTGAGTACTTACAGCATGATACACTAATCCGACATAAAGTCAGTGGCAAATGATGGGGTTAGTTTTGCTGTAGATGACAACGAGGGTGGAAGAACATTGTTGGAGGTAAAAGGTTTTGCTTCTGCTTCCAGTGTTGTACTTATTTGCTAATTTGGACTGGGGGAAAGGCCCTAAGTTGGGTTGTGCCACAGCCTCTGGGGGTTGAAGCAATCTTTTATTTGTCCTGATTATTCCAATTTTGCAACATTCAGCTTCACTGGATTTTTGCAAGCAAGTTTCCTGTAGTAGAATGCTTTTTTGTACATTATTTTCACTAAAGTATGCACATCTGTATGCATTGTCCACTCACATTTACATTTCCTAGATGTTCTTTGGGTGGATAACTGCATTGCAAAACTTGGAGACATGTAAATTTTTGCTTCAGATATTGAAGGCTCGCTGTGTTTTGGTTCAGGAAGTGTGAATTCATTAAGCTCACATGAAAATGTGAATGAATTTCACCCCCCCCCCCATCCCTGCACGGGACCTCTAGGGGATAGCACCAATGCTTCAAAGAGGTTGGTGGGGGGAAATGTATTCCACTAAAGCCAATCAGATAGTTTATCTGAAGGAAAACCAGTCAACAAAATACTTGAGGAGGTCTAATTGGTCTAAATCACAAGGCCAAATTATGAAGAGGGCCACAGCTCTGTGAGACTGATAAAAAGTGTTTGTGCCTATACAAGCAGTGGAACAGAAGCACCCACCCGAACAGAAGTTTGCTTGTTATATGTGTCAGCATTTATGCATAGCTGTGTAAGAGCCAGGCGGTGCGGGGATACTGTACATCTTCAACCCTTGAATCGTACAGCGATAAGACAGACTCTTAGGATTAACAGCCCTGTCAAGGGGAAGTCTCTGAAGTGCTTATTTGTTTAGATGGAGAATTTCATTCATCATTAAGGGAGTGATAGAAATGGAAGCCCATCCGACGTGGTATCTGAAGCCTACCTGGAAATATGTTGAGGGTGGTGAGATTAAACGCCGTCCCCTTTCTGGATCTGAAAGTAGCAGTAGATATGAGACATATGACTTCTGAACTATTTGCTTTCTTCCCTGTCTCTCCCCCCTCCCATGAAAGCATGGCAAGCCCACTTGAATGAGCAAAGGCTTTTCATACAGGCAGCAAGAGAACAAATGACATTACAATTTTAAATACAATTTTCCAGTCATACTCTAAGATTAAATAGTGCACGTTTATACAATAACTTATAATTGCATTTTCCTCATTTTGTTCCTCCTAGATTTGTTTAAATTGATAAAACCAACACATGTGTATTGTTTTGGAAGTATTAGCTAGAGATGGAAAGACTACAGTCCTACCTTCACTTAAAACGTCATAGAGTTCAATGAGACTTACTTCTGAGTAGGCATGGTTAGGCTTACAGCTTTGTTTATTATCTGCTATCATAATAATTACTGCCCTGCCTTTGTAGAGTGAGAGTACTTCCTGTTATTAACATCCAACAATAGTAAAAGGTAAAGATAAAGGTACCCCTGACCGTTAGGTCCAGTTGCAGATGACTCTGGGGTTGCGTGCTCATCTCGCTCTAGGCCGAGGGAGCTGGCATTTATCCACAGACAGCTTCCGGGTCATGTGGTCAGCATGACTAAGCTGCTTCTGGTGAACCAGAGCAGCACACGGAAATGCCATTTACCTTCCCGCCAGAGTGGTACTTATTTATCTACTTGCACTTGGCGTGCTTTTGAACTGCAAGGTGGGCAGAAGCTGGGACCGAACAACAGGAGCTCACCCCGTCGCAGGGATTCGAACTGCCAACCTTCTGATTGGCAAGCCCTAGGCTCTGTGGTTTAGACCACAGCGCTACCCATGTCCCTTTAAGCTAAAATAGTGGGGAATGTCTATTCCATAGCTAGAGGCCTGTGTGCTGGGGACTTCGTGGGAATGTTGACCTATGCATTGTGGAAACTATTTAGAAGTAAATACCATTGAAAGAAATGGAAACTTCTGTTTACTAAGTACATTTGGGAACTGGAATATAATAGTATGTTTACACTTACATTTAATGTACACTTATCACATTTTCCAGTGCTGTATTTCAAATCCATGATCCCATGATGTTCACATCCTATGGTGTTCTGCATGGTCATCCTGTTTCTTTCTGAAGAAAAACAAAAACATTTGAAGGATTTTCTTCTTCTTCTCAAAGCAGCTTCACAGCAGTTGGAATCCACAAGCCAATACAAGTCTGAACACCTTTGCCAAAGCCACCTCTGCTGCTGTGGGTGGTCTTGCAGTAGTGATATCATCATGGGAGTGAACAGGACCCAATTCAAAAAAGCATCTTCAGAGTGCAAGCATCCAGAGTGTGAAGAGATTTCACCCCTCCCATATCCAAGAATCTCCTGAGGAGTCTGCTGATTCTCCAGAGAGGAGGAGGCGTGTTCTGCTCTCTACTTATTCTGCTCCAGCACCACATCAAACAGTCAGTGTGTCGGAGGCACCACAACAGTGATGGAGAACAGAAGGTGAGAGGTGGGGAAGGAAGGAATTTTAGCATCACGCAGGGTGCCACTGAAATTTGAAAGCCCAAGGTCCACCACTGGTGTTTTGAAGAACAGCTGGAAAAGCAGACTTCAAATTACTCTGAGTTGAAAATGTGGACATACCCTAAGTCAGAACCATTTGTACTCTAGTCCCCAAATTACCTTACTAGTGTGTGCTTCAGGAAATAAAATGTGTGGAGATCTATTCTGAAACCAGCTTTTACAGTCGGGTTCATTTTATTCTAGAGTGGCAAAATGAGGAGAGGGAGGTCAAATGCAGACATGCTCTAATTTGGTGGGAGAAGTAGTTTCAGAATTCAGTTGTTTGTAGGCATGATTGTATGTCAGCATCATGTTCAAAGAGGCATGAAAGGTGAGAGCAGGAGGGGCTGTGAGATCTAAAACAATAGAGAAAACAAGTGTGGTTCCACGCTGTTGGTGGTCTTCCAGATACTGGACCTAATTGGATGTTAACAAATTAAAGCTATCTTGTTCTGTCATTTTGACAATGTGTGCAGTGAAACATGTTGGTGAAGAAGATGCTTGTTTTCCTGAGCAATAGAAACAACAGTGTTGACAATTCCAATACAACTCTGCGTGGGAGAAAAGCCACAATGTTAATTTTGTATACACTTCTCTTGGAGCTCTATAGAAGAGTGGTTTTACATTGTATTTAAATAAGTGAAGGGCAAAATGGGATTGAAAATAATAACGTTCTAAGGACATTTAATTTGATGTTCGGACTCTGATCCTAAACACAGCAGGTGGTTTTTAACTGAGGCCACATTGACACCATTCATTTAAAACACTATGATGTCACTTTAAACGGTCATTGCTTCTCACCAAGAATTCTGGGAGCTGTAGTTTGTTCAGGGTGCTGAGAGCCCCTCCCAGAACTACAATTCAGCGCTTCAGGGGGTTGGACTAGATGACCCTTTGGTCCCTTCCAACTCAAGATTCTATGATTCTATGAATTCCTAGAGTTCCCTGTGAAAAGGGATTGAATGTTAAAACACTATGGAGAATGTTTTACATTATTCCACAATCTTGTTCGATAGAATCATGGAACTGTAGAGTTGGAAGGGACCAGGAGGGTCATATAGTGCCAACCCCTGCAATGCAGGAATCTCAGCCAAAGCATCCGTAACAGATGGCTACCCATCCTCTGCTTAAAAACCTCCAAGGATGGAGAGTCCACCACCTCCTGAGGGAATCCATTCCACTGTCAAATGGCTCTTACAGTCAGACAGTCAGAAAGTTCTTCCTGATGCTTAAGCTCCTCCTCTTAGGAAATGTATGCTAAAAATCCGGGAAGATTATGCAGCCAGAATCTGACATTTTACTCGCCTAATGTTTCCCTGTTTCCCACAGTTCACTCCAGGGTGAGCAGGAAACATTTACAGAAGCCCCAAAACTAACATGTCGATTTGATCGCAGTGCCTTTGACAAACCGGTGCGGTTTAACGTGAGGCTGAGACCAAGCCTAAAGCGAATTTAACTTCAGAAATAGGAAAGAGCGGATGAGAAAAGTACAGTGCGCAACCCTGTGTTGAGGACCGTAAATCCTGTTTTAAATCCTGCTGTAATTTTGGCTTTCCGTCCTCCCCCCCCACCCAACCTGTATTATTTCACAACTGATTACTTCTGACTGCTCAACACCCAGTTCCCTCGGAAAGTGCTAATTAAGAGACTGAAGAGGCTCATCTAATATTTATACTGGTGGTGTTGCACTAGATCATTTTGCAGTGCATGAACAGCGTCATGAAGAAGGAATTAGAAGCAGTATAGCTCTGAGCCCCAGATAATCCTTCGCTGATTAGTGAGATTCTCATTGCCACCTATTCTGAATGCACTCCTCTCAGGATGTTGATAAAGCCTTTCGGTATCGCAAGATGGACTACCAAGCACAGCGCTAGCTTTCCTACCCAATCAAAGCGAAGCCCCCAGTTCACCTGGTTAAGCTATCCTAATCCTAAATCGGCTTTTAGATTGTCGCTTAACAACTCTGAGGTACTCCAGAAGGATCCAGCGCAAATCCAGCAGTAAATGAGGCCTAGTCTGAGTGAAAACGAACAAACAAAAAGCTTTGAGGAAGGGGGGGCAATATTTTTCACCCCCTAAGACTTACAGGGGGGGAAATCTATTCAATGAGAATTAAGGTGTCACAAATTAGATGGTTCTATGAAGTCAACCTTCCTGTGAAGACTTTGAATTTTTCAGCCTACGAAAGATTATATACAATTGTATCTTAAACCCCATATGATGACAAATAGGTGATTTTCCAAGTGTTTTTTTTTTTTTTTGCACTTTGGAGGTTATTTTTGCACAGGGAAATGACAAAGAATAGAGCACCACAGAATTTTAAAGTGTAATTATTCTGTGCGTATTTGTTAACAATGACAAATGTCTGGGCAGCCTGTCCAATTATCGATTAGATATGTATTTCAGACCTTCCAATTAACCTTTACGTTAAGGTATCATTTTGTGGTAAAGAGAAGGCTATGCCTTGTAGCGAAAAATTGTACCCTATAATGTATATTCTTGAGTAATGGTATATGTGGTACACCGCAAATCTCAGTGCCCTTTATTGACTATTTTAACAAGGACATGTTTGAACACTCCTGCCGGACGCTTCTCCCATTCGTAATTAAAGAGGGGGAAAGAAAGCCAAGTTAAGCACAATGGCAGAGAGACTTCATGCAGACATGCACTGGCATTGTCAAGGTTGCTTGGAAACCCCTAGACTTCAAGAGATTATTGTATGGATGAATAGAAATGCTGGGAGTCATTTCAAGTGCTCTGAGTTGGGCTTACTGCTCGTTTGACTTCTCCATTTAAAGAGCAATGCTTGAAAGAAGCAGCCGCAACTTCCCTGCCCACAGCAAGCTTTCAAATCTCATGCATTATTGGATAAAATCAATATATCCTGTTCAGTAGCTTGAAAGCTTCTGTTCCAAGGAATGGCATGCTTTGGAGCCTGCTGACTGAATCTGGATGCAAAAGGAGTGCCTGATTTGCTGGAGCTGCAGAGAGAGGGGGGGGAGGGAGTGAGAGTCAGTCCCACCCTTGCTTCTGTTCTCCTTAGGAGCTAGCTGGGCTTTGGATGAGCCAATGGCTCCAGAGCTCAGATCTACCCCAGGCTAGAGTTAAAATTGCTCTAAGAAGCAACTAGTCAACCAGCCTACCAAAACAACAACAACCCAACATGTGCCAAAAAAATTTTAAATGGTGAAGTTGACAATAACGACTGAAGACCTTGAACTGAAGCCTCTTTGCTCTAAAGAGGAAGCCTGTTTTGCTTAAAGTCTGTTTAGAAAATGCCAAAGAATTCAGCATTCTTTTCTTGCTCTTTTTCTTTTTTTCTTTTTAAATATACACACTGTTTTGGAAAAGGGGATAAGAAAACAAAAATGCCAGCTGCTTAAGGGGCAGTGACACCAGCCAGCGACTGGCACTTAACGTAGATACAATGGGCTGTATCCAATGGTCCTCCTACTTAGAGTAGACCTATTGAAATCAATAGACAACTAACTTAGGCCTGTTAATGCCAGTGGGTCTACTCTGAGTAAGACTTAGTTGGAGGCAACCCACTGAGTACCAAAGATCACTGATTCTGGAGTTCCCACCCCCGGCAATGGTCCTTGAGATCTAAGATATCAAGGTCTATTACCCTTCATAAATAAATTGAGTATAATAAATCCAATACACAAACCCCATCCTGTGGTGGTTTGTCTTTTCTTGTGGGAAGTTTTAGCAGTTCAAGGATTAGCTAGCTTTCCCCTTCCATGAAGGGTCTGATGTAAACCCTTGTACCAAGAGCTTAAAGTCTTAAGACTGTTAGAAATTTCCATCAGTCAGCCAGTATGTTCGTGAATAAAAAGTTAGTTGCTGATCTGCCCCCACTCATTGCTCTCTGGAAAGAAGCCATCTAACTACAGACATTCAGCTGCGCCAAGTGAGGGAGAAGGGGGGGGGGGCAGTTATTAATACAAAAGTAATGGGGCCGTTTGCATTGAAGTCACATATATACCTAGGATGCAAAACCACCCATACATATAGATCAGTTTGTTTGAACATCAGAGTCTGGATTTGCAACTTCAAATTAAGACCCCTATGATTGAGGGGGGAGAGAAGAGGAAAGAGAGATTGCACCCTCTTTTGTAATTCAAGAACATCATGAATAAAATTATTTTTAAAAAATTATTTTGTAAATCTATGCTGAGCACAGTGTGAACTGTAGAATTTTATTGTAGATAGAAAATTCCAGGCATCTCAAACAATGATCCTACTCATCCGAAACACTAGCCTTTTGCAGGGTCCCCCCCCAAGTGGAGCAGTTCCTCATATGTGTAGAGTGCCCTTCACATGCTGTCTGAATGTTCAGATGGTGTTCTTTCAGCCTGGGTGAGTGGGTGTCTCCTCAACCATCCTAATACAACCATGCTCCATCTATCTCATGACAAGGCAGTGTCTTGAGTAGGGAGGGACAAATCTGTCAAATTTGCTTTGTTTCTGTTTCTCACATTTCAAGTCATCAGTTCTGCACATTCCCAGACCAATTTGTGATATATATATATTTAATTGTCATGAAAATTAATTAGCATTTCAGTCTGAATTTCTTTGAATGCACACATTTTTGTATGCAATTTTGCCTAATATGAATTTTCCCCCCAAAGCAAGTTCCCCTAATTTCTCTTGCTGCCAGTGTGGCTATTTCTGTGGCTCTGATGCAACCAGTTGACATGGCCCAAACCTGGGACACCATATTCCTGGTGTTCAAAATCCTGCACGAGTCATGCGACATGAGTGACACTGTGGATCTGAAAAAGTGCTTTTGGGGGGCATGGAACAAAATACGCTTTTTTCAGGGTGAGATCTCAGCCCAAAATTGTGCTAGAGCAAGATGTCCAAAATGGCCGCTGTGCTCTTGAGGGGAAAACCAAGATGTCCTGGGTTTTTTTTCCTGGGGCAGTTGACAGGTATGAGATGAGCCATTCCAGGTTAGCCCTAGAATTTTTTATCCCTCTTTAAGAAGAGTTCTCTTTTCCTTTTTTTACTTAGTAAGGAAATGAATGAATGGATACATGCACACATGTGTATATGGCACCTTGAAAAATTAAAAGGACAACAGCTTCCCCAAAGTATGGGGTGGGGCGAACAAGACTGAACAGGGATGGCTCTACCATTAAGGCTAGATGTAGAGAACCTTTGGTCCTCCAGATGTTGTGGAACTACAACTACCATCAGCCCCAGTAAGCATGACCAATGGCCAGGGATGATGGGAGATAGAGCTTAGTAACATCCGGAGGGCCAAAGCTTCTGCACATTTCCATTAGGCAAAGTGAGGCAGCTGCCTTGGGCAGGACATTCTGGGGAATTGTGGCAGGATAGTGGTGCCAACCCCCTAGCTGTTTCTCATGAGTTCCCCAGGCACTTCACTCTGAGCTGGGATTGCCTGCACCCTTGAAAATAGCCCGGTGCCCACAGATATAATAGAGAACACTATCTCCTAGCCACCATTGAAATAAGATTCAAATGACACGTGACATCTGGGCATGGGATGGGCAGCAAAATCTTGCCTCAAGTGGCATGATGTCTCAGGGAAGTCCTGAAGCTTAACCATGTCCCATGTGCTGCTATCCACGCTTGTCCTTTCCTGTGAGAACCCAGGAGAAAACTAGACTTGCACTGTGAGTCAAATATTCACTCTGAACTTGGTTTATGTCAGTCTTCATCCTAGGTGGTGATGAAGTCTACCAAAAGGATGGACCTATTCCCTACAGCGGATTAATACATAAATAAAACCTTGCCAAATGGTATTTCATGAAGGACCATGAATCCTAAGAAAGATTGGCCCATAAAAGAGAAAACATTGCCCCATACCTTTTCCTAAATGGTATTTAGACATTGGTACTGACATCTGTTTACATGATCACATGATTGGAGCGACAAAAAGGGGTCAGGTCAAGGGTGCACCTCGTCCCACCACGTTTGTAGTTGAAACAAACAAGCTAATAAAAGTTAGGTTAGTTAATTTTTATAGCTCTATTAGTGAAATGCAGAGTTTATCATCGTGGAGGAAGGCAAAATCATGATAGATTTTAAAAAACAAACAGCATGCTCCGGACTGCACAAACACCAGCAAAGTGTAGGTCAGTGGCTAATCAAAGCTGACAGGGACAACAATGGGCTGGGGAGTGACCAAAGGGCAGAGTTCAAGATATGGGAAGAAAACCAAGAGAAGTAAATCAGCTTAAGTCCAAAATGCTTCAGATCAATTGAGCTGGGAGCCTTGGTGAAAGAGCTAAACTAGATGTGACATTAATTGCATGATTGCAGTGAGCATGGGCTGGGTTACCAACTATTCTGAAGCTACTATTCACTGGGGGGGGGGTAGTGGGGAACTTCCATTGGCACTCATAGGATTTCCCTTCCTAGAACAATTTCCTAGGTGGAGATTTTCTTTGGGACCATGGTGTGTGTGTATGTGCGCGCATAAAAGGGTTAAATCCTGCCCTCAATCTTGATTCCCCCAGCTGCTATTTAGAATTTTGAAAATTTTCACAGAATTGGTGAAAATGTGTGGTCTAACCCCCACAACACTAGACACTCATCAGCAGAAGCCCTTCTCCATGTGCCACCTCTAAGGGAGGTGTGGAGGGTTTTCTAGTGGTAGCTCCCCAGTACAGTGGTACCTCGGTTTACAGACGCTTCAGGTTACAGACTCCCCTAACCCAGAAATAGTACCTCGGGTTAAGAACTTTGCTTCAGGATGAGAATAGAAATCGTGCTCCGGTGGTGCGGTGGCAGCGGGAGGCCCCATTAGCTAAAGTGGTGTCTCAGGTTAAGAACAGTTTCAGGTTAAGAACGGACCTCCGGAACGAATTAAGTTCTTAACCTGAGGTACCACTGTAGTGGAATGCTCTTCCCAGGGAAACGCGACTGATACCATCACTGTCAGCTTTCCAGCACCAGGCTAAGACCTTTCTGTTCGTCCAGGCTTAGGGTTCTTAAATTGGATCTGATGGCAGCTTTGTTTGTGGTGCTCTTTACTGTAAGGTTACCAGATTTTTTTAAATGAATCCAGGGACACTTCTTGTTTGCTATGTACATGTGAATGCTGAGAAAGCTGTAAATCCGGGGACTGTCCCCGGGAAGCGGGGACATCTGGTAACCTTACTTTAGTATGATGGGGAGAATTTATCCTTTTTATAGTTACATTGGATGAGTTCTGTAGAAATTACGCTTATTAGATCTTGTTTTCACTTGTACCTGGTTCTTAACTCATTTTTAAAATCTTGCTTGAATTCTATGGATTCCAAACAATAAATGTAACAGTTAATAAGATAAATAATATTATACACCCAGAGTGGAATATAGATACATAAAGCTATGTATCTATCTATATGCAGTATTGGGATTCTTAATCAAGCATGGTGGCAGTAAAGTGTTACAGCCAAGAGAAGCTCAAAAACACTCTACAAAAGCCTCTGAAAAAACAGGCAGATGCCTTATACTGAGTCAAGCCACTGATCCATCTTATCTCAGTAGTGTCTACACTGACTGGCAGTTGCTCTCCAGGGTTTCAGGCACAGAGTCTTTTCCAGTACTAGCTGAGAATATGGGACATGGGACATGGGACCTTCTCCATGAAAAGCAGATGTTTCCTATTGAGCTGCACTCCCTCCCTCAAAAATGAGATCTTTATTCTTCACATGCTCTGTTCATTAGCAGCAAAAGCTGAAGACAGCTCAGAACTAGTTCCATCCTTTGGCATTGATATCCTAAGGACACAGAGATGCCATGTCATCTCTTCATTCTCCTCCCATACCTGCCATGGATCCAAGTTACAAGTCCTGAGGGACACAGCTGCTGGGGAGCAATGAGGGAGAGAATGTATCTTCAGCCACCCTGCCCAACCATACTGGTGTATTTAGTTATAATTTAATTTAATTTAATTTAGATAATTTAGTGACGACCTGGCTGGCACCATCGCAACTCTCATTTCACCCAACCATACTCTAGGGGTAGACTGATGTTCTCCCATGGAATTATCTCCAGACATGACTTTAGAGATAAGTTTGCAGCAACAAGATATAAGCAGCAATTCTTCTTTGTTGGCAACGAGGGATTAAAGGCAATCTGTGCACAATCTTGTAAAATCGAGGCGAAATCTAGGTCAGAGGTCTTGGGTTTAGTCATATGATGGGGCTTCTGAAATTCACTAGTTGCAAATTTGAGGCCTAATAATAATAATAATAATAATAAATTTTATTTATATCCCGCCCTCCCCAGCCGAAGCCGGGCTCAGGGCGGCTAACAACAATAAAACAGTACAAAAGTACAACATAAACAACATTCTAAAATCATTCATTATAAAAATTAATTAATTCAAGCCACTGGCAACCATTGGGCCAGAGCTCTGCGAAGATTGCCGAGGGAGGGAGTCAGGCTGTGCCCTGGCCAAAGGCCTGGTGGAACAGCTCTGTCTTGCAGGCCCTGCGGAAAGATGTCAAGTCCCGCAAGGCCCTGGTCTCTTGTGACAGAGCGTTCCACCAGATCGGAGCCACAGCCGAAAAAGCCCTGGCTCTAGTTGAGGCCAGCCTAACCTCTCTGAGGCCTGGGACCTTCAAGATGTTTTTATTTGAAGACCGTAGGTTTCTCTGTGGGGCATACCAGGAGAGGCGGTCCCGTAGGTACGAGGGTCCTAGGCCATATAGGGCTTTAAAGGTTAAAACCAGCACCTTAAACCTGATCCTGTACTCCACCGGGAGCCAGTGCAGCTGGTATAGCACCGGGTGAATGTGATCTCGCAGCGAAGACCTCGTAAGGAGTCTCGCTGCAGCATTCTGCACCCGCTGGAGTTTCTGGGTCAGTCTCAAGGGCAGCCCCACGTAGAGCGAGTTACAATAATCCAGTCTGGAGGTGACCGTCGCGTGGATCACAGTGGCTAGGTCAGGGCGAGAGAGGTAAGGAGCCAACTGCTTAGCTTGGCGGAGATGGAAAAATGCCGCCTTTGTTATAGCTGCAATCTGCGCCTCCATGGAAAGGGAGGTGTCGAAGATTACACCCAAACTCTTAACGGACGGTGCTGGCACTAATTGCGCCCCCGCAAGAGATGGGAGTTGCCCCCCCAATCCCATATTGCCCCGTCCCAGCCACAGGACCTCTGTCTTCGAAGGATTTAGCTTCAACCGGCTCCCACGTAACCATCCAGCCACAGCTTCCAAACATCTGGTCAGTGTGTCTGGGGCCGAGTCAGGATGGCCATCCATCAACAGATAGAGTTGGGTGTCATCGGCATACTGATGACAACCCAGCCCAAAACTCCGAACAAGCTGGGCGAGGGGGCGCATAAAGATGTTGAAAAGCATCGGGGAGAGTATCGCACCCTGAGGTACTCCACACACCAAGGAGTGGCGCGATGACAATTCCTCCCCAAGCGCCACCCTCTGTCCCCGACCAGAGAGAAACGAGCGCAGCCATTGAAGGACTGTGCCCTGGATCCCCACGTCGGCAAGGCGGTGGTCCAGAAGTTCGTGATCGACCATGTCGAAAGCTGCTGATAGATCTAGAAGAATCAGCAGCCCCGACCCGCCTCGATCCAGCTGTCTACGAAGGTCATCTGTTAGGGCGACCAGAGCCGTCTCGGTCCCATGACCAGCGCGGAAGCCGGACTGGAATGGATCCAGAGCCGATGTTTCATCCAGAAACCCACCAAGCTGTTCAGCAACCGCTCTCTCAATCACCTTACCCAGGAACGGAAGATTCGAAACCGGGCGGTAATTGGATAGATCTAAAGGATCTAATGATGTTTTCTTTAAGAGCGGGCGCACCACTGCCTCCTTCAGTTCCCCTGGGAATGTCCCCGTGCCAAGGGACAAATTGATGATATCCCCCAGGAGGGCCCGCACCTCGTCTGGACACGCTCTAATCAGCCAAGACGGGCATGGGTCGAGAGGACAGGTGGTGGGCTTTCCAGCTCGGAGGAGTCTGTCCACATCGGCTGGGGATATCTGGTCGAAGTGGTCCAATACTGGACCCGAGGACAGTCGAGGGGCCTCCAGTTCCTTTATTGTATCCAAATTGGCAGGGAGGTCATGGCGGAGCGACAAGACCTTCTCCGCAAAAAAGCTTGCAAATGCCTCACAGCCGTGTGTCAATTTGTTATTTAAATTTGGCTGTCCCTCAAGGGACGTTAAAGACCTGATTATACTAAATAATTGCGCTGGGCGAGAGCTAGCGGATGCAATGGAGGCCGAGAAGTATGACTTCTTAGCAGCCTTCACCGCCATCTCGTAGGTTTTCATAAAAGCCCTATAAGATGTTCTTGAGGCTCCGTCACGGGCACCCCGCCATACTCGCTCTAGCCGTCTGAGGTCCCGCTTCATTTTCCGGAGCTCCTCGGTAAACCAGGGAGCCCGGTTTCTGCGGGGTTGCAGAGGGCGCTTAGGTGCGATCTCATCGATGGCTGCCAGGAGCTGGGCATTCCAGCCCTCAACAAGCTCAGTCAATGAGTCGCCAGGGGGAGCAAGGTCCCGCAAGGCTTGGCGGAATCTCTCAGGGTCCATCAGCCTCTGCGGGCGAGCCCAAATTGGCTCGCCACCTAAGCAGGGTGGGGGTGGAAAGTCAATCCTGGCTTTCAGAGCGTAGTGATCAGACCATGGCACCTTAATCGAAGGAGACATGATCACATATATACCGACGCCAAAGATCAAATCCAGCGTGTGGCCTGCTTGATGTGTGGGGCCCGAAACAAACTGGGAGAGCCCTAGTGTCGCCATGGAAGACACCAGGTCCAGAGCCTGTGAGGAGGGAGTGGCATCAGCATGGATGTTGAAGTCCCCCAATACCAATAGGTTAGGGAACTCCAAGGCCCAGCCGGCCACCGCCTCCAATAGGCCTGACAGGGTGGCTGCTGGTGCGCTAGGTGGCCGGTACACCAGCCAGACAGCCAAGCTCTCCTCGGAGCCCCACACTAGGCCAACACATTCGATGCCGGGGATCGATGGCGATGGTAGAGCCCTGAAAGGACAATCTTCCCGGATTAATAATGCCACCCCTCCCCCCCGGCCCACAGTCCGCGACTGGTGGAGGACAGAGAAACCCGGGGGCGCCATCTCTCGTAAGGTAACTGTTGCCCCTTCGCGCACCCAGGTCTCCGTCACACAAGCCAGGTCGACCCCCTGCGAGATAAAGAAATCTCGTAGGGTGGCGGTTTTATTGCCTATAGACCTAAATCATGAGAGATGTAGAAAAGTAGGAAGATGCATTCATGATACTAGAAGTGTCAGGGGACAGAAATGTGGAAGCACGAGAATGTGCTAGCAGATATGTCCATGCAGTGATCTTATATTGGGAAAGGAGCAAAAGTTAGTGTGTCGTACATGGAACATGACACATTGCATTATTAGCACAGCGTAGCAGGTTGGACAGTGTTCTTGAAGCTACCAACATGAGTTTGACCAAACTGCTGGAGGCAGTGGAAAACAGGAGTGCCTGGCGTGCTCTGGTCCATGGGGTTACGAAGAGTCGGACACGACTAAACAACAACAACAGCAGGCATATGAGTGGGATATCAGTTGCCAAGCCCTGTATTCAGATCTCAGCTCAGATGCAAGCTTATTAGATAGCCTTGGGAAAGCCTCAATCCACCATCCCTAAGATCAGGATGATAATAGTGGCTTACCTAACAAGTAGCTGTGGTGATGGTCACAAATGTAGATGGTTTTAAGAGTGGGTTAGACAAATTCATGGAGGATATGACTATCAATGGCCTCTGGTCATAATACTTCCAAGATCAGATGAAGTTTTGCTTTGAATACTAGTCACTGGAGAACACAAGCAAGAGGTGGCGATTGTGCTCATGCCTTGTTTATGGACTTTCCAGGGGTATTCTGTTGGCCACTGTGGGAGACAGGATGTTGTACTAGAGATAGTTCTGTGATCTGATCCAGCAGAGCTCTCCTAATGTTCTTAAGATTATGTGCATGAAGTTCTTTGGGAAATTAGGAAAAGTTCCATACAAGCGCCAGTTCTATGTATAGCAAGGATGGGGGATCTGTGGCTCTCCAGATGTTGATGAACTGCAGCTCCCATTATCTCTCACCACTGCCAGAGCTGGCTGGGGCTGATGCAGGCTGGGGCTGAAGCCCAACAATACCTGGAGGGCTATGCTCCCCCCCAACAATGTATAAGATTACGCTGTTGTTTTGTGTTTCATTGATTTAAATGGGAGGTTAAGTATGTCTCAAAGAAACCAATGAGATCTACAGTGGTACCTTGGGTTACATACGCTTCAGGTTACATATGCTTCAGGTTACACACTCCGCTAACCCAGAAATAGTGCTTCAGGTTAAGAACTTTGCTTCAGGATAAGAACAGAAATCGTGCTTCGGCGGCGCGGCAGCAGCAGGAGGCCCCATTAGCTAAAGTGGTGCTTCAGGTTAAGAACAGTTTCAGGTTAAGAACTGACCTCCGGAATGAATTAAGTACTTAACCCGAGGTACCACTGTACTTTGTTTCCATTAATATTCACAATAACACAGGTGCATGACTTCATAGGACCTACTAATGAGTATCATGTGATGCTTTGTACTGGAAGAATGTTCTTGGGTTGTGCCTTACAAATGATAGGAAGCCAATCCATTTCCCAGATCAGTTTGGAAGCTCTCCCAGCACTTGTTGATCATTCTTTTCTTTTTAAACAATGTGCTGTAGAACATTCTCAAATGTTATGGAATCTCCCCTTCTAACTAAAACTGAAGTGAAGTAACCCCTAACAAGACATGAAATTGCTGCCATCTCATCTATACTTTCCCCCGGCGGGGCTCATTCAGCGTGGATGCAACTCTTAAAATGCACTGAAAACACACATGTTAATCTCTAAAGATGCGAGTAGCTTTGCTGAAATCGATGTCCTGAATGTTTGTAAAGATTTGTGGATATAGAACTATTTGCAGGCCCAGGAAGTAAATGATAAACCACACAGAATCCAGTAGTTCATAATAAGTCACCCTGGCTGTGTTCCAAGAATTGTTGCCAGTAATAAGAGTTTGGGAGGCTGCCTCTATCTAAAAAAAGATTCCTTTTTACCATTAAGGCTTAGTCTGTGTGCTCATCCTTTGAACAGAGTGGGCTGTTTATTTATCTGTATGTGTGCATAATAGCCTGAGACAAGGTAAATCCCCCCCACTTTTCTTTCTTGTCTTTCAGGTATTTTTCCATCGTTCCTTTGTGCGTGTCTGTTTGATTTGAGCAGCCTCCTTTTTTCTTTCAAATAGAACTGGGGAGTAAACAAAGCACCTTTGCATTATGAAGAAAGGGGGGCGGGGGAGAGAAGAGGCAGCTGAACAATCGACCCAGCAAATAACACTAACTCCTTTTGGCACTTCTTCTTTCAAACCTGGAGAAATAAGAGTAAATGCTTGTGTTTAAAAACAAAACTTAAAAAACCCATGCACCCCCCAGCCTTTATCCCACCCTCCCAGAAAACCCCAACCCCCCAAAAAATGGCATAAACACACACCAGAAATATTTGATCTGGTCTTTGTTTGTGTGCTAGTCTTTCTGATCTACTGAGGGGCAAGAAAGTGGTATGGTGGTACCTCGGGTTAAGTACTTAATTCGTTCCAGAGGTCTGTTCTTAACCTGAAACTGTTCTTAACCTCAAGCACCACTTTAGTTAACTGGGCCTCCCATTAGCCAGAGCACGATTTCTGTTCTCATCCTGAAGCAAAGTTCTTAATCCAAGGTACTATTTCTGGGTTAGCGGAGTCTGTAACCTGAAGTGTATGTAACCCGAGGTACCACTAATTGCTATCCTGCACAGAGTAAAGAGCAGGAAGGTATTCCATCCATACGTGCATTTATCACTGAATCCATTGTTGGAATAATAGGCTTATACCTGACTCAGTCAACACAGACTGGCAGCAGCTTCCCAGGGTTTCAGACAAGGGGTTACTCCCAGCTGGGGCTTGAGTGTGGGACTTTCTGCATGCAAAGCAGATGTTCTACCACTGAGCTGCAGCCCCTCCCCAGAGATCCTCTCTAGATTCACAAGCTGTTCCTGCTGATTCTCCCCAAGAGGAAAAGGCTATCACAAAGCGAAATGGGAAACTCTTGCTGTTTTTCTCTAGATGGCAGCATCTACCTTATGGTCTGTCTTCTGAATGTGAAACAAAATTCACATGCAAGACATGAAACGCTTAGCATTCTGGTTTGGTTCTGAATGTGTAGATCCCCATGGCTGGAGTATTTGCATGGCAATGCTACTTACTCAGCAGTAAGTCCCACTGAGTTCAACGGGGTTTGCTTACTCCCAGAGAAGCAAAGGGAGCGCAGCCTTAGTTTGCAAAGCTTCTCTTGGTTTCTCAGTTCCTCTTGTTGATGGCAGTCCCTTGTCTAGTCGAGGGCACTTTTCACATGCTTTCCCTTCCCATCTCTTTTCCGTGAAAATGGCATGGTATCTCTATGGTTGTGCTTGCCAAGATTAAGGAGCAGGTATTTAAATGGTGTTGCTGAGTGCAATGGTGCATCCGCTATTAAGCAAATGGTTGCCATTTACTCCTCCGGAAAAAGAAAAGCAGAGCACTGTCCAAATTTCCAGGGGGAGAAGCACCTTCCAGCCTAAACACTGGCTAGCTCAGCCATTGCTGATGAGAAATGCTTGCACTAGTGTAGTGCATCTGCTGCACTATATGAATTTCCCCTATAGAAACAGAATATCAGTGACACTGACTGGAATGTTATTCGTATTATAATAATTTGAGACAAGGGGAAGATAATAAAAAGCAACAGTTTCACTTACAATGCATTTTCCTGAATGAACTCTGCTCCCCTTGTAGTCCATACATCAACATTCTAAACAGATATATACATTAACAGAATGTGATCCTCATGTGGAGTGTCCAGCTAGTGGAACAATCTTCATGGGTTCTCAACCAAACTTGGACCCTGCTCTGAGCACACACCAGGATACTATAAGAAATTGGGATATTGGCCAACTTCCATAACTTCATAAACCTTCTCTTTCTCTGAACTGCTAGGACTCAGCTAGATTGGTAAAGAAAAAGTGATCTATATGTGTTGTATATGCAGTATAACATTGTGCCACCAGATGGCACTGTTGGAGTCCTGTTTCTTCCTACTGGATTTCCCCGTTTAAATTACGTGTTTAACGGAAATACTTCTTTGATGTGTCTAGATTTATCCCTAGTCATTCAGAGTTGGAATATCAAGGAACTTCCAAAGTCAGAGAAGGATATCATGACTTAGAAACTCCAGATCATTCAGAAACATAATCTGATCCAGAATGCAGCCATCCAAGTGAGACCTGTTGGAAGCTGGGTTGTCATAGTGTTGGACATAATTATGGTACCAGCTGTGCTTTCAAAGGAAGTCAGAGTGCTGTCCAAAGAATGGAAGCTTATAACCAAAATAACCAAGCAAGGATCAGACAGCATTCAAATGAGTGAGGAAGAAAGAAGGGTCCCAGAACTCTGAGCCAGGAAATGATTGTGAAGCACCAGCCCCACTGAGATAACATTTGAAGATATTAAGAAATACCTGTATAAATGGGTTGCGACTCCACTTTGCCATGCTGTTCATAAAGCGAGAAGAGCTGTGAGCCTTTCTCAAGCCAAGAGGAACAGAAGGGTCATGTTTAATATAATAATCAAGTAATCCATAGGCATTAGGACAAATAGCATACTCCAGATACACTTTCAAAGGGCAGAAGAGCTATCGTATTGAAATCAGATGCCGTGTACATCACACATAATTTCTTCCCGCACTCCACTTCTGTCCTGCTCTGCTTCTTTCTGGCTCTGGAGATACATCTGTTTCTCCCCCCTCAGTTGATATGATCCAGTTAAATCCAGGCTTTGGAGACACTTGCATGAAACATCCGTGATTCCTTGATTTTTCAGAACATAAATCTTGCGACGAGCCTCACTATGTAGGCCTCTGTTATGAGATCATTTTCCCTATGAAATGCTATTCCGCCCCCCTTTGCAGCTATATTGAGACCCATGCAAACATAGCACTGTCAAAACTGATCTCCATATAACACACCAAACAATTGTTTCCCCAGAACACTGATGAAGAGAGTGAAAAGGGTAAGGAAAGAAAAAAAGCTGCTAGCTAGGGCTCTTCAGCATTTTAACAGGCAGCTATGGCATAATTGGAGATCTCGAGAGAATGCAGACCCTGAACATATCAAGTCACAAAAGGCTTTGCTCAGATGGAGATTCTGAAAACAGGCAACCTGCTATCAACAAAGATGGCGTCCTGTGTGTCTACTGTATTCCCCTCTCAGAGCTACAATTCTCAGAGCAGTTTAACATTCCTTTTTTTCACAGAGAACTATTGGAATTGTAGCTCTGGGAGGGGATAGGTGTCTGCTAACAACTCTCAGTACCCTTTGACTACAACTCCCAGGATTCTTGGGAGAAGTCATGACTGCTTAAAGTGGCATCATAGCTATCAGTCAAATCAAAAATTAAAAAAGGAATGGAAATGTTTTGAAGATTATATGTTAAAATATTGTTCTAAGGAAGGTATGCTAATATGCCTAGAATAAAAATGTAAAGCATATCTATGATTTGGAAAAGAGAAGAGATAAAAGAAATACAAAGAATGATACATTTGGGGAATGCAAAGATAAAAGTGGAAATAGAGATTCAAAGAAGTTGAATTGTGGCGGAGGGAAGCTGTGGGTGGGAGGGGGAGTATTATATGATAAGTATGTAATATTTGCCTTCAATATTTTTGGATTGTATTCAATCTATTTTTCTTTTTTTCTGTACTACTTACTTAAACAAAATAAATAAAAGTTAACATAAAAAAGTGGCATCATAGCATTTTAAATGTATGGTTCCCAACATTTCTCCAATGAAAATAGGGGCGTCCTATTCCATCACCATCACCATCATCATCACCATCATTTTATTATTTATACCCTGCCCGTCTGACTGGGTTGCCCTAGCCACTCTGGGCGGCTTCCAATGTATATAAAAACATAGTAAACCATTGAACATTAAATACTTCCCTATACCAGGCTGCCTTCAGATGTCTTCTAAAGGTTGTATAGTTACTTATCTCTTTGGTTCGGGGGTCGCACAACTCCATACCCGCCAACATTTTTCTGATGAAAACAGGGACACCCTAAGGAAAAGCAGGACATTCTGGGATCAAATCAGAAACCGGGACGGCTTCTGTCAACCTGGGACTGTCCCTGGAGGGTCTGCCTGGAGGGTCTGCAATAGTGTCACAGTGGCTCTACTTGAATACTGCCTACTGTGTTTCGGATCAGAGTCCTAACATTACATAGTTTTAAAATGGCATGGCCTTTTCCTCCATGAATTTGTCTAATCCCCTTTTTAAAGCCACCCAAGCTGGTGACTGTCACTATATGTTGTGGGAGCAAATTCCACCGTTTAATGATGTGCTGTGTGAAAGAAGCAGTTGCTGGGAACCGCAGAAGGGAGGAGTGCTCTTGTGTCTCTGTCCTTTTTGAGGACTTTTCACAAGCCCTTATCTGGGTGGCCATTGTGAGAACAGCAAGCTGGACATGTCTTTATGTTCTTCAGCACTTTATTTTGTCTGTTCTGAATCTCCCAGCATACACAGCTTACTACAGAGTTGTTCTCAGTTTTATTCCCATTTATTTCAGACAGGCAGTGAGGTTGTCTGGATCCTCCATAATAACCGAGTGTTCAAATTATGTACCATTTCCAGAGAAAATGGCTAGAGTGGAAGCAACCAGTAGCAAAATGGGTTTGTGTAGTATAAAGGAAGTGTGGGGGGTTTTTTTGAGGGGGGGGATAAGGGACGACAATAAATCACTCATACTGTTGCATCCCAGTAGTATCTGGTTTTGAAACAGTTGAATTAATTCCTTTCCAATATTTAGAAGTTAGGAAGGCAGACTGAGACAAACCTCATCCTAAGTCTTCCAGGCATTTCTCTTCTTAATCCATTCCACTGGCGGGAGGGATTCATCTTACTTTGTTCAAAGAAAAGGAAAGGAAAAGGAAAGAAAAGAAAAGGTGTGTCAAGTTGGTTTGATGCTCTCTAACAATATGAAAATAATATTCCCAGTTCAGTATGGACATAGTTACACTAAGGAATAAAGCCGTTTCCCCAGCAAATACTGGGAATTTTAGTTCTGCGTATGATGGGCACTTGCTCAGTTAAAACAACCATACAACATGTCACCAACGATATTTTCATGAAATCAGCAGCTGGCAATTTATCTGTTGAATTATTGTAGTTTGAGCAGAAATATTATTACCAAGTTTTGACCCTGCTCCAAGCAGTTTTCCATTTGCCACACCACTTTCCTGCTCTTTGCCTTTGAATCGGAGCAAATTTCAATCCATAGAAAACCCAGTTGACGTATGTTCTGATTCCACAAAAAAAAAGAAAGAATAAGTTTTCCCAGGGGAAAGCAGCAGGACAAATGGAAGTGTGGACTAGCACACCCTAGTTCTGAGAGTGGATAAGGGAATCTCTAGCAGAGAACTATCAGTGCCTCACCAAACTACTATCCCTAGGATATTTTCAGTTAGAGTGGTATAAAACTAATATACGTTGGTAGGGCAGATAAGTCCAAGCTTCTGATTTCTCTAACATTTTCCCCAAAGGACCAAACTCTGATGCCATTGGCAGCGAGGCGTCACCTTTCCCAATGTGACAATGGGCTCTGTTACCTGCTATATGCATTTCTACATATAATTTCCTAAAACATGTACATGCACACACACACACACACACACACACACACACACACACCATGCACAGTTGTGTTTTTACAGTAGGATCTGGACTGCATTGCATAAATTGTGTTTGACATGAAGTGCAGTTACAAATATTTCAAAACTGCGTGTGGGGAAAGCTCAAGAAACCCATTCCCATTGTTATCTCTTCACATTTTATTATTTTCACAACAGTACCAAAAGCTATGTAACTAAGACCAGATTAGCAATGGAAACTTTTTCTTAGAAACAATTCCCAAAAGATGCTTGCCCATAACTGGTCTGATAGGTATCTGAGCAAAATCAGCACAGTCCAGGACAAAATCAGCAAAAGTCCAGCACAGGCAGGCTTAGTTTGGAGATGCGTAGTTCCTAATGCTCCAAAGAACAAATAAACATTAAAGTTGATGGTTTTCTTTTGCCTTCTATGCACATGGATGCTTCATAAATCCTTATCTGCATTTCTCCTTGAATTTTGGGTTTTTGAATTGCTTGCTCTTGTTTCTGAAATGGAACTGATGTGTTAAATGAACCACCAAACAATTCTTCCGTTTTTGCATAACAGGGTCCTTGGAAGGTTTTTGTGTGGGTGTATTCTGCAACATGGCATTGATGCAATCAAGGAGCAGCAGAGGTGGATTTATAGTGGACCAACTAGATATCATTCTGCCTTATTGGTTGTTCTGTAATGCTTCCTCAATGTTGCCCAATGTTTACCATCTGGAGGTGCAAATTGGTAGCAGAGCAGATCAAAAGCAGGACAAAACAACAAGTGTGGAACATTGGTGGTTATAAAAAGTTGCAGGCTTTCAGCAGGAGGCTACAGGAAATGGACCGACTGGAAATGAAGCTGTATGTCCACCTTGAAACATTTGTAGGTGTGGATGTCAGGGACTGGATGGATGCAGAGGAATGGTGGGAGGAACCAGCTGGGGAACCCCCAAGGGAAGAAGACTCAGACCCCAGGGATTGGTGGAGGGATGATGATGAGTGATCAGAGAGAGGAAACTGGGAGGTGTCTGAAGCGGAATAGATAACAGGGTTTAATGAGCAGGGACAGTCTGTGGTGCAGAGAAGTCCAGAATAAGAATCAGTAGCTGCAGCAGAACAGTGGGAGGCCAAGAGGCAGAGATGTCAGGCTGGTGAGTGTCTCCCGCTCCTGCTGTGATAAGCTCCCCTCCCTCCTAGTCTCCCAGAACCAGGAGAGGCATGAAAAGGGTGGAGGAGAAATTAGTCATGCGGGTGCAGTCTCAGATTGCTTGGGGAAAACCCAGGAGAGGAAGGGACTTAGGCAGCTGTGGGATGGTGGGGACCTTCAGTCTCTGCAACTGCTTTGCAAGACATACCAAAGAAGAGTTGGTGTGCTCATTAGGTTTGACACTCCTGTGCAGATCTGGGGTTTTTCATTTATTTTTAATGAAGAGTTAACTCCACTTGCTTTGTGTGATTTACAGCTGGGTCACTCCTGACAGTGAATGTACAGAAAGTGGGGTTGGTTGTAACCAACTCAGTACCATCAGAAGCAGAAATAATCATGAATGCACTACAAAAATGGCATCTGGATGGGGCATTTCTTATCAATTACTTGTTTTCCCCACCCCACAACAAGAACGTTACAAGCTTTTTCTGGGCCCACAGAAATCTTGCATGGAGGCACTGGATCAAAATAGCCTCGTATGCTAGTTTTCCTTTCTACCTGCTGAGCCTTGCCACTCATGGAATGCTGTTCTGGAGGGCCTCCAGACTAGCTCTGTGTGTGTAAACATCAGACCAATCCCAACTCCCTGGATCTCAGCCTATTTATTGAACCACCCCCCCCCGTCTATTAAGGAGCTGAGAGCAGTATAACCGAGGTTATGAACTTGCATATAAAAATGAGAAAGGATTGGCACCATACCTGATGGCCATTTAGCAGTAACATGTCAAACTGGAAAGAGGCTCCTACGCTTTTCCTGAAGGCTTCCTGCGTGGCAAGATATGTGAATATTATATTGACCGCAGCCTGACTTACGAATGGAGCTTTACAGCTACCCAACTGAAGTACTGTGTTTAGGAAAGGGATAACGGCTGCACTCAGTGGAGTTTTTATTGTCCTTTCAAGTAACTCAACCCAACAGCAGCAGCATTAAGCAAAGTGTCGTGGCAGAGCAGAGAGCAGCACGGCTCGTTCCCTGAGGTCATGCTATAAGTGCACAGTTATTTACCTTTCTGAATGCATTGTGCTCATCATACCTGTAGATGGTGGGAACTACTCAAAGACTGCACCCCATTTCTGTTTATAGGCATAATTCCTAAAAAGTATAAATTGCCTTGTCTTCCAGAAAAAAGGCACAACATAATTTATCAGTGGACTTGATTTCAGTCTGCTCTCTGTCCTAAAGAGTCATTTAACGTAAGTAAGGAACATGCCAAATGCACACACAATTTAGGAAAGACTTTAAGTCTATGAAAACCATTTGGAGTCACTATAGAATTGATAAATGGAGGAACTCTTACCCACAATCAGTACAATAATCCGAAAAAGCAACATTATTAAGCCTTTTTGGCAAACAAATCACCTTTAAAGGGATTTTGGAAAGACTTGGCTATCCATATATATAGAAAGAAAAGCTAAGAACCATACTGGAAGGATTGCATTAGTGAGCCACAGTGCTAACTCTTGGAAACGAATTTTGACAAGTACTCTTGCTCAGTGCTTTTAAAACTTCTACTCCGATTGTGGATACTCCTCTGTGTTCATTCAGTTAAGCAGAATGTTACAGGGAGTCTTCACAGAAGCAAGGAGTCACAGAAGCTTCAGCTGGGTCATAGGTGATGTATTTACAAGGAGTGGGATTTATAAGGCAGCAATCATGAGCAATAAGCATTGAGATTTAATGGGAGGAAGACTATAAGACAGGAATGGACTGGCTAGTGAGGAGCCAGGAGAAAAAGGAATTTCTTTGGAATGATACTGTGAATTTGTACAAGGAAGTGCGATGACAGCAGTTCCAGGTCTGTGGAACCTCTGTTAGGCCTTGGTGGACTTACCAGGCAGAACCATTCCAAATTTTGTCACTTTATTTCTGCAATTTTCTGGGTTAAGGGGGCTGCGTCAGATTTTTTCTGGAATCAAATAACATGGAAATGAGTCCTAAGCATGCACTGTATTTCATAAGTTTTCCAGAAGTGGCTTTTATATCGTATGAAAGTTCAGATGTAATGTGGAAATCAACAGGGAAATACTGAGAAAATGAAATAGCCTGTCATCTGAATACAGCTATTACCAGATTCATGAAAGGAGGCAAATATAGAGGTTATCCCTGAAAGATCACTGTGTATAGGCCTATTTTGCTTTTAAACACAGACTCTAAGGGGGAAAGGTGTGAAATGAATAAGCTAAGTACTTTGAAAGGGAATACGCATTGTATGATAAGTTTACATAAGCCAAGGTGTGGCCTGCTTACTCGACACACTGAGAAGGATTGTCCAGTTTTTCCACTGTGAACAAACCTGCAGATATCAATTGTGTGGACTGTGGAGCTAAGGATAAGAAAAGATAAAAGTTTTGTTTTCCTGTGGCAATCAATATTGCTCTTTTATACACTTAATCTTTAACTATTTTAAATCTTTTGTTTAGAAGGCAGATTTAGCCCATTGCCATTTATAAACATGTTATATTCAAACAAGACACCTTAACTATAGCAGAAGCAGTTTCTTGATACAAATCCATCAACAAAGAACTATCAGCATCTAGTCCAACATTATCAATGCCAGAAACGTGACAGTGGCTGCATTCAGATAGTGTTTTATTCAACTTCCCAGTGTTTCCTTACCTGATAAATCGTGTTCTCCTTTAAAAAATGAGAGCACGTGTTGCGGTTGGGAAAATATAAGCCACCCTGTCGTTGCTGGGCAGGTTTGGGAAAACCAAGCCCATAAGGGGTTAATCTGAGTTGCTGGGGATTTTTGGATGTTGCAAAATTTGGAGGAGGGAGCCGAGGTTATAAATGTAGGACGCCTAGCACCGGAGCGTCCTCTCGGCTTCTGCAACGGATCACCCGCCCACCCTCCCTTTAAGAAGGGGGGGTTTATGTTGGTATGCTTGACCTTGCTATGCCTGTCTAGGGGTCGTCCGCCTTGGTGCGGGGGCCTGGTAGGAATTTACCATTTGGCGGATTGGCTGGTGCCATTTGGGTTTCGCCTACTGCGTAGCAAATAGTCACAATTTGTAAGGTTGGCGGTTAGGCATTGGTTAAAATTGGTGGAAGGAGGGGTAAGTGCCTACCCCTCCAAATGGTGGTGCGGAATGGGAATTCCGTTAAAGGAATCCAGGGGCTTACCATCCTTTTGTCCTTGTCCCCGGAGTCGGACTCGGGCTGGGTAAGCCCCACAGGAACATGAGGGTGAGAAGTGAGGGACTGTTACCCAGCTTCATATTTTCTCACCCAATACTTGTTTCCCAAGCTGGCTTCCGCTGGAATCCGGAAGTCAGCTCTGTCCCTGGGCATGGACAGATAGTCATAACCAATGCCTAAGCAACCACTCACATATTTTGTATTGAATAAAGTTGTGGCCAAAATTATGCCAAAAACCTTAAACAAAAATTATGCGTGAAGTGTGACTTTTTTGGTGAGGGTGGCTTTGTGGGACTCAACACGCAATGTCCCTTTGCAAGGCACTGTGGGAATGTTCAGGGAGGCAGGAGAGGGTATATTGTTTAATGATATCCCTCCTAACTTGCGTTAGCAAGTTCTATATCTAAGCAGAGTTTAAACATTCCCCTTTAAACGCACAGCGGTTTGCTTGTTGCAGGCTAGTTTTAGCTTCTAAATATAGGATTCCTGGTAAAATCCCTTTTTGTCCCTCTTAAAAAGAATAAACATGACAATCTTATTATAGTTAATATAGAAGTAGTTTACTCACATTCATTCAGTTCACAGTTGGATCCCTGAAGACAGACTTATGTTACAAAAGTATATACACATGTGGAACTATCCCATAAGAGAGTTACTTCCTGAGTGACTGGGAACAAGCAGTCACTTCTTCTCACACATAGAAAAACAAAATGGAGAAGAGCAGAAAGAGGGAGAGGTGTGTTCCCTGCCTTGCTCTTGTTCCCAGGCAGAGAGAGGGCCAGATTAGACCATGCCCGCCTCTAGTCACATGCAGATGAAGTTTGTCCCAGCTCACGAGGAAACAGGAAGTTTTCTTCTGGCTGGTACAAAGCATCCCCTAGCATGTTCACTCTAGGAATGTTGTACTTGACTACTATGTGTTCCACATCCCACAGGCACATTCAAGGAAGAAAGAAAAGAATCAGGAACATAGTATTGGAAGTGCACCCTGCAGATGATGTGTTTGTGTGTGCTCTCAGGTTGCAGCCTGGTGACTGGATCCTGCTCCCACACTTGCAGTACATGAACCAAAACACAGCTGCCCATCAAAATTGGCCAAATTTTGTGATGTAGCGTTGCATCCCAAAAATGTGCACAGAAATGCATATATTGTATTGGGGGAAGCATGCATAAAAATGCATATAAGAAGCTCACTTGTCAATGTAGTTCTGGGACTAACCCTCTGGCCAGATCCAGTTCCAGACCCTGGTCTACACTGACCACCAGCTGCTCTCCCCAGTTTATTTGACTAGTTGTAAAGGCTTGCATTATTATTTTTTCCATAAGATTTTATTAACACTTTTTCATAATACAATATGATAAAAGAAACTAATCTTAAAAAAAGAAAAAGAAAACATAGAATCTTCTCTCAAAGGTAGCTCCTAACCCATGTCACTTGCAGATAGTGGACACTCACAGTTCTCACCTGGGAGCTTTCCTTTCTTCTAGTCTCTCACCCTGGGAGATTTTCCCTTCCCTGCCTCTCACTCAGGTCCTTCCACCAACCATCCACCACCTTCATGTGTATAATCCTTGGAACCCAATAATGGCCCAGAGGCCTGCATTAAGAAGACTGTTCAGCGTATTCCAGTCCCCAACCAACTCAAGCAGTAGCGATGGAAAAGATGTGGCTTGGATGATCCAGGGAGAAAACATCGGTTTGCACTACCTCTTTTCTATAGGTAAATTACAGCACAGTCCTGTGCATGTCTGCTCAAAAGTTCAATGGGACATAAACCCAGGTAAATTTTACAGGATTAGTCACATTGCTGTCAGCTATTGAAATGCTACGCCAAATCAACCAGGGTTAAATTAAGAAGCAACATTTGCTAGATCTATTTCAGCGACACGTATATTGGCAGTAGGGATTCAACCATCATCTCTAAAACAGTATTAAGTTTTATAGTTTATAGTTCATGTTCAGATGCAGTTTCATTGTGGTGCATGTTTGGACTGCAGCGCTTTGTTTTCCAGAGCAAGTGATAAGATTAGACTACAAGCGGAGAACTTTTTACTGGCCTTGTGCTCAAGAACGTCATGTCTGATTTTGGAACGACGAAAATGTGGAAGCTAAGCTATTTATTCAAGAGAGTGAATGGGAGAACTGGTGAATGTGAATGTCACAGGCGCTTGTGGTTAGAATTTCAAAGTAACATTCCAGTTTCCTGTATGCTTTCTTGCAGGAAACTGATTAATTTAGAAGCTTGACTTGTGGGCTATTTTTTAAAAAATATCTGCCACATCCCATACTTTGCTGTCACTTGCTAAAAAGTGGCCTTTCTTCTGGCTGTAGAAATGACTCCTTTCTGATTCCTAGATTACAGAATCTAGACAGTAAACTGGTCACACAGGATAGTGTGATGAGATTCATGGAGCTTTTATTTCTAATACCAAATCTATCTGGTCTGATACACCATCAGTTTATGAGAGCACTGTTCTTTCCCCCATGAACCTCTTGGAAACCCACCATGATACTGGAAGATGAAGGTATAATTCAGAGAAACAAGACCAGGAAGGGTCTTTGCTTCATCTCTTAGCTGCTTGTTTATAATCCCCAATGATGCAAGGTATACACTTACTAAGTGCACTAAGCTGTGATCTTTGCTAGGGATCAATGGACATAACTGCAGATTCAAGGAAACATTTAGATGAAACTGTGCGGAGAATTCATGACAATGTGCTTCTGGAGCAGATGATAGGCAGACAAACTGGGATACTGAGGGGTCTGCCGCTTCCTCTTGAAGTATTGTGTACGATCTAGGCTGGTGAGGGAATGGCCAGGTGACCTCTTCACCATGTGCACATTTGATTTGAGCTGTCAATTTTATTTTTGTCAAGAATTGAGCATGTGGCCAAAACCAGGTAACCTGAATCCCTGACAATGCCTCTGTTATGCTGCAACATCCAGTCTTAATTTTGATTATACCTACAAACACCTTTGGCATGCAAAGAATATTCTCTGGCACTGAGCTGTAGCCCCTCAACATTCTTCTGCATCACATGGAGTGTACAGAGAGGCTTTGTCCCAGCCCATGCCAGGGGTGGACTTGGGTAATCTTTGGTAGCATGGTGCCCTGAATGAGCCCAAAATTTGGCATCCCGAAATGGATCTTCTCAGTGATGGATCTTCTCAATTTTGCACGCCCTCGGCTCAGCACCCTGTGCGTGAGAATCGCTCACAGAGCCCTAAATCCAGCACTGCCTATTTACATGTTACACATGGGGGAAAAGCCCCATGTGTATGACATGCAGATAGTTTGGTCGGTGAGAATGGAAATCTTGCCCTTGACCAGTTTCTGGTTTGCACGGGCTACAGCCCTTCATGAATCTAGATATAAATGCCCTATTCAGGCATTCAAGGATACACATAGTGGGAGGCGAAGAGCCTGCCACACTCTACTGTACTTTTGAGCATTCCTTAAATATACAGGGTTTTTAAAAAAAATTTATTGTTAAAATAGTTCATCATTAAATCCATAAATATTACAGATATACAAGCATACAAGCATACAAACATACATTTCATACAATCCTTAAAAGTGTTCAAACATACTTATACTCAATCCCACAAATAATTCCTTTTCCCATCACCATCCACCACCCCTCACCCCACCTTTGTGTTAGACTTCCAATCTACTCAATTGCAATTTCTTTCCACTTCTATTACTTTCTTTCACACACCTTTAGCCTAATTTCATAATTCTTTTTCTATTACACATTGTTATCCATCTTATTCAGTATTTCAGTGTTTGAAATGGAACTTGTTTATTCTAATAGGAGTTCTGATTTTTCGATGTGGTTTTGCAAGTATCTTTTAAATACCTTCCAGTCCCTATCTATCTTCTCTTTTGAGATCCTTGCAATTTCTCCCATTGTTTTGGATATATTGTAGTACTCCAATAATTTGGCAAGCCACTCTATTTTTGTTGGTACAATACTACTTTTCCAGTTTTTTGCAATCAACAGCCTTGCAGCTACTGTTGCGTATAAATATAAGGTCTTGTCTTCTTCCTTTAGGCTTCCTGGTACTATTCCCAATAGAAATATACAGTTTGAATGCTTTAAAAAAGGGTTCTTGTGTTTCCAAGATTCCACTACAGCAAGATACAGGGTAGCAATATGCAAATGAAGAGGCGGAGCCCAGCAGTTGGCAATGTATCATGTGTTAGGCATATTCAGAAGAAACCTATTGCATTCATTCATTCATTTATTTGTTTGTTACATTCCGTTCCAAAGTTGCTTAGGGCAGGAAACAACAAAGCAGCAAAACAGTGCAATTAAAAAATAAAATAAAATTTAAAGCATTAAGAACTTCTACAAATATTTAAGTACAGCCACACACCCTCACCTCTAATAATTTCAAGGTTGACAGGAAGAGCATCTTTCAGGCATCAAATGCCTGGATGAACAGGAATGTTTTAAATTCCTCCTGAATGTTTTTAATGATACAGGTGTAAATAATGTTAAGAATTAATGGACATAACTAACTTAGGTCCATTAATCTCAGTGGATCTTCTATGGGTGGAATACAGTTAAATGCAATCAACTGTTGCAACGGAGCCAAATTATTTTACAGAAATTATAATCAGATGCACAAGGCCTCCAGCTGTTCCTAATTTATGTAAGTGCGGGGAAGAGAGGAAATTTGACTGTTTAAGTTCCAGAGAAGATCAAGTCACAACATCCACTCTGATGCTCAGTAAAGAAACTGCTTAACTTCCCATCTTCTCACTAACCGAATTTGACAATTTTAAAACCATCTTGAATCTCAAGCCTACTGACTGCCATAGATCACACTAATAAGATGGAACAGGATGGGGCATATGATGCCAGTGAGTTGATGAGTGCTGTTTTGAAAGACTCATTAACGAATGGCAGCTTTTTGCAAAAATGTTGTTAATGTCCCCAGAAGTCTGAAGACACTGAAGACAACGGTGTGCTATTTTTTTGTGATGAAATAGCTGCTAAATTTTGTGACAGCGTCTGCTAAATCCCTATAATTAGCATGGGCCCCTGTTAAATGTCATGGGGTATTTGATGAAACAGGGCATGAACTCTGTAGCAACACTCTGGGGATCTGTAATGCTATCCAGCGTGACGTTTGGAATTTAACTACTAGATAGGGTTTCCTTATCTAGGAAACGCAGGGGAGAAAGGCATTTGTCCAGTCTAATGACCCCTGTTAACAGATTTATGCCCCTCCCTCAATACCGACTCTGTCCCCTCCGCCTCACACCAAACAAATGCGTTATCGAGTTAATCAAACAACATTCCAAAAGCCAGAAACAAAAATGAAGAAAATAACCCAGTTTGGTTATATCTTATTGCAGGTTTGGTTATTAATATATATGGAAAGAAAATAGAAATCTTATAGTTACACACACACACACGCACCCCCCATATGCATAGGATACAGTTTGGTATATTGCATATATCCATGCACAGACACACCTATCTGTATGTATACTGCTGTTGTGTTGCCATGTAGCACATTGCAGTTCCTGGACCATAGCTCAGATTCAGAGCACATGATTTGCATGCAGAAGGCTGCATGTTCAATTCCTGCCATCTCCTATTAAAACGGTCTTGATGGTAGGTGATGTGGGAAAGACCAGGTTCTGTCTGTGGAGCCTCCATCAGTGGGTATAGAATACTGTGGGCTGCATATGTTTCTATACATGGAGGGGATTACGAGGGCTTCCAGTGAGACTATGGATTTATACACACGAGCTCCTGAGGTACGGGGAAACAGGCCCAGTGTCACCATGCTGCCCTCAGAGGGGTCCTGAGCACCATGGTGTCTTTTTCTTCATTTTCAAAAAATGTGGGGTGCACAGTCTTCAGAGGACTGCTGGGCCGGACAGCTGGAGACACTACCATATTAATTTCACCCCTAATGTCCCTGGGTCCCACCTGCAATGTAGCAGCACTTTACAACATTATGCTAGCACAGGGCCCAGAGGTATAATGGGGAAATTATTGTGCTGGCAGCTCCAGTCTCTTGGCCTGGCAGTGCAAGGCATTGGATGGCCCCGAGAGAAGAACCAGTCCTTTCAGCTCCACCACTTGTTCCCACTGCCATGACCCATTGCTACTTTTCCCTGTCACCTAGTAAGCTTGTGTGGGTGCACCAGCCAACTAGAGGGAGGGCTGCAGCCTCCAGGGTTATGTCTGTGGGTACCACTGGCCCCCGCAAACAAGGCTTTGGCCCTGTAGAGTGAGGTATGAATAAGGCTTTGCACTAAACTAATACTAAATAATCTCTCTTGGTCACTCTCTTTGCAGGCAGTAAAGGTACTTGTGCTTTCCCAGTGTTTAGTTTACCTGGAATGAAGGACAGTGGAGACTCTGGTCTCTGTAAGGTATTCACAAACTGAGCATAGGATGAAGGAGCTCACAGCATTAACATTCCAACATATATTACCTCCTCATTAGGTTCCCGGGGAAATCCCCAAGCCATAGCTTTGGGTTCAGTCTGGAGCAAGACAACTCTCTGTTTCTCCAGTATCCAGCATCAGCCAAAACTCATACCTGCCATCATATTGCTCTCCTGCGTAGGCTGACATAACATCCAGCCAGGTGAGGAGGGAAAATGCTCCACCCCCATTTGTCTCTATGGCAACAGAGCCCACTCTTTAAGATGCTGCTGATGGGTATATAGCTTAACAGATGAACTGGTTTGGCAGGTTCAGCAGATTGTCTTTTCTAGATTCAAACCTAACAGATACAGGATCACAGGCCTGAAAGGGACCCAGAGGACTACATTCCCTTCGGAGAAAGCTTCCAGGGACCACATTCCAGTGGTGGGTGGGACCATAGACAAAAATGGATAGACATTGTAACATCCATTGGGATGTTACAGACTCTTAGCTTTGTACTGGAGGCTACATTTTAGCCATGCAAAAGTCAGAGGATTTACACACCCAAACAAAAACTTCTCCATCCTCCATCTAGGCAAGCAGTGGGCTCATTACTGTGCAAGGACACATTCTAGCCAGGCAAAAGCACTCAAGGAAAGCATGGAGCAGGGCTGGAAAGGAGGGTGTATGGAGACAGTCCTAAGGAGTGGATTAAGAGAACTGGAGGTCTGGATTTGGCCCCCGTGCTTGAGGTTCCCGACTCCTGATCCTCAAATGCTATATACTACACTGTCAAATTTTGTAGTGAACAGGAGAGAGAGCGCTTTAAAACATAAATTATTATTTGTATTGTTTACAGTTGAAATAAGGCACAGATCTGGCTTGGGACAAATCTACCTGTTACGATTCTGTCCTAATTATGAACTGTAGTGTAGCAGGTAGAAAAATAAACAAACTCCTAACTCTCCAGGCTCCAATCCAGAAGATTCAACACATTGATGTCTATAGATATTTGGTTTTAGCATTCCTAACACAGAGTTGGACTGGCCTCCAGGCTGATAATTTACCAGGTGAGCATAATGGGCTCAGTCCACTGGAATCATCTTCTGCACAAGCCCTGTTTAGAACAGGACCTGTACAGAAGTTCAGGCGGATTGTGCCATCTGTCAGTAGGAAGAGCTCACATAAAACTTAGGTAAGAAAAAAAGTTACCTATTTTACCAAGGACTTATTCCGAGATTAAACGTAACCTCAAAACAAATAGGTTCTGTGAGTTTATGCTAACTAGTCTAATTAATCTTCATGTTTGATCTTTGGACTAATACGTTGAACTAATTTGGGATTAAAAGATTACAAGTAACATTTTGAGTTGAAAGCTGTTACATGCCTCATGTCAACACTGCGGTGACAGAATTAACCCCGGAAGCCCTTTGGATTCCACACACTAGATGCTGCTGCTTGAGCAGAGTTAAGGCGACTTATTAGTGAAGGCATTATAAAGTGCTCATCCTGAAATGTTAGATGCTAAGAGTACAATGCCAAAAGTCAGACACTTCAGGTTTTGCTTATTGTATCACCAGCATCATAACCATCCTCCTGCATCATCTTGGATTTCTTATCCACTCTTCACCATAAGATTATATAAAAATACAATAACAAAATTAGTTAAAACAGTCTGCAAACACCACTGTTGTGTTCCATTCGGAAAAGGTTTTTTTAAAAATGTTTTCCAATTGTAATGTTTTTATTTGTTTATAAATTTGTATATTCTATTGTTGTAACCCACCCTGGTACCTCAGAGTGGGTGGCAGGTTTAAAAAAATCTTATAAATAATAGACAAGTAAATAGCCATTCCTATTCTCAGGAACCCTGATAATGCAGGATTCCTGATTACAGGGAGGTTTGTAAGCATGTATAAAGAAGTGAAAGTGCAAGAAAAGCTCTGCTGGATCAAGCTGGTGGCCCAACTAGTTCACCATCCTTTTCTTCTAATGGCCAACCAGGTTACAGAATCACAGAGTTGGAAGGGACCACAAGGGTCATCTAGTCCAACCCCCTGCAATGCAGGAATCTTTTGGCCCAACATGGGACTTTAACCCATGACCTTGATATTAAGAGTGTCATGCTCTACCAATTGAGTTATCCCAGATGCCCAAGCAGGACCTAAACGCAGCATCACTCTTCCCACTTGTGATTCCCAGCAACTAGAGACTGTTTGCTCTTGGAATCCCCTTTCAGACCATTCTTCTGAATATAGACAGGGATAGAGATAGAATTAGAGAACTGCAGAGTTGGAGGGGACTCCATGGATCATCTTCTAGTCTAATCCCCCTGAATGGAAGGAGCAAGGCAAAAGTTCTGCCCCCAGGCTACCTACCTGCTTTGTGCCCTCACATGTTCTTTGAATGCCTGAGGAGATGTATCATAACAATTAAAAACAATATGAAATTAATAAACGAGAACAGCAGATCAAAAAAGGACACATCCTATGGATGCTGGAAATCATCCAGTCTGAGGACACAAACATGCCTTCAGGTAACAGTGGAAGACCCACAAAGGTGAGACCTCAGTTAGGGGTTTCACAATCTGGACACTGCAGAGAAGGCCCTTTCCCTCCATTCCACCAGCTGTTCTTCAACTGAGACTCACAAAAGGCTTCTCCTATTGACCTTAGTGAACAGGCAGGATCATACAGGAGCAAAACGCCCAGTGTGGGTAATACCATTATACAGTTTAGTTACTAGGTGGCCCTGGTCTCATTTGTACCTGGGCAGACTCAGAAGTTTCCCATTGCTGTTCTTATTTAAGAGATACAATAAAGTTCTTGTCTAGCTTTGTGTCATCCTAGCCTCCCATGACAGCCCTTTAGGTATTCTGGTCTCAAGCTGTTTATGGCTTTGTTGCTATACAATAAATAAACTAGTACTACTACTTAGGGTCCCCCCCCCCCGCAGAGCTACCAAAACATTTGGCATAAATCATGCATTAAGCATTTCCCCATAAACCAAATGGACAAATGGGTCTTGATGTTATGCACTTTTTTCCATTAAAGCTGCGAGTCCCCCTGATGATTTATTGCTTGGGTTACTTCTCTGAATTACTGCTTAACCTCCTTTATATTAAAAAGGGGGACAGGATATTGGAGTTTTCTTAAAGTTGGGAATTACTAATGGCCCAAATAAGATGATTCAGACATGTTTTATTATACTCTGTCATGAACCATGCATTTTTTTGCACGGGAAACCAATGATTAGTCCAACTTGGGTCACATAACTTGGCCAAATCAAGGAAGGTTTTGAAAGCTAAATAACAGAATTAATAGTAATGCTTATTTTATTCTTCTGGATTCATGGAGTGCAGTCATTGTTTGGTGATTCTTGTAATTTCTTGAAAGAGAAGCAGGGAGGGTATATGCTTCTATTTTGAAGAGCACACTTGAGTACTTTATGAGGTGATGATAGCAATTTAATACCAGATGCTCTTTGCAACTAAAATTTAAGGAAACATACCTTACCTCAGGGAAAGGAGAACAGTACTTGGATACAATATGTCAGTATCTTCAACTAAATCATTGCCATAAAATTACAATGTTTTCTGCTAATACCTAAACTATTTTGCTGCTTTAGCTGGAACATGTTCTTATTCTTTCCTGTTCCAAATGGAAACGCATTGTGTCATGTGCTTTGCATTCATAAATACTTAACTTCTGCCACCTAACTTCCTATATACATATTATTCAATGACTCCTTCTGAATCATTCACTAAGGTGGGTAGGGAAATCTTATCATTTTACTCATGAAAGTGAAAGTCTTTGTAGTGCTGGTTATTCCCAATGTGGCTCAAGTTGCTAAACAAAATCTACTCAGCAACAAGGGGATGGGGTAACTGGTAGAGCAATCCAGTCTCCCCATCAGTCTGTGTGGAGTTTGGACTGAGTGGAGGTGGACTTTTGGTGGCCTGCTGGTGGGGGGCAACAGTGGTGGACGTTGGGGTCTCTCTAATTTCAGTGATGCTCTGAGTGATGCCAAAATTCAGTGCCCTCACCTCTCACCTTCCATTCTACCTCATAGTTGTGGCACCCCTGAGACTCCATACCCAGTGTTACCAAACTGGTTGTATTCCCCTAAATCTGCCTCTGGGGCCAGCTCAAAAATGGAGAGTTCTGAGACTTGGGAAGAGGCAGCACTGAGGTGATGCCATGAGGCCTGATCTGTACTTAATAAATGTGCTAGTCTGGACTGGTGAAGGGATCAGGCCCAATCTTGCTGCCAATTCTACCTTCTACTCCTGGTCCACCACTCGCACCCTAATGCACCAGAGTGGTGAAGTGAGTTCTCCTTCAACAAATCTTTCATGTCTTCTAGCTTGAGGATGCCTAAGTTTGATAGCCCCTTTCTTGGGTTTTGATGGCTTCACTGATCGTAAGGTTCAGTAGTTATGAGTCTCATGACACTTCTCAAAACATACATAAAATATATGAGCCAGGAAAAGCAAGGACCAGGCAAAGCCTGGCTCTGAAGAAGCTTTGAGTCACATTATGTAGCCTAAGAAAGTGGGTTGCAGGAGATTCTGTCTGCCTAGCTTGGCAACCTTGGAAGTCAGACAATTGTACTGAAATATAGCTGCCATTAGAAAGATTAAGGATGCTTCAGACACATTAAAATTGGTGAAGTGGTGGCCCTTTGCTGTATCTCTTGTCTTTATTCCATGGAGTCAGGCTTCCCTTAAGAACAAAATTGGTGAGCACAAAAATCTCAGGTGTTTGGCATCCAGGCTCCCCGACAGCTCACATTTCCATTAAAGCCCAGGAGAAGACATCATGATGTAACTCCTCCCATGGTGCTTTTCCAGATCTCGAAGTATGGGAAGCCATGGAGGCTGCAGAATGCTGGACAAATGGTTAATGGAAAGAAAAAAAGTCTCCACCCCCACCGTTCTACCCAGACACTGAGGTCCAGCGCCAAGGGCCTTCAGGCGGTTCCCTCACTGCGAGAAGCCAAGTTACAGGGAACCAGGCAGAGGGCTTTCTCGGTAGTGGCACCCATCCTGTGGAATGCCCTCCCACCAGATGTCAAAGAGAAGAACAACTACCAGACTTTTAGAAGAAGCCGCCCAGAGTGCCGGCTGGAATTCTAAAGTAATTTTAAAGCACACTGTGAATGTGGCAGAAGATAGAAGCCTCTTTTGTGGGGGAGAAAACTTTTTGGGAAACTGGAGGACAGATTTTGGCACGGGATTACTCAACATCTAATTATGAAGGCAAATCAGAATAAGGGCAGTGCTTAATTCCCTCATTCTGGAGCATTATGTACAAAACAATGGCGCTTGATGGGTATTGGGAGTGCAATTTGTGCCACTGATCCATACACCTCATATTTCACACCTGTTCATGCCTTTGTCCCCCCCCCCCCATTGTCAAAATGCCACCTAACGTTGCACCTTAAGAACAGGGTGCTGATGTTTGGGCTGGGCTGTGTGTGTGTGTGGAATCTTGCCTCCAGACTCATTTTCTCCACACACCAGTGCTCTATGCATCACTTTACATAAATGACAGCAAATACTGCAACTGAAGCCTATAAGAGAGTTGTTTATATGGTCTTCTGAAGATCTTACCTAACCGATGTTTGAAATGAATATCATTCATCAGACAATTAACCCACTTTTCCAAGGTTGAGTGTTCTTATTATATTTAAAAATAATTATACACAATGAGTATGGTTCATTGTCCTGTCTACAGAATCCTTTTGCACTTGTGGAGTTTCCTCCTAATCATAGAAAAGTACTAGAATACACCTGATTGTACAAAGTTGCTGGACAACAGCCATAGGTTACAATCCTATAAACAATTATGAGGAATAAGACCCATAGAACTAAGTTGGACATAAGATTGACCTAGTGAATTTATTTAGACTGCCACTCTTTGCTCTTTATTCTGCTCCAAGAATGTAGAATGCCCGTAATCCCATTCTTAATGACCATATTGCTCTTTCTTATGAACTTCAGGATCATGAGCAGAGAAGAGAAATTGTATCTCTGAAGTGTGAATTGGAAAAAAAAGTTTCAGATTTATTGCTTTGTATCTTCTAGGTACGATGGTACTTATTTTTCCTCATGTGCCATTTAGAAGTTCTTAAATAAAGGACTCTTATGCCTGCTAAGGGAATTGACACAGTTCACTAAAATAATTTCATTCCACTGGATAGCAAGGCATGAAAAGCTGTAGTTCATCTTTTCATTCATACCACGGTCTGCCAGGGTATTAAATAAATTCCCCTCCCTCTTCCACTAAGTGGTTGGCATTTACTCAGTCTTCAGTGCTGAAGTTACTTTAAGTACCGTTTGAGTTATTAACTCCCCCCCTTATTTGGATTTATATTGAAAGTTGTCATAAACTACTGCAAGTTGAAAATGGTGTCTGGAGAAATCCACATTAAAAGCATTATTTTTTCTGAAGTAGACATCATTATTCTTGGTCTTGCAGTGGCATCCTCTGAAGCCAAAAGAAGTCCTCAAGAAGAAAATAAATCAATTATGGCAAGATTATCTCATGGTGGTTGTTATATTAATATGAGAAACCCAAAAACAAAGTTTAGGCATCAAAGTCTAATCAATAAGTGAAAATCACTTTCT
Organism: Podarcis bocagei; assembly: GCF_964188305.1. NCBI lineage: Eukaryota > Metazoa > Chordata > Lepidosauria > Squamata > Lacertidae > Podarcis > Podarcis bocagei. The sequence continues at coordinate 54,647,280 of NC_138134.1, forward strand.
CATTTTCTTCCACTAGAAGAATGTTTATGTTCATTTATTTATTAAAAATCATTTGTATACTGCCTTTCATTTCAAGCAGAACAATAAAATAGGCAGGACATAACAAAATACAACACTAAAAACATATAAACATATATCAAAATTTATAAATGTGTTGGAAAAGCCAAGACAGGCGAAAGGAGGTACAGCTTCACACAGTCAATAGCTAAACATCAATCAGGACAATCAAAAGGGATGCGGGTGGCGCTGTGGTCTAAACTACTGATCAGAAGGTTGGCGGTTCGAATCCACATGGCGGGGTGAGCTCCTGTTGCTCCTAGCAGTTCAAAAGCACACCAGTGCAAGTAGATAAATAGGTACCACTGTGGTGGGAAGGTAAATGGCATTTCTGTGTGCTCTGGCACTTTTCACGGTGTTCTGTTGTGCCAGAAGCAGTTTCATCATGCTGGCCACATGACCTGGAAAGCTGTCTGCGGACAAACACCGGCTCCCTTGGCCTGAAAGCGAGATGAGCACCACAACCCCATAGTCACCTTTGACTGGACTTAACCGCTCAGGGGTCCTTTACCTTTTACCTTTTTTATCTATTTCACAGGCAGAGAGAGTATTGTTACAAGCTACCCCATTCTCCATGAGCTGTGCAAGATTCCAGGGGTTGCAGGCCTGTTTACCAAGGCCTGTGTTCCCTTTTGGGACAATGAGGCACAGCCGAGTCTGTGGTGACTTTATGAAATATGGTTTCTTTACACATCTATACAGCCCGAGTCTGGATGGAGAATGTGCAAAGCAGTCACATCTCAAGAGAGTCCTGTTCCTACCATTGCTGCAGCCTCCAATTCCAAGAGATCCCAAGCATCACATCTAACCCCCTCTGCAGCATAAAACCAACTGCCTGCCTCATGCTCTGCCCACCCCACCCCCGCTTGCAAAAGATACATCTTTTTCCAGCTTGCTTACCTCATAGCGCAGTTCTGAAAACCTCCCCTTCCCAACTCTGGAGCTGTATTTTGCTAATTACACCCTGCTCCCTGTGGCCAGCAGAGATTCTTTCGCCTTGGTGAAGAATTTACTAAAGCCAGGAATTAGCAGTGTAAAAATACTGGCTGGACTTGGGTTAAACTATTCTCTCCTGTGTTCCTGTTCCCAGTTGAGGAAAAAAGACCATGGTTTTGTCATATTTGCTTGCCTTGCGTAAGGGACAGTGGAATTTGCTGTCTATGAAGAAAGGTCACCCTACCTGACGAGAAATAGTTACATTATGCTTCTAAACCATCTGCACTGTCTCTTTCTTTTCCTCAGGAAACAGCAGTAAATTATTTCTGGATCTTCCAGATATATATTTTTTTAAATCTCAAGCTACTTCTGCTTAACTGTAAACCGTATAGGAGAACAGACATTTCCAATATTAGATCCAGCAGCAAATATATCAATGTGGACTTGCCTGTCAGATTTGAAATGCAAATGTAAAACTTACACTGGACAGAATGTTCATTTGCATTACAAATACATCACCTCTTCTGCATAAACAATCATCAGATGTTAACATAAATTGCAGGGGGGAAAGAAAAATGCTCAAGGGCAAATTAAGACTCACGTGTGTGTGTGTGTGTGTGTGTGTGTGTGTGTGTGTGAAAAAATGTGTTGTTTAAAACAAACAAACTTTAGTTTTTAAGCAAAGGTTTTTGAATGCTCACAGATTATAGGTTTTTGGGTCCAGGGTAATTGGCATCACAATTATATATGCATGATTTATAAAGAAATCCTATTAATTTCAGTGGAATGTGGGGATATATATATATATATATATATATATATATATATATATATTCCTAATGAAAATGTATTGGTATTTTAGTACAATTTCCTTCAATTAACAACTTGCCCTAATGTAATGTATCATTCTGTGTTGTTTTCACTAATATATTCATTTTTAGGTGCACTTTCCCCTAATTTATGTATTTTTATAAGCATTGTTGGGTTTGAGAACTACATTGGAAAATTTGTATAAGTGTGAGTTATGTTTCAGTTTGCATATTGATTTGAAAAGTGCAAATTTGCCTTTAAATGTGAACTGAATTGACTTCAATTTGCCCCTATCACAAAAAGGACATTAGCATAAACCAAAAGTCTTCTGCCTAATTTACTGGTAGTTGTGCCTTGAGTTTTCTGTGGGTATTGTCTTTGCAACTCTTCTGTCTGTAGGTTGTTTCTGATGCATTATATATAATTTGCTAAGTATTTCAAGTTAGTTGACAGAATATGGTTATTCAAGGATTTTGACTCAAAGATTATATATTCATTGAACATATTTGCTATGTTAAGCATAAAAGAGCTAATCCATTCTTATCAAAAGGTCACTTATTATTTTAGACTTTGAATGATTTTATATTACTTAATTATTTTCATTTTAAAATGGCTGGGGGTTCTTATATGATTTAAATAGTCTTCTTTTTGTAAGGTCATGCTTTATTTATTTCCAAATGCATACTGCAGTTTTGTTTATAAAAACAAACAAACCTCAAAGCAGTTTACAAAAAAAATAATAAAACAGAATGAAAGCAGCTCAAATTCATAAAATAAATTTCATACCGAATTTAAAGCTATTTGGCAGAAATAGTACGTAAAGACTGACTTGAATTGAAAGCACATAGCATTCCCATTAAAAAACTTGCAGGCAACGAGAAACCGATAACAGGTTTATAAATATTTGCAAGGGATTATTTTTCACTGGTTCCCTCTGTCACTTCAAAGGACAAAGATGGACATTTTTACCAGAAAAAGTGCAATAATGCTTGACTGTTGGAAGGGTAAACACTATTTTAATGAAAAATGGCACCAGTCTTCCACAAAAACAAACTTGAGTTTGTCCTGTGCATATTTCACATTAGATCATGCAGAACTCTTGTGATCTAACTTCCCATAATGAAACAACTAGTGAATGAATGAATCAAGGCTAGCTTTAATCACTATCCTTTGCATTATTAAAAATAAATAAATCCAAAAAAGGATTACGGCATATGCTTTTGAAAAATAAGTTTTAAAAAGAATGCAAAATATACAAATCAAAGGTTGCCTCATTTTCCTTGAAATCAAGAAAGAGTTGCCATTTCCCCCAAAGGGAACTACAGGTGTTCAAATGGAGGCTTCCAACATATTTATGTATTAAAAAACCCATCTTTCTCTTGCCATCTGTCACTAAAGAAGACGAGATATAGAACAGTGGCAGACTCATGTTCAAAAGGCTGTCTTTGGGATAACAAAGAGAAAAGTTAATGGACACAGATTTACAAATTATTAATGATTTCTCTTGCCATTTTTGAAAAATGAACGCTATGCACACCGTCTCTCTTCCCAAACAGATTGCATTTTATTCCTCTGCAGTTTGTCCATCAGGCTTCACTCTGACAACATAATCCAAAACTAATCCAGAGCATTCAGTTTTCCTTGTTGGCTCTCATGCACACTGCTTAGACAAATCCTGCTACCTGTCAGCCCTCCTGTGTGTGCCAGACAGCCTGCCAGGTTAACCCCTGGGGAAAGCGAGAGACCTACTGACTTAACCCCTACTTCCCTTCCAATAATCCACTGTAAATATGTAGCGTTAACGGGCTAACTGCGCTAATCAGGGCTGGATCTTTTAAAATCTGCTTCATACACACTCACTAAGTAGTAAGGATCTGAGCATCACTGTTAGAAAAGGGGAAGTCAGTGCATCCAAGTATATCAGCCCCAAAGCAGCAGATGGCTAGGACACACTGAAAGGATTTAATCACTTAAAGCGGTGTGTGAAAACACATGCATCAAATTGCTAGGCCACCTAGTTGCTTATGAATCCATCTGAATTGTCAGCACAAGGTCAGGAAAAAACAATAATCCACAGAAAGCCCAAGAAGCTCTACCTTTGATGTAATTTATTCCTCCAGGTTTTGCTTCTTATAATTCACTTTTACATATATTCCCCTCCTCTGTCCAGTATAGCTCCAGCTTTAGATTTTTGAAACCTGCACTTTAAAATAAATTTCTGTAAGAACTGGCCCCTGCCATCATAAAATTGCTTCCCTCACACATTGCTTACAATCAAAATTGCCTAGCATCTTCAAGCCTTTTTCAATTTGGAGGGCTCCTAAAATCCGAAACACACAGCACAACTTGAGTAACAAAGACTTTTCAAAGTACTCACTCTTTATTTGGTGTTGCAGGGGAGAGACCCCAAAACAAAACACCATTGCTCCTCATTGGAATTCAAGGCACATCACTCTGTCATTCTGCGGCAGCATCAACAATCCACAGCAGAAAATAACTTGCGTAAGCACGGCATACCCGGGAGCACTTAAAAGCCCCGCTAAGCTCAGCCACATGAGATCTGTAATAAAACATTGCTCAGCTCATTTAATGATTGGAAGGCATGATGTCCAGGACTCCAGGTTAATATCTGAAGTGGGGGGAGGTAGAGTTGCCCATGGGGAGGTGGTCCTGAACTCTGTCATGAACAAAAGTAGGAAGGGAAGATCTTTTGTGGCTTGTGATAAGAACATTCATCTTAACTCAATTAAATTCCTGGAAGTCTCTTGGGAGGAAGAGATGATATTGATTCTTTATATTCATATATGTGTATGTACAAATGTGCAAAACATTTTGTACAGCACTATAAATCAGAAGTATTTAAAAAATACTGAACACAGCAACTTTGCTATCATGATCACAAAACAAAAAGGCACTAAGAAAACAACAGCCCTCAAAAAACATTTTCTGTTAGTATTTAATAGTATAATAGTATAGTATTTTTCATTTAACTTTTAATAAATGTGAAGAATTGTTAAGGAACATTTGCAGCACTATCATTAACCAGATTAAGAGTATTTTTGTGCACCTTGAAAGTTTTTACAATTATATTTTCTCAAGTAAACATTAATCATTCATTCATTTTGAGGTTTATTTTGGAAATGAAAATTGAACCTTTTTTTCTTGCTTTTAAGCTATTCTTCTTTTCTTTTTGAATAATATATACATATCTGGGATTTATTTTCACAGAAAGAAAGAAAAAATAAAATGTGTCAAACCTTCTGAAAGTACATATTTAATTGATTTTCAGAGGTTAATAAAAATTCAGCCATACTAAATCTTAGGAAAGTGCATAAATTATTGTGTAAAAATGAACTGAATATGAGGGCTTTCTGGACAGATGTTAAATGCTTTATTTGAAAATGATGTAGGCACCATTCTGGCTATGCTATTAGAGCAAATACCTTGGAGACATCTGTTTTCTAAACTATTATCTTTTAATAAACATGAATTGTCCAATGTTATCCTAGGCTAAATTAAATTCATGCAGCAAAAAGAATTCTTTTGCAAAGAATAACAGATGGCAAGTTTGCTAATCAAAATGTAAAGACATATAAGAAATAAAGTGGAACTCTGAAAACTGCAGCCACAAAATAATCTTAGTCTTGGCTGCCAAAAGTTATCCAGTCTTTAGGGATGCAAAGCAAATTAATTTTGAAATAACCTCATGCTGTGGTTACCTAGGAAATGCCTCAGTTTAAAGCTAAATCTCTTTTCTTTTGTGCTTACTGTTTTGCAGTAGTTCAGCAACCAGCACAGGATTTACTGAAGAGTCATAGCAGAGCTAAGCAACATGAGTCAATGAAACTACACATCTCAGGCATCATTATTGTTACACATTGAAATTTTCATTTCAGAGTGGTTGATAGTTTTGCTATGATAGCTGAGCCACCATCCTTAAAGCTGTTTAAAAATACCAAGACTGGGCACATCTCAGTGTATTTCCACTGAATGTCGACTACTTAGGTCATTTGTTGATTATTTTTCTTCCTGACAAAGCAGCTGGGAGATGTTCTGTCAGCTATTGATCATGCAACTTATCAGCTATTCACAACATATGTCTTTGTAGCTGCTGCGAAATCTAAACAACTTGGATTCATTAATTAACCTTCTCATATTTGGCAGGAGGGGGGAGTAAAAGTAAAAAGTATAGATGGCCTCCAAGCTGCTGTTGTTTTAATTCCTTTTAAATGTTGACCAAAGGAGAAAAAGAAATAAAGTGCTAGTGCAAGACACAGTCTTTTGTGTGTATGGGGACATTGTGCTTGTTGGCTGTGGAAAAAGAACTCTGTATGTTCAGGGGCGATAACTTTACCACAGCCAGCTATAGGGGCCAAATATAGTAATAGGATGGCAATGTGTTCTCCTATTCAGAGGTCAGTCTCCTAGCTCAAGGCACACTTTCTTTGAAAGACTGGCTGGCCTAAGTCCAGTTTCAACAGCACCCAGACAGCTGAACAAAGAGCAGCAAGGTCTGGAGGTTCTGAGGGTTGAGATGCAGACCCCAAGGCCTGCTTCACATTTGGTCTCACACAAAGGCTAGAGTGGCCTCTGCAAGAAGTAGGGCTTTTTCTATAGTGTCCATAGCACTCTGAAATGCTCTCTCCCAAGAGATTCATATGGCCACCTTCCAGTCCTACTCCAGCCATTAGGCCGAGTGAGGTGGGGGCCCCAGGCAGAAATTGTGGGTGTCACAAAAAGGCAACAAATTGTTAGGTATATAACTTAGTATTGTTGAACTGCAGGGCTGTCTTAAGCATATGCGGCGCCGGGGGCAAAGATCTGCCCGGTGCCCCCCCAGTTGCTCAGTCCCAGGTGCATAGAAGTGCAGAGCTGGCCAGCCGCCTCAGCGTCTCGCTGGCTTGATCGTCCCCGAACTCGTGGCGCAGAGCCATCCACAGCAGAAGAGCCAACCGCAGCACTCCAACTGACAGGCAGGCCCTTCCCCGGACTCAACTCTTGGGCCCCTGACTCTTGGCCTGGCGCCCCTGAGAGCCCGGCGCCTGGGTGCCCCACATCGCTGGTGCCTATGGGTAAAATGGCACTGGGTGTGGGGCACTGGGTGTGGGGAATGTTCATGGGGTTTTCTGCTTTAGGGGCTAAAATAACTTGCCTGGTGTGGCCACTATATTATTATTATTATTATTATTATTATTATTATTATTATTATTAGTTAGTTACTTTATTTTTTTTATCCAGGACAACCCAAAGGGATTTACAACCAAACAATATATAATGTTACTTTGGTGGAGAGAATGGCTTGAGCTGGCTCTTTTCCCCTTCCTGATGTTGTTTTGAAGGCAAGTCAAGATTTTAACTGTTTTAACACATGTAACTTTTGTATATGCCATTATATTGTAAATCACTTTGTGATTGGGAAGCGATTCATAAATGAATGAGCTGGTGGCCAGGCACTCATTAAGATGTCATTGTGCAGTTAACTTAAAGTGCAATGCTATATCTATCTATTTCAGAAGTAAGTCCCTTTGTGTTTTATGGGTCTTACTCCCAGGTGAGTGGGTACAGGGCAGAAGTCTAGGCTTTGGTTTAGGGTTGGCATTGCGGAAAACAGGGTTCTTGTGGTCTTTAACAGCTCTAGCTCCATAATCAGGACCAGCAGGACATAGCTGGCTTCCCACGGTGGAAAACACAAGGTTGTCCTGGGATTACTTTCTTCAAGTTTTGGTTATGCCATGAGTCCCTTGGCAGCCATTTTATGACTGGCACCTACAGCACTCTCTCAAAAATAAAAATGCCCCCTCTATAGGTATCCCTGTAGTACCTTTTTGACTACAGGCCTAGAGTGATTCTGGCCTCCTGCCACATTCCTGACTTATGGCTGTCTAGCCTGTGCTTTAATTCCTTCAGTGGAGGAGAGCCCATCATCTCCCAAAGCAGTCTCTTCGGAGTCATCCAGGCTACGGGCTCAAACAAGACTTGTTCCATGTTAACTCCCAGCATAAGAGTTCTGTTTGATAGACCAGAAGAGTCCTGTAAAGTTGAAATGGTACATTTTCTTTTTCTTTTTTTTTAAATAATTTTTATTGATTTTCCAAACATATAATAAAACAAATAATAAAACAAAACCATACCAAACATACAAACAAATAAACATGTATAATTTCTTAAACTTGTTTTCATACACCTTATTTCCCGGACTTCCCCATACCTCCCTCCTTCTGCATCCTTCTGTTATCCCTTTTTCAGCAACCCTTCGTTCAATTAATTCGCTATTTTCATTTTCCATTCTTTAAGGTTATGATTTACAGCTGCAATTCTCTATTTCTTATGACCATAACATCTCATCCATCATCAATCTTACAACAGTCTTTAAGATATTTTTTGAATTTCTTCCAATCTTCTTCCACCGTCTCACTCCCCTGGTCACGGATTCTGCCGGTCATCTCTGCCATTGCCATGTACTCGATCACCTTCGCTTGCCATTCTTCCAGAGTGGGTAGCTGCTGCGTCTTCCAATACTTTGCCAGAAGAATTCTTGCCGCTGTAGTAGCGTACATAAAAAATGTTTTATCCCTCCTTGACACCAATTGGCCCACCATGCCCAGGAGAAAGGCCTCTGGTTTTTTCAAAAATGTCCCTTTAAGGACTTTTTTAATTTCATTATAGATCATTTCCCAGTAGGTCTTTACCCTCGGGCAGGTCCACCAAAGGTGGTAGAAGGTTCCTTCAGTCTCATTACATTTCCAACATTTATTACTGGGCAAATGATAAATTTTTGCAAGTTTGACTGGGGTCATATACCACCTATAGATCATTTTCATTATATTCTCTCTCAATGCATTACAAGCCGTAAACTTAACACCTGTATTCCATAGTTGTTCCCAGTCATCAAGCATTATGTCATGACCTATGTCTTTTGCCCATTTGATCATAGCTGGTTTTACAGTTACCTCTTGTGTATTCCACTTCAGCAGCAAATTGTACATTCTCGACAAGTTCTTAGTATTGGGTTCTAACAATTCTGTTTCTAATTTCGACCTCTCCATCTGGAAACCTATTTTCTTGTCCTGTTTAAATGCCTCGTTTATCTGGTGGTAATGCAACCAGTCTCGTACTTTGGACTTTAGTTTGTCATAACTCTGCAATTTAACTCTTTCACCATCCTGTTCTAAGATTTCAGAATATTTTGGCCATTTGGACTCCATATTTAATTTTTTTATCTCTTTAGCCTCCATTGGTGATAACCACCTGGGAGTTTTGCTTTCCAATAGATCCTTATATCTTATCCAAGAAATGGTACATTTTCAAATGATATACGTAAAGATATGCCATTATGTGTTAGTCTCAAGAATAATTTTATGCAGATTCCCCATTCCTTTCTATTTTATTAAATATATCTTTTGTTCTTCTAAAGAGTCATACTGCTAAAATGTGTCCTATGTAATCTGTTGATACTAAACAGGCACCTCATGCTGAACGTCTGTTATAAGTGTCTGGGTTCTTGGGCACATGTAAATTGTGGCACTATCAATGCATTTCCAAAAGCTAACACACACAAATAAAATATCCTTTGTCTTTTTGCAAAACTACTCTACCCTAAGTGATTATTAGAAACTTGGGGAATGTGAGCCTATTTAAACTTCAAGGCAGAATAAACAATAGATAGTATCCATCAGTCTCACTAATCATTTTGGAATGTTTTGTTAGACCCCATTTACTTTGGTCTCCTCCCTTTCAATCATGTGTGGCACTTAAAGCTCACTTCTACAATGAAAACTATAAGAAATGTAACTAATGCAAGAGCTAATGTTGTACACAAATACAATATGTGCCTTACGTACAATGTAACATGCCGTCACCTAATGATCCTAATATCAGCCAGGGTACAAAAGAATGTTTGCAGAAGAGTCCATGTGCAATGTGACTGCTGACATCCATCGCCATCTATTCCACCCTTTCTGCTGACTGGCGAACATGTCTTGAAATTTGGGTGAGCTTTGAACATGACATCCTGGTAAAGTCTGGATCCATGGGGAGAGAGGTTCTTATGCACAACAATGAAATTCCCACTTGGTTTATAAATCAGGAAACCCCTGAAGAAGAAAGACCTTTCAGTGCCGGATTTCTGTATAAGCTAAACAAGCTATAGCTTAGGGCCCCACTCTCTTGGCCCCCCCCCCCAAAAAAAAATTAAAGGGGAAAAAAACTGGATGTACATTTCCAAAATATATGATAAAAAAACTAATAAAATAAAACTTACACACAGCAACAATGTTTTGTAGGCTTCTATTATGTACGCAATGGGCCCTGCCTGCTAGCCTGCTCCCTAAAATATCACTGGTTTGCTCATTTCTATATATAGGGTGCCTACATTCTGCATGGAGTGTTGCATGACAACATGTGCAAATGGCTTTAGATACCTGTTGGTCCATAAATTACCATATAGCATATATTCAACACAAAAAACAGAGACAATTTGTTGTTGACAAAGGACAGCTGGACATATAAAGGACCCCATTACCTACTCATATGATGAGTAGCTTAGGGCCTCATCAAACCTAAATCCAGTCCTTGATCTTCTACTTAGGTCTGAAGCACTCCACTCAACATAGGTTGACTTTTGTTTCATGAATTTGCATAACTGGACATATGCTGAATCATTTAAGAGACTGGGGGGGGGGTAACATTTTTAAATCCCCTCTCCTCCCTTCCTCTTGTCCTTAGGGGGGAAAGTGGGAGATATAGCTCAGTGATAGAGCACCTGTTTTGCTTACAGAAGGCATTGTGTTCAGTTCCTGGCATTTCCAGGTAAGACTAGGAATGTTCCCTGGAGAGCTGTTGCCAGTCAGTGTAGACAACACTGAACTCGATGGACCCATGGTCTGATTCCTGTGTTGCGCCTAACTCAATTTTACTGAAAAGTCCATTTGAGATGAGAAAAATCTCAAACATACCCAGTAAAATCCTGGAATACTGGAGAGGATGCTATGCTCCTGCATGATATCCAATTGAAGTTGCGCTGTTTTTAAGCACAGCAGATATGAACACTCTGAAGGTCTCCATGTGATCCTCATTTATTCCAAAATATCCCCCACATCTTTTCCAATAGTCCTGTAATTGCTTGCCCACTAAGATAAGGTTTGTCTTGCCACAACTTGTGCCTTCCAAAATAGCAACAACACAGAGACGATGCTAAGCTGGCAGTGTTCCCCTCTGCTGATTATGACATTTGGTTTCTTTGCCTTCTTCACTCAATTTGCTCTAGCAGATAATCTGATATTTCTGCTACTCAGTGGAGAAAACTTGGCAGCTGCGGAAATCTGTGGGTCAAGCTCTGGAATGCTGTTTTCCAGCCATGGAATACACTGGTGCTTATTTTGACTCATGGGTTTTGACTCATTATAGCAATATACGCTAGATATTAATATCGCTCGCATTTTCTAGGAAGCCAGATATGTAGAGCAAATTACATGTTTAGGATGCCTTTATCTAAGCACTACTAGTTGAACGTACTTTTTAGATTGCTTTTCAAAGCTTCATTGAAGAAACCAAATATTCAGAGCTAGAGTTTGCTCTTGTTTTGATTAAGCAGAAGGACTGTGTGTTAAATATTCCACTGCACGTTCTAAATTCCTTGAACAGTCTCCCTCCCCAGGCAATCAAAGGGAATCAAAAATCGGGGACTTCCAGGGTGGCGCCATCGGTAATGCGGACTCCCTCTGAACTGGAGGGACTAGCTCTACGTGAAACGGGTCTTTTCCGCTACGGTGAAGCGGGGACCCTGCTAAAAATCACAGGCGGATGAAGCCTGTGACCATGGGACTCGGCGGGCACCCTTAGCGCCCCCCCAACCCGCAAAGGAACCCACTAACGGGCTCCGAAGTGAAGAGGGGGAAGTGGCGCGGTGCTGTGAGTCAACTGCTATTTCCGTGGAGCGAAGCCGCACAGCCGTTGCCGGAGAGCGCTGCCTTTTTCCTGGGACAATTTGGCTTCTAAAATAAGCACCCGTGAGTACTTAAACTTTGAACAATCGGACTTTAAATAAGGACTTGCGAGCAGAAAGGAATTGAACTTAAAAATGTACTTTAATTTGGTACTGAAATGGGAAGGCCTAAACAGGAAGTCAGCCTTTCGTTTCTTTGTAGACAGAATAAAGCAAAGACAACGTAAACTAGAGCTCAGAAAATCGCTTCTAAAGGATTGGCTTTCATCATTTAAAATTGTTGAACCCCCCCTTCGGCAGCAGGAGAAGAAGGGGGATCTTTTTTGGACTGTTTAAACCTGCAGAAGTGAGTTTAAAGTAAAGTAACTTTCCACCGTCCTGATCCTGGAGTGGCGTGTCAGGACTGACGTTTGAAGCTCATTGACCAGAGACAAACGTTTTTGACAGATAGTTAAAGGAAGAGAAACATAGTGATTCCACTGTTTCCTTTCGCACTTTAAAGGAACAAATATTGACAAAATATCTCAAAAAGGATACTTTGTTGCAAGAACAAATAGAAGTTCTCCCCCTAGAGGGAGACTGTGAAACTGTAACTAATTCCAGGGAGCTTGCAGCTGTCTCAGATTACAATCGTGGGAATGGATTTGTGACCTTGTAGGACAATGTATTCAGAGGCTCTGTTGTGTGCTCTCTGTAAAACAAGTGCCCTACTGGAACAGTTAAGTGAGAAGATGGATTTGATGACTAATGCGGCCAGAATTTTTGAACAGGGAGTGGGAAACTATGTGGAGCCCACCCAGGAATTAGATCAGGAGTGTGTCCTGACAGAGCAGATGAGAGAAGAGGATGTTGCTGAATCTTGGGCGCCAGAGATGGAGGGAGCTGCGGCCTTGCAGGAACAAGAGCTTTTGGACTTGACAAATGAACTTGGAAAAAGCCAGATTTGGAAAGATAAAGTTTGGATTAGTTTGGAAATAGGGGGTTGGATAGACCCCCCCTATGCAGGGATGTTTGGGCTTTCCGAGTCTGGCAATGGGCCGTGAGATGTTTGGAGCTGTGGGGGCTCTCAATTTTGGAGGGATTCTGAAGCATCTTCTTAAATACCACATGGAGTTGAGTCTGGACTATGGAAAAGGGGCTGATTTGTTGAAAAAGGTCAAAAACATCACCAAGCTGGAGTTCCCACGAGTGAAAGGAGAATATGAAGAAGAGCTGCGGAAGGGACATGGAAGAGATTTAAGGGCCTCGGATATAAGGTTACCAGGTTAATGCGCTAGATCGATGGGATAAAAAGGACTGACAAAAGCCAGGACCAGGAGGAAGGGACGCTGGATGAAGATTGGATTGTTTTGATTTCTCTTTTTATTACCAGGATTGTTTTATAAAATTGATGAATGTTAGAAAAAAGTTGGAACGAAACTACTTGGCTCTAGCAAAAATGTTTAAAGAATTAGGTAAGAATATTATGGTTGTGAGAAGTCGGTAAAAATAAGATTTAAGTTTTAAGTTTTTAAGGTTTTCTATAAGATAAAGATGAAAATAGATTAAGGTAATGTAATGACAGAATACTATGAAATATGGAAAGGATTTGCTGCATAATTATTAACCAGGATACAAAAAAAGGGAGGAGGAGGAGGTCAAAGAAAGAAGGTAATGAGAGTTGAGGATTTGAGAATGATGGATTTATTTTTGTCTGTTTGCGGTGTATTTTTGTTTTTTGAATTTGTATTGTTTGATGTGGTTTGTTTTTTCTTTCTTTTTTCTTTTTTCTTTTTCTGCTTTGTTTTTTCTTTGTAATTTCAAAAATTTTCAATAAATATCATATAAAACAAACAAACAAAGGGAATCAAAATCTAACATTTTCCTAAGTTTTCTGATGGCTCATGTAGCTGCAGCACAAGTATTCATTGCATGCCTATGAGAATTTCAGTGTGATGGAGCAACGAAGTTTCCAGACTGGCTGTGTATTGAGCACTCACTCATGCTGATACATTTGCACCAAACTTCCATGCAGGATGTACAATGCCACCCATTTATTGAGCATTTATCCTGAGAGGATTGCATGGAGATTATGTGGCATTGCCAGCTGGTGGTGGTTATGTGTATTTCTCTAACTTTTTACAGTTAGAAAAGTGATGGGATCATTGCACTAGAAAGTGTGAGCCAACTTCCAAATCTGGTGCAAATAAACAGTCCATTTGGAAGTGTCCTAAGCACTTACATACTATGGAGGAATGGTTGATAAAATTATTGGACATGTTTAATGATAGAAAAATCACCACTGACATTTATTAAAGGTTGGAAACTTCCTATGGACTTTTTGTGTGAAAGATGAAATAAATTTGTAATATATGGACGTGAAGATTTTAAAAATATCAGCTTGTAGAAGGATGATTGGAAGTTAATGAGTAGGGTTGCCATACATCCATAATTTCCTGGACATAGCCAGAATACTGTAGTCGGTGTCCAGGTGGAAAACACAGAAAACACTAAAATCTGGCTGTATGTTGGTAGCGTTGGTTCTGGCAATTTCCTTTTAGATTAGCTCAAAATCTCTATTGCATATCTATATCTATATCTATATCATCTATATCTATATCTATCTATATCTATCTATCTATATCTATCTATCTATATCTATCGCTCTATCATCTATCTATCATCTATCTATCATCTATCTATCTATCTATCTATCTATCTATCTATCTATCATCTATCTATCTAGAACTTTGGACAAAACTAAAAAATCTCCCCAACTTTGCAAAAAAAGAAAGAAAGGATTTTTGTGTCCAGGTTTTCACTTTTTGAAATATGGCAACCCTATTAATGAGTGAACACTATATTTAGCTGCAGGACAAAGAACTGGAAATCTCTCTAGCTTTCTTAATTTCTCTCCTCCCCACTTCTCTTCTTTTGCTCTTCCTACCTTTATTTCCCTTTTACTTTTTTCTTCTTCTTCCCGCCTCCATTCCTTTCTATATTAAACATCTCTTTTATTTTACTGTATTATTTAAAAATACTTTGTATTGAGTATGAACTTTTGTATATCTTTGAATAAATATCTATCACCTACCGACCTACCGACCTACCGACCTACCATAAGCTTCGATACCCACCTGTCTCAAACATGCAAAATGCTAAGTAGGCTAGACCTGTCCTCACACAGACATCACACACAGCAACGTTTCCCAGACCACTGGAAGGTAATCTCTTCAGCATGCATAGGCTTTACTCCAAAGGCCAGGGTTCTCATGTCCGTGGAGGAAACCTTATTGAAGAGGCTCCTTTCAACAGCTACTAGCCATGATAACTTACCGTATTTTTTGCTCTATAAGACTCACTTTTTCCCTCCTAAAAAGTAAGGGGAAATGTGTGTGCGTCTTATGGAGCGAATGCAGGCTGTGCAGCTATTCCAGAAGCCAGAACAGCAAGAGGCATCACTGCTTTCACTGCGCAGCGATCCCTCTTATTGTTCTGGCTTCTGAGTTTCAGAATATTTTTTTCCTTGTTTTCCTCCTCCAAAAACTAGGTGCGTCTTATGGTCTGGTGCGTCTTATAGAGCAAAAAATACGATATGTTCTACCTCCACTCTTGGAGGCAGCAAGCCTTTGGACACCAGTTCCTATGGGGAGCGTGCTGTTGCACCCAGGTCCAGCTGGCAGGCTTCCCTAGGGGATCTGATTGGTAGCTGTGAAACAGGATATTGGAATAGCTAGACCTTTGGTCCCAATTCAGGAGGGATCATGTTCTGATACTCATGCTGAGCCAATCCTGCACCAGCTGAAGGATGTTGCTAGCAGGCACCTTGTCAAGGAAAAAGCTTGCATTGTGCATTCCCGCTGGCACATTTGAACATTCAGAAACAAACACCTGATTTCATTTAGTGGGGCACTCCCATTGAACGGCATACCACAAAGCAACTTTCGTACTTTTGCTATATCACAATTTGGAAATGAGCCTTTACTTTAAATCCCATCCACATCACAGTATGTACAAACCTGTGTGTTTAAATTGTGTGCATTGCAATTTCAGTTTTGTTTCATTTTAAAATAGGGGGAATATAAGTATTTTGCATGTTTATATGTTAGAGGGTTTGGATCCCCAAACAGATTAAACAGATTTAACAGTATTTGCATATACAGTAATATAAAACAGGACTGTGAATATTTGGTGACTAAGCAAAGTTCACTATTTATCTATAAGCCATTACAATATTAATTACATTTATGTTACTATTAGAATGTTAAAATAAAGATAATCCAAATATATATATGCAGGGGAGAGTTTTAAAACTCTCATTGTGTCAATTTCAGAAAATGATTACAGCATTATTTTTGCTTTTGCTTTTTAAAAACATATCTATCGTGGCCTGGTTGCTGCTTCTGCAAATGTCACCATCTTAAGAGTTGTATATTTATTTGGATAGCACCAAAAATGTTTTACTTTCATCATCATTTACATTTGGCAATATTTATGATACCATTCGTGTTGTAACATAAGAATTTTAAATTAAACTAGTCCTACTATATTATATTTGGACGTGCAATACAATTTGTCTTTATATCTTCGTCCAAACCATTTAAAGACTGCAGAATGAAGTCTGGCTCCAAGTAAGAGCTGCTTCAGTCACTGCTATATACAACATCCAGCGTTCGTATGGATTACATTTTAATATTCTCATGGAAGCTTAATTAGAGTGGATTATTACAAGATCATAAGAATATTATGCTGCAATAGGATCATGTAGCATGGAATATTATAAGCTGGCTAATATTTCAAACTGTCTCTCCGTATTATTTTGGCAGAAACGTAATAGGAGCATAGGAAGCTGCTTTTTACAGAGTTTGATCATTGTTCAATCTAGCTCACTACTGTCTACACTGGCTGGAAGCAGCCCTCCAGAGTTTCAGGCAGAAATATTTTCCATTCCTACCTTTCGGTGCCAGAGCCTGAGCCTGAGATAAAGGTAAAGGACCCCTGGATGGTTAAGTCCAGTCAAAGGCGACTCTGGGGTTGTGGCACTCATCTCGCTTTCAGGCTGAGGGAGCCAGCGTTTGTCTGCAGACAGCTTTCCGGGTCATGTGGCCAGCATGACTTAACCACTTCTGGAGCATCGGAAAACACCACGGCGGAAGTCAGAGCACATGGAAATGCTGTTTACCTTCCTGCTGCAGTGGTACCTATTTATCTACTTGCACTGGCGTGCTTTCGAACTGCAAGGTTGGCAGGAGCTGGGACAGAGCAATGGGAGCCCACCCCATCGCGGGGATTCAAACTGCCAAATGGCCAGCCCACAGCACCACCCGCGTCCCTGAGCCTGATATATTAGTCAGCTCACCCTCATTGGTAGGCGGTTGCTTACAAAGCATATTCTCCACTACTGAGCTAAGGCCCTTCCCCAAACAGAATACCAAGATAAACACTGTATTTTTAGACTGTGCTGAATTTTCATCAGCTTAGCTTTTCAAAAGTGGCTCTTTCATAGAATTGTAGAGCTGGAAGGGATTCCAAGGGTCATTTTTAACAACCCCCTGCAATGCAGGAATCCTGTCCTCAGCCTCCTTGGGCAGCCACGAAGCAGCAACCTTCTAGTTAACAACCAGGTGCACTGACACATTGTGCCACTGGGGATATGAGAGATATTTGCCAACACACCAAAGAGTCGAGAGAAATATTTTTGGGTAAACAGGTTATATTTATTGACTATAACAAGTTAGAGAATCCAAATTAACCAGACTGAACCAAATTTGTCCAGGCAAGTGGGTTGTACATGCTAGAGCTTTGCAGAATTAAAGCGAAACTGAAAGAGTTCTCCATGGGTGCTGATGGACATGTAGAGAGCTTCTCCACCTGAGAAGCAAACAGAGCCCTTTCCCACATCATCCAAGCACATGGATAGTGTTTCCAGTGCGGATGTTGGTGGTGATGGCTGGCAGTGTGCAAGGGGTGTTGCGAATAACACTGCCTACTTGACACTCTGGTGACTGGAACTTGAGAAACTTTATTGACCCTTTCAGCCTTTCTCAGCCTGTGGGTTCCCAGATGTTGTTGAACTCCCATCACCCCAGCTAGCAAAGCCAGAGCTCAAGGATGATGGGAGTTGTAGTCCAACAACATCTGGGGACCACAGGTTGAGAACCACAGAGTCTAGATTGTCCCTTCCCCCAATAACAATAGTTAGTTATAGGCTTTTCAACCAACCGTTACTACTTGACAAATAATCATCACATTTGAGCAGATTTTGCAAGCATGTTGCCAGTCACAGCACTGTGTTGGAGAGAAAACGGAATGTCTGAAGTTTAATTTGTGTCAAGTTAAAATGGAAGGGGAAGCAGAAAGACACATGGGCAGTCACAGCAAACTGCAGAGTTGCACTGAAGCTATAGTTTGGTTTGGGAATCTAGGAGGGTTTTTTCCTTCCTCCTCCTCAACAGATAGGAGTGGTCAGAATCTAAGCAACCCTGTTTTTTGTAAAGGGATGCAGCATGGTCTTAAAATAGCACTTATGTCGGCTTTTGTCGCATTAACTGTGGGAACTCTGGTGGAAATACATTTAGGCACTTGAAGACTATAAGTTCTGAGATAAGCCTGACTGATACCGTGAACAGCTTTCTTGAGAGGTAAATTGCATGCAGAAACTAAACATGACAGGCGGAGATAAAGCACTTATTATGATTAATACCAGAAGATGTAACAATCTTTACTTACTGCAGCCCTGCGGAAGCCTTACTTTTTTACCTGGTGATAATGTTTACCATTCCATTTGCACTCCTAGGGTAGTTTAGAGTTCTTCTTAGCTGACCAGTTTATCTGTGAGAATTGGCATCCAGGCATATTTCAATTTTGGCATTATTGTTGTGCATTGTTTAACAGCTATACAAGACCTAACATCTTACATACCAATTAAAATATATACATGGTGACAGAAAGAAATTTCTTTTTTTTTTATTACCATGGCCTTAACTGTGCCATCCATCAATTGTTATGGGTCTTCTTATGAACTGTTTACAGGACGTCTCATGCAAACATAACTACTCAGGCTCCTTTTGTATACCTGTGAAAAGTAGCCCTCCCCTCCCCATTGACGACTTTAATAAAGGTGGTGCTAGCATTGAAAGGAACCATGTTTGGGTTCTCTTTTCCGAGTGTCTTGGAGTGGTTAGCTGACAACAGTTTTCTGTGGTGGTGATCAAATCATGGAGCTCTTATATTTCAGGCATCAAGCAAAGTCCATCTTGTTCTACCCTGATTTTTTAAAATTCAACTTGCATGTGCTAATTTACTTATTTATGTTACAAGAAATGAGGGGGAAAACAGGAGAAGAGAAAAAGAAATGAATATTATAAATTAAGCAAAACAGAATAAACAATATCACATAAACAATACAGAATAAATACAAATACAAGGGAAACTAGTGGCTAGGGAATCAGAGACATAGCCTGTGGCTAATCATATAGTACCTAATCAAAGTATGTAGTTGCACTACACATCTTGCTGTTCCAGTAATACATAAAAAGATACTTTTTTAAATTAAATCGACTACCTTGTAGCAGTTGGGACAGTATATAGTGGGCAGAGGGGATTTCAGCTGTGACTAGGACAAGGTGAAGGGTTGAATACATGGTCCAATGTATTTCTGTTTAAATTATACTAATTTAAACTATTATATCCGAACCACATGGTGCTATAAAAATATTCTCTGAATAATAATAATAATTTATGACTTTGCATCTATACATATAAATTTGCATGTGTACATTTTAATGCAGATCTATGCCTTATCCTTGATAATGCTGCTTCTTCAATACACAAGTGGCCAGCATAGGAAAGAGTACAATGAGGGCACCTGTACACAGGTGTCTGTTCTTTTCCCCCTTTGCAGCTACTAGCTTGGGGAGGGAGAATGAATTTAAATCAGACAAACAGAATGGGAGGAAGGCGGTAAAGCTCTTGCTGTACAATGGCTTCAGTCCAAATCATGCCCCTATGCAGCTGCTTTTAATGAAACACCTCTCTCGAGATATGATCAGCATCATGTAATTTAGCCCTTTGTAGCCATCTCATGCATTAGGCCATTGCCCTCTTATTCTGCCCTATTCCAAACTTAGGTTATATACTTGGACTTTGGCTTTTAAAGCTTTCTTTCTCAATGTTGCCTCTAGAATTCCTTAATCACTTCTATATTTGCTGACTAGCCAGCAAAATGTCTGCCAAAGAGTGGAGTGCCTTTCAACTCCAACAAAATATATGAGCTTTGACAGAAAGGAAAAGGTGGAGATGTTAAGCAAACCTCCTCCCCTCCCCCTCTGCTTACCTCCTGTCTCCCTCCCATGTATAATTTCCTAGCAGTAGCTAAACTCATGGAAACTTCTTTTCTTAATTAAATTAGACGTGAAATCAGTAGTATAGATTCAGTCCCCTGTTTGTGGTTTTCTTTTTATTAATTAGATCTGTGCCATCTGTCTCTGTTTATCTCTTCCTCAACCTTTTCATCTACTGTTTTATGTTTAGATGTTAAACACATATTGGTTTTCATGAGGGCTGCGGGAGCTACCATCCTGAGCCGGAAAAACACTCCAGCTTTCATCTCGGCAGAACCCATTAGAGGAGAAAAATTGAGAACATCGGACAAGTACACAAATAGATAACAGAAAGGTTCACCAAATCCTGCCAACGGATGGATAAAATAATATTGCCACTATAGTTCATCCAGGTCTCGGAAAGGCTCTTCACCATTAGCTAAACAATGGGTTCAGCATTAAGGCTTGGGTGCATTAGTCTCCTGGACACCTCAAATCTTTGAACAGATCAGAATACTTTTGATGGAGAGCAACCACCACTCAGACCACAAATCAAGGAGAGAGCTAGGAGGTGAGCATCTATGTCAATTATGTTTGAATGGAGCTCCCTGGAGGTACCTTTCCAGTCAAAGGGCAGGACATAGAGGCCTATGCCATGCCCTGCTACCAAAAGAAAGAAAGAAAGAAAGAAAGAGTGGAAGGAAGGAAGGAAGGAAGGAAGGAAGGAAGGAAGGAAGGAAGGAAGGAAGATGAGCATGGGAGGGAAGGGCCTAATGGCAGCCCAAGAAATTTTGCTGCCTGAGGCAAAGGACAAAATGATGATGAGGGTTTGACAAATTCATAAAGCGTAAGGCTATCAGTGGTTGTTAGCCATGGTTTGTGTGTTCTACTTCCACTGTCAGAGCCAGTAACAGTCTCTGGCTGGCCAATGTGAGAACAGAATGCTGGGCAAGATGAGCAGAAGTCTTATGTTTTTAGTTCAGTAGCTCATACAATATAACCTAAACCTTTTGTTGTTGTTGTTTAGTCATTTAGTCGTGTCTGATTCTTCGTGACCCCATGTACCAGAGCACGCCAAGCACTCCTGTCTTCCACTGCCTCCCGCAGTTTGGTCAGACTCATGTTTGTAGCTTCGAGAACACTGTCCAACCATCTCGTCCTCTGTTGTCCCCTTCTCCTTGTGCCCTCAATCTTTCCCAACATCAGGGTCTTTCCCAGGGAGTCTTCTCAAGTATTGGAGCCTCAGCTTCAGGATCTGTCCTTCCAGTGAGCACTCAGGGCTGATTTCCTTCAGAATGGATAGGTTTGATCTTCTTGCAGTCCATGGGACTCTCAAGAGTCTCCTCCAGCACCATAATTCAAAAGCATCAATTCTTTGGCGATCAGCCTTCTTTATGGTCCAGCTCTCACTTCTATACATCACTACTAGGAAAACCATGGCTTTAACTATACGGACCTAAACCTTAGCATCCAAATAATTTGTTCTGCTTCATGTTTTCGACAACAATAACAAAAGTGTTTCTGAACTGGAAGACAAGTATTTGACCTTAGATCTCTTTCTAAAATAATTGTAATATATTTAAAAGGTTTTTATGCCTGCCTTACAGTAAGCATTTCCCCTTTATATGTGACTCGTATTGTTTTCTTTTTTAAAAATAAGTCACGACAGAAGAAACCATTTTTGAGCTTTATTACATCAGCAAACTTTTGTTCAAATAACTGAGGTACATAGTTGGTGTAAAAGGGCTGATAGTTCAAGAAGCATAAGTGAAAGTTCCAGATAAACAGTTTTTTAAATGCTGGAGTTTGACTCTAATGGAAACGAGAGATATTAGGCAGTTAGATAATAGTGCTCAAGAAAGAAAAAGCTTAGATTATTGAAGGCGAAGTCTATCAGCTGGTGCTGATGGATACAATGCACTGGTCATTTCCCCAAGTTGGCAAGGCTCATTTGACAGCAACAAGGAACTGAGCCTTGAGTGTCATCAGTCCAGTACTGGAGTACTCTGCCAATAGAGATTCAGCAGGCGCCTTCTGGGTCAACTTTTAAATGCCTTTTGAAAACTTTTCTATTCCAGCAGGCTTATACAGGCAATTAAGAATACATCTTCTCATAAAAGCTTATTGCTGATTTTAACATTTTTGTATGGTTCCTGTTGTATGGTTTTATGTACAACTGCTGTAAATTGTTCTAATTTTTTTTTTAATGAATACAGTGGTACCTCAGGTTACATACGCTTCAGGTTACACACTCCACTAAGCCAGAAATAGTGCTTCAGGTTAAGAACTTTGCTTCAGGATAAGAACAGAAATCGGGCTTTGGCAGTGCGGCGGCAGCAGGAGGCCCCATTAGCTAAAGTGGTAATTCAAGTTAAGAACAGTTTCAGGTTAAGAACGGACCTCCAGAACGAATTAAGTACTTAACCCGAGGTACCACTGTAGTAGTGTGTGTGCGTACTTATCTTTCTTTTACATAAATGAACCAAAAGCATTCTACGTCTGTCAGTTAGGATGAAAGTGACAAGGACATAATTCATTATTTGGCTTGGCCAATTTTTTTGACACAAAGCATCATTCTGAAGAAGGTGCCATTCAGTGGTGCCAGCTTGAATAAAATATTGGGGGGCGGGCGGCAGGTAAGCCCTGCCCCACATAATTGATCACAAGATGCAGCACACACACACCAATTGAATAGCAATGCCCATCAACTTTTTTGGGGGGGGAGGCCTCTCCCCTTAAATATTTTATTTGGGGCCCCAAAGTGACCTCAGCTCCTATGAGTTGGCTCCTATAGTGTCATTAATGTTTGATAGCAAATAGACATCTATGTGTGCTTTTTTACACTTTGTGAAAGCCTGTCCAGGAGTTTTCAGTTGGCCTGGACCACGGCACAGACCTGCAGTTTTAAGATGATGCTCTGAGGCATTTAAATGAATGGCTTCTGGTGATTCACATCCACTCCAGGTGCAACCAACTTACTCATAAGAGACATGCCAATTACAGCACATTCAGTTATATAAGAGGATAAAGAATTGAGGCAAACTGTGCTGCCAACTGGGCTGCTCTCAAATGTAGTATTTCAAATCAACTATTTAGCACACCCACATACCCAGGCTGCCACCTACACATATATTTTCTTTTTTTCCTACATATTGGTGAATTTTGATCTAACAGAGAAAATTAACCTCCACAAATGTACAATGATATATAAAAAAATAGTTTGGCACATGACATAAATCCTACAAAATGCAGAAACATAAGGATGTGATTTACATTACTAGTACCCAACTACATTTCACTAAACTCCAAAATCTTGTGCTTCATATGAGGCCGAGGTGCTTTCGAATTGCCCTCATACCATTAAAAAAATAAAACTGTTTTAAGAGTAGGGCTAAGGCTATTTCTGCTTATACAATTTCCATGTGTGCTGAGCTGTTAAGTACATTCTACAGTTATGTTTACAGACTCATTGAAGATGTCCCCCAGGTGCAGCTAAGGTCACATTGTTCAGTAAGTGGGTCACCACAATTCTTTTGCTTTACAGCACAGGGACCCTCATCTCCCACATGGAACATGAAGGAATTAAATGAGTAATTCTCATTAGAGCTAACGGGCATTCAGTTCTGAGATCTATCCCGCCTCTAGCCACTTCCATTCCTCCCTTATGTATTTAGAAGAGCAAGACCTTCATGTCTCCACACACCTCATTTAATCATTAGTCTAATGATGTTTTAGGCCCATTTCAAGCTCTCTTGGAAAAATAGGCATTCATGGCCAAGGGGAGTTCATCCCCCCACCCCAGCAGATGTACTGTTAAACTGAGTAATATTTCTGCCAAGAAGCCCAATACTACAAACATTCAATTGCCATTTGTAATGTCCTCCCATTTACCTTTTGGAGACTAATCACGGCAGTAATCTGGTAATACCTGGAAGTAAGGGTAAGTAAATGCTGATCTGTGCTTCTTTGCACATATTTTCTTCATATTAACATAGTCTGAAGCACTGCATGGCAGTATCATTTGATTTCTACATCAACCTTTTCTAAGAGGACTCGTGAGCATTTAATTTTTTAAAAACCATAGGCTCCAGTCCAACTGGAGTGCTGTTTAGGAGGAGATATGAACAGGAGAAATTACACCAGAGTCACCAAAATTTTGAGGCCAGTAGACATATTTGTAATTTTGAGAAAGCACAGTGGCCACCCGTCACAAAATGGCTGTTGTTGGCATAGGCCTCTGCAGTACATTTTATTAGGGTGTGCTCCCAGGGAATGAATGAATGATTATTTATTTATTTAAACTAAGAGCACCATGGGTTCATGTGTCTGTTCACCAGAGGGTTGGTGGTTCAAGCCCCCACAGGTACGGCTGTGGGCTGCATTCCTGCACTGCAGGTGGTTGGACTTGATGACCCTTGTGGGGGGGGTGGTGGTTCTACAATTCTATAAGCGGGGATGGGGAAACAACACAACAAATGAATAAGGACAAGAAAGAGGCAAAAAGTTAACAAAACAAATGCAATGAGAGTGGTCAGGAAGCCACACCAGGATGTTTTTTCCTGCCGTGAAAAAGACTTGCGGCCAAGCTGACCAGAGGCAGGGCAGTTCTGGAAGGCTGAGGGAGTGAGAAATGACTCCTTCTCCTCCTCCTTGTCAGCACACAACAAAAGCAGCCCCTCACCCGCACAGATACCTCTCCACAAAAAAGGAAGAGGTGTCAAGAGACAAACGCAGGAAAAAAAAGAATCCCCGGAATGGGTCTGCAGCTTCTGCCCACATCTGAATCTGGATGCAGTGATTGGCTGGTGATTGGCTCAAGTGGCGGCTAAAGAGATTGAACCAATGCAAACAAGGACTGAGCAGGAAGAGGAAATAGACTCTTGTGCATTCTGGATTTTCGAGGGGATATTTATGGAGATATTTTGTGACTGCCACAGAAAGTACCATGTTGGTGACCACTGAATGATGTAGCCAGGGTATATTTTGGCTTCCTGATCTGTATACATGCGAACACACAGAAAGATGGGAGCATTTTGAATACCTTCCTCTAACCACTAGGCAAGCCTTTGCTTACTGTAGGCAACCTGTACAACAGGCATAGGCAAACTCGGCCCTCCAGATGCTTTGGGACTACAACTCCCATCATCCCTGACCACTGGTCCTGTTAGCTAGGGATGATGGGAGTCGTAGTCCCAAAACATCTGGAGGGCCGAGTTTGCCTATGCCTGCTGTACAAGCCATACATGACTCTAGAACAGAGTGTTCTGATCCCGTTCCTTCTGGCTCATTTTCACAGGCAATCTATCAGGTGTGCCTTTTGACAAAAATCCTTTTCACCACTAAGTCACAGCCTGGCTCCCAGACAACTTCTGTGCCCTATTTCGTTCTGACTCATGTATTAAAGGGAATAAATCTACAAGTTTGGACTGTAAAAAGGGAGAAAGCCCTGCTTGCCCCTGTAAATCTTCTGGGTTTCATTGTGAAATATTTCTTTCATGTTTGACTGATTCATGCCTGATGTTGAAAGTGCATTTTGCCAAAATCTTATACTCAGCTTTTATTTTTGGCAACAGAGCATCTCATAATTCAATTTGTAACCAAACGGGGAATAACTTTCTTAGCCTGATAAGTGATTGTGCCTTGCAGTAATATTCAGAGCCTTATATTATAGCAGGCATAAACAAAAGTTCCTAAAACTTCAAGACACATAAAAAATAATAATCCTCTTTTTCTTCTCTATCCCAAACACCCCACTGCTTTGCCTAGTAGACAGCTATGGTTCAATCTACTGCTTTCCCCTACCCCTATTTCATTGCATCTGAGCCGTCCACAGTTTCTTCCAGCCTCCTTATCAGTGGAAGAAAAGGTATGAGACCATTAACGACGTCCTCAAGTCTCACCTCCTGACTTGACCCCTCCTAATTTTAGCCAAATCATCCATGTTCCCATAGCCTTCGAAAAACAAGAGGTAAGGGGGCTGAGCTTCCTGAAATTTGACATTACTTTCCTGCTTCCCCCTTCCAGCCTGCCCCCCACTACACAGCCCCACAGCCTCATAAAACTACAATTCCCAACACCCTTATACTTCCCAGGACTATTTTTGGAAGAAGAATGTGCTTTAACTGTATTATTCGTACACAGCCTATGTAATTGAATTCTAAGTTCTCTGACTCTCCACCAACCAAAACCCCTTACACATCATAAGCCCATTCCCAGAATGCTAAGAACAAGATGACTATGCAAAACTGCTTCCACTGATTCCTTGGTTTTTTTAAGTGGCAGAAATCTTTCGCAGAGAGAAATATTTCAGTCACTTGAGCCCCCACCTGCGTTCTAAAGTGATATAGTCTGGACACAGTTTTAATAAGCCTTGACTCTTCTAAATAATGGAGAAATCTAGCACTTATGGCTCAGGTGCCCATTTCAAATACACTAGGAGCCATGATGTAGGCCCAATTCTGTGGAAGTTGCGAGTTACCTGTATGTCATTGGCTGATGCATGCAAGTTGAGCTCTCAGATTTAAAATTAGTTTGAATAATGCTTGCAACAAGACTTGCAAGTTGAAAAGTGATTGGGCAGTGGGGGAACCCCACTTACCCTATTTATATTAACAAGCAACTAGTATATCAGCTTGTGGGATGTTACATAACATGAGA
This sequence comes from Podarcis bocagei, assembly GCF_964188305.1. NCBI lineage: Eukaryota > Metazoa > Chordata > Lepidosauria > Squamata > Lacertidae > Podarcis > Podarcis bocagei. The sequence continues at coordinate 54,673,983 of NC_138134.1, forward strand.
CTCCCATTTATGATTTATAATATTGACCATGGAGAGCCCTGGTTAATCTATTCCTTGCACTGCTGTTTTCTATCAGTACTGGTCATACCCATTTCTTCTCAATAAATAAGAAATGGCAAGGAGATAGATTTGGAAAGGTATCTACATTATGAATACACTAATTTGACAAGTCTGGCCACCGCACCCTAAAGCCCTCATCCTCCAAGCTACACATGCATGAGAGGGCCCTGATTTTCTGTCCTCAAGAGAATACTCTCCGCTCCTTCTTCCCTGTTCCTGAGAAGCAGATATGTTGCCTCAGCTTGTACATTTGGCGAATCATTTTTTCAAAGGACAAAAATTATTTAAACACACTTTCTTTTTAAGCGAAAGGATGAATGATAAATTATCTCCATTCATAGATGGGCCAGAGTACAGCTGCGTTCTATTATCATCAGTCAAAAATGTGGAGTTTTGCCATTGGACTTGTTCCATGTTCTTTCTCCATGATGTAAACAGCAGCTCGGGAACATATATCAAGAACCGTCTGTTTGAAATGTAAGGTGAACCAATTTTTCTACATCTATTTTGGTTTGAAGATATAAACTACTGTTGCAATTTATACTAAATGAACTCAGAAATGCAGCAGATTATTTTTCAGTGGTGATATCAAGTCAATGCTCCTTTCCTGGTGATGGTTGATTTGATCTCAACCGAACAGGAATGTTTTGCTTGTACTGAGTTGACTTTTCCAGAAAATTATTTATATATACTGTAAGGGAGACTGGAAGGCTAGATAGAAAAGCCTGGAAGGCTGCATTTGGCATCTCTGAATATAGCTCAGAGAGATAGCCAGCAGTGTACCCTCATGGCCTTATAAAAAGTCAACCAAGCTGTGTACAAACTTTGCCCCACAGTTTCCTAATGGGGGGAAATGGTTCCCAAAGTTGTGTGTGAATGAGAATATAGGAAGCTGTTGTACGTTGAGTCAGCCCATTAGTCCATATAGTTCAGTATTACCTATTCTGACTAGGATTTGAGAGAAGGTTATTGTCCAACTCTACCTGGTGATGCTGAGGGACACGGGTGGTGCTGTGGGTTAAACCACAGAGCCTAGGACTTGCCAATCAGAAGGTCGGCGGTTTGAATCCCTGCGACGGGGTGAGGTCCCGTTGCTCGGTCCCTGCTCCTGCCAACCTAGCAGTTTGAAAGCACGTCAAAGTGCAAGTAGATAAATAGGTACTGCTCCGGCGGGAAGGTAAATTGTGTTTCTGTGCACTGCTCTGGTTCGCCAGAAGCGGCTTAGTCATGCTGGCCACATGACCCGGAATCTGTACGCCGACTCCCTTGGCCAATAAAGCGAGATGAGCGTCGCAAACCCAGAGTCGGCCACGACTGGACCTAATGGCGATGCCAGGTTTGAACCTGGGACTATCTGCTTGCAAAACGTGCACTCTGCCACTGAGCTGGGTTCCTTGTCCATGCTAATGTTGCACATCTCTTTGGGACTTGAATGTACTATTCTTGCCTTGCCAGAGACATGTACTTCATACCTATGAATCTGATATAGCTAAGCAGAACTTACTTTTCCTGAAGACCTGACCACCTGCGAAGGATGCATCAGAGCTCTGGGGTAGTATTTACACATTGGATCATGCCTTTGTGGTTGAACAGCAGTGAACTGGCTAAGTAATCAGCATGCCACAGTGAGCGTTATCTATTCAGCAATGCTGTGCAATGATGAGCAGATACCTTTAAAGGCCTTGACTCTGGCTATCTGAAGGGCCATCTCTGTGAATATGAACCTGCCCATACACACAGATTTACAAGCAAGGACCTGGTCTGTGTCGTCCTCACTCTCTCTAACTCCAATATTAATCTGAGTGCAGACTGTGGAATGTCCTCTTGAGGGAGCCCCATCTGACTCCTTTGCTAATGGCTTTCAAATAAGCTAGAAAACCATTTTCAGCAGGCTTCTGGTGCTGCATGGTTGAACACTTTTAAAAATTAGGTGACCTGGTTCTGCCACTATAAGAAATGCTTTTTTTATTATTCATTTTGGTCACATCATGTGATATTGTCATTGTACTATTTTTTTTTTGTTCTTTATTTATTTATTACATTTGCATCCTGACTTTCTGTCATTATAGAACTTGTGACGTTCTCAGGTAGGGTTGTAGTTCTCCATATGCTTTCATTCTGTGCCTTGACAGAACAAGCTGGTTGTGATTAATGTATATTTAGTTCATGTTAATAGGTCTTCAGTGCAAGCAACATCCTTTGGATCTGAGCTGCTGCTACTGGTACTACAAAGTGACTGATGCCTTGGGTCCCTGGCCCCAATCAGCTTACAATCTCAAATAGGTAGCAAGGGACATGGGGAGAGGAAGGGAATGGCAAGGGAAGCAGGTGAGCATTTTCATGTGATCAAACTACTGTGCAGCAATGTCTCTGGATCTCAGTCTCCTTCACTTGTCAACTAGGCCAAGTTAGAGTTTTCTTATTTCAGATTGATCCTGCCTTATCCAGAGTTGGCAAAAAAACAGAGGACTTGTCAGTTACGACAGGCAGAACCACAAGTAAATCCTGAGCTTAACATCACCATCTGCATGACATACAGACGTATATCTGCTTCTGCCACTGTTTGGCTTGTCCACATTGTATGCATAATCCACGCTGAATCACGGGAGCTAAAATGCATTCTCAGCTAAACCTTGTTTAAAGATTGCGATGTGACAGATATGTGCAGTGCCCAGAAGGAAGCGATGGGTCTTCTTAAACTCCAGGGGGTCTTGTAAGAACCAAATGGATGGTAATTGAATTATACCAGGTTAGACTGCAATCCTATCCTATATGCAATTATCTGGGGAAAGTTGCTTTGAACTCAGTGAGACTGAGCAGGCAGGCATTGGATTCCACGACTGGTGGGCTTTTGTTTGTTTCTGGTTTTTATTTGCTGGATCGGTGCTTTAGCCTGAAGTTAACCTGTGAACAAGATCTGGCAAATTATGGCATCGTTAACACAGCTTTTGGTTTCTGTGTCCTCTTAGCCCAGAATGCCCAGACATTATGTCCTCTGCATGGATATGCACTCAAATCTATTTGGGACACATTCAATACCCATCAACTACCTTGGAAGAATCCGGATACCCCATTCCCCGCCCTACCCCCTGCAAGAGCATGACCACCATTTTGGGAGCCTTGCTCTTGTGCAATCTTGGGCCAAGATCTCATTTTGAAAAAAGTATTTTTTTTCCATGTCCGCAATCTTGTGCAGTGTTCCAAATCTGTGTTTTGGGGTGTTGTGCCCAAAAAAGTGTTTTTTCAGGGTCTGCGATCTCTCACTGGTGGCGTGATCCCTGTGGGATTTCAGACCCGGAATAGAGTGTTCTGGATTTGGCATGTGTTGTGTTTTTTTAAAATGGAAACTGCTCCTCAAAGCTTCTATTACCTCCAGAAGGTAAGCTTCCATTAGAGACAATGTGGTATAGTGGTTAGAGTGTTAAGTTCAGCAATATATGCATGCATTATGAGCACCTTACCCTAGCTTATCTATTTTTTTTTACACACTACTTACCAGGAGAACTACACTGCAAAATTTAAATAAGTATTAATTCTGAAAGACTGCTGTATTTTGATCCACGTATTATATTGGAAAGTTCTATTTAGGTAGGTTCATCTTTAAATGCAAAATGGATCAAATTTCTCCTCCACCCCTACAACAAAACAACAATTTTTCCTAAGTCCCAAGTCATTTATGCTGGTTCAGTTCATCAACCAAAGGGAAAATGTGGATATTAAGCAAAGCCCATTAACAACAGCAGATTTCGGGTTGCTCCTATATGCAACTACTGAAATACAGATAGACTGAAAGACAGAGAGGGAGAGAAATCAGCTTGTCGGATCGTTGCCAAAAAAGAAATTACTATGCATGGAGCAGAAGACAAAGGTCAAACAACACACATCATTTTTGTCAGCGATAGGAGTATAGCGATGCTTGCAGCAAGGTCTACCTAAGTGATGCTGTAAAAGCAGGAACCGATAAGGCGGAGTGCTCACAACTTAGCAACAGCTTTGAAAGTATTGTCAATAAATGCTACAGTTTGAAAAGAGGCCAACTGATAGGATGCGATAATGCTGCACAATTGAAGCAGCACTTCAATATCTAATCTGGGGATTAGTGTAGATCGGGAGGTTCACACTATGAAACGTGTCAGGGCTGAATTTATAGCTTTGGTCCGCTGATATAAATAAATTACAGATTAGGGAAGACAAAGTGCATTGCAGCTGATCCAAAAATATTGCCTCTTTTAAAGCCAGACAGACTCACATTTTAAAATCCATTAAAAGGGAGCAAATTTCAGGTGTTCAGAGACAGCGAAAGCATGTCTCCAGTGTTTTATTTTGCTTATTTATTTTATATATATATATATATATATATATATATATATATATATATATATATGCAGGTTTTGGTGTCTTCGGGTGTCTTCCCGTGTAAGAGTTGGGGTGTCTAGGCGACGTTTCGACGAGGTCTCACTCGTCATCTTCAGGCTGGTGCTTTCGGCTTCTTGTTACTGGAACAGAGCAGGATCTCAGTGTTTGAGTTCCTATAAATACTGTTGAGGGGGTGTGGTGTATAGCCTCCAACGTTCTGGGCAGAGAGGAAGTTCCCAGGTTAGTGTGTCTTTTCTTCTTTTGTTCATTAATTACTTGAGGGATATCTTGAGTGATTTCTTGAGTGATATTCTGAGTACCACTTAGGAGGGTCATTAGGTGTGGATTAGTTGCTAAAGCTTTCGTGTCTTGACCTCTTGAGCTTGTAAAGAGTTTTTTCTGAGAAGATGGCTGTACTTCACTTAGTTGTGCTCTGGCTTGGCTTCGTGTATAGGGGCGAGCTGTGGTTTTGTGCCCTGTGCCAGCCAGATCTGTGTAAGGATTGCAGGGGGGTGCAGCATCCGGAGGTGCCACTATGGTTTGGCTACTGGATGGTGTCTGTAATTTATCTGTGGAGAGGGTCTGGGTTTGGGTCTGGTGTGGTTGATTGGAGATGGCGTTCTGTGTGCCTCTGGTTCTGGTGTCGGTTTTTGTGGGGAGGGCTATTTTCCAGATGTCTGGCAGGCGGGACGTATTACAAGCTCAAGAGGTCAAGACACGAAAGCTTTAGCAACTAATCCACACCTAATGACCCTCCTAAGTGGTACTCAGAATATCACTCAAGAAATCACTCAAGATATCCCTCAAGTAATTAATGAACAAAAGAAGAAAAGACACACTAACCTGGGAACTTCCTCTCTGCCCAGAACGTTGGAGGCTATACACCACACCCCCTCAACAGTATTTATAGGAACTCAAACACTGAGATCCTGCTCTGTTCCAGTAACAAGAAGCCGAAAGCACCAGCCTGAAGATGACGAGTGAGACCTCGTCGAAACGTCGCCTAGACACCCCAACTCTTACACGGGAAGACACCCGAAGACACCAAAACCTGCATTCCTGTACCCGTGAAAATCTACGAAAGCATATATATATATATATATATATATATATATACACACACACACACACATATATATATAAAATCCCACCTTCCTATTGACATGGCCTTCAATGCAGTTTACATTTTTTTTTTTAAAGCAGGATGATAAAGCAAAAATAAAAGTTAATACAATTAAGCTTGTGCTCTTAGAACTGGCCAAAGGCAAATTTTCGTACAACACATAATTAATCTATGGAATTTGCTACTGCAAGGTATATTGATAGTTACCAAGTTGGATATTTTAAAAAATGGCTTATGCAAATCTATGGAGGTTAAGAATATCCATGGCTACCAGCCAGGATTAAGCTGTACTATAGTGTCAGAAGCAGTTGGGTCATAAAATCATAGAATTGTAGAGTTGGAAGGGACCCTGAGGATCATCTAGTCCAACCCCCTGCAATGCAGGAATATGCAGCCGTCTGATACGGGGATCGAACCTGCAGCCTTGCCATTATCAGCACCACGCTCTAAGTGCCTGAGCTAACTGCCTTATAACCAGTGCTTTTCTTCTAGAAAAAAAGATGCCAGTTCTCATGGTTCCTACAGTAAGTGCTACATTTTTGACCAGTGCTTCTCTTCTAGAAAAAGGTGATAATAATAATAATAATAATAATAATAATAATAATAATAATAATAATAATTTATTATTTATACCCTGCTCACCTGACTCAGTTTCCCCAGCCACTCTGGGTGGCTCCCAACAGAATATTAAAAACACGATAAAACACCAAACATTAAAAACTTCCCTAAACAGGGCTGCCTTCAGATGTCTTCTAAAAATCAGATAGTTGTTTATTTCCTTGACATCTGATGGGAGGGCTTCCACAGGGCAGGCACCACTACCAAGAAGGCCCTCTGACTGGTTCCCTGTAACCTCACTTCTTGCAGTGAGGGAACTGCCAGAAAGCCCTTGGAGCTGGACCTCAGTGTCCAGGCTGAACGATGGGGGTGGAGGTGCTCCTTCAGGTATACCAGTACTGTGTACCCTCTGAAAAAAGCACTGCTTAGACCTCTGAATACCCACTGAAGTGATTCCCAAGCCCTGTGACTTGTGTCCTCCTTGCAAGCTTCCCACATGCATCTGATTGGCCACTGTGAGAACAGGATTCTGGACCAGATGAACCCTTGTCTGCTCTAGCAGCACTCTTAAATCTTAAAGACTGGCCCTCTGGGGAGGGGGACTCATTGGTGAAATTATTTTATTGGTGAAAAGTGTACATATACATCCCACTTTTCTTCCAAGGCTCTTAAACATGGTTCTCCTCGTCCTCAGTCTATCCTCACCTGTAAAGTAGGTTAGGCTGAGGGATGGTGCCTGATCCAAGGTCTCCCACTGAGCTCCATGGCCCACAAGTCCTAATCTAAAAGCCCACCTGTGGCATTAAACTGAAAAGGCACATTTGCTTATAGAAGCCCTCTAGAAAAGGTGGAAATCATAGATGTTCTGCTAGTGATGTGCTGACACTGGAGTCTATAATAAAGTTATTGGGAGCATGTCAGGGTGTCCAAGACTCTGCAGGGTCCCAAGTATCCTAATTTCCCAGACATTCCCCACCCCACAAGGAGTCCTGCACTGCAATGGAAGGGGTGAGAGAACCATTAAAGGTATGGGGGAAAGTGCAGCCCCATCTCTGCTTTGGCTGCAGTAAGCTGGCTTAGGAAGTGGCAGGAGCTCTGCCACTGAATCTTCATACATACATCCAAACACAAGAAACTATGTCCCATATCACCTAACATCGGCACCAACTTCTGGAAATCGCAGGGGCCCAACACGATGACCTGATGTCACACACACAACTTCACAAGGAGCCAGGGGGCACAGCCAAACACGTCCTGCTCTGTGTTCTCTCTCCTCCACCCTCTGAACACTGGGGGGCCGACCCCCTAAAAAAAGTTGGGGGGCAACATGCCTCGGCCCCTAGGAATTGATGCCTTTGTCACCATAGGATTGCTTTGCCTACCAATAGGAGACAAGAAGGCACAAAATGCACACTGACAACAGCAACAATGAACCAATCAACAGGACAACACAAGAGGTTTATTGAGCCACCCTACATTGCTGATGAAAGTTGAGCAAGCCTGTTCAGCAGCCTGTTTTACCTTAGCACTTATGTAGCATGTATTTCAGACTTCCAAACCTACAAGCTCTGAGGTTCGGTGGAACCGAATCACATGATCTGTCCTGGAGTGAGGAAGACCAGTTGAACACTTTATTCTTTCCATGTGTTAGTCCACTCACTGGGAGTGAGGGGGCAGTATATTCAAGCAAAGGTATTGATGTATTGTGGGAATATGCTGTTCAAATGCCACCCCCCCATTCCCCACCACACAGTCACAATCCCAATAAAATGGATTGTCAGCTTTTGATGTACGAGCACTTCTTTGAGGAGTCATGGGCCCAGTTCCTATGTTGCTAGTGGATCAAGTGTGCTTCTTTCCCATGGCTAGATCCCATATTTCACCAGCAATATTTGGATGATGGCATCATAAGGAACAGGTGGGAGGTTTGGTTTCCAAGGCTGTGTTGCTAGCTACCAAGGAAGTAAAGCACTGATGTAAGCTTCCCTTTGTGTGAGAGGAGAGGGATTAACACACGAGCCTCAAAAAGGAGAGCATGGAACTCCTGTAAACTTTAGTACACTACAGCACTGACTTATGTAGTATCAGCTGAATTATGTAGTATCGTTTTGATTTTATTTTTCTGTTTTGACTCTTAGTTTGTTCAAATCTTGAATTTACATTTTGATTTTTATGTATATTGTCCTGGGATCCATGTTTAGGTTAAGCCATGGTTTAGAAATGTTTAAAACAAATAATCAGACGATATTCTTCGGGATGTAAAGGGCTGATAAATTGCACATAGGTCATCAAGGCAACCGGTTCCAGATTTTGTTTGGCTAAGTTTTACAAATGGGGATGACAAAAGAAAAAGAGAAAAGGGAGATCCTCTCAGTTGTTGGGAGAAGGGTGGTTTCTTTACAGACTTGTTCCATAGTAAATCCAATTGCCCGATTTACAAAATATTACAATGAATGAATGAATTGATTAATCAATCAATCAATCAATCAATCAATCAATCCATTGACCATTTTTCAGTGCATGTTCTTTTTCATAGGTAGAGATCTTAGTAAATAGTAAGGGTCTGCACTGGCCACTATATTAACCTTCAATCTGTACATGCATAAATCAGACCAATGGACCATCAGTTTCTGCATTCTGTGCAAACGTCTGCCATTTGGATTAATTTTAGGTTGATTGTGTAAATCACACCCACCACAAAAAAAACCCTATGGAGTTTTGCTTCTTTCCTGTTTTGCTGCTTGTTGGGGGCTGTGTCACACCAATTTATTTTTTCCTTCTTCAAATACAGGAATACTCTTTCCAAACATAGAACAAATTAGAATCAGGAGTTGTTCTTGGTTTTTGTTTTTGTTTTTTAAAAAGGAATGAGGTTTCCATTTTAGAGAAAAATCTAAAACAGTATTTCAAACACTGTTTTCAAATTGAGCTTAGAAGCTATTCAAAATCCTGCCAAATAAAAGGAATCTCCGACTGTCACGCTTGTTTAATGTAATGCATATAAGACACTTGGTGGTGGCTGCTGTTTGTTTTTCAGCAGCCGAGGGAGCCGAGGCAGAAGCAGTTTCGCAGCACTTGCATGGAAATTTCAAAGTGAAATTTAGTGGGGTATGACACGCTTCTACTTTCTTTATTTTAAAGCTTGATTGACACATGCATCTGTTTCAGTGTAAACAAAACGTAACTCCACGAAAGCATGTAATCCTTGCCTATGACATTATTACATAGGAAACATGCCCTTTCATATGATTCCTGTCAGGTGAGTGGGTACCCATATTTACAGTCTAAGAGGCAAATTGTTGCTGTTCCTATTTAATTAATTGAAATTATGTTCCGCACTTTCAGCTGAACATTTCCAGTCTGTATTGTTACAGATTTGGAGTACTACAGTATATTAGTGAATAGCAGGAATTAATAAATCATAGTAGTCAGGCAATATTTGTGACACTGAAGAGAAAATACAGACTACAGTAGTTCTCCTGAGTGTAGTCCATGCAAAGTAGCCTGTCTGGGCTAGTTGAATGTATAGTGGTACCTCTGGTTACGAACTTACCGTATTTTTCGCCCTATAGGACACACTTTTCCCCCTCCAAAAATGAAGGGGAAATCTGTGTGCATCCTATGGGGCAAATGCAGGCTTTCGCTGAAGCTTGGAGAGCGAGAGGGGTCGGTGCGCACTGACCCCTCTCGCTCTCCAGGCTTCAGGAAGCTATCAGCAAGCCTGGGGAGCCCGCGGGAGTTCCCGCAGGGCTCCCTAGGCTGCGGATAGCAGCCTGCTGCCCGGAGCGAGGGGCGCGCTGAAGCCGCGGCTGGGGGGGATATATTTTTTTCTTTATTCCTCCCCCCCAAAAAACCCTAGGTGCATCCTATGGGCCGGTGCGTCCTATAGGGCGAAAAATACGTTCCGGAGGTCCATTCTTAAGCTGAAACCATTCTTATCCCGAGGCGTGCTTTTGCTAATGGGGCCTCCCGCTGCGTTCACACCTCCAGTGCGCAATTTCTGTTCACATCCTGGGGCAAAGTTCGCAACCAGGAGCAGCTACTTCTGGGTTAGCGGAGTTCGTAACCCGAAGCATTCGTAACCAGAGGTACCACTGTAGGTCATTATGAAACAATAGACAGTCGTTATCACCTTAGGAGGAACCCCCCAGGTCTGTGTAAAACCAAGGTGATGGGGAGGGGTGTGAGATGGCAGGAGGGAGTTCTGAGTTTTGGCAGGGTTTTCTGCCAGTGTGGTGTAGTGGTTAAGAGTGATAGACTCGTAATCTGGGGAACCGGGTTCGTGTCTCCGCTCCTCCAGATGCAGCTGCTGTGTGACCTTGGGCCAGTCACACTTCTCTGAAATCTCTTAGCCCCACTCACCTCACAGAGTGTTTGTTGTGGGGGAGGAAGGGAAAGGAGAATGTTAGCCACTTTGAGACTCATTCGGGTAGTGATAAAGCGGGATATCAAATCCAAACTCCTCCTCCTCCTCCTCCTCCTCTTCTTTTCTGGGAAGAAGAAAGGGAATTGGGCAGAACCCCATGTGGGAGAACTGAAGGGCAGAACCATCTTGAGAGGCTGGGAGAGAGGCACAGGAATGGCATGTTCAGTGTCTTGGACTGGAATGCTGTGCTGCTGTTGGGAACAAGCCCTGCTTGAGAAGTAATGCTTTGAACTCTCCCCCTCTCTGTGGAAGACTGTAGGTGCATATATCTGTAAAACATATCTAAAAACGCTACAGCCTCTGCCATGTCTGAACTTCCAACGGAAACATAACCCTGAGACCCTTGGAATCTGGTTACCGCTCAGCAGAGATTGGGTTGGTGTGTAACAGTAGTAACACATTAGCAACTTTGGGTCCACAATTTCAGGCAATAATGCACAAATAAAAAGCAAGAGAGGTGTTCAGGTGCAGAGAGTGTGTCTGAAGGCTTCAGCAAAGGTGTCTCAGAGAGCTAGGACCTGCTACAATTTGTTGAGATGTGCAAGCTCTCACTGGCTCCCACCAGAACCATCTGCGAAGTATGCCTGTAGAACAATGGAAAAACCTTAAGGGTGGACCGAAAATGCTCCAAAGACCCAGTAAGTATAATGTGCTCCCCCTGCCTTTCTAGTCACACTTTCCTTTCCCAAAGAAACATAAGCCTTACCTTAGGAAAGGAGTTACAGATGGGCAGGACAGGGTTGGCATGAACACCTGGCTTCCTTGAGTGGATATCAGAAGACCCAGTCTTCCCTGCTGTCTTTATCTCTTCTTCAGGGTGAACCTTATACCTGTGTTTGAAGTGTTAGAATAATCAGATGACAGGTGAGAGTTGGAGTCCAACGAAATCACACTGGTGACTCAAATTTTATATGATAGGTGTCAGGGGTTCAGGAGCAGAGACGCAGAGAAGGGAGGAGACAGAGAGCGAGGGGGAGGAATACGAAGGAAAGATGAGTGGGGATGACGAACCGAGATCGCCGAGCTTATCCAGTGAGTCCGAGGATTCCCAGAAGGGAGCGCCAGCGGTCAGAGCAAGGGGGGAGAGCAGGGGAACACCCCAGGAAGAAGGGTCCAGAGAGGGATCAGAGAGCAGCAGTTGGAGATCGGGACCCACGTACCCAGCAGGGAGCAGCGGGGAGAAAGGGGACCAGATATCGGGTTCCGGAGGCTTTCAGAAGGAGGGAGGGCATGAGTCAGGAGTAGTCACGCCCACCTCGGGGAGCGACGAAACGATCAAGAGGAAGGTTGAGAGTTGGGCGCGCGCGCCAAGTTCAAATGTAGCGGAAGCTGGCGCAGTAAGCAGCCCAGAGAGTGAACCAGGTCCCAAAGCCCGCCGCAAGGAGGCGGAAGGGTCAGGGGGGTCCGCGTCAGAAGAGAGTAGGAAAGAAGAGACCCCGGGGGGCAGAAGGACCCAGAGACGGAAGGAAAGGCGCAGGAGGTGGAGCAAGGCTAGGGTATTAAGCTGGTGTGCTAGAGGCGGAGACTCAGACGGGTCTTCGCCGATCTGACCTAGAAGAAGTAGGGCTGCACTTTGCAGTTTGGAAATGGAACCTGTAATCCAATAAAGACTCTTTTAACCTGAACGCTGGCTAACGTGGTCCTATGTGAGCTGGGACTGAGTGGCAGCCCTGACAATAGGCTTAAAGGTGGGGTGAGGAATCCCCAGCCTGTGGACCTAATTAGGCCCACCAGGCCTCCTCATTTGACCCATGAGGCCATTTCAGACAATTCTTGACCATTCACATTATGCCTGACATCAGGTGTGGGGCAGGTCAAGACCTGGTTCAGCTAAAACAAGGTTTGCAGGCATGACTCAGCTCATCATTGGGTCTTGAGAACACACAAGACCCTTGATCATCCTGTCTTGCTAAGTCTCTTGCAAAGCACCCTGACAGTCTGATGCCAACTGGGTCTTGTAAAGCTCATTGAATAGCACACTGCAGGACCTGACAGTTGTTGGGTCTTGTGTGACACTTGTATGCATGGCATTTAATAAGACCTGGTGATCAGCTTATTCAGTTGCAATATGTGAACTGTATCTTTGCTTGCACTGCTTGATTTCAAACCTGGTTGGCCAAGAGGGATCACCTGACATCAGGTGATTGACAGGTTGGTGGTCCTGTCCAGGTGTAGGACACAGAGAACAACTGGCCCACCAGCTGAATCCAGTTCACCTCTGATTTAAGGCTTGGTATAACAACATTACTTGATACGTGTATACCATTTTCAAGTTCTAATCCTTATAATAACTTTGTAAGTTATTATTATCCTCCAAATTGCAGATGAGGAGACGAAGGCTTCAAGTCAGTAGCTTAATTGTGTGATCTGATCTGAAGTTTACATTAGCATTTATTTGGCATAGCTTGAAAAACGTCTTCCGCTCTCAATGTGCTTTTATATATGTGACTGTCCTGCCTTTAGGCCTGTAATACCCCCCCCCCCCTCAATGGTGCATCACATCATTATATGTTTCCCCTCAGGAAAAGCAGGAAATCCTTCATTCTCCTCTTTTGACACTTAGGGCAAGTGGTAGCTTTGTACTGGCAACTTTTGACGGTTTCTCCAGAAACACAAATGCCAATAAAATCAGATGAAGTGGGGAGGATCCATTTCAGCCCACTAGTTTGGTTCCATTATGCTGTTCATTCCTATAAAACAAAAGACTGGCATCATGACTGGTCATAAATATTCCTTCCATTCCAAACGAGTCATCAGGGAGTTCCTACCTTGAGATATTATTTCCCCTTCCCTTAGCTTTTAAAAAAGGAGGCATTGTTTCCCTTCTTATTCTGACCATGTAAATCTGTTGGCTAATGGAGGAACAATCAGAGGTTTGCCTCTTGTGTGACTGCAGAAAGAGCTATCAGTAAAGGGGGGGGGAGGGACACATTTCTTTCATTTGTGAGAAATTAAATCCAGGTTTAAAGCTCTTCTTGAGCCACTACTGTTTGCTTTCTTTAGAAGGAAGCTGTGCTGGTGCCAGACCCCAGGAATGCAGGCTACATGTGTCAGCAATCTCCACAAACTCCATCTAGAGCCCTTTATATTCAATATTGGGGTATTTATTAGGAGCAAGTCTTCCCTGAAGTGCGTTATGGGGGTTTATGCTAAGCCATTGGTAGCCTCATGTAGGGTCCCCTTCCTCTTATTTATCGCCAGAGATGCTTAGAGCAATGCTAATCCATTTCCTGGGGCATCCCACTGAGATCCAAGGCTCATTATTAACCGAGTCCTTTCGGACCGTGGTCTCCAACAGAGGTTTGCAATTCGGTACCTGGAATCTTCTTTGCTGGTTTCCCATTAGGCAAACCAACTCTTGGTTTCAGGGGGAGAAACCCCTCCACCATGAATAAAAATCGTTACATGATAAATTAAGTATCTTTTACTCTCTCTCTCTTTTCTGGTCTGGCATGACCTTCGTTTTGTAAGACATTTACTTGCCTGTGGTGTTTTTGTTTGTTTTGAAAATGCACTTCATGAACATCAACAAGCTCTGAGGATGTAGCTTAGAGTATAATTTGATCCCTTTTCCTTGTGTGCTGACCCTGCAATATAATTAGCTAACTATGCACATAAAAGCATAACGGAGATTACTTCAAAACACTCTTCAAAATGTAGTTACAGAGTACTCAGATTCCCAGCCACTGTAAATAGAGGTAGCTTAACTTACAGAAATGGAAATCTTTCCATTGGGTCTCCCACTCCCACCCCAGGCCTAATAATAATAATAATAATAATAATAATAATAATAATAATAATAATAATAATAATAATACTAGTAATAACTACTACTACTACTACTACTACTACTACTACTACTACTACTACTGTACTACTATTAACCACTGGCCCTTCACCAACAAGTCCCAGGGTGGGTTACAACAATACAAAATCAAAAGTTAAAAACATTGGAAATGGATTACAACAGCCATAGGCAAACTCTGGCCCCCCATATGTTTTGGGACTACAATTCCCTTCATCTCTAGCTAACAGGACCAGTGGGCAGGGATGATGGGAATTGCAGTCCCAAACATCTGGAGAGCCAGAGTTTGCCTATGCCTGGATTACAATAACAGAAATAACGTGGGCCCTGAAAGCACACATCTTAGGAATCAAAGGCCAGGGTAAAGAGGTGTGTCTTCAGCATTCACTGAAAACTGCTTAGTGAAGAAGCCAGACATATCTCTGTGGGGAGGGAAGTCCACAACTTAGGGGCTGCCACTCTCACAGTTTCCAGGGACTGACGACTATTTAATTTAACCACATGTACAAAGACAAGGCTAGCTGCCAGCCAGCCCTCAAGAATTCACTGCTTACTTTAGTGGATTTCACAGTTCCTTCAATAAAATGTAGGCTAACATTAATGGCAATCAAAAACTCCTGCAGATGAAATTGCTACCATGTCATGCTTGCCTACTGATTTTTTTTTGTTTGCCTTCCTTTAAGGAGCTTCTGGGTTGGATCATCTACAAATTCAAGTGTAAGACAGGAGAAATGGCACTTTTAAGAGCATTTTACTTGGTCATATCTAAAGTAAAGGTGCAAGTGGAAGTTTTATCATGTTCAGCCAGTGATAATGTGTCCACAGCGACATTGCAAATTTCCACATCTAATCACATAATTTTGAAGCAGTTTCAGCCGCAGTTAAATTCTGCAATGGTGGTTTACTGGTATACAGCTTGCTGCTTTCCTGTGAGTAAAGGTTGCAGTGCTTTGGACTTTTCAGTTTGGAGAAAAGGCAAGTAAGAGAGAGGTTGTAGAAGTTTGCAGAATTCCATATGACATCGATAAAGTGGACAGAGAAAAGTTAAGAGCGGTGGACTCGTAATCTGGTGAACCAGGTTTTCGTCCCCACTCCTCCACATGCAGCTGCTGGGTGACCTTGGGCTTGTCACACTTCTCTGAAGTCTCTCAGCCCCACTCACCTCACAGAGTGTTTGTTGTGGGGGAGGAAGGGAAAGGAGAATGTTAGCCGCTTTGAGACTCCTTCGGGTAGTGATAAAGCGGGGTATCAAATCCAAACTGTTCTTCTTCTTCTTCTCCTCTCCTAACTCTAGAACTTGTGGACACCCAGTGAAGGGGAATGTTGGAAGAGTCAGGACTGATAAAAGACAGTACATCTCCACTCAGCACATAGTTAAACTATGGAACTTGTTCCCACAGCAGGCACTGATGTCCACAAAACTCGGATGGCTTTAAAAAAGGATTGGACAAATTTATGGAGGAGAAGCCTATCAGTGGCTACTAACCCTGACAGCTGTGCTCCATGGTCAGAGGCAGTAATGCATCTGAATACCAGTAAGGAAGATGCTGTTGCTTTTGGGTCCAGCTTGCAGGCTTCCCACAGGTAACTGCTTTGAAAACAGGATGATGATGATGATGATTTATTTATACCCCACCCATCTGGCTGGGTTTCTCCAGCCACTCTGGGCAGCTCCCAACAGAATATTAAAAACACGATAAAACATCAAGCATTAAAAACTTCCCTAAACAGGGCTGCCTTCAGATGTCTTCTAAAAGTCAGATAGTTGTTTATTTCCTTGACATCTCATGGGAGGGCGTTCCACAGGGCGGGCGCTACTACCAAGAAGGCCCTCTGCCTGGTTCCCTGTTACTTCACTTCTTGTGGTGAAGGAACCACCAGAAGGCCCTTGGAGCTGGACCTCAGTGTCTGGGCTGAACAATGCTAGACTAGATGGGCCATTGCCCTGATTCAGCAGACTCTTCTCATGGTCTTATGTAATTGTGGAGGGCATTTCAAAAGAGCACTTGCCAATACCAATTTCAATACCTGCTTACAGCAACCATCACTGAAAAATCGATTTCATTTCAAACTGCAGTTGTTGCATCATTATTACAGGAGGGGGGGGGGGAAACCTACCAAAATAATTTCAGATAAAGTCCTTCCCCATCTGTCTCCTTTGGGAAGTTCAAAGTTTTGCCATTCCAGACAGACCTGAAACCCAGCCTGGCTTTAAAAATATTCTATTGTTTGTCTCTGGTGTTGTAGCTCTAAGTTAAATGGGGTCTAAAGCTCTTGAGGCCAACCACTACCCAAACATTGTTAAAAGGCTTGTTCGATGACACCTTAATTTTTCACAGGCTGCAACTGCAGCCCAACTCCCACCCCCCTCCTTCATAAATAGCACATTCCTAGGCAGGCTCCAATCGTGGATCCACACTCAGATGACCCCTTGACATTTCCCAGTCACTGCATGAAGGCTGTTCTCTCTCTCTCTCTGGAAATAATCTAAACATTGATTCACCAAACTGACAGAAAAGAACCAGAGATAAGAAGAAAACTGTCTATGGACACTTACAGAGTTAGCAATCCTTGTTGAACGGGACAAAATGCTTACAGTTTGCTTTAACTGGAGAAATGACCAAATGCAGTTTGCCTTCCATGAACAATCAGAATGGAAGTTGGAGCAGTTTGTCGTAGACCAAAATGGCAGAAGTCTGGATGGTTAGGAAGCTGATACTCCAACAAAGCAATGAATTGATTTAATCAGCAGTTAGACTTTGTAATTTTTTTAAAATTATTTGGGATCAGAACTTCATACCTATAGTTCAACCATATTCAGCCCACTTATGTGCTGTGAGGGTAGACTGGTAACTAGGCATTTTCCTCATCTTCAGTTCATCACATCTTCATCTCTGTCCCCTTTTTTCCAATCCTCATGAAAATTTGCCAGCATTTCTCCTAACACACATTTTTTGGCCTAATGTATACGTAGCTCTCTGCAAGCAATTTTCCTAATAATGTAATTTTGTGTGTGATTTTCATCAATAAGTGCCTTTTGTGCACACTCCCCCTAGTATACATATTTCTCGATGTATTTTTGGTTGGAAAAAACTATATTGCAAAATTCAGAAGTATGTGAATTTTGAAGGATAGATGTTCAGAAAGTTATCTAGGTCCACATTAAAATGCATACTAAAGTGAATTTATACCCGGTTCTTGCTGCTGTTCTCATTCTCACAGATCCATAGCTCAATAGAATCTATAAGTTAAGGAAGATGCTTGCAGGAAAAATTCCTATGACATCTTATGTATAGACAATGCAATTTTTTTTTTTGTAATGATCCCAATTTGTGTTAATATCTAAGAATCTAGCATATGTTAGATTTTTTTTTCCGAATGCCAAAGAAACAAAACCAAAAACCCACAAGGAATAGCCTTATACTGTGCCACAGCATTTGTCCAGCTAGCTTAGTTTTGTCTACTCTGTTGAGCTGGCTGAAGCACTTTGGAGCTTCAGAGAGCAGTTTTTCCTGGACCTACCTAGGATTGCTTGTGATTGAACCTCGGAGGACCTTCTGCAAGCAGACTGTATGTTTAATGCTGAAACTTTGCTTATACCAAGCAGATATTTTGTACCTTGGCTTTGGGGCTCATGTCTGCATCGTATGCAGAGAATTACAATGTTCATAAAAGCCGAGAGAGAGAGAGAGAGAGAGAGAGAGAAAGAAAGAAAGAAAGAAAGAAAGAAAGAAAGAAAGAAAGAAAAGCTCCACCTGTAATAGATTAATACTTGCCTGCCCCAGTTTGTACAGCTAAAGAAACAAGGAGGAGACATGTCTGCCTAATATGTTTTTTGCACCGCAGGAAAGTGACTTCAAAATATACCACTTGTTAAGATATGGACCATGGATGAAAGATTGTCAAGTCATAAAGATGAACCGTGTTTAACATCCCACCTGACACTAGGATATGATGTACTCCCTACCCCCAATGGCTTTCAAAAAGAGGTGTCACTTAAAAGTTGAAGTGCTATCAGTCTGTCTGGGAAATGTCCATCTCAAGGCATTTTGCCGACTCTGAATTCTTGCCTGCTGCTGTCATCGGTTTAATAGGTTTGTATCTCATCTCCAAGAATTATACACTAGCAGAATGGTTGAAGCCGGCCTGAAAGGAAGATGGGGAATGCTCTCAGTGCAATCCATTACTATCCTGTTTTAGAAATGTTTAGATGCCAGACTTTGCTGCATTATACAAATGGGAGACCGGCAGAAAATATCGAAGCTCTCAGATATCCATTATCTCAGAATGAAATAAGATGTAGAAGAAAGAGAGTATAATAAAATGTGCACACCAGTCCCATCATCCCTGACCATTGGCCTTGCTGGCTAGGGGGTCATGAGAACTGGGAATCCAAAGCATCTAGACGTTGGCTTCTCTTGAGTTAGGGGAAGGGTGTAACAATTCTACTTGCTACTCAAAACACCAGATGAAAGAATGGTTGGACTTGATGTGTTGTTACTAGGAGAATGGGGAAGATGGCTCAAATACTGATTACTTAGTATTGGCAAACAATTATTGCAAATGCCTTATATGTTAAAATATTCCTAGAGTTTGCATTGAGTACTGAAGGTAATGGCAAAAATGCTCATCTAATGTTCAAAGTAAAAAAGTGTAAATGAATAAGGGCACTGTTTCAAAATGGAAGAGATCTGCACCCCCAAATCTTTGTTCAAACATTATTGTAGTACTGCCCTTCATTTCACTTGGACCTTCTAGGACATGGGTGAGCCTTTAACCTCCTGCCTCAGACCCGACACACTCTCCTTAGACCACACCCCTCCACACCCCTTCTCCATACACTTCTTGAGTGTTTTTGCCTGGCTGGAATGTGCCCTTAAACTGTGGGAATGCCTGATGCTTGCCTGGGGTGGATAGGAGATATGGACATGGAGTGTGCATATTGAGAAAGCTCTGGATTTTGTCATGGCTGGAGTGTATCCCACTGTACAAAGTTAAGAGTCACATCCATTACTCTGCCCACATTTGCCTCTGGCCCGACCCATCACAGAATGCTGTCTCTGGAAGGATGCCCACAAGGGAATGGGCCTACTCAAACATTGGTTCATGAATGCTTAGTGTTAAAAGCAGCAAACAACCCTCTTTATTTATACAGTTCGTCTAATGTGCTAAGGGTTTTGCAAGTTTTTATCTTGGTTTATGATGGATAACAAGCCAGCCTAAGGGCTGCCCATAAAGTCAATGCGTATTGATGCTGAAGATGGAACTGCCAGCCCATTAAGTGGTGTTTAGCATGAGTGGGGGGAAATTGCACTGTGCTGTTTCCTCAAAGATGATTTTGATTTAGTGACAACGGTCTCTGTGCTAGTGTTTACCGGTTTAAAGGATTACAGAGCCCCTTACATTTTAAAACAACAGGGGATCCAGAAGGATTTTATATTTAACCTTTGTTTATTTCTTAAATCATGCATTAATGTGATTTGGGGGTATGAAATACACAGCGCTAAGTGTTCTCCGGCTAAATTGGAGTAATCTAGAAAGTGAGCTTTGACAGTGGAAACAGAGTGATTAATCTTCTACTCCTTCTTTCTCTCTTCCACTTTGCGTTTGGGGGCAGTGTTAAGAGTTTGCCTTTTACCTATGAAAATTCTTTATGAAACAGGGTGGCTTCACCGTTGCATTTAGTTTGCCGGTCCATAATTTGACCAAGCTCCTGCAATGACTGTTATTTGTTAGGCAGGTGGACAAGGATTGGTGCTGCCTAATAATTGCACTGTTTGTAACAATACTATCATAACATGACTAACTGGGTGAGAAAGCACAGGAGAACAGAGAGAGATTTAGTAGGGGCAGGGAATTGTTACTGTATCTCTCACTGTACAGGCACATACACGTATAAGTTTGTACCAGAAACACAGTATATAAATGTTTCCAATACTACTACTACTACTACTACTACTAATGCTAAGAGCAACAACTAAATAAATTTAACAAGAATGGAGTAGTGGTTAGAGCAGAAGCAGCCAGATGTTGCTGAACAACAACTTACATCATCACTGAGTATTTATTATTAGGGCTAATGAGAAGTTTACTCAACAAAATATGGATGATACTTGATTGTTATCTGTGGGTTAGACTAGGATAGAGGAGACCTGGGTTCAAGTCAGCAGTCACTGGATTACCTTGGTCAAATCACTCTGTCTTAACCTACCTCTTAGGGTTGTGGTGAGGATCTATCTAGGTGAAAACCATGGAGACAACCCTGAACTCTTTGAAGGAATGGTGGGATGTAAATGTAAATCAAAGAAATCTCACAAGTGGGATCACAGGTCTCAAGTTGGTATGAGAAATATGTTTTTGTGTGAGAACTCATCCCACTATTGTGTCTACTAACAGGTTTTGCAGTTTTGTTTCATAGTGCTTGAAAAAACTTGAAAAACCAGGATTGTCAGTGGGACCAAGCAAACATCTTGCTCAAACCACTTTCAATGAGTTTCTTAAAAGCTATTGTCTGCTCCAGTCTTAGGGCCCAATTAGACAAGATAACAGTTTCACAATTAGCAATTGTATGAGTGGCCTTCAACCTCAATATAGTCCCAGCTGAAATATTCCCCATACCTGTTTTTTTTAATTGGAGAATGTTATTATGTGTTCCAACAACAAGGGGTTAAAAGCCACTTCTCCCATATCAGGTCCTGATCCAGATGATGTTCCCTGTGATGTGTCTGTGTGTGTGTGTGTGTTGTCCATTCATACAATAGCTGACTGAATGATGTGTAGCGTCTCATTTGGCCCTCATTAATTTTAGGATTTAATTAATTTGATTTTCTAATTAAGATCCCCCCCCCAACACTGTGTAGTGCAATAAAGTATAAATAATTATCTCATTACAAATTCTTTCATGGTCATTTTTATCTCTCCAGTTGGAACTTACCTTCACAGTAAAGACACACATCCAGAAACACACACCCAACAGTCTTTTCTTTTTCCGTCAGTGACAACTGTGTTGTATTAATGGGGAAATGTCCTTAGGCACTACAAGGATTACTCTGTGAGTGTCCAGAGGACAGAAGATAAGAGAACTAGACACATGTTTAAGTTTTGGTAGATAGAAGGTGGAGAAGATCTTATGTTGAAGATCACGCACATCTTTGTAACCTTTGATCCACAATGTTCAAAAGATGTGCTTTAATTGTGCTTAAAAAATCCCCTACTTTGCTGTACACTCAACTTGTGACACTTTTTTTTATCTTTAGAGGAAACCCACCACTTAGTTGATGTGTAAGCAGAATCATGGATGTCCTTAGCCCTGTTCAGATGTTCATTAGGTACAAATGACTTTATGGATGACACTAAACAGGTTTATATCTGTTACACCTTCACCAGTCCTCCATGGGTTCAAGTGTACCATTGAATGGAATCTATGAATATGCCTTTGGATGCAATCCAGTATCCTGGGAACTGGAGAGTTCTGAATTGTGCATACAGGAGCCAACTTGAGTATGGGCGCAGATTCCATGGAAATGGTACATTCAAACATGCAGAGGTCAGGGCACTGTGCCAATGTGTCCCTAGCACTTTGCACTTGTCTTGGCCTACTCATTCCAAAATGCAACTTCAGCAGTGCAGCTGTGTGAGGTAGGAGGCTTCCTTTTGCAGTGTCTGAGACTTGAAGGGTAGAAGTAGCCTTGGACTCAAATCCTCACACAGTCATGGATCTGAGTTATGAAACAGAAATGTAGAAAATGGATATGCATTACGCTTCACACATTTATCTCCTGAGCAAATTTAATGTAAATGGTTAATGTAAATGGGTGACCATGAACTGGGTTCTATGTAAGCTGCAGCTTAATTTTGATTCTTGCCACCTTCCAGGGCTTTCAAGAATGTGAATTCACCCCATGAAATATTGGCCTGAATATAAGCCTCAGTTTTTCCCCAAATTCCAACCGTGAAAAGTTAAAGTGTGGCTTAAATTCATGACCTTACAAAAAATGGCTTTTACGAGATTGCTGCTGAAACAGACATATGGTAAAACAGAACGGGTGTGAGTGCCTGCGGAATTTTAGGGGAATGGCTTATATTTGGGTATTATCTTTTTTTTCCTCCCCCCCTTGAATTTTAAGGGTGCGGTTTATATTCGGGTACGGCTTATATTTGGGCCAATATGGTAGGTGTGTGTTGTTGCTTCGAAATGACAACATCCATTTGCTATATGGAGGTGAAAACCTACAGAAGCTTTCCCCCAGGCGCACTACCCTTGAGATACAAAAAGTGCATGCAGTCAACATTGGCATATTCAAATCCTGCACAGTTCCTGGTGCCAGCAAATCCTTTGAACTTTCCCACAGAACAATTTCCCCTTGCCCATTAAGCAGCTGCAGTTTGACAAATGTGTTCTTAGTGTTGATTCAGTACATGTGTTTTGAACATTTTGATGTATGTCTCAGTGTTGTCTACTTGGTCGTATAAACAAGCATCCTGACATAACACATTCTCCTTGCACATGGATGAAGAAGGGAGGTAGAGCACATACACAACTCCTCTCAATGATACAAATGAGGTGGTAAGAACATTAAACAAAGCTTTTAAAATGGATAAAGAATATAGTAGGGTGAAAGAGTAAAAGTAAAATAGAAACCAATTCACTCATAGGTTGGGCTGCTGGGCTGTAAAACACTGAGGCATACCCTTCAATGGGAAAACCAGGAAGGCAGTTTCCAGGGCTGCACTCCCGTGAGTCACATGACCTATGCAAGACCGTGCCCCTGAAAAAAATAATCTTTTTCTGGCATGGTGCCCCAAATGCACATTTTGGGGCTCTGTGCAAGATTGCAGCCCCCAAAAAGCACCTTTTTGAGGCAAGATTGTGTCCCAAAATTGTGCGAGAGCATGGCATCCAAAATGGCCACTGTGCTCTTGTAGGGAAAAACAGGATGTCCCATTTTTTTCCGGGACAGTTGCAGGTTATGCTGAGGCTATGTACACACTGTATATTTGAAACACATTCAGAGCACATTCTTTCCCTCTGCTGTTGACTCCCCACAGATTTCCAATTCCCAACAACCCTTAACAAATTGCAGTGGCCAGAATTCTTTGAGAGTGAGAAAATGTGCATTTGATGCACTTTATGGGTATACTGTGCACACAGACACACAAGGAAGACTAACTTCTTGTGCTTCTGCTTGCTGTAGTAAAGCCACCAGTAACTCAACCCACTTCAAGTTTACTAACATTATAGTAATGCATATTTTTAGCAATGCAAATATATGGTAATACAAATTTGTAGGAGTGTTGAATGGCCAAATCCAGTTTGTTTTTGTTGTTGAGCCTCGGTGGGTGGGAATAATGTGACCTTTTGGGTTAGGAGAGAACTTTGATTAGTTAAGTATAAAACAAAATGTATGACAATGATAATAATACATTATTATTTTGAAGATATTTTCATTGGAAAAGAGCACTACATTATATTAAGTACTCATTTCAAACATAACCACCAATTTTCATTTACAGTACATATTCTCTTTTCTCAAATTCTCTTTTCAGAGACATCAGAGTGCAAATTAATTGAGTCTCTCTCTCTCTCTCTCTCTCTCTCTCTCTCTCTCTCTCTCTCTCTCTCTCTCTGAAAGATTGAGTTTATCAAGCCTTTTATGCAATTCCTTTTTACAATCAACATATACCTGGAATGGGAACCATTTCCCTAATAAATCATCCTTGATATTAGTGTGCAAAGCAAGCCTTGATTTGCATAGACACTTTCTCCATTATAAGCAATTCCTGTATTTTCCCCCAACCGAAGTTCCATTGTGGCAAAACAAATTGTAAATTCCATTTGCAATTATAAATGTGAACTCAATAAATTGTGGACATCTTTAAATGAACCTGACATTCTGTCAGAATATACCTGAAAGTAAATTGTGTTCCCTCCAGGATTTTTGGGAAACCACTGTCTAGCTGAGATGTACAGAAACCATATGAAGTGGAGGCAGCTGCAGTTAGTTTCTGGGCTGACATGCCTGCATAAATCAGTGGACTGGATTCTTGTTTGCACTGCAGAATTCCTTTTGTCACATTACCATGCTAAAATACATTTAACATGATGTAGAATCAACACAGTTTGTAAGTGAGCTAAGCATTTGAGCCACACTGAGCTATCTCTTGAACTTTGGAACCATTTCAGAGTCATGTCAAATTCATGTAGGGTCGGTGACTGCATTCCTTCAGCCTAGACTGAAACATGTGGCCTCTGTGGTTTGAGAGTATGCAGGGAATGTAAGAATACAGAACTTGGGAGTGTATAGAAAGGAACTGACCAACTCGAGGGCTGTGAGCTTAAGAAGAGACCTGCTGGATCAGACCAAAGGCCCCTCTAGCCTAGCAACCGCTTCTCACAGTGACCAACCAGATGTTTGCAGGAAACCTGAAAGGAGGATCTGGGTTCAATGATACTCTCCCCACTGACTGGCAGGTCTCAATGAGCACTTTGCAGGACCCATGCAGGCAAAGCAATCTGCAAGACCTGTGTGGGCAATGATATCAGGCAATTGACAGGCAGGCAGCCCCACCCACCTACCAAACCTGACTTGCAAGGGGTAGGGGAGATTACAAGCTGGACCACTGGAAAGATCTAGTTCCCCACCACTGGTTTGATGTATTAATATTCCACCTTTCAGCCCCAAAGCAATTGAAAACAGCAATCGATGAAGACAGTAGTCACCAATATTGTTATGAGTTTGGAGTATGTGTGTGTCAGTCTGGATTGTACCTTGTGCCCTTTTGAAACCTTTGTGTGAGGTAGAATCTATAAGAGGAAACCAGCCAAACCAGTTCCAAAGGAATGACTTTGGCTGGCTAGTTATGTACAGTGGTACCTCAGGTTAAGAACTTAATTCGTTCCGGAGGTCCGTTCTTAACCTGAAACTATTCTTACCTGAGGTACCACTTTAGCTAATGGGGCCTCCCGCTCCTGCTACACCACTGCACATGATTTCTGTTTTCATCCTGAAGCAAAGTTCTTAACCCAAGGTACTATTTCTGGGTTAGCAGAGTCTGTAACCTGAAGCGTCTGTAACCCGAGGTACCACTGTACTATGATTTGCAAAGAGGTTGCCATAGAAACAGATGAGTGGGCCTTTCACCACCCACCTCACCTGACTGCTATGCCCTTGAAGGGGGGCATAGTCTGGTCTCTGCTACCAGCCAGGACTCCAAGCACCACCAGGAGGCAGCTCCTGCTTCCCACAAAGACCATTACAGCTCTATCCATAGGCCAAACCAAAAGCAGCTGCCCCAGTATTTGCTTTCCCCTTTCCTCCCTTCCATTACATTTTCCCATTCATATCATGTCTACCCTGGGATAACTCAGTTAGTAGAGCATAAGACTCTTAACCTCAGAGTCATGGGTTCAAGCTCCACAAAATATTCCTGCATTGCATTGGGTCCCTTCCAACTCCATGATTCTATGGTTCTACCTGATTTATCTTTTCGCATATTACTGCACTTTAAAAATGTTAAAATAAAAAAATTCCTTCCAGTAGCACCTTAAAGACCAACTAAGTTAGTTCTTGGTATGAGCTTTCGTGTGCATGCACACTTCTTCAGATACACTGAAACAGAAGTTGCCAGATCCTTCTATATAGTGAGAAGGTGGGGAGGGCTATTACTCAGAAGGGTGGTGGGAATGGGAGATTGGCAGATAGCTGAGATGAGCCTGTTGACGACTCTTAACGACTGTAATAGGTCTTCCAGGAAAATGTTTAAAATGTTGGTTGCTTTAGAAGTGCTGAACAATTACTCTTCCAACAACAGTTATTTGAATCCCTGATTGTCTGCAATTGCCAGTGGTGACAATTCTGAAGACGACGACGACAACCCTTTAGATGCTTTGAAGCATCAGTGGACCAGAAAAATAATGGCAGTACATTGATACCAAACGACAACATGTTCAAGGAAAACCAGAGGAGCAGGGATTTGGGAATCATTTTAGAACCAGAAATGCTTCAGTTTTTCCCTGGTGCAAAATTCGGTGCAGCCCAAACAACACCTCGGTGTACTTTTGTAAGTGCAACACAGTGATTTCCCATAATACTCAGACTGTCATTTCCCCGTGGTTCATCATCCACACTGTGAAACAGCAGCCTGAGTGACACTGTCAGTGTTTGATTTTCACTTATTTGCTGAGGGGCGGGGGGAAGAGTTAAGGCAAATATGAAAGTGATTTCAGCTCAAACTTCTTGTGCGAGCTATTAAAGCAAACAGCAGATCTTTGGTGTGGAATATGAAGCAAAGGTAGAAACAATAGGCAATCCCTCTGTGTCAGCATGAGAGGATTATCCCTGATCTATTGATAAATATATAGATATTTAAAAAGAAATATTTACTTAGCATAGTGAACGATCATCTCTAATTAGATGATACATTACACAAATACCCAAATACTAAAGAGCTTCATCTAAGAAAGACTGAAGGGAATTAGGTGGGTCACTCTTCTGCCTTCGGGATGTTCCGGGAAGATTGGCAGATGTAGCATCTGTTTGCTCTGAAATTTCAGGTGAAATGCAGGGAAGGGACAAACTTCAGGGAAGATGGCAAGCTGTGTTGCTTAAAGAGCTCCAAAAGAGGGCAGCCTTTGCCTCCCCCACCCTTGAAATCCTGACTCTATTGTGTCTGTCTTCCTTTCTTTTGACTTAAGCCATGTTGGGGCTCCCTCTGCTGTTCATTTTCAGTGTTAAATATCAAAAAGGAAAAAGGGAAGGAGGAAATGTAATGCAAACAATCTCCGTTTCTATCCTGTTGATTTAGGAGTCAAGCTGTTTCGCTAGCACATTGTTGTTCTTTCATTTTCTATGAACCGTAGAGATGTAAGTTGCTATCATCATTATTTAGATTTCTTACTCACTTTTCAGCTCGAGGTCCTAGGGTGGGTTGCAACAATTTAAAAACACAGGATTAAGATGAGTGACCTGACCTAGGATCTGTTGGATCCTGTATTGGTGCTGACTGGCACTGGATCTATTTTAGCTCCAGACACTGCACTGTCCTGGAGCTAGTGCAGGGATCAGGTCCCATCTGCCTTCCACCATGTTCTGCTGCTGCCTCTGTGAGTGGCCTGGGCTACATATTTTATTTATTTATTTATTTATTTATTTATTTATTTATTTATTTATTTATTTATTTTGTATATGCAATGGTTGCTATGCAGAACACCAGAAGCAGGAACAGCAGGAAGTTCGTATTGTTTTGCAGGAGCTCAATTACATGTGTTTCCTCACATGCTTCTTTCTTTAACAAGTGTATGTGAAGTGATATTTAATCTACCTGGACCGCAGATTAGCCAGTGATGGGTTCCACCCTGGAAGGTTCATATTCCAAAGTGAAGACAGTGTTTCGGCCCCATTTACCTGTCCATGAGGCAGAGTGGATTTTGACAATCTCCCACAATGTGGAGACACTAGCCATTCAACTAGCCGGTTCAGCATGTGCTAATTTGACCCAGGTTAACTGAGAAACTGGATGTGAGATGTTAAAATTCCCTTTATGCCAACACATTTTGTGTAAATGCAGCCAAGTGATTTCAGCAGTGCCTTTTTCCACAGAGAAGGGGTGTGTGTGTGTGTCGGAATCATCATTGTGACTGTCTCTGGCATTCTTGTTGCAGAAAGAGCTCAGCAGCACAACCCAGGCATGCGTTTTCCTACCACCCTACATCTTGAAGTAAGTAAGCCAGGATCACACAGAGGCCCTGCGCTGTGGTTAATCCCACTGGATTTGCCCTAGCCTTTCAAGCCCCACTTCCTGTCTGAACCCGCCTATATGTTCTGAAGAAAAAGAAAACAGGAATTCGGTGGGCAGCCATCTTCAAAATGCCAAACATTTGCTATGCAGGTTAAACTTCAAAGGGTCTTTGTGGGTGGGGAAAGAATCCTAGTCATTCTTTGACTTCAACAGACAGTGTGTAGGGGGGTATTTTCCCTCAAATCAGGCCTGAGCTCTTAATAGAGGGGAACTCCAGCTTGCCTCAGTGATGAGAATTTGTATAATCAAATCTAAAAATCTATATGCATTTATCTCTCTCTAACTCTTGGAATCAACACAACAACATAGAATAGCTTTGGTCACAAAGCCTCCTTGCATACATTAACATTGCCTCACAAGATTTGTGGATATGTTTTCTTTCTGACTTCCAATGGCATATTTTAACACAGAAGACGGATAACAAACAGACAAATTCCATTTGGCCATCTGCTCAGAGCTTCCTTTAACTGATATCTGAAGGAGGTCTCACCCATTTCAATGCTACACTTTACTTTGAGAAAAGCTGGGCCGAGTTCACTTAATGGTTTTATATTTTCAACAACTGGAATAAAGAAATAAAATATCCCTGTGATCTCTAGAAGTACCTTTGGCAAGCAAAATGCTCTCCCACCCAGCAAAAGCCATTGAAGCTGCAATCCCATTGAGCTCAACAAGACTTGATTCTGAGTAGACATATATAGGATTTCGCTATTAGATGGACTACTGCTAGAACGGGGGGGGGGGGGGCAGATAATGTAAGTAAAATTCATAACCTTCTCATCTGCTTCTTCAAATAGGAAACCCATAGCTACTCTACAGAAATATTTATTAGTCCATAGATTGTAGAAAATCCTTTGGTTACCACATTACAGTAACTCAGAACATTAAAACAAACTTTTTGGGCAGGGATCTCAATCTCTCTCGTTTCACCAGAAGCTAAATTCCAATGTAGGGAATGAAATGTCCCCAAACCAAAACCAAGGATGTGGTATCAAGACATTTGGTTCTCTCGATCAGTTTTTGTTTCTTTCATCCAAATATCTTAACATTGGCTGGAAGAACAAAAACAAAAACAAAACAAACAGATTCCAATCAATAGGTTGTGTGGGATCTCTTTTGTCATAAAGAAAACTTTAATTTGGGCAATTAAACCTGTATCCTTTTTGGAGATTTTTTTTTTACCATGATATGTTACCTTGGCTAGGATTTGAAAAAACAGCTCAACCCCATGTGTAAAATTCAGTTGGTTTCCTTGTGACATTTTGGGTGTGTGTGTGTCCTTGGTGCTTTTTGGGTACAGGAAAAAAAACCCCTGTAAATGGGAAATTGCTGAAATTTGTTACTGCTGTGCAGGTAACAATGTCTTATAAAGACTATGCTACAGGCCTACTTATGTGTAAATTCTGCAACAAAAAGTATATGGGGGGTATTTAGAACCCCAAAGGTCTGGATTAGGTCAATAGTATGGCAGGCTTTTAAAAATGCAGATTCCCATGATATCCAAGGAAACCATGCAGGCTCTTTCCATTTGCCTGCCAGTAACTAGATTGGGGACTTGCAGGCTTATTATGGAGTAGGAGCTTCCCATACATGCTAATCTTTTGCAATGTCCACATGACATTGTTAGCATCAAAATGCCAGTTTCATACCCCCACAATTTAATTTGGAGTTATATTTTCTGGGGGAAATGGGAACAGTTAAAAACAACTGTTATCAAGAACCAGTTTATGGTATCTCAATGACCTGTTTATAATATTCAGCCCCCGGGGAGAATCACTTTACATCCTCTGGATCATCCATCTCCTTTATTCTTGCGTCCTGAAACACAGAACATTTTCTCCTCCTGCAGCGAAATATTCGTCTGTAGATAGACTTAATCCACTCTGCTCTCTCTCTCTCTTTCATTCTGCTGCCAAACTTGGCCCCACTACAAAACGACATCATTGCCAACAAGATTCCTTAATGGAGTACAGAAGAGGAACCAAGACCACAACAAAGGAAGACAATAGTTGCCTCTACTTGCTTGCCTTGTCCTCCAAAAGGGCATATAGGCATTGTGGAAAGCCCCCATATTACCATCCTATCTTCAGCATCAGGAATGAGGAACCTGTGGACTCCACATGTTATGGGACTACAATACCCACCATCCCTGACTACTGACCCTGCTGGCTGGGCTGATGGGAGTTGAAGTTCAACAACAGCTGGAGGGCCATAGGTTCCTCATCCCTGCTCAGCACAGAACACCACCATCAACAGACTTGAAGACTTGTGTTCTGTTCTGTGCAATAGCCTTGTAAGGAAAATATTCCTTACAGATACCTTCCCCTCCATCCCCAAATAGAAGAATATTACCTCTGACACAAGCAGAGAGCAGGAGGGATCAAGGACCTCCCTTCCTGATGTGCTCCAAGGATGATAAGTATGTTGTCAGGCAAGCATTAGCCATGCTACATTAAAGGGAAAGGCAAAATCCCTCCAGGGTCACCAGCCAAGTGTTCTATGCACTTAATGCTTAAATAAACACTTCTCTTGAAGTTGTAAGCTTGCAGCATTCCAAGCTCTTCCAAACAAACTATAGGCAGTAAAAGAAGAATGCGGTGCCAGCAATTCCGAGCAGCAATGTAGTATCTAGTACCAATACAGAAGAAGAGACTGCTCGATTGCCACTGCCATGGAATAATAGAATCATAGAATCTTAGAGTTGGAAGGTACCCCATCTAGTCCAACCCCCTGCAATGCAGGAATCTCAGCCAAAGCATGCGTGACAGATGTCCATCCAACCTCTGTTTAAAAACCTCCAAGGAAGGAGAGTCCACCACCTCTCATGGGAGTCTGTTTCACTGCTGAACAGCTCTTATTGCCAGAAAGTTTTTCCAAATGTTTAGTCAGAATCTCATTTCTTTCAACTTGAAGCCACTGGTTCGAGTCCTATCCTCTGGAGCAGGAGAAAACTAGCTGTTGACCTTGTGGTCCACTAAGAGCCACTAAATCCTTTTCACATGTACTACTAGTAAGCTAGGTGTCCCCCATCTTATATTTGTGCAGCTGGTTCTTCCTGCCTAAGTGCTGAACCTTACATTTGTCCCTATTGAAATTCACTTTGTTAGCTTGCGCCCAGTTCTCCAATCTGTTAAGGTCATTTTGAATTCTGATTCTATTTCCTGCTGCATTAGCCTCCCCTTCCAGTTTGGTGTCATCTCCTCAATTCCTTCATCCAAGTCATTTATAAAGACGTTGAACAACAGCGGGCCCAGGACAGAATCCTGTGGCATCCCACTTGCCAGTTTTTCCCAGGATGATAAGGAACCATTAACTCTTTGGGTTCGGTCAGTCAACCAGCTACAAATCCACCTAACAGTTATCTTGTTCAACCCACATTTTACCAGCTTCCTCGGGGGAATATCATGGGGGACTTACTGAAATCAAGATGTACTATTTTCACAGCACTTGCCTGATCCACTAAGTTTGTAATTCCATAAAAAAGAAAAGAAATCAGATTGGTCTGATATGACTTATTTTTGAGAAACCCATACTGGGTCTTAGTAATCACAGCATCCTTTTCTAAATGCTCACAAACCAACTGTTGAAATATTTGTTCTATGGCCTTCCCTGGTATCGCTGTCAAGCTCACCAGTCGGTAGTTACCTGGGTAACTACCCCCTTTTTGAAGATGAGGACAACATTTGCCTGCCTCCAGTCTATAGGGACCTCACCTGTTCTCCAAGAATTCTCAAAGGTAATAAACAAAGGCTCTGAAATTGCATCTGCAAGCTCCTTTAGTATCCTTGGATGCAGCTCATCAGGTCCTGGAGATCTGAATTCATTTAAAGTACTGTAGCTAGGTGTTCCCTTACTACCTCTTTTCCTATCTTGGGCTGCAGCTCCCTCCTTACATCATTTATACTGTTACCACCCACAAAATTAGAGAATAGTAGCAACCTAACTCACAGGGCTAAAACCACAATTTTCAGTGTAATGTAATTGTTAAAATAATCAGATAGATCTCCTGATGCATAATAAGATCCACTTGGGACAGCTCAGAAAATAGCAGTGCAAGGCAGAAAACAGTAAAAAGTTGGAGGCAGTGACTAACATCATCATTTGGCAATCACTGGCATCATTTCTTCTTGGTATATAATCCCTCTTTGCAAATGGTTAAATTCTTTGCCACAGTGACTCCATAGTGCAGCTTTCCTCAAGACTACGAAATGTAAGGTGGCATTGTTTTCTGTTCCACCTTGTATTCAATGCATGCTGCAACACTGTTTATTTTCTGCTGCAGTTCGTCTTCCACCAAGAACTCTATTGTTCTTCTTGTCCGCTGTGGAAAAATTACACAACTTGCACACTTACTTAAGGTATATTGCCATTATGCTATTCTTCCCCTTTCATTTCAGTGCAAAGGAAATGCAGTGCAAATTGGAGGGGGGGGGCATAATCAATGATGTATCATTTGTGGACTGAAAGCAATAAGAGGAAATACTGACTGTATTAGCTGGATTCATTTCCATTCCTGATATGGGACGAATAAGCAAACATCCACAATTTCTGCTCTCATTTCTGTTTTTGCTGGAATTCTGTGACATTCCTAATTATAAACCTTGACTACAGAGGTATTGTGGCTCAGTCTCCCCCATTTTATTTGCTGATTCAGAGGCTCTAAATAGAAAATACTTTTTATTTCCCCCCTCCTCTGCTTTTCAAAATATTTTCACTTTCCTTCTTCTAAAATCCTATATGCTTTGCCTGTCCTAGAATTGCCAGTTTCTTTCATCCATCCTCTCTGCTCACATTACATCCAGTTTTCCTTCCTATGGCAGCTTCACTCTCTTCTTCTCTATTTACGCTTTTTTAAAAAACTACTTATGGAGCTGCTATTGTTCAACCTAAATGCTTCTGCATGGCCAGTGAGTGGACTGTAGTGATGAGGCCCACATGAAGGTGGACTGGAAGTGAGGCCCACCCCAAACTTTGAGAAACAGTGCTCTAACCATTTTGGAAAAGTGATACATCATCACTATCACACCACCATTATTTGCTGATCCTGATTCCAAATATATATTAAGAATGAAAATTGCTCATTGGTTCCTTAGTGAGTTAACATTCTTAAGGTGCAATCCTAAACATGCTAAGTCCCACTGAAAATAGGGATATTTATGACTACATAAACATATATATGAATGCAGTGCTTATTTCCATTTTTGGGACTCCCTGCCACAGGAACCCCACCCCCAATCCTTCCACTTCCTTAAAGCCACTTTCTCCTGAAGTGAGTCATTAGATGTGCATGAATTTGGGTCAGGATTCAAGACAGCAAGGGCTTGGGTTTAGTTGCTTCAAGATATGCATGGAATAAATGTCCACGTCTTGGTGTGGAGGGATGGAAGAAGGTAAACTGCTACTTCTTATTGTCTAATATGTGTTATGAATGAGATTTGCACCCATTGCCCATGCAACATACTCTATGCACAACCTCACAGAACGGCTGTTCTGTGAGCCATTCTGCACAGATTACAAAATTATGCATACGATAATGCAAATATTGTTAAACAAGCACACACCCACACCCACAGCTGTACAAACTGCTATTCTCCCTTCCTGCCTGACAATATGTTGCCATGCTATAAAAGCCCTAATGCCCATTTTCAACGATTAGCTGTACATCAGCATTACCACCGCAAATCCACAAGTTTCACATCAAGCATTAAATGGGATGAATATTGATCTGCTAAAGAGGATTTATTTATTTCTAGCTCTATCCAAAGATCAACTGCTAGCAGCTTTTGGTGGATCTGTTGAGCTCTCACGGCGCAAAGCTACTGCATACATGACACTGGACTTGACATTTCAGTTCTGGAAGAAAACCAAACAGTAAATTCAGTGCAATAATCCTAGATAAATGAGATGATCACTGGGAAAGCTGAGATAGTTAAGTGGTCTATCAGAGAAGTCCAAAGGAAGGTATTGAACAGTTGCTACACAGTAACCTTTCTCATGTCAATATGGCTGAAGACCATCATATACATCAGATGTTAATACAATCACATAATCTCATCACCAAAGCTGGCGTCTTCTGCTTATCTTTAAGCATGGCATAATTGTTCTGAGAGCATAATAAACATGTGCCGGAAAACATATGCTTTATTACCCATTTGTATACCATGCAAGGGATTGTAAGACCATTCCTTCTCAAGCGATGCCTCATATATACAATATTCAAATCATGCCCCCACCCCAAGACCTGAGACATCTGTTTCATTCCACAAATGGGACTTTAGAATTTATACAAGTTAATACACTTGTTAATTTGCCAATAAGAGGTTAATTTGCCAATAAGATTTTGTCCTTCCATTTGGGTTGATACGAGATGCTACACGTCAGCACTGGAAACAATTCCCTACTGCATTGCATCGCGCAATTGCCACCAATTGCTGCCTCTCCGCCCCTCCCCACACCCTATGCTATTTAAAATGCCCATATTAATGATAAGAATGCTCCGGCTGTCTTTCACACAACAGAATGAGATATTAGAACCCGAACGAGGAAGCGAGCTGTCCCAGAGGCTAATAATGTTGTCCTGTTCCACTGCTAAATTATTCATATTTATTTTATTGCGCACTCTTATTAATCTTTGCTAATTCTCTGATTAATTATGAGACAATGTCAATGAGAGAATATGAAAAAAGAAACAAAGAAAATGAAGCATGTAAATGAATATTTTGCATGCTTTTCATTTGAGCTCTTTATCACAAAGCAGACTCTTCTCCCCACCTTTTTGTAAACACACACACACAAACCTACAACAATCTATCCTTCCAATTTTGAGGATGGTTCTGAACCTTGCAAAATGATTCCTTGTTTTGACTACCTGAATTTCCTGGGCTGCTGAATGTCCTTGCTACAGGTAGCACTTAGTTTAATTAGGTTTTATCCGTAGGCTGGAGTATCTAGTTTGCCAAGGACACATACTGCTTTTGTTAAATTCTGTAGTGTCAATGGAAAAAGACTGGTGTAAACATTTGACTACAATAGAACTCCTTTTTATAAAGGCAACTAGTCATTTCCTCCCTGCCTCCAACATATCTGGATGCAATTTCGTGCCTTGAGCTGTACATTAATAATGATCATATGCAATCTTGGTCATATTCAGATGCTCTTAGGATTTTACATTATACAGGGAAGCAGGAGCTTCAATTTACTCATCTGTGGATGCTGACACACAGCCTCAACAACTTGGCTACAGCTAGCCACCAAAATGCAGTTTAATCCATGATGCCATTTATAAAACATAAAGAAGAGGCCAACGTTATGTTGCCAATGGTGGCCAAGCCAATGCTCATGGGGATCCCACAACAAGGGTGTGAGGGCAAAGTATATGTACTCGGACCAACTAAACCATTTCAAACTTATTAGCCCAGTTGGGTGGTCCATTGGCAAGATAACCATTACATACCCACAATTTCAACTAATTTCAATGGGACTTATATGTACGTAATTTTCTGCTGGATCTCAGCTATAGAAATAATGGCTGCAGAATTCCCCCAAGAACCAGATTTTCTCTCAGTCTTTGTGTAACTTATTCCCAAGCAGATGTATGGGGAATCACATCCAACTGCAATAACAGTTTAGTGTATGGCACAACACCACCTTTCTATTTTCCACAAGCCAAATGCCCTTACAAATAAACTGTAAATTCACTGCAAATGAATAGGTAATATATCAACAAAAATGGGTTGCATCTAGGAAAACATCCATGGCAAACAAAACTAGTATCACAGAGCAGTTAAGACACAGCATAAATGGTAACCCAGCATATTCACTGTGCATATTTAATTCAGCCAAAGCCTTGCTGATAACTTACTTTAGGCAAACTACTATCTCTGATTTCTAATTTGGGAATAATAATGCTGGCATATATTACAGAGTTGCTGGAAAGATCGCTGAGGTTTGTACAGGATGTACCTAGAACAATAAAATAAAATAAATGCTTCATCCTGTGAGGAAGACAGAGTCTTGCTTTTTGCATATGAGAGCTCTATTTTCAGTGAATAGGTGGGGAAGAGAGTACAGATATTAGTTTCACTTACAAATAGTGTGCATGATCCAGTTACCATTATGGGCTTTAAATGACGAGTGAAAAGCACAATTAATTTGGGCTGGATTATGCCTGTTGTGATTAGCCTTATGCAAAACCTGGAAATGATGTTGCAAATGCTAGTTTAGCTGCACTCAAACAAGCCCTTGCAAAGCTGAGTTATGTTTTCCATGAAAGCAAATAGGTAATATTTAGCATGCTCCTTTTAAGGCACAATGCTTTCACTTAACAATAACTCCTTTCTTCAGAAACACTTCAGAACAGATGCCACTCAGAAACAGATTGTGCGGCTTGTGGCTTGAATAACGTAGCAACAATTCAGATGTTAAGAGACTCTGCCTTTGACCTTCCACCAGTCCTTTGTACACCCCATAACCACTTTTACCTGCACAAAATACAGGTCTCGTTTTGTCTTTTCATTAGTTTCAGAACAGATCAAGGCTATTTGTGCAAAGCCACCCTCCCTTACCTGGAGCTGACGCTTCCCCCCACCCCACCAGAATTGTTTGCTCTTAAAATCAATGCGAGGAATGAGACGGGGATAGCAAAGAAGAAGAATTTGGTAGCTTGCTTGCTTCTGC
Organism: Podarcis bocagei; assembly: GCF_964188305.1. Taxonomy (NCBI): domain Eukaryota; kingdom Metazoa; phylum Chordata; class Lepidosauria; order Squamata; family Lacertidae; genus Podarcis; species Podarcis bocagei. The sequence continues at coordinate 54,710,784 of NC_138134.1, forward strand.
ATAAAAGACAGCAATTTCTATGTGGAACAAGAACACCAACTCCTGCCCATTAGGCGTTGCTGGCATAAAAATAAAAATAGTGATAGCTATTCCGGAACACAACAAACAAATACTGTGGGCAAAGGCCAATTATTGCAGCCTTTGCTTCAACCAAATCATTACATCAATTAGCAGGACAGGCTTGGATGCCCAAGTAAGAGCAGCGTGACTTGACTGCGTATTGCATTTCTTTGTCAGCCTTGTGTGCAATAGGATTTCTTAGAAAGCCAACTAGGACTCATTTCCACTTTGTTGCCTGTATACATAGACAAAAATAGGAGCATAGGAAGCAGTCTTATAGCGACAGGCCATTGGTGCATTTAGGTCAGTATTGTCTTCACTGATTGGCAGTGGCTCTTCAGGATTTTAGGTGGGGAATCTCCTTGTTGTACCTGGAGAGGCTGGGGATTGAATTTGGGACATTCTGCATGCAAAACATATGCTCTACCACTGAACTACAGTCCTCAGTATTTAGTGTTTGAATTTATTATTCAGATAGAATCATCAGTATACATGACAGGTTATGTTAGACAACATCCCTCCCCCCCCCAAAAAAAACGCAGGGCCCTGCCACTGAGGAACTTAAATTCTGTTGTTGTTGTTGTTGCTGTTACACACCCGTCACTAGCAGCTCCTAGGGAAGGGGAAGGAAGGGAATAAAGTCACCCCCCCTTTCTGAGTGCTCCTTTTTTCTTACAAGGCTTTTAACTCATTTTGATGTATAAATGGCAGCCCTGTCTCCAAGTTAGTGAATCCACAGAATCTGAAATCTCTTACTAAACAGCCATCTGTCTCAGTCTGACCCTTTTGTTAAAAAGAGCCCTGGTACAAGCCACTGCAAGCCGCACGAAACCCACATGATGACCAGACCCCCTTTTCCCCCAAGTCAGAAAGGCTCCCGGTACCCAAACCTCACCAAAGTCCCAGCAACACAAAAGTGATGCAATAAACCTCTCTAACAGTAGCTGATTTGTATGCAACAGTGGCAGCAAGGGTAACTCTTCGGCAAACCTGAATCTCATATATAATGCATAGCAGTTAATAAATCATAGACAAATCAGGTGGCTTAGGGCCAACAATACCCAAATAGTAATGGAGAGAGGGGAAAGATTTATAGAGAGGCAGACTCTGTCTGGATTTTGCTTTAAAGAGGCTTGCAACAGTGGACTGGAAGACCTTACTGTGGTTTTGCTCTGGACATCTGTGTCCTGCTGACTCATTCCATCCCTTTCCTCTTTTATACTCTCTCACTTACCTCCACAATGTGCGGCCTCTTTTCCATCAGAAATCATCTCCAGTGACCTTCCTGTGCTCTTGTCTTGCAAATGCAGAAGAAAAGCCAGTGAGAGGGTTGGGAGATTTTCTCCAGGAATGTCTCACAGCCACATCTGTAACTAGGAAGCCAAATTTCTAGATTCTTGCACAGTATATACACAATAAGGAATCAGCAACTTATCTCAACATTGTGTGTGTGTGTGTGTGTGTGTGTGTGTGAGAGAGAGAGAGAGAGAGAGAGAGAGAGTGTTTCTCTCCGTGTCCAAATTAGTTTAAGCATCCTTCCTTTCACTGACTCAAAATCTTTGCTGACCAGCTAAGAAATTATTTTACCTGTATGCTCACAGAGGAACAGATTTCAGTTTTATTTTGTGCACTAAGACCCAAATCCTCCTTGTGGTTCTCATAAAGAGAACTGCCTAAAAAGGATATTAGGATTTATTTATTTTTTTAATGTGGATCTAAAAGGAGAACATTGAACTGAAACTATGCACACTTGGGAGAGTGTTTCTGGCATAAATGTGACTCAGAAAATGTGTCAGGTTATAATTAAGAGGAACTAATACTTTTCTATAAGCATGCCCTCTGAATGTTTTCAGTGTTGAATAATGTTTGTTTAGGCTAAACAAATTAGTTTTGATATATACACAAATTGAGCTACAAAACTGAAAGAATTTATTGTTGCACCAATAAGTTGGCAATATCAATTTCATTCAAATTATGCAATAAAATACTATTAATTGTTTCATATCATCTTTGTGATCAGAGCTTTCAGAAATGTCCATAGTTTTGCCCAACACTGTAATAGTCCTGTAAAAACTACAGATTTTTTTTAAAAAAATAAAAAATTCTGCAGGATTGTGGTAAGGATTATTGCACATAACAATGCATATGAAGAGTCAGGAAAACACCAAAAGACTTTATAACAGATAAGGGTGTAATCCAATATATGCTTACAAGGGAGTAAATGTTAGTGAGACATACCACGAAGCAAATATACATTAGATTTGGCTGCAAATATGATTGCAATTGCTGTTTTTGCCATTATTAATAATAGCAATAATCCAAAAAGCCAGCCCTTCTCTTTTTTATTTCTTATAAATACAAAGAGTGATATCTAATGTTAGTTATACTCAGAGTATATCCATTGAGATCAATGAACTTAGGTTCACTGATTTAAATGGTTCTACAGTGAATAGGACTTAGTTGGGTATCACTCAAAAGCATTAGTGTGAGGACACTGCATACATGCATACATGCATACATGCATACATGCATACATACATACATACATACATACATATATATATACATACCCAATTCAGCCAAAATAAGCCCCCTTTGGTCACTCATATTTCAACAAATGCTTAACTTTTCTGCTGAAATCAGTGGCACTTTATTGGTGGAAATGATTAATTTTACCTGGATCATTCTTAAGACTTTTAAAAATACATCATTGCTACAAATGAAATGTGACAGCAATCTGAATGATGACGACAACAACAAAGGTATCACTACTGCTAATTGTTAAGATTGTTTCAAACACTTCAATGTTCTTTCTATTGCGCTTTAAAAGGAAATGTGCCATGGTTCTTATACGCTGATACCGGCGGTGGAAATGAAATTTGCTTCCAAGTAGGAATGCTTAGGAATGGGGTGGCTGTGGGGTGTTGAAGGGGAACAAGGCTGTATTCCTGATGCACAACCCAATTAAGCCAAAGCACTTAGACTTAAGGCCGTTCGGCTCAGCTTAATCCGAGCACTTTGTTTTAACTGGGAAGTGGATCGGGGAGTAAATATGATTAGTTTAGAAGGGGTTCCTGCGGATTAAAAACAAGCCATTTATGTAATAGAAGACGTCCAAGGAGTAAATATTTTGAGGCGACATTCCTTTGTCTTTTTCAAGCCTGTTTTGCTTTGTGTTGTCTCTGTGAGCAATGAAGATCTGCCACATACACAAAAGTTTCCTTTCAAAGTGTGCGCATGCAAGAAACAAGAACCAGATATATTACAGATATCTTCCTAATGCCCCTGATCTTTAGGTGAATTAATCATCTTAGTTTTCATTTTATTTTTTTCCACTTCAAATGTATGGTGTTATTGCTTCTTTTACAAGTTTTTACTTTTTAAAGAATCTATAATCCTGGGGGGGAAATCACACACAGCCTGAGCAAATTCTTTACAAAATGGTCTTTTCCCTGTTCATATGCACTCTGAGTGCATACGATTATTCAATGTACAAGCACCTAGTTTATGAATGCCTATCTATAGGGATTGTAAACATAATGCTGGAAAGCACAATCAAACAGTGCAGCACAACATGCATTTAAAATGAACATGTGCATGTGTGCGCACAGACAAGGACATCAGGTCCAAAACTGCCGTGACACATTGTTCTCTCAGTTTATTGAGCTCATGTAAAACAAAGTAACCAGAGTATATTCTCTTAACCTCATACTGTCCTGTTCCTTGAGTACATTTTGTTGGGAAGCAAAGCTGTGTTGGTATCAGGATCACAGAGGGGAACTTGAACACTAGATGGCAGCTCTTGCTTGTTAAATGGCTATTGCCTTCTCTCTATTGTTACCTTCACCTACTTCCATCTACTATTTGCTGGATCAGAGGAAAGCACCAGCCCTTGCTGAACAAGGCCAGGTAGAAATAGGAGCTGCCCTGATCTTATATCTACATCCTACAAAAAGAGGATGTCTAAATAATTGTTTTGAATTGGCTTCATTCCTTCTTCTTCTTCTTTTTGTTATAAACTGTTTTTCCTTACTGTCACTTGAAATATGCCTAAGCGGTAAACACGTCATGCAAAGCAATATTATATTTATACTTAGCTTGTCTAGATAATTTCACTCATCTTAAAACAAACCAAGTACCTCATTATATAGCATAAAATACTGAAAAGTTTTTTTTTGTTTTTATTTTTAAAATAAATAAATTTAAATGTTGCATTTCTGAGTAATATAATCCTACACAGGATTGTATCACAGACACAAATTAAAGTCAGTTTTTAATTTACCACATGCACAAATTAAAGTTATTTTTTTAAAAGATCTTAAGTAATGAGAAGCAGCTTTTAGGTGCCTGGTGTGGTGATTTTGCTATCAGCATAATAATATAAGGAAACAAAAAAGCGTTGCATTCAGTGGTGTCTTTGCCTTAGCAGAAACCACTTCTGATTTTTGCTGAACCCACCCACCATTCACCCACTTAAGCCTCACTCCCCAGCCCTGAGGGTCGAGAATTACTCTGGAACAGAAAGCAATGTGGTGCAGAGGGCTAGACGATGCAGGTGCTTTCAGTAGAAACTGGGTGTCCAGACTTCCACCCATGGAAGTGCTTTCTGTTAAGGCAAATTCACCGCTGGATACAAGCCTATGAGACTGACCAGCCTGCTCTCAAAGCACCAATGCCTGCAGGAGCCCTAGCAAAGCTTAAACAAAGTGCATCGAGGCTCTCCTCTCCCGACTCGTAAACTGGGTTTTTAGTGCTTTAGAATATTTTATTGGCCAACCGAGGTTGTTTCATTGTTTGTGCTGAGATTAACGTAGAAGTAAAATGGGGTTTTAACATTTTATTGTGTTTTCATTAAGATAACTATATAACACAGTGCTGATGAAATGGTAGTTTATGAATTATGAAATGATATTTAAGCAGTGCTTTAAATCTCATTTATTTGGCATTTGGTTGGAATAGGTCCAGAGGAATTACACTTGTGAACAAGCAAATCAAGTTCTTTAGTGAGCAAAAGGGAAGTTTGCTTAAGCCCACAGTTTGACGGATTCATGTATGGAGCAGCTAGCTTATTTCTCACCACTCGGGAGCTTCCCCCCACACATTAATTTTAACAAGAAATAGCATTATTGTGAAAAAAGCCACCTGTCCTAATATTATCAATATTCTCAGTAGTACGTTAATGATTAAAGAGGAGCAGTGTTGTGTGGTGGCTGGAATAGAGCTGGGAAGACCCAGGTTCAAAACTCAGACAGAAACCTTACTAGGTGACTCTCTCATCCTAGCCTACCTCACATTGTATGAATAAAATGGTGGGGAGAGAGGGAGGACTATGTATGCTGCCTTAAACTAATTGGGGGAAAGCAATAATAACAGTAATTATAATGGTAACAAATTACATAGTCACGTCAGAAAACACATACGTACATGGAAACAGATGGAAAACACTGTACAGAAATTGAAATGACACGGGAACTGCTCACAGGTTGACAATCTAAAGAAAAAGAAACAAAAAGAAGTTGGATAGTAGTACTGGAAGAGAAAGGCAGGACTGGCTCTAACATGAGGCAGAGTGAGGCAACTGCATCAGACAGCAAATATTGAGGGGCAGAAAGTGGAGAGAATTCTGAGCATGTGCCATGCAGTCTGTCCTGCATCCATTAAACTCGACCATTGCCGTTGGGATGCAATGGAGAATGTTGAGATAACAGTCAATGCTCTGCTGGGCTTTTGTACATGGAATGGAATGGGACTTTTCTTTCAGGCAGCAAAAGCTCTTGGGCCAGCCCTGCAGAAAATCATAGAACTGTAGAGTTGGAAGGGACCAAAAGGATCATGTAGTCCAACCGCCTGCACTGCAGGAATATGCAGCTGGCCCATTAGGGAATCGAAGCCACAACCTTGGCCTTATCAGCACCATGCTCTAACCCAGGCATAGGGAAACTCCAGCCCTCCAGATGTTTGGGACTACAATTCCCATCATTCCTGACCACTGGTCCTGTTAGCTAGGGATGATGGGAATTGTAGTCCGAAACATCTGGAGGGCCAGAGTTTGCCTATGTCTGCTCTAACCACCTGAGCTCCTGTGAGAAGTGAGTTGTTAACCCACTATCTAGTTCAGATGAAAATATAACAGAGCAAAAGATACACCAGGAGGCTTAGTTGGGTCAGAATTGAGTAGACACTTCCAGAGTTAATGCTAAATACATTAATTCTTCTAAATGAGCCAACATGGATGCTAGAGGGTCATGAAAATTTGTGTCCCAGGTTTTTTAGACTCTTCTACCCATGTACTATTTGGAACCAAAGACTCCTGAAGGCACACTTAGTAACAGTTGGGAGGTGCAAATGCTTTTCCCTGCAAAATTATGGATTTTTTTTCATGGTTCATCATAATTTCATAGACTCATAGAATTGTAGAGTTGGAAGGGACCGCAAGGGTAATCTAGTCCAACCCCCTCAAAGCAGGAATCTTTTCTTCAAACCCACAACCCTGAGATTACAAGTTTCATGCTCTGCCGACTACTTTCCTGTGAAAAGATGGGAAATGGAAGCATCTAATGCTTCGAATTAAGACTGCTTTCAAAAAGCAGAATGTTATTCATACCATACACTTGAGCAGTGAAAATAAATGTTCCTTGCGTTGATATTTAAAAAATTAGCCAAGGAAATGTTATTCCAGAATTTGTAGTTCCTTGGTTGCATTTCATAAGGAACAGGTCTGTTGGCAGGCTCTAAGAATGTACTGTCTGTGCTGTGTCTAGCTCTGTGGTTTGCCTCTGTAGCTATATGGCTTAGTATTCCACTGCCAATCACTTTTAAGCAGAAGAAAGATAATGTTCTAGCTCTTATTCCAGTGAGAGCAGATGAAAAGAGGAGAAGTTTTATGCTAATACAATGTGAGTAAACGGGCATAATGTCTACAGTAGTGCTCCTCAGTGCAAGCGTGACTTTAAACCCTTAAACGGACCTTACTTGTGTGGGAAAGATTTGTGTCATATAGCTAGGGATACACAAATCTGTCAATTTCAGTTTCTCTCAGTTTCTCATTTTTCCAATCTTAAATTCAGTTCTCCACATTTTTTTAAACTCAATTTTATTAAAGGTTTTCAACATATAATACAATAAAACCCCAAAAAGCTAATATTTAAAGAGAGCAAGATAATTCTGCACATTCCCACAACAGTTTGATATATATATTTTTAAAAAGGCATAGTGAAAATTCATCAGAATTTTAGGGCGAATTTCTCCTGTATGCAATTTTGTCTAAAATACACATTTCTGCAGAGCACATTTCTCCAAATTTAATGCATTTTTAAAAAAATTATTTTCACTGTTGTATGCATTTCTATGTACACTTCCCATTAGTAAAGGCAGTTTTGTTGCATGCTATTTGGCTGGAGAACCACATTTCAAAATTCAGAGAAGTGTGCATTTCAAAGTTTTTGTTCATACAGTATTTCAGAAAATGTGAATTGCATAGGTTCACATTTAAATAAAATGGAACTGAATTCCCACCCCCAATGCCTGCACAGAGCCTTTCTTGAAAGTAGGATGAAGCCTGACCCCTGCTGGCCACACCTCCCGTGGTGTGTGTTTGTTGGCCATATGATTCCATGAGCATATGTGCACATGTGGGTGTTGCTAGCGTTACACAGCATGACCTCCACAGCTCGCTCAGGTATTCATTCAGTACACAAAAGGGTTAGAGTGAAACCCACAGATGTGACTGGCCACAGCCTCTTTCTTTGCAAATCTCATTTTGTTTATTTTAATTAGGCTACTGCATTATTTTAATTGGACTACTGCAATGCGCTCTACATGGGGCTACCTTTGAAGGTGACCCGGAAACTGCAATTAATCCAGAATGCGGCAGCTAGACTGGTGACTGGGAGTGGCTGCCGGGACCACATAACACCGGTCCTGAGAGATCTGCATTGGCTCCCAGTATGTTTCCGAGCTCCAGTACGTTTCTGAGCACAATTCAAAGTGTTGTTGCTGACATTTAAAGCCCTAAACGGCCTCGGTCCTGTATACCTGAAGGAGCGTCTCCACCCCCATCGTGCAGCCCGGACGCTGAGATCCAGCACCAAGGGCCTTCTGGCGGTTTCCTCATTGCGAGAAGGGAGGTTACAGGGAACCAGGCAGAGGGCCTTCTCGGTTGTGGCACCCGCCCTGTGGAACGCCCTCCCTTCAGATGTGAAGGAAATAAGCAGCTATCTTCTTTTTAAAAGACATCTGAAGGCAGCCCTGTTTAGGGAAGTTTTTAATATTTCATGCTGTATTGTTTTTAACACTTGATTGGAAGCCACCCAGAGTGGCTGGGGAAACTCAGCCAGATGGGTGAGGTATAAATAATAAATTATTATTATTATTATTATTATTATTATTATTATTATTATTATTATTATTAGCACCTATAACTCAACCATAGCTTTACATGATAACATCCTAATACATGGGTCAGCAAACTTTTTCAGCAGGGGTCCACTGTCCCTCAGACCTTGTGGGGCCCAGACTATATTTTGAAGGGGGGGTATGAACAAATTCCTATGCCCCACAAATAACCCAGAGATGCATTTTAAATAAAAGGACACATTCTACTCATGTAAAAACACACTGATTCCCAGAATGTCCACTCAAGGAAGGGTGGTCCTGAAAAAGGGGTGTGGTCTGAGGAAAGTCCGGTGGGCCAGATGGGAAGACTTAGGAGGCTACATTTGGCCTTAGGTTCTCCCTTTTCCCTTTATTTATTTTATTATTTATTTCATAAAATCCATATACCTCTTGACTGTAGAAAAAATCCTCAAAGTGGTCTTACGTGTACACCAAGAAACAGCACTCCTTCAACAGAACATTTATTGTAGGAACAATTGCATGTAGTGCAGAACTTAGCATCACAGTCCTCTGAAGATGCACCCTAGAGCAATCTTACTAAAGTCAGTGGGGCTAACCTGGAGCAAATGATCTGAAGGTTGCACCGTAGAGAAAGGGGGGAGGGAATGGAGAAGGGGAAAATCCCAGCCTTGAATGCTTCCAAGCACCAATTTTGTTTAATCTGGTGCTTAACACATTATGTGCTAATGATACATTGGTCAAAGCCAAGTATGAATAAAAGCTTAGTCAGGATAAAATGTAGAAACTTCTCAGAAAGCAATGATTTTTTCCCCTTGCTACAATTCATAAAAAGAAAGACAAAGAAAGACTTTGCGTGAAATCCAGTATTGTAAATGCTTTAAAGCTGTGCTCTGTGTCTGTCTGGCCACTGAATGTATAAATTCTTTTAGGCAGCAGGACCCAAGTCGTGGTATCTGCCTTCCAATAGTTTCTCTGAATCCCCAGAGTGGTTGGGAAAACCCAACCAGATGGGTGTGGTCTAAATATATTATTATTATTATTATTATTATTATTATTATTATTATTATTATTATTCTCTACCAGATAACAGAGCTCTACCCATAAGACATCTTCTTCCAGTGCCACAGCCTCAGAGCATGCTCACGGAAATCAGCATTATACAGATGTCCTTTCAAGAGATAAAATCTGCAGCTTAATTGATTAATGCATTAAATTAAAATGCATCTGCATATTTTTAGAAAGCCCAATATAGGTGCATCTTTGAAAATATTGAGAAAAAAGAGGAGTGCAAAACCTGGCAATTTAATACTCCATAAGAGCTGCTATTCAGGTTGTTTTGAGCATTTTTCTTTCTCATTCCCTATCACAATGAGACAACAGAACCACCGCAGCTTTTTAACAAATAAGCAAGTCTTCTCTTTGGTCTCAGCTGCCATGGTTCACATTTGCTCTCACTGATTAACCCATTTGATTGACCAACCAATTCATTGATTAAGGCTTACAGCTCCAATATGGATTACAGATAAAAATTGCTTTCCCCAATGAATCCTAACTGCTTCTGGGTGGAAATTCACGTGGAGAGTGTAATGCAAGGGTGGGAAACCTATTTCAGCCTGTGGACCACATGTTCATTAAACTCTTAATCTCAGGGTTGTGGGTTTGAGCCCCGAAAGATTCCTATACCGCAGGGGGTTGGACTAGATGACCCTCATGGCCCCTTGCAACACTTCTGTGATTCTATGTTGGCAACCTATGGGGGCCACATGCCAGGGCGGATGGGGGCGCGTGAAAGCAAAGTTGGTAGCTCAACAAATGTGACCCTTACTTTTGTTCAAGCCTCAGAACATGTACAGTGGTACCTCGGGTTACAGACGCTTCAGGTTACAGACTCCACTAATCTGGAAGTAGTACCTCGGGTTAAGAACTTTGCTTCAGGATGAGAACAGAAATTGCGCAGCAGTGATGCAGCAGCAGCGGGAGGCCCCATTAGCTAAAGTGGTACCTCAGGTTAAGAACAGTTTCAGGTTAAGAACGGACCTCCAGAACGAATTAAGTTCTTAACCTGAGGTACCACTGTAAAAGTTTTTATCTTCATTCATTCATTCATTTTATTTTTACGTCACTTTTCCACAAAGAAAGGATGATCAATGCGGTTTCCCTCACATGCATAGCTTCATTAACGTGTAACCCTGAGATTTTACTTTGGAGATTACTTTGGAGGTCTTTGGGGAGCAGAAAAGCCTGGTGCTGTCTGGGTGACTTTGGCTCTTCATCCCTCCCTCTATCCTGTCACATGGATATTGTTGTGAAGATAAAATGGTTGGTCCTGGAGAAGCCTCTGAGGTCCTTGGAGGAAGGGCAGATGCAAAGGCAACACGAATAACAATCGATATTGTCCTGAAGCCTTTGTGTTCAATGTCCAAGTGACTTTCTGGCTTCAAATTGCGACAAAAACACCAGCCCAACATCATATACTTGTGTTCGCAAGTCAGGAACTCAGCTTGTAAACCGAGTCGCCAACTGTAACCATTGGTGCAATCTTATATTTGTTTTACTTAAGCCACAGTTTATTGGTTCAAATGCTAGAATTTCACACAGGCCTGCCAAGTCTACGATCTCTAAATGATGGTGTCCTTTAAACAGTGAGATGCCTGTGTGTTCAAAACATACAACGCTACTCACTCAAGGACTGGAATCAATGAAACTGGAGACGGGCTGCATAACCATTCGTTCAAATAAGTAACGTTTCTAAGATTACAGCTATTAGAATGGGGCACAAGCCAGCCACAATTAAGCACTGCTAAGTCTCGAATCAATGGGACAGAATTATGCATGTACTTAATTCTTCCATTAAAACCAATAGGTGCAATCCAGCCAAACATGAGCATCTTTAAACCCCATTGATTTGTATTGCGGCATAAAGCATGCACTTAAATCACTTCCATTTCAGTCAATGGGAATTAAAAGTAGGGCTGAGCTGCAACCAATTACCCTCTTCTGTGTCAATTTTTGTTTGTGCTGAAAAGTGCCTCCTATTTTGAGGAGTTTGGGGCACTTGCAAAAATGTGTTATGTCAGTACTGTTCTTCTTGGTGCCATCTCCTTTGGCTTTGCCCTCACTGCCCATGGCCTCATTTACCCACACTGCCATTTAATTTTATTGACTGCAGTGGACGACATGCTTTTTGTCAATGATACCATGGTGCTACATTTGATGTGATGGCTCCTAAACAGCATTAATCTAACCGGTTGCAGTGATCAGTGTAAACAGGACTATGCACATACAAGGCTGAGGACAGTGAGGAGGGCAAAGAAGGAAGTAAGAAACAGCAGCAGTCAAAGAAACAAGCAGTACTGAAACAGGGAAAATGCAATATAGCAGAAAATGTGCTACCTTCAAAGCAAGTATCAAAACCAGAGAACATTCTGTTCAGTCCTTTTTAATGGGAGCTTAATTTTGACTGGATTATGCCCCTAGTAATTTTAAAGTGATTTAATTTGCTAGGATTGTGCCTATGGCCATACTGTCTTCATTTAAACTTATGGCAATGTTCACTATAAGTAACGGAGAGAGAGAAAAGTCTTATAAATATTGAGAACAGTTACAAAGATCATTCAGCTGAATTACTTTTCATCTTGATTGTTTTATCAGTTTTATTGTTTTCTGTGCCACTAGCTTGCCTTTCATTGTCCTCAACATATCTGCATCAATTCATAATATCTAAACATGGGTTTACCTGTCAAGGAGGGCTGAGGCCACACAGATCGCAACCTGTGGGTTCAAACATGAATGACTAAATGGATAATAGGCTGAGCCTGTTTGCCGCAGAACAGATGCCTGCACACGATGATGGCATCATCAGCCTACTCCGAGCAGGTATGGGGCCATTACTGGTAATTACAGTTAATCATCCACAATAGTCTTTACCAAGATACAGATCAACTCTGAGCACTAGCCTAACAGGACCTAATGAGTGTAATGGAGGATGAAGAAAGCCTGATTAAACCTGTGAAACACTGAATGACCTGAACAGATGATGCATTGTAATTCCTCCTTCCCTCACCCTCTCCACAACCCATCGCTGAGTTAAATCGGTGTTGGTTATCTGGAAAATTAGTCACACAGCAAAGAGTGCATTTTGTGTTGAATGCAAAGTGATTCAAATTCCCTGCACTACCACAAGAAATGTCTTAATTTTGAATACAGAAGCAGATATGCAGTTACAAAGCTGTGCTCGCGAAAGAAGCAAAATCAGTAACACAGAAAGAGTCACCCGAGTACAGATTGCTGAAACAATCTTTCGGGTGCTCATGGCATGAAAGGGACTTATCACAGAGAAGGAGCTCCATCTCAGGGCTGCCAAAGGCTCACTTACTGGGGTTGCACAGCAAGATCCTTTAAGATCTCACAAGAGATATGTGAGATCTTGCCGGAAGCAGCTGGGGCTGCCTCAGTTCATCCCATGAGTGGGGTGGCCCTGCCCCATCCCATGTCACAAGCCTTCTCGGGGTCCTTTCCCCCACTGTCTATGTGTAACGTTCCTTCCCAACCTCAATTCATGTCATCAAGAGTAGAGTCAGGAAACACACTCAGCAATGATGTTTTTTCTTTTTTCTTTAAAGAGCCAACTGGGCAGTTGTCAGACACCCGGCTTTGGGAAGGAAGGAGGAGGTTTCCAGAATCATGTCAGGGCCTGACACCTTCTTTCCAAATCCAGGAACCTTCTGCTCAGCTCATGGATGGGAGGTGTGATACTCACACATGCAACATCAGGACACCACAACGTTGCCTCCCCATTGCCTTCACAAGTTGGCTCCTCCGGCCCTCATTGTTCCCCTACAAAAAATTCACAGCCAGCCGCTGCTTTCAAGAGTAACTAGCACATTGATTGTGGCTTAACATATAGGCAATTGGTTCCCAGGGGTGGCTAATGGCAACCCCTCCTATGACCCTCACCTGATGCTTTACAATACCTGTGCAAAAAGCCCCTGCTGTGGTTTATGCGACCCTTTGGGATGCCTTTCATCAACTTTGCCAGCTCCTGAGGATCAGTTTGTAAGTAAATTAATTCATGATTTGTAGCTTAGTGGTGTGCGATTTACTCCCACTTCAGCTTTGTAGTTTGTGCTCTTCTCTTTGAATAACAAGGCTCTCTTTTATGTTTACTGAATATGCATATTTTCTACTTTAGTGCCTGCTTTTCATCTCGTTCTCCACTGGAATTATGAATTCCCTCGATAAGCAAGCCATTCCTACTTCCACTTAATGGAAATGTGATTAAATGAACTGCATATTCGATCAAATACAAACACGTTCGACACTTGTAAAGCTAATAGCATGTGCTAGAATGTTACTTGGAAAATATTTCTTTATGAACAGGGCCCGGGGGGACCCATAACCTGCACCAAAAGAGCACATTAAGTCAAAAGGGGAAATGAGTACACTACAGAGTAAAAAGCCACTGACTCAACAAAATTATCATCATCACCATGAACAACAGCAGCAAGAGCAACAATTTTCTCAGCAAAGAAGTACTGTAGAATAGTGTTTGTGTAAACCAGTGCGTTGGTTCCTCCAAAATAAATGTCACTGGGACTGGTAGAGTTCATGGATAAGCTTGTCTGCTGCATACTTGAATGGTTTCTTGGCATGAGGCAAAGATTATTTTATTCTCCCAGGACTTTTAACATCTCTTAATATCATTCGATCATAATGTTATTATTTTATTTCAGCCTCTGCAGAATAATGGTAACTTGGTCAGTTTTTTACTTTTGTAGTCGGATTGGTTGATCGGCTCCTCCACACCACCCGTTTGTTCAGCATTGTCCCGATTCACTTGCGCAAAGATTTCTTTTTTTTTTTATAAAATTTTTATTGGTTTTACAAATTTTAAAAAACAAACAAACACTTAGAAAAACAAACATACACGTATAATTTCGTAACATATTTTCATAAACCTCTTTTCTGGGACTTCCCCATACCCCCCCTTTCTGCATCCCAATGTCCATAATTTTATAGCAACTCCCAGTTGTTACTTTCCAACCTCAGTCATCTTAGTCATCTCTATAATCTAACCTCATGTCACTGTATCCCTTTGTTCCTAAGAACAGAAACACTCTAACCTTCATTAAGTTTATAATAGTCCTTAAGGTAACTTTTGAATTTTCTCCATTCTTCTTCTGCTGTCTCTTTTCCTTGGTCACGGATTCTGCCTGTCATCTCGGCCAATGTCATATAGTCCATCACTTTCATCTGCCATTCTTCCAGAGTGGGTAGATCTTGTGTCTTCCAATGCTTTGCGATGAGTATTCTTGCTGCTGTTGTAGCGTACAAGAAAAAAGCTCTATCCTTCTTTGACACCAATTGGCCGACAATGCCCAAGAGAAAGGCCTCTGGTTTTTTAGGAAAGGTACATTTGAGTACCTTTTTCATTTCATTATAGATCATTTCCCAGAAAGCCTTTATCTTCGGGCATGTCCACCAAAGGTGGTAGAAGGTACCTTCAGTCTCTTTGCATTTCCAACATTTGTTATCGGGCAGATGATAAATTTTTGCCAGCTTGACTGGGGTCATGTACCACCTGTATACCATTTTCATAATGTTTTCCTTTAAGGCATTACATGCCGTAAATTTGATACCGGTGTTCCATAACCATTCCCAGTCATCTGACATGATGTTATGGCCAACATCCTGTGCCCACTTAATCATGGCTGATTTGACTGTTTCCTCCTGTGTATTCCATTTCAGCAACAAGTTATACATTCTAGATAAATTCTTAGTACTAGGTTCTAACAATTCAGTTTCTAATTTTGATTTTTCCATCTGGAAGCCAATTTTCCTGTCCTGTTTGAAAAATTCCACTATTTGATGGTATTGAAACCAATTTTGTACCTTATGCTTCAGTTTCTCATAACTTTGCAATTTCAACTTATCTCCATCCTGTTCCAAAATTTCCCAATACTTCGGCCATCCGACCTCCATATTGAGTTTCTTCACTGCCTTGGCCTCCACTGGTGAGACCCATCTAGGGGTTTTGTTTTCCAACAGATCTTTATATCTTCTCCAAACATTAAACAGTGCTTTTCTAACAATGTGATTCTTAAAGACACTATTAACTTTGTCATACCATAGATATGCATGCCAACCAAAAGCATTGTTAAAACCTTCCAGATCTAAGATGTCTGTATTTTCGAGGAGCATCCATTCTTTCAGCCAGCAAAATGCTGCTGCCTCATAGTACAATTTCAAGTCCGGCAGGGCAAAACCCCCTCTTTCTTTAGCATCTGTCAATATTTTAAATTTAATTCTGGGCTTTTTGCCCTGCCAGACAAATTTCGAGATATCTTTCTGCCACCTATTAAAACATTCCATCTTATCCAGGATCTGCAAGGTCTGGAACAAAAATAACATTCTAGGCAATACATTCATTTTGATCACAGCAATTCGGCCTAACATTGACAATTTCAAATTTGACCATATTTCTAGATCTTTTTTAATTTCCGACCAACATTTTTCGTAGTTGTCTTTGTACAAATTCACATTTTTAGATGTCAAATAGACCCCTAGATATTTCACCTTCTTGACCAGTGTCAACCCTGTCTCCTCTTGAAACTTCTCCTTTTCTGCCTCTGTTAAATTTTTTCCTAAGACTTTGGTTTTTTGTTTATTCAGCTTAAATCCAGCTACCTGGCCAAACTGTTGTATTATTTCTAAAACCTTTTTCGTACTAGTGTTTGGCTCTTGCAAAGTCAATACTAGGTCATCTGCAAACGCTCTTAGCTTGTAATGTTTAGCTCCGACCTGCACTCCCTTAACCTGCTGGTCTTCCCTTATCATATTCAGCAACACCTCCAGAACTGAGATAAAAAGTAATGGGGAAATTGGACACCCCTGTCGTGTTCCTTTTTCTATCTTAAGTTCCTCCGTCACTACATTATTTACAATCAATTTAGCTTTTTGTTCAGAGTATATTGCGGCCATACCATTCTCAAAACCTTGACCAACCCCCATCCCATGGAGATTCTTTATCATGAAGCTCCAAGAAATATTGTCAAAGGCTTTCTCCGCGTCCACAAAGATCAATACTGCTTTAGTGTTTATATTCACCTCTAGCTTTTCCAAAATATCTATCACATTCCTTACATTGTCTGCTAGGTGTCTTTTAGGGAGAAAGCCTGCTTGGTCCCCATGAATCTTCTCCATCAACACTCTTTTAAATCTTTTTGCCAAAATGTCTGCAAAGATTTTGTAATCCACATTAAGTAGTGATATTGGGCGGTAGTTCTTCAGTTGAGTCTTTTCAGTCTCTGTCTTTGGTATGAGTGAAATATATGCTTCTTTCCACGATTCAGGTGTCTTTTTTCCCTCAAGGATCTCATTGCAGACTTCTTTCAATGGTTGGATCAGCCATTCCTTCAGCGATTTGTAGTATCTTGAAGTCAATCCATCTGGTCCTGGGGATTTGCCCAGTTGCATATTCTGAATGGCAGCCTCTATCTCTTGTTCTGTTATTCTCTGGTTCAAATCCATCTTGTTTTGATGAGAGATTTTTTGTAATCCATATTTATCAAGGAATTTATCTATATCTTCTTCATTTTGCGAGCCTTGAGTATAAAGCTTTTTAAAATAACTCAGGAAGCAATTTCTAATTTCATTAGGTTTAGATATATTCTTTCCATCCACTTCTAAACTTGTGACTGTATTTAGTTTCTGCCTTTTCTTCAGTTGCCAAGCCAGAAGTTTACCACATTTATTTGCTGATTCAAATGTCTTTTGCTTCATCTGCTTTATCTTCCATTCAATCTCCAGGTTCATCAATTCCATATATTGTGATTGATATAACTTGATCTCTCTTAAAATCTCCTGGGACTTTGGTTTTACTCTTAGTTTTTTCTCTGCTTCTTTTATCTTTTCCAGAATCTTTTCTTTTTTCTCATTTTGTTTTTTCCTCATTATTGAGTTTTGTTGAATCAAGAAACCTCGCATCACCGCTTTGCTTGCGTCCCAGATCACTCTTTTCTCGACGTCCGCCCTCAAATTTATTTCAAAATAGTCTTTTAAGGTTTTTTGGGCCTTCATAACAATTTCCTTGTCTCGAAAGAGGGCGTCATTCATTCTCCATCTAAATTGACCAGTTGTTGTTAGTTTCATTTCCATCTTCACGGCGTTATGGTCGGAGCAAGTTTTTGGGCAGATTTCTACCTTCTTAATCTTTGGGGCCATGCCACTAGTAATCCAAATTTGATCAATTCTGGTCCAGGTCAACATTGCTTGGGAGAAAAAGGTTCCCTCTCTCTCCAGAGGGTTCCTTGTTCTCCATATATCTATCAAGTCCATGTTTTCAGTCATTTCAAAGAAAGTCTTAGGAAGTCTCCCTTCCTTACTGATTGTTAGTCTTTGTGCCTTATCCATATTAGTGGAGACCACGCCATTCATGTCTCCCATAATTATCATATTGTAATCCAAGTAGTCCGTCAGGGTTTCATGAAGTCTCTTAAAAAAGTCAGATTTGCCTTCATTTGGTGCATAAATTCCAACAACTAAAAGTTTTTCTCCTTGTACTTGTATCTCCACTGCCAAGTATCTCCCTTGTTCATCTTTAAATATCATTTTTGGAGCCCATTTTTCTTTCACATATATTACAACTCCTCTTTTCTTAACTTTGTCTGATGAAACAAATTCTTGTCCTAGCCTTTTATTTGTAAGTAGTCTCCTATGGGCTCTAGTTATGTGCGTTTCTTGTAGGCATATCAAGTCCAATTGTTCTCTGTTCAAAATATGAAATACTTGTCTTCTCTTCAAAGGCCCATTCAGTCCATTACAATTCCAACTAAGGAATTGCAGAGCCATCTTGTTATTTTCTTAAGGCTCCTCCAACAGCTCCAAGTTGTTGCTCTTCTTCTGATGGTGGTGGTTTTTGTCCAATCGAGAGATTCAGGATATCTAGTGCTCTCCTCTGTTCTGCCAGTACATCCACAGTCCCCTTCTGTAAGTCCTCCTGATTTCTTGCCAAAAATTTGTCTTTATCTTGAATTGTCTTTATTTTCACCTTTTTTGCCTTGTAGTCAAATGACAGTCCTTGTGGAAATTCCCACCTAAAGCGGATGGAATTTTTCTTTAGCAGAAGAGCCAGGTCCTTGTAGAAGTTTCTTAAGTCCAAGATGTATTTTGGGATATCTTTGAAAATCTGTATAGCTGAGTTGCCAATTTGCAGGGCCTTTTCAAAATGTAGTCCTAGTATTTTGTCTCTTTCCTCCTTGGATCTAAATGTAATCAGGCAGTCTCTCGGGGTCTTTCTGTCCTGTTTTTTACCCAGTCTAAAAGCTGTTGTAATTTTAAATTCGTCTTCCTCCAGATCCCAGCAGTCCACAAACTCCCGTGTCAGGTATTCCGCAAGGTTGTCTCTCTCGTTCTCCGGGATCGATCTTAATTTCAAATTTCTCTCTTTTCTCTGTAACTCCCACAAGGCCAGAGTTGCATCATGCTCATAGACCTTCTTGGCAATCGGCTCTAATTTCTCTTGCCTCTCTCCAGCAACAGCTTTGGCATCTTCGGCAATTTGGCGTGTAGTAGCGTTTTCCTCCACCAATTTATTAATGGATTCTGTGTTCTGGTTTAATCTTACTGATATTTCTGTTAATTTTTGTGTATTTTCTGAAGTCTGTTTTGTCAAAGACTCCAGAGTTTGATTTATCTTAAGCAGAGCGTCTGTCACAGCTTCCATAGAGACAGCTGCTCCTTTTTCCTGTTCTGTTGTTCCTGCTGGTCCTGGAGTTGCAGCTGAAATTGAGCCTCTTTTCTTTGTCTGTTGCTGTTGCAGCTGTTGTTGTTGTTGCCTGATTTTGGCTCTTGTGACAATCTCTTCTTGTGCGCCACTCATGTCAAGGTCACTTCCCACGGGAGCTGTTTCCTGTTGGAAAATTCCACTGTCCTAGGCCGTGTCGAACTTTACTTTACCCTCTAGGGGGAGCAAATCAAAATGGCCATAAAATAAAGTGTCCAAATACAAGAACAAAGGAGAATATCCAAAAGTATAGAAAAAAGAGATTAACACAGTCAAAGTCAATATTGCTATAAGCTTGTAGCTATAAATTGCCACAGTTTCCCAGTCTATGCTGTTTCTCCTTGTAATACACTGTAGTCAGTCGCTGTGTGGACTTTGTATCACAGTATCACTTTGCAGGCAAAAGTCAGTTCAGTGACCTATTGTTCTGAGAAGGCAGACCGTTTCGTACTTTCAATAGAGAGACAGCAGAGGATTTTACTTCAGGTAAATCATGCAGTTTTTAAAGTCCCATTCACCTCCCCTCTGCCCTGCTAGCTAGAGGGGAGATCCAAAGTCTCAGTGCCCGGTTAAGTTAATTAAAAAGCGGGTTTCATCGGATGCAAGTTTAAAGTTCCGTTGCTTTCACTTTCATGCAGTCGGGGGGAGGCAGACTTCCTTGATTTAATCCCCCGCTTTCAGCTCAATTTTCAAGATTTAAAAGGGTCCCAATTGTTTTTCAAATCCTACTCACGGGAATTCCGTCCAGAATTTCTTTTCAGGAAGAAATCGGCGCTCTCCGCTTATGGCGACGCGGCTTCACTTCGCAGGCTGGGTAGCGACTCTCAGCACCGCGCTCACTCCCGATGTCGATCCGTAGCCTTTAAAAAGGCTCTTTCACGGTACCGGGGGGCGCAAAGGTGCCCACCGAGTCTCCTTGTTCTCAGGCTTCAGCGCCTGAGATTTTAGGGGTCCCCCGCTCGCCGTAGCGGGTAGGACCCGAACTTGCGAAGCAGTCCTTCTCCGGAGCTCGGAGGCAGGACCGCCATTAAGCGCTGGCACCGACCGGAAGTCCACTTGCGCAAAGATTTCGTGGAGAGGATTATATTTGGATTTTACTGAGCATTTGTTATAATTTGTTTATAAGCAGGGGTACCAACTAGAATGAAATAGCATGGGGGGCAGGTAAGCTCTCCTCCACATAATCGATCACACACACACCCCGCCAATTTGAATGGCAATGTTAATCAACTTTGGGCAAAGCCCAGCCCCCTCAAATATTTTACTGGTGGGATGGTGGCAGCGGAAGGGAGCTCTGCCTCTAGAGTTGGCTCCTATGTTTACCAGGAAGTTATAAGACAAGGAGTATTCATCCTGGTTTACTTGCAGGCTGTTTAAACGGCATCCCATGAGTCACTGATTGATCCCACACTTTTCAATTCATTTCCACATCTCTTTCAAAACCTCAAAATGATGGTTTTTTTAAAGTTGATTTGTTGCACTAGTGCAACATAGCCCTTTACTGCTCTTGAAATGCTTGGACCTACAGTTCCAGTTTGTGTCTGAATCTCGCAAAATACTGTCTGGGGGCACCAGGATTTTATCTATTGCTAGATCGGTTTTATTGATTTATTGATTTGTTGCATGGTTTGTTTTAATTTTGTCTTTTACTGTGCATGTCACTTGTGTGTGTCATTTCTAATGGGATTGCATAAATTGAAATAAATAAGTAAATAAACCAACAGGTTGTATTCCCAAGTCAGCTTGTATTGGATCACAGTCTAGATGCAATCTGAAACACACTTACTATTAAGCCCCTATTAACCAGCTCTTTGTATGAAACCTCATATCAAAGCATTCTTAAAAATGTTATTATAAACACCTGATTCTGACCACTTTGCTTGCAACTTTCATGGTTGTTTTCTTCTTCTTCTTCTTCTTCTTCTTCTTCTTCTTCTTCTTCTTCTTCTTCTTCAAAATAACCTTGAAATTGGAAGAACAACCAGGTTGGGCTTCTGGCACCCTTGATCTGATTTCTAATTCTGTGGCAATTTTTGATAACCATAAGGCCTATAAGACTTTAAAAGAAAATGAAACAAGAATAAACAGTGCTTCAGTTTTGAACTCCTACTTCTTCAGTCTACATCTGGAGAAGCAAATCCTTTTGCTTTGATAACCAGTAAGCTAACAGTGTCTGTCATATACTGAAAGGTGAACTTTAAAAATCATCAGAGATTCAGACTGGGAAAACTGATCTGAATCTTATCCCTGCTTCTTACATTTGAAGAACTAGGATGAAAATCTCACTAGAGCTGATTTTCTCAACAACTATTGGGCGCACCACACATCTGGGGAGATGCCTGGTCGGGAGGGTGAACCCAGCTTCTTTCACAGCTTCGTTCTTCTGCTATCTTCCTGAATGTGAAAGTGCAGAGGCTTATCAAATTGAAAATCTCTCTGGAAGAAAAACAGTCAGAGTAACCCCTGAAACCTCAAAAACGTCTCTGCTCAGGTTTGGGTTGAACTCTAGAAGACAATTTTATCTATATCGATTTGTTCATCATCAGCTCAAGGCAGACAGAAAGTTTTACTTTTGGGGAATGGAGGGCAAATAATGGAAGTATATGAAAAAAGCTTCCATCAAGATGGACTGAAACATAGACACATACCAAGGATGGATCTACACACAGGGTGGGGGGAATGCTACAATTAAGTCAGAAATTTAATCGTTATAACAAAAGAAAAAAACTGCTATGGAAAATTGCATAGATTATTATTATTTTTTACTCTCCAGTGCCATCTGATGTTGCATGTTTAAAATGCATTCAAAAAGCTGTTTTTCGACTAATGTAGCTGAATCCTAAGTCTACATGTTGGGTGCTGGTGAATAATGTGAAAGGACCATTTTAAAATTTAGGAAAGTGTAACTTTTCAAATGGAGGTACTTATTATGAAATACTTATTATGAAACTTTCAGCTACAATTTTTAAGTACAGGACTTAATTTTATTTTGGACAAGCTCTGGAGATCCAGCAACAGGTACCTGATGACATAAGAAGAGTCATGCTGGATTAGACCAAAGGTCCATCTAGTATAGAATCCTGTTCTTATGCTGGCCAACCAGCAGCCTATGAGAAGCCCACTTGTGTCTACACAGTATGGCAGAGGCTCTCCAGGGTTTCAGGCAAGGTTCTATCCTGGCCTGACCTGACATGTCAGGGATGGAACCTGGGACCTCCAGCAAGCAAAGCAGGTGCCTTTCAATTATGCTACGGCCTTTCCAAAAGTTATAGTTCAAAACATCTGGAGGGCACCGGGTTGAGGAAATCTGGCCATAGGGATCTCCCGGTCTAGGCTGCTTACTTCTGAAACCCGACCAGAAAGTGTGACTTTCCCAACTGAGGATTCTTGAAGGTGTGTGGTGCATGATGATGTTGACATTAAGTGGAGCAGAGCGCATTCACTTTACTCTTAATGACAGCTTTATTTTGCAGCTATTTTCCCTTTTGTCAGCAGAGAAGATCTTTGAGCTCCTGTAAAGGTGTCTGAAGCCTGTTCCGTGACTTTCTCACAATTGAGTAAAAGGAAAACTGAGGTATTTTGTTTATGGTTAAACAGCTGCAGTGACTCCCAAAAAGGAAACTTTATAGAGACACTTTCATTTTAACAAAGCTCAGAAAACAAAGAGATGACTGGAAACTTTATATATATATATATATATATATATATACTTAATTACAGTCTGTTCCTACATGCCTAATATTCTATTAATTCCAAAATAATTCCCATAATCCTTAAAAAGGGGGAAGAATGGAGCTACTCTGTTGTTACCTGTATTCCCACCAGTAATTATGAAGGCTAACAATGTCGAGTCTTCCATTTGCCAATATTATTATATTTATTAATCACTTCTTGGCAGTAGCAACCTGGTTTACAGTCAAGCTGAAAAGTGCAAGGATAGTAAAAAATACATTGAATCACAATATGGTTTACAGTCAAGCTGAAAAGTGCAAGGATAGTAAAAAATACATTGAATCACAATATACAAGCCCCAGGAGGTGAAAAAATGGCCATCTTGTCACAGGCCTGTACAAATTGTAACCTATCATGTTAAAAAACAGAGCATCAACCATGTATTCTGAGCCTGCCAGGTTCTTGTCAAGCCCTGGGTGGTATCCATTGCCCTCATTCCATTAGCTCAAGGTTTTATGTTTGTGCTAATAGAACTTTCCCTCCTCTCATCTTCTTGTGCCTACCCCCAGATGGTTGGGGAGCCGCCTGAAAATATTTAGAGGGCTTGCAGGGAGTGAGTGGAGAGATCCTGGGGGAACTTCAACATCCATGCCAAGTCTGCCTCTGCAGGTGCAGCTTGAGATTTCATGGCTTCCAGGACTATCATGCAGCTGTCACAGTTCATTACAGGCGCAACTCACATGGCAGGACACACCCTTGATCTGGTGTTTGCTACAGAGTGAGCAGCTGCAAAGCCCTTGGTAGAGTGAGGGGGGGTTTTTGTAATAAGCCCATTGTCATTTACAGATCATTGTTCACTATGAGGTACACTCTGAAGAAGGCCCATGGAAGGAACATCGAGGAGCACTCCAAATCATTTGCCTGCATATGTGCAATAGAAAATAAGAGATCTACACTGGAGATTGATTGCTGCAATACATCCTTAATAATAACAACTGTATAATTATAAGATTGTATAATCTTAGAAGAGGGTGTGGCTGTGAGGGGCATGGCTCTGACTATCATGAAGGGATCTTGCACTTCTAAATTTGCTGCTACACTAAATGAGGCAGAATATGAGTGCCATAAATCCTGAGGTGAATCTGACCAAACACAAGAGCACATTATCATGCATATAATGTGATCCTGGTGGCGGCGAAGGACTACTTCTCCACCTTCACTGCATCCTCATCACCAGAGCTTTTCCTGCTGATTAAATCTTGGCTTGTTAAATCTCGCCAGAAAGTGGAGGATTGGACGCCTATTATGACAGTTTTGCTAGGCACTTTACTTTGAGGAGCAGATCATTGGGGTCTGCAGAGAACTGGATGCCACAGTTCACATAAGTCCAGTGGAGGCATCCATAGCACATCTCATGAAGAGCTAGATAAATCCTATTTCATACCCTACAACAGTGTTTCCCAAACGTTTTTGGGCAACGGCACACCTGTTTACCGGAAAAAAATCTCGCGGCACACCACCATTAAAGCCCCGCCCCGTGACGTCAGCGCGCAGCGTCACGCCGGGAGGGACGCACAAAAGTGAAAGTTTTTTCCCTCCCCCTTGCTGGGGTGGGAGGAGGCAGCAGAGCGAGGGACTGAGGGACGGCGGCAGCTGAGGCGGCGGCGGCTGTTGTGGTGGTGGCGGCGATAGCAGGCGGAGGAGGGGGCGGCGGCGGGGCTTGAGGAGCCGTCGCCGGGAGTTGCTGCTGCTGCTGTTGCTGCTGCTGCCCGGACATGCCGGCCTCCTCCTCCTCCGCTGTCTCGCGCTCCTCCCTTTTGCGCGCGCTGCCCCGCCGCTCGGCACCACCACCGCGGAGCCGCCCCCGGCTCGACGCGGATCCTCGCCGCCGCCGCCTCTCGCCGCCCGACTCGCCCGCCTCCCTCCCACGGCACACCAGCCGATGTCTCACGGCACAGTAGTGTGCCGCGGAACACCGGTTGGGAAACACTGCCCTACAACACACTGCAGGCAAAAATTGGGATACCATCTTCCAGGATGCCATCTTCCCAATTTTTCTTGCTAGAAGGCGAC
Organism: Podarcis bocagei; assembly: GCF_964188305.1. Lineage (NCBI taxonomy): Eukaryota > Metazoa > Chordata > Lepidosauria > Squamata > Lacertidae > Podarcis > Podarcis bocagei. The sequence goes on from NC_138134.1 coordinate 54,735,727, forward strand.
GGCCATTTTGGGTGCTGTGATCTCATGCATTTTCGCTCCGCAGCCCCAAAATCGCAGTGCAAAGCCACATGAGATCATGGAACCCAAAAAGGCTGCGATCCTCTGGTGAGAAAAAATGGGATCTCCCGGTTTTTCCAGGACATTTGCAGGGCCCCATCTGTAGGTGCTTTGGAAAGACCAGTCTGCTTACAGCTGTAAGGGTTAAATAAATAAATAAGTCGTGCCCCTCCTCTATCATGTTTTTCAGATCTCAGTTTATATTCTGGAATAAAAAGATAAATCCTTAAAATGAAGTAGTTCCCCCCTCCCAATGAAAAGTCCATTGACATCAAAGGCATCTACGTATGACAACTATCAGTAGCACAAGATGGTAAGAGGAATTGCTGATATCATTATCTTTAGTAATACTGAAATGTGCCCATAAGACAGAAATCACCAAAAGGGTTAATGACTTTCCTCTGCATACAGATAGGTAGCCGTGTTGGTCTGCCATAGTCAAAATAAAAAAATTCCTTCCAGTAGCACCTTAAAGACCAACTTAGTTGGTCTTTAAGGTGCTACTGGAAGGAATTTTTTTATTTTTCCTCTGCATATATTAGATGGTTTAAAAAGGATATCTTGCATCATAATCAAATAGAAGGCAAAGCAGACCTCTGGATTAATTGTGAGGTTGGGGGTGTTCCTTCCTTGTAAACTGAAGCTTTGAGTTTCACAACTGGCCACACCTTTGGAACCATAAGAGTTCTTGGTTTATTAGTCACTCCTGAAGATTTGTGGTGATGACACATATTGTGGAAACATTTCTGCAAGATAATTTAAATTGGCTATTTGTTTTGGGCCGTAAGAGTTGACAGTTGCCTAGATTTAAACAAGTCAATAAGCTTTTGAGGTCAGAGTGACTTCGAGGTTAACAGTTTACCTCATTTAAAAATTCCACAGACGCTGCTGAACGAATGAATGCATCCAGATTTTTTAATTCTATGTTTTTGTCATCGTAACCATACCTAGGTCCTTTTTTTTTTGAGGCCTCCTTTTCTCCATTTTCTGTTGCAGGGGAAAGAACCATCTAGAAGCATCCTCTGAGGCCGACCTGGAAGAAAATAATTTATTGTATCCTGCCTTTCCTCCTGTGAAATAAGTTAGACTGAGAGGTGGTGACTAGATCAAGGTTACCTTCTGTCTGAGTGGGGATTTGGAACCTGGAGCTCCCATGTTTTAGTCCAATACTCTAGCCATGAAACTACCCTGGCTAACAATGTATAAACTATAATTTGGCTGGGGAACAAGTAACTGGGCTTTGCCATCTTTGTCTGGCATTTAGTCAGCACTGTTTATGGGATGCCAAATAAATATTATTGCAGTGTATAAGGTAAAGGGTAAAGGGACCCCTGACCATTAGGTCCAGTCTTGGACGACTCTGGGGTTGTGGTGCTCATCTAGCTTTACTAGCCGAGGGAGCTGGCGTACAACTTCCAGGTCATGTGGCCAGCATGACTAAGCCACTTCTGGTGAACCAGAGCAGCGCATGGAAACACCGTTTACCTTCCCGCCGGAGTGGTACCTATTTATCTACTTGCACTTTGATGTGCTAGGTGGGCAGGAGCAGGGACCGAGCAACAGGAGCTCACCCCATCGTGGGGATTCGAACCGCTGTCCTTCTGATCGGTAAGCCCTGGGCTCTGTGGTTTAACCCACAGTGCCACCCGCGTATATAGTAGGGAGAATTAAATGAGCAAAGTTGTTGTCTCCACAATAATGACAGCAATAATGTTGCTTCTGGATAATTCCCTTTAGTTTTGTCCAGAATTTGTTTGGGCATGATTTTTTCTTCATGAAGAAGTGATTTTCTTCTTTATGAACACAATGTAAGAAAAGCCTGCTGGATAAAGCCAATAAGCTATCCAGTTTTCACATTGTCCAACCAGATGCCAATGGGAAGCTGGAAAGCAGGACCTGAGCACAACAGCTCTTTCCCCACTTGTGATTCTCAACAACTGGCATTCAGAGGCAGACTGCCTCTCACAGTGGAGGATAACAAGAGTCATCATTTTTTAGAGCCATTCAGGTTGGTCACCATCACTACATCTTATAGAAGCAAATTCCATAACTTAACTCTTCCTTCTAGTTTTATGAGAGGAGGAGAAAACCTCTCTCTATCAACTTTCTCCCCACGATGCATAATTTTATACACCTCTATCAAGATTTACATATTCCTTTAACTGTGAAGCTTCTAGTTTGAATCACTCTTTTACATGTGGTGCTTTCTTTTTCTTCTTCCATACCTACAGACTGGGAGTGGCCGCCAAGACCACATAACACCGGTCTTCAAAGGTCTACATTGGCTCCCAGTACTTTTCCGAGCATACAATTCCAAGTGTTGGTGCTGATGTTTAAAGCCCTAAACAGCCTCGGTCCAGTATACCTGAAGGAGTGTCTCCACCCCCATCGTTCTGCCCGGACACTGAGGTCCAGTGCCGAGGGCCTTCTGGTGGTTCCCTCACTGCGAGAAGCAAAGCTACAGGGAACCAAGCAGAGGGCCTTCTCGGTAGTGGCGCCCTCCCTGTGGAACTCCCTCCCAGCAGATGTCAAAGAGAAGAACAACTACCAGATTTTTAGAAGACATCTGAAGGCAGCCCTGTTTAGGGAAGCTTTTAATGTTTAACTGACCACTGTATTTTAATACTTTGTTGGAAGCCACCCAGAGTGGCTGGGGAAGCCCAACCAGATGGGTGGGGTATAAATAATAAATTATTATTATTATTATTATTATTATTATTATTATTATTATTATTATTATTATTATTATTGTTGTTGTTGTTGTTGTTGAATGAATTATGAGGATACTGAGCACGTGACTCTGTTACTTGGAGCATCTTCACACAGTCCTGATTTGATGCCGCGGCAAATAATTCTGTGTACAGGCAGTTCCCAACATATACACATAGCCATTTCCAAGGTTTACGGCAGTACTTGGACCTTCAACGGATCCTACCAGCCTTCTCAAATTGCAGGGACCAGAGGCTAAAGGACCCTCCCCATGTTTACTGCAGGGATTGAATGCACTGAAACAGTACATCTGATCCCCTTTATTAGCGCTATGGATGAGTCCCAATAAGCTATCATAAGCTGCATCATAGTAGGGGCTACATTCCAATTTTCTAGCATGCCAGACCAAGGGCTTAGCTGGATTACCACTCTGCTGATTATGCTATTCCTTCCCAACAGAGACATGTTTAACTCATTGGGGAAATGGCAGGCTTTCTATGCTCTCTCCTAGCTGTCAAGGGTAGGCTGCCAGTCACTGGTTGTGTAACTTAGGCAACAAAGTACTGACATGGAGCCACAAGCAAACAAACAAATCCCAAACCCTTCCATTGCTTATTAAGAAGAATTATTGAAACACAGCTTCTGTAAAAATGTGGTGCTCATAGCCCTGAGATAAGATTTTCCCACAGAGCTATAATACTATTACAACCTATTGATTATATGCATACCAAATAATTATGAATGAAAACACAACGGACCATGTATTTGTAATTACCATTTAAATTTTGTTGCTCGCTTTGTTGCAGTTAATTGTTGGCTGTTGCTATTTGTTGTTTGATGTTGACAATTAGCTACACAGAAGTTAAAATAAAGATTTTTTTTTAAAAAAAGAAAGAATTTGCATACTGAAATTTGTTGAGAAGCTTCAGCCCTATTTTTCAACATTTGCCATGCTTAGAAATGAACCACCTGCAAAACTTTTCACCTTCTACTTTGGAATGTGCTCTGGTGCTACCCATTTTTTATCTCAGGAACTATAGTTTCAGCAAACAGCTGAAATGACACCCACAGCATAGGAAATCAAAAGAGACATGGGACCACCAAGGGATTGGCTACTTACAGCACAATCCAAACCCAAGATCCACTGGGATGATGGAGTTTGGATTCAGTGGATCTTGGGCTATCCCAGCTGATCCGGGGCTACAACAGCATAAATGCTTAACCCCTGTTAATCCAGAGATACGCTTAAGTCCCTCACCAGGTCTCATCTGATAGAATTTAAGCCTGCAGAACTTACATTGGTGTAAGTCCCCCCCCCCAAGGGGTGTTCCAGAGATATGGTGGGACAGAGTAAGAACTTACACCCATTCCAAACCCCATTAAGCTCAGCCACATGACCTTGCAACCCTGCAGAACCAAGCCAGCAAAAGGGGTGGTATAAGTCAAATTCCTCCCAATTCCTTTCTATAGTTAGGATTGCTCTGTTAAAAAAAACCAAAACCTCAGGCTTGTAGTCAAGTAATGTCTACTCAAAGTAGACCCACTGAAATTAATAGACCCAAGTTAGCCAGGTCCATGAATTTCAATTGGTTTACTACCATGGGATGCAACCCCCAGTCTCTGATAGCGCAGGGAGCCTTTTTGTGTTCTGACTGCCAAAAATACAATCCCAACTCGACCTGATACCTTCACAGCACTGCACCTGCAAATAACAGCCATGCTCTTCCCATGCCATTAGAGAACCAAAGTCTTTTCTCTAGACAGCCAAAGACATCTTTGTGTGATGCATTATTCAGGGCAATACCATCTCTGATGTGCCCTGTTCTCTTGGGAACCACTTCTGAATGTCATATTTGCAGACTAGCGCTAAAGTATATTGAAATAGGTACCATGGCTGGGGAGCTAAATGCTGCAGTGGGTTAATGCATTAACCTCTCACACCTGAAGACCTGGGGTTCAAATGAGGTTTAGGTCACACGCAGAATTATTGGTCTCTCACTAAAGTGCCCAGTGGATATTTGCCTACCTCATGGTGAATTGCCAAATGATCTGTCTTCCTCAGCACGTATGACTATAGGCGAGGCTTGCGTGGATATGCTGGAAGACTTGTAGTAGTATTAAATGTAGAAATGTTCTCCGCTTTTTCATGTGGAGCCTGTTGTAACCTAAGTTTAGCTGATCAAGATGTGCTGCATTCCCTTGAATGGGCTCCTGAGGATCTAGATTTGGGCCCCAAATGCACTATACATTAAAAGCACTATCACACCACTTTAAACAGTCATGGCTTCCCCCAGAGCATCCTGGGAACTGTAGTTTGTTAAGGGTGCTGAAAGTAGTTAAGAGTCCCCTATTACCCTTACAGAGGTACAGTTCCCAGAGTTCCCTGGGATTATTTCTAAACACCTCTGGAAACATTCTACATGCTATTTGGTTGGATGGCTGTATCACAAAATTTGGGTAGGTGCACATTTTTGAAGGCTCTAATATTGACCTGGGATACAAGGCGAGTTGTGTGAAAGCACCCAACAGAAAATCACCCTTTCCCTTTGAACATTGCCAGGTGGCATTGGAGGCCTGGTAAAAAAGGTACAAGGTAAAGGACGCAGGTGGCACTGTGGTCTAAACCACTGGAGCCTCTTGAGCTTGCCGATAGGACGGCTGGCAGTTCAAATCTGTTGTTCTGTCCCAGCTTCTGCCAAAGTAGCGGTTGGAAAGCACACCAGTGCAAGTAGATAAGTAGGTACCACTGCAGGGAGAAGGTAAACATGTGAAAACACCCAACAGAAAAGGACCCTTTCCCTTTGAACACTGCCATGCAGCATAGAAAGTCCGGTACATGGACTGCATAGCTGGCATTGGTGCCAACCAGCAGAATTTATCATGGGCTGCAGAACCCAGCATGCTCCGATTTGCCAGGACTGAATGCACTGAAACGGCAATTCTGCCAGGCAGTTAGATCCAGCATTAGTGTTTGGATTTTTTGCATTGCCTTTCCCCTTCTGTCTCCCCACCGCCCACCAGGCCTGCTTCCCTCCCCTTCACTATACCTGCCAGTGATTACTGGAGTTTTAAAAAGCTTCTCATTTAGACGGAGAGCAAAGAACCAAAATATTCCATGCTTTTATTACTTTGGAGGTATTTGATCAAGGACGTTAAAACAAACTTAACACTGATACCCTCATTTGCCTAAAACTGCAGTAGATTTAGCTCAGAAAATAGCGAGTGTCACACGTCTGGCTTTAAAGCTTGAAATAATCTCTGCAGAACATTAGAAAAAACATCTGGGATCTTCCTTGTTTAAGTAAATCATGACACCAATTGGTTGAGGAATGAAGAGCTGCATCAATAAGAAAATGTGCCTTGGCTTTATGATCATCCAGTGCAATCCAGAGACAGGTCTGTCCTGCAGAATGATACATCATGTTGGGTTTAAAGTATAAACAGAGGCATTTCTAGCTCTCTGGTGTTGTTAGTGGCTGCTCCAGTGCATTGCCCCAGATTACAGGCATTTTCCCAAGGACATGATTTGCAAACATAATGTGAATTTGTCTATATTCAGAGTGTTAAGCCTGTCCTTCAAATAGTCCAGGATGCAATTCGTATACCATTCCTGCAGTCGTGTTTCAGTGCTGTGTGTGATTGTTACTGGAGACACAGGTGGGTGATATTAGAGTCTGGACTTAATAGTTTTATAGGGACATTCATTCATCAGATGGTAATGTGGATTTACCACTTAAAGAATGTGCTAAGCAAATTCTGCTGTGTTTGGGGTGGGGTGGCCAGTGATGCATTGCCAAAAGGCAGAGCAAAAGAGAACACCAACATGCATGGATTTTGAATACAGTAATGTATATGCATAGACAAGCATTTGTAAAGAATTACTATAATTTAAAGAGAAATGCATAGTGGGGAAGATACCAGATGACTTGGGTGATGTTATCTTGAAAGTAGTCTCAGACTAGAGAGCCTTCAAACAGAGGACATATTCATGTGGAGGACTGACCTCAACAGCCCTTCAAAACAGAGGACTGTCCTCTGTAAAGTAGGACATATTGCCACCACATTTGGGGAGCCCTCCTAATTCAGCTAAGTAGGGCACTGGATTTTATGCCCATTACCAGAGAAATGGGGTGAGCTCCCGTTGCTCGGTCCCTGCTCCTGCTAACCTAGCAGTTCGAAAGCACGTCAAAGTGCAAGTAGATAAATAGGTACCGCTCTGGCGGGAAGGTAAACAGCGTTTCCGTGCGCTGCTCTGGTTCGCCAGAAGCGGCTTAGTCATGCTGGCCACATGACCCGGAAGCTGTACGCTGGCTCCCTCGGCCAATAAAGCGAGATGAGCACCACAACCCCAGAGTCAGCCACGACTGGACCTAAAGGTCAGGGGTCCCTTTACTTTTACCTTACCAGAGAAATGATCCAGTCAGAGATGTACTTCTAGGAAGAACTGGCACAACCAACCTCCTTCCTTGGAGGTTTTTAAGCAGAGGTTGGATGGCCATCTGTCATGGATGCTTTGGCTGAGATTCCTGCATTGCAGAGGGTTGGGCTAGTTGACCCTTGGGCCCCTAGAATCATAAATTATATGATTCTAACACAGAGGCACACTTTGTAGCCTCCTTCTATGCTAAATGCCCAAACTGGACCTATCTGTGGTAGGAAAGTTTTGGATAAGGGAACTTGAGGTGGTCATGTGTCCTATTTTAGAGGCTGTGGTGGACTGTCCAATTAAAGATAAAGAGGCATCAGAAGGGAAGAGCAGAGGTTCATCAAAAGTTAGCTGCTGGACAGCAGACTGATATCTCTAATTGCATTGGAAAGTCTGAAAAGGGCTCAGAGCCTAAGAGCACATGTAGGAGAATCAAACGAGGCAACATATCACTGCAGAACAGAGGTGGGAAATCTCACATCTGGATGATCCACCGCCAATCAACTTTGGAAATGTTCCACTAGTATTCTGGTATCAAATGTCTCATTTGTTGTTTTTCATCTTCTGCTCAAACCTACCACTCCTAAATGTGATCCAAAACACTTCATGAGCTTTGAATGCTCAGATATTGTTTCTTTGACATATCCCGTAATGGATATTAGGGAGAGCTGCTTCCCCACTCAGTCCTACCATTAAGTATCTGGCAGTTGAATATGACAGCTCTCTGGCCCATATCTCTTTGGAGCATCTTTTTGGTAGGTGTACAAAGGGATTAGTTAGGCAAGAGTCCTCTTCGGGGTATGAGCCAAAGGTTTTCCATCACAAACACTCATATTTTGGGCATGAATCCTTTCCACCACTTTTTTTTGTGTGTGTAAACCATCTGCCAGGTATCAATAACTTTAGCATGAACCAGTTACAATGTTGAATATTTTAAAACTTTTTTAAAAAAGAAAACTAAATTTGGCTCAAACATGGGCCTTGATTTGTGAGTGTAGACTTGGAAATCTGTCTTTTGGAAAACAGTATTTGTATTCCACCAGGAGGGCATAAAACAGCAGTGTGCTTGTGCAACCAGGACTGCAAGCAAGTAGAGCATGGATAGGGAATGAGACTCAAATTGCACTTAAAGGTTAACCTACATACAGTGGTACCTCGGGTTAAGTACTTAATTCATTCTGGAGGTCCGTTCTTAACCTGAAACTGTTCTTAACCTGAAGCACCACTTTAGCTAATGGGGCCTCCTGCTGCCGCCGCGCCACCGGAGCACGATTTCTGTTCTTATCCTGAAGCAAAGTTCTTAACCCGAAGTACTATTTCTGGGTTAGCAGAGTCTGTAACCTGAAGCGTATGTAACCTGAAGCGTATGTAACATGAAGTGTATGTAAGCTGAGGTACCACTGTAATTTGCACTTTCCAAAACAATATATGCACTGAAACACAGACATTCTTTGAAATTTGCACATCTCTGAGTTTTGTAATACAGTTCTACAGTCAACTAAAGTGTGCCAAAAGCACATGCTAAAGTATGCATAAAAACACATATATCCGTGAAAAAAATGTACAGAAATGCATTACATTAGGGGAAATGGCATTGCACAAATATGTGTTTTTTTGAAAATTTCCGTTGAAAATGCGTATAAAAGAAGAAATTTGTGCTAAAATTATTATGAATTCACAAACGTGGAGAACTGAGGACCAGAAAAATGAGAAACTGAGAGCAGCAAAAATTGGCAGATTCACCAGTTCCAAGAGGCAAGTGCTTAAGACAAGTGCTGCTGACCCAGTTCAGGGTGGGTGGTGGCCCCCTCATGGCCAAAAATTCATCCACCTTTGTAGCCGACTGTTGGATTCATCAGCCAGCCATAATGGCTCCTGGAATTGCCAGCCAAGACTGTTTGAATTTTGGCCCGATTAGGGCCTTTGCAGGCGGTGGGGCTTTGGTGGCAGTCCAGAGGGAGCAAGTCTTCACTCTGGTCCACTGTCAGTGAATAAAAGTCAGCTGCACTCCCCCTGCCCCTCCCTGCCCCCATTCTTTCCCCATTCTGCCTTCTTCTGTGTCCAAAAGAACCCACACATTGGTGATTGTGTGTCAACTGCACGCACGATTGTTGCTTATACTAACTCTCGTATGTTTCAGCAATCATACTGTTCTAAATTACACAGTTAAGATTACATGGAGCAGAAAGGAAGCAGGGGAACCTGCTTGATGTATGTAGGCTTCCCTTCACAACTGAGCACCTTCATCACGGTTGGAGCCTACGTGTGTAGGTAGGCAGGTATTGTGGTGGGCGGGGAGCTGAGATGGCCTTGGCAAAACCAGTGGCCATAGCGCTACTCTGTTAACTGTGTTTAAAACACCCAGAAAGGTAGGATTGCCATATTTCAAAAAGTGAAAATCTGGACACAAACATTATTGAGATTTTTTTTTGGCAAAGTTATCAAGCTTTCCTTCCTTCCTTCCTTCCTTCCTTCCTTCCTTCCTTCCTTCCTTCCTTCCTAGCTGTTGCACTTTCTTTTTCTTTTTGGGACAAAGTTGTTGATATTCCAGATGTATAACAACCCTACAGATGGAGCTCCTGACACATTCCATACAAAAACAGGGAATTTAACGGGGTAATTAAAACATGGAAGTTTGCAACTACCTAGACAGACGAAACATCAGATTCAAAATATGGCAAATCAAGGCTAGTCCCTTTCTCCCCCAAGGTTTTCCAACCCAATCAACCCATATACAAACAATCCAAGAGATACCCAGGTTTACAATATTGACAAGTTAATAATATCCTGCAGAGTCAAAAGTGTGAACTGAAGCAAGTGAACCATATGGTTGGGCCCAAAGCTTCAAAGCATATTATCCCCCTTCATTATACAGAGCTGGAATGTGTCTCTTCAGCGTGATATTTGCAAAAGTGAGATACTGATCTATGAAGGAATATGTTTGATGTCTATATTTATTCATCTTACTGAAAGTAAGTCTCATTTCCTGGCATATTGTAACTAGCTGGCTTTGTAAAGATGGAGGGAGAAAGACTGGTTGTTGGCTTGTGTGTGGGTTTTTTCGTATTCAGAGATCTTTACAGTTTGTAAAGTCATGAAAGACTTTATGGCGAGTTCTTTTAGACACTTTGCAAATGACAGGCTGGCTGCTATTTCTTGCAGCAATGTAAAATCACTGGCACTCAAGAAATGAGAGCAGAATGAGAGAGAAAATTCAAAGCCTATACTTCTTTGAACTTTGAGAGGTGGTGAAGCTGGATGCTGTTGGCTTTTCTTTGTTTAAATATAGCAAAGTTTGTTGCCCAAAACATATGAGGATAGAAAAGCTGTTTTCATGAAATATCCCTGTTTATTTCTATGTACTTTGACACAGGGATGCTTAAAACTGTCCGTCTCAGTTTCTCTCTCGTATTATTTTTCCAATCTTAAATTCAGCTCTCCACATTTCCACATCATTTTGCCTTAAAAAATAAAGTTCTCATGAAAATGCAAACTTCTCCTAATTTAAACATTTTAATGCAAGTTTGCTTAATATCATGGGCTTCACCAAGGGGGCGGGGACAGGGGCCTACATCAAGTAAAACAATAGAAATACATAACTAACTGGCCAGTCACATTGGTTCTGCTGCCCCAACAAAAGTCCTGCCCGCCCCCCACCAACAAAAATCCTGGCTACGCCCATGCCTAATATGCCCATTCTTGCAAGCAATTTTCCATCCTATAATGCATTTTTTTGTATGTTTCATTAATATATACAATTTTATATGCACACTTTACCCTAGTATTTCTGTACACATTATGAAATAATATGCATTCATTGCCAATTAGGAAAAAGTATGAATTTCAAAGCATAAATGCAAGTGGAACCAGAACAGTGTTGATTCAAAGACGAAAAAGCACATACATCTGCAAAGTGAAGCATGTTCAGATAACAGTTAAAGGTACACTTTTTTAGGGGTATCAAGAACTTCATATCCTACAGGTGTGGATACTGTATACTCCAAATCCTGTGGGGTACAGGATTTTGCACACACCATACCCCACTAGATGCTGTACTGATTCTTTGTAAGCTTATACAATGCTGGCTTATGCATAATGACACACATCAGTTCTCTACAGGAAACTGGAAGCAGATACTGTGTTGGGGAGTGTAGCCTATTGCCGTGTTATATGGTGTGATTTGAAGAGGTTACCTAAAATGGGAAATGTAGCACTTTTGCCCCAGTAACACAACTGCCATAGCCATGATTTATATAAACATGTGGCATTCTACAATGCTCTCCCCTCTATAAAATCATCATTGGACAGCTGGGTGATGTTAACTAAGACCTAATCATAAACATCTGCTTAGTTTACAAAAAAAAAAAATAAAAAATATCTTGCCTTGATTCCCAGATTTGCCTCAAAGAAAATATACTGTGAAGCTGTATGCACAAATTATTTTAACCATCTTTCTTTACTATTTTAAAAGTTGTCATTTATATATACTAACGCCTAGGGTTTTTTTCCCTGACACATGCACACTAACAAATCAGATATGTTTGGAGTTTGCTGACTGTTTTCTAACACTTAATAAAGAGATCAGATGCCTTGTAGTTAACTTACGGCTTGCCAGTACCTTTGGTATTGGGTTGCTTGCGGCCTCAGACGAGGTTCCATTTTGCTTTAAATGCAACTGACAACTTAAACCCACTCCATTTTAAATTTTTTTTTGTTACAAGTTTCAGTTTAAATAGTTGGGTGTGTAAAGGAAAGTCATCTGGATTAGCCACCGAAAGTTTATTTGCAAATAATGCAGAACATGATTCAAAATATTTTGCTGTCTAACAGTTTCTGTAGGCCTCCCACTCTTCAGGTGGCTCCACTAATACAACTCTTGTGAATTTCATTGATGCTTTGAGGATAAGTCTATTATAAATTATGCCTGCTACCAGTAAGTATCATTGTTTTCAGTAAATCCCATTGAACTCAATGGGCCTTACTTCTGAGTAGGCATGCGTAGGATTGCATTGTTGACTGATAATATATTTTAAACTTTACAGATTGGAATAACTGCATTCTATATCCTTATTCCATTTATTTATTATTTGTTTTTGCAGCCATGTGCAAATTTGATGAGTCCACTTCCTTGTATACATTATCTGCATCATTTTATGGTTGCTTGTAGCTCAGGTTTCGTGAGTAAATATTGTGCTGTGTATATTATTTAGAGTATATTATTTATTCGACCTTACTGAGTATGTTACTTATTATTCATATATCATTGTCACTGTCTATGGCATTGTGCAAAGCAATATAAAGGACAAGGCAGGAAACTACAGATTAAAATTAGATATGTGTGAGTTAAGGAAATCAAGGAAAGGACTTTGCTTATTATGGGAGGGCAGGGATAGGATTCACACAGCCCTCCAGAGGTTTGTTGGACTCCAACTCCCGTCAGTCCCTAGCAGGATGGGCAATGGTCAGGAATGATGGGAGCTGTAGTCCAGCAACATATGAAGGGTCCCGGGCTCCTCAACCATACAGTGCAGAGTATTATTATTACCACACTGCATAGTACACTTAACACCTCAATTAATGTTCCTTCTAAGGAAAATTAGCTGGGTGCCTCTTATTTCCCTTTCCAGGCCAAGTCCCGCCTGTTATTTGATACTGAAGTAGAGTTATTTGGAGTAGCACCCACCTCTGAACTGTCCAGGACATACTGGAATTACAGAAGTCACCCCAGCTTCTGATTGGATCCCACGATGTCCTGTTTTGGGTCCCCCAAGAGTGCAGCCCCCAAAGATGCCTGTTTTTAGGGGCCATGCTCTCGCACAACTCACCTGGCTTCCACAAAAGCATGGCTCCCCAAAAACACCCATTTGAGGGTGCCCATGCTCTTGCAGAAGTCACCTGGCTCCCACAAGAATGTGGCCCCCCAAAACACCCATTTGGGGAGGCTGTATTCTCACACAAATCACATGGCTTGCATGGGAGCACAACCCCGAAAGATGGGAGTCCCGATTTTCCTCTGTTGAATGTTGTAAGTTAACATAACCTCTGAGTAAATACAGATGGTTATTCTAGGTATGATATGTTAAAGTTATAAATTAAATGTACATAATCTGTACATTAAGAAGCCTATTGCAAAAGGCTGGCATTTTTTTCCCAATTAGGCAAGCAGTCTCATGACTTACCTTGTGACTTTCTGCTGTTGCAATTTAAGAAGCTGTATATGTTTACTTAGGGACGCGGGTGGCGCTGTGGGCAAAACCTCAGCGCCTAGGACTTGCCGATCACATGGTCGGCGGTTCGAATCCCCGATCCCCGTGGTGGGGTGAGCTCCCGTCGTTAGGTCCCAGCTCCTGCCCACCTAGCAGTTCGAAAGCACTCTTAAGTGCAAGTAGATAAATAGGTACCGCTTTATAGTGGGAAGGTAAACGGCGTTTCCGTGTGCTGCTCTGGTGCCGGTTCGCCAGAGCAGCTTCGTCATGCTGACCACGTGACCCGGAAGTGTCTGCGGACAGCGCTGGCTCCCGGCCTCTAGAGTGAGATGAGCGCACAACCCTAGAGTCTGTCAAGACTGGCCCGCATGGGCAGGGGTACCTTTACCTTTTATATGTTTACTTAAGACCTACTGTGCCTGCCTATGTGAGATGCTGACACACTGAGGAATGAAGCAGATGCAATTTGATTTTAGCACTGAAACTACATTTTAGTGGAGATGCTTAATATCTCTCTCTGGGACCAGAGGCAGGGGAAAGTTTAAGAACTTAAACTCATTGCCAACAATATGTTACTTTGTTGTTTCGTAACATTTGTATTTTTCTACTTAGTATTTAAGACTGTGCAGTAAAGCTTTAAAACTTGTTCTTCTGGTGAAGAGAATTCATTTCTGCACAGGAGTCCAGATCAGAAATCTTGTTGTACAACTCTAACATAGTATAAATGGACAGAGCGCGTTCTTTTCTGTGAAAGCAAATGCTTCAGAATGCAGCAACTTTGTGTTCAAACACTTCCATCACTCTTAAACTTTAGAACATGGGAATACATAACCATGATCACCACCCAGCATGGTTAAAGGCTAGGGACAGTGGGAGTTGTAGTAGAGCCACATTGATTATCCATGTTTTAGAATGTCTCAAGAACTTGGACTACATAAGGCCTTAAATCTTTTGAAGTGTCTTGTAAATGTGAGCTAATGGGCCAAAAATGGAAAGAAGAGGAAGAGGGGGAAAAAATGAACACAGGTGGATGAAGAAGTGATAAGAATGAAAACAAAGCTGTTCATTTGACATGGCATTGACTTTGCTTGTGGAACCTGCTTAGAAAGGCCTTGCCTCGGGGGGTATTGCTCTGTAACGAAGTACATGATTTGTAAGTTCGCAAGTCGAAGGGCCCATCTTTGATCCCTGTTAACTCTGGTTAACAGATGTAGCCGAGACCTATGCATGACACTTTGAAGAGCTTCTGATAGTTAGGATTGATGGGCTAGGGCAGGGGTGGGGAATCTATGGGTCTCCAGATTTTGTTGGACTATGACTGCATCATCCCTGATCATTGACAATGCTAGCTGGGGATGACGGGAGTCTTACAGTATTTGGGAAGGTCGTGGGTTCTCTAATAGCTTGACTAAGTAAAAGGCAATCTCATAAGGAAACAGGATAAAAGTGGTCTAGAGCAGGCTCATCTCTGTCATGCAGGTGCGGAACAATATTCAAAACCATAATCTTGTATTAGGTGATATCATCTAGTCACCCTTGCAATTAGTGATTATCTTATACTCTGATGCACAGAGGCTGATATCATGCATGTTTTCATCCTAGCTAATGCAACCATGGTGGGGGCAGCGGGTATTCTTATTCATAATTTCCAGCCCTTTCGTGAATCAGAGGAAAATATAATTTGGTTACTAACCACATGGACTCAATAAGAACATGTGATGGAGAGGTTGAACCTGATACCTTTAGATAATAAAATGTCTTACTACCTTAGTTCACAGTCTAAGGATAAATGCATTAAATAAATGTGATCTTCCATATTTTAATTTCGAATAAACATTGATGCAGAATATAGAATAACATACTCATTCACTTCTAGTTTGGGATCCCCCCCCCCCCAGAATGAGGAACTTGCTGCTTTTAAAAAAACCTGAGATTGTTCTGATTTGCCATGCATTTGAAGCCATGTTCTGCAACATGCAACCTCAGGCTCATGGGTTTCTATTACACCATTGATTTTATTTGAAATATTTGACCACAACTGACCTATAAGACACTGTAGGAAAATGACCCAGCTGGTTATTCTCCTCATCCTGGCTGAAATTTGCTTTGTCCACTCTCTTTAGCAAGATCAGCGAAGTGCTTTGCACACATGCTTAGACAAGAGGTACAAGGAAGATTTATACATAAAGGTGTCAGACAGTCAGAAACAGACCACTGAGAAATGAGTGTTTGAGAACCTGTGTCTTTCTTAGAAACCACAGTGTATGATGATGGTTTTGTAAACCTCAGTGCCTTAGTGTTAAAAGTAAGAATTATGACAACCTTGCAGAGAACTATTGCTAACCATGGCATTTACTTAGTATAAAGATCACATATTGAGTCAAACAGCAGGATAATTAATGATCCTACATTTTTTTCAGATCCCGCAGTCCCCAATCCTAATTCCTTGTCTGTGCCATGTACACTCCAATCCTGATCATGTTTATTTGGAAGCTAACTACTCTATTGATTCCAAAGGAACTTTCAGATTAGAAACATTGGATAGCAATCCATTGTACTTTCCTTTAATTAGTTACTTCCCATTTTAATAGCTAAATTTTAGTGCCTTCTTTAAAAAACAACAACAAGCAGGCGATCAATATTAAAACTGCTCTCAGAGCTCTCAATCAAAATAAAATTAAGCACTCGGGTCCTCTTGAAATATAATGTGACTTAAGTGCTTAACCTTGTTTTTAAGTTCTAGTGATTTAATGTTTTTGCATATTCTGTTCACTTTGTCCCATCCAGCAGTCTGTTCTGGATGGAAAAGCTCAGTTGCAGATTTATTGTACACAGCAGTTACCATTTATTTCAATGGAGAGACTTGATCCATATCTTTGCAGATAGGACGAAATATTGGATGATACATCTCCCCTGAGCTGACCCATCACATGGAGGAAATTGAGTTCAGCCAACACCTCCATGTTCACCTGATGTGCCAGCCCAATGTTCAAGTGTGTAAAATAACAACAACAACAACAACAACAACAACAATATCTTCTTTTGTGCTTTAACATATCCTAAGTTTTAATTGTCCTTGTTGTCTTTGTTCTTTTATCATAGCTGGTATTCATCTTCTGTGAGTTGCTTTGAATATTGTTTTCATAGAAAAGCACCCTATATATGTTCTAAATACATACTCTGTTAGGATTTATGTCATGTTCTTCACTGACTCTTTCTGTCCCATCAAGAAATTAACCTAAATAACAATTTCATTAGCTTTCTGCTTTGGAACAATGGCTTAGGCTCTGCATAGCTGTGTAATGTGATCTGATACTTTATTATGTTTTTAACACCACCATTATCTACAGGAAATGCATATTTTTAAACATTTGCCAAACTCTTGGCAGTGCATCCTAACTGGGGGAAAATGATAGTCCTTGTATTCTTTAGTGATTGTGGTGGAAGGTATTTGGAAAACTGGCACACCTTGTTTTTAAGAATGCCAATAAAGGCCAACCTGAAAAAGTGTCCAGAATAAATCAGTCCAAAATTAAACAATTGAACCCAGTTAATAAGTTCTCTTAACAGTTGAAGATCCAAGTGAAAAAAACACCATACATTTGGGTACCTTACTAGACAGCTGTTGATGTCCACAGCCTAGAGTGATGGGTGCTGATTTGGGAGATTTCACATTCCAGCCCTGTCTTGGTTGTGGGTGGTTGTGAACAACTTACTATATCTCAGCCTCAGTTTCTCATCTGCAAAATGGGAATATTACTCAACAGGGCCAGACTAGGGAGAAAAGGGCTTTTGCATAGCAATTGTTAAAATAACTTTGTGGGGAGGGTATGAGCAGAGCTTTTCCTTAGACTAAATTATTGTTACATCCCATACAGCCTAAAAGCAGAACTTATGGTTTCACAAAAAAAATGGCCTTTCCTGTTTGGTGAAAGTACCAAGAATTCCTATTTACCCTCCCCAACATGGACACTGTCAAAGAGCAAAATAATAATGATGAAACCTGTCTTTTATTTCTTTGCAGGTCCCCCTCCCACCATTGTGAAAGAGTCTTCTCTTGTTCTGCCTCTTTCTCAACCCACGTCAGAATTTCTGTAGGGTTGTCTAGTTGAGTTAATTTATCTGTTTATTTTTTAATTTTTTTATTGATTTTAACATATAAATTATAAAACGTACCACAAAACTTATCACTTATACAATCTTTTTAGACTTCCCTCAGCACCTCTGATGATCCACCGTTTTAACCACTTATGCATTTCTTAACTTTATATTGCTTTTACATCTCTTAACAAATCATCCTTCCTCTTCTCATTTTTGCTATACTTCCAATAATACTCCTCACAAAACTTCTTGCAAACCTACAAATGTCGTCTGATCATCACAAATACTTTTCAGATAGTCCCTGAATTTACTCCAGTCTTCTGTGAATTTATGGTCCCGCCGGTTTCAAATCCTTCCTGTTAGTTTATCTAGTTCTACATAGTCCATTAACTTCACCCTCCATTCTTCAATCGTCGGTAATTATTCTTGCTTCCATTTTTGGGCCAGTAATATTCTTGCTGCTGTTATTGCATATAAAAAGAGCTTAATTTATCTGTTTATGGTGGCCATGTGAAAGGTGTGTAATTTTCTTCCCATTAAACATTTCCTCAGCACTCTGCAGCCTCCTCAGCTGCCAGCACTTCCTTGATCCAAAAGAGCCCCATAGGAGACGTTCCTCATTATATTTTCCCCTGAGCACTGACTGAAACACCGGAAGTCAGAAAGGTTGGCTACCAAGCATCTGAAGCAGACTGGGTTGCCGATTTTCTTTTTAAAGTCCTTCCTGAATCTTAAAAAAAGGATTTCCACACTGATTTCTTTCAAAGTAAAAGATTCCACTAAAAACAACAACTAACTGCATGGTACACAGCTTTGCCACATTCCTATGCTTACAGTAAAGACCAGCTGAGTACATCATGGGGTTTTCAAGAAATAAAGGCACCCAGGAAGGCTGGGGAGTGAAAGCCAGTGGAGAAATTATTTGTAAACCTAATGAAAGGACACTCACAAACACCCCTTGGACACCTTGAAAGTAAGGTAATAACAAGAACCATGCACCCAATTCATAAGAATTTAACTGAATTTTTCACTTCTATGATTTTTCAGTTGCAATTTCATATTGTCATCAATTGATGGAAAATGGTTTTTTTTAAAAAAAATTGTTAGGAAAGCAGGAGGAATTTTTTGGCACCACACAAGGGGAAAGTGTTACACCAGTTCGTGTCGAAAGTGTACAAATAGCTACTGGATTAGATGTTAACAGGAAATAAAGAGACAATTTCCCCCTTCAATAGTAGCTCTTCCCTTACAAAACTTTTTAAAGTATTCTTTGTAATATATATGTGTGCACACTCGTGTGATCTGGTGAATACTTGAAAGCAGAGTTTTGTAGTTACCCTTTGCAGTTAAATGTAGAGCCACAGGAGACTTGAATGAAATTCGAACAATACAGCAGGCAGACCAGCCATTCCTGTGGTTTCTCCCCTTCTTATTTGCTTAATTTGATTTTTGTCAAGCACTCACTAACATTATAAATCTCTCAAGTGAAATAACAATAATTTGCATGTGTTAACACCTTTGATTAAAAAGGGGGAGGAAGAAGGGAGAACATATTCTTTCCTAGTTTTATGGTTTCTTAATCATAAAAACCTGTTTCATCTCAGCACAACTGCATCGCCCTGTTTGTAATTATGGAGACATCACTGTAGAATTTAAACATTAGTGGAGAGAAAACACTTCTGCGATATGTCCTGGTTATTTTGCATCATTTGAAGTTGCATCATTCAAGTATTCCCCAAGCCTAATGACAACTTATTTATTCATGCTTACCTCTGCTTTGGATAATTTGAGAAGGGATTTCTAGTTGTCTTGCAAACAGGCGAGGGACATTTTTGCTGACACCTTTTAGTTAGCATTATAGGAGGGAGCCCTGATTTATTGCACAGATCAACTTAGCTTTATGATATACAACCTCGTATTACAACCATGCTTCCAATCTCCCAATTTCCAAAAGTCAAAGAGGATAAGACAGTATGCAGGTGCAGGACAAAATAAATAAATAAATAATATTCATGTGGTTTTTAATCAACAGGACCTGACCCCTAATGACTGGTGAAAAATCACTTTTCATTACTTGTGATTTGCAGATGGTGGAAACTCATTCAAACTAATTTGATTTCCTTTTTTAAAAAATAAAAAATTCCAGCCTCCACCCCTCTGAGCCTTGTGGGCGAGTGTGATTTAAATAGCTGATGAAAAACTTCACTGCAATAAAGCATGCTCAGCTGCTCAGGATTTTCCTATCTTTGTAAAAGAATCTGATTGCAAATCTGATGCATTCTGAATGGATCAGAAGAGTTTGAAAAGGAGCAAGATCAAATCAGACAGATGTGTAGGTCTGTGGACTGGGGTGCACATCTCCCTTTCCTTTCCCCCTGCTAAACAGATGTTTGACAGGGGGGCATAGCTGGCCTGCACTCCCCCTCTCCAACAGGGAGGCTGATGTCAGGAGGGCTCAGTAACCTTTCCCCTAACATGTGGGTTTTGTGCCTACATGGAAATTTCAGCATGGGTGCATTTAAATGTTGTTTTCCACCTGCAGTATATAAAGTGGTATAGTTTCACAATGATTGTACCACGTGCCTTTGCTTGAAGATCTTCACAAACTGCAGAGAACGTCCTCTTTCACTGATTTCCTTTTATATAGGAAGTATGTGCCAATGATGTTATGGGTTCAAAATGGAATTTGGTCCAAGAGATCTGTGAGTGGAGGCCTTCTCCTGGAGCATGGGGGTCTTGGCTCTGCTCCCACAAATGGAAGAAGCAGGAGGGAAGATTATTTTCATGAACTAACCCTGATGTTCCTTGAATGTCAGAACTCAGTTCTGGAGTACTGGGGGCCTGAAGGATACAGAGATGCTGGAATGTGAGCAGAGGAAGGTGACTAATATGAAAAGGCGACTAATATGAAAATATTATGAGGAACAGTTGATGGTTTGTTGGGCATGTTTATCCTGGAGAAGATAAGATTGAGAGGAGATATGATAGCTATTCTCAAATATTTGAAGGGCTGTCACATGGCCCTTCAAATACAAGAAGGGATATTGAAACTAAACATTAGGAAGAACTTTCTGGTGGTTAGGAGCTGTTCAGCAATGGACAGACTACAGTGGTGCCCCGCAAGATGAAATTAATTCGTTCCGCAAGTTTTGTTGTCTAGCGAATTTTTCGTCTTGCGAATCACGAAATCCCATAGGAATGCATTGAAAATCAATTAATGCGTTCCTATGGTCAAAAAAAGTCCAAACAAAGCCAAATTTGGTACAACAACAGTTTATTAACTGCTCTTTAAAGTCACACATACTGTAAAGAGCAGTTCAAAAATTGAAGGGAAAATAAATTAACTTTATAAACATGACAGAAAAACATTTAAAAATCAACAAAGTGTACAGTACATTTTCTAAGACTCTGGGGGACCACTCGAAGAAGGCTCCTCTTCCACTCTTTGCTTCTTGCTCAAGAACCTGTCCATAGTCTGCTGGTTCATCCGCCTTTTCAGCACCTCCCTGAAAGGCGACATGACCCTCGTATCAAAAATGTTCCCAACAAAAGGTGTTTAAGTACACCTTTCCTAAGAAACCGGAGGCCTTCCTCTTGGGCATTGTCGGCCAAAGGGTGTTAAAGAAGGATAGAACGTTCTTTATGTATGCAACTACAGCAGCAAGAATTCTTATCGCCAAACATTGGAAGACTCAAGATTTGCCCACACTGGAAGAGTGGCAAACGCAACTGATGGACTATATGAGTAGAATTATTAGTTAATGATAATTAAGAGTAATAGAGAAATTAAGAAATGCAGAATAAGTGATAAAGAACGGAAAATCATCAGAGGTGTTGACGGAAGTCTAAAACATTGTATAAGCTAAGAAATTATGTTATATGATTGTTGGAAATGATATGTTTAAAAAAATCAATAAAAATGTTTATAAAAAAGAAGAAGAAAGAAATGAGGGAGATGAACATAGGCCAGCCCTGAATAGGCTTTTACACACACACACACACACACACACACACACACACACACACACACGTGTGCCCCCTTTCCTGTATTGTTATTCCCACAGGTCCCATATCCTTTGGCATACATGCCATACATACATTTAAAGAACACTTAAGCACATCCCCCCTTTCAAAGAATCATGGGAACTGAGTTTGTATGGGTGCTGGGGATTTTAGTTCCATAAAAGGTAAACTGCAGTTCCCAAGATTCTTGGGAGGTCAGTCAGACACGTGCTTAAACATGGTTTAAATGCATGGGGTGTCGAATCATATTGTGCTGTCTAATTTCTTCCCGTGTTTGAAATGGGGTGTGTGTGGAATTTCCCCACATATCAAATTGTCTAGTTCCCTTTTTTTGTTTCTTCTTCTCTTTCCTGTTTTGTTTTCTGCCTGGAATCTTTGGAAGAAAATGTGCAGCCTCCTTCTCGCTAATGAACATGTGGAGCTGCATCACACGCAGGGGAACAGACGTGCATCAGTTTTGCCACTGAGTAATCTGTATTATAATTTGTTGTGACATGATGTGGCCAGACATAAAGACTACACTTAATTTATGTTTATTCATTTTACATCTTGACATCGCACCCAGAAGCCTGCTGTATTATCAGCTAATCTTGGTGGAGCACTTTAATTGCTCGGCTGCTTTTCATGTTTGAAGTAGCCTGTGCATTTCAGGCATAGCCAGCACAGAACCCAGGAATCTGATTTTAATTTATGGAATGAAGAACTTTTTTTTTAAGTATGCTTATATGCTAACTCCTAAGGCCTCACAAGCCACATGCTATACTCACATTGGAGCAAAAATAACAGAATGGTCCAAAGTAGCATTGCCATTAAATACTGTAAGAGGCAGCACACACACATATTCTAGCTATTGGTATTGCAAGGCAGAGGTTGCCAATGGGGTGCCTGTGGGCATATAGGCATATACAGAGGTATTCCAGGGTGCCCACAGAATCCCTTTCAACTTACAGAAGAAGAGGGGAATCTAAAAATCACAATTTTTTCTTAAAAACCAAATGTTCTCATCCCTCTGTGTTCAGCCTGGGGGTTATTTCCCCCTCTCCTCTTAAAGGAAAGAAGATCAAGGGGACAGAAGTGAAGGAAAGGAGGCTCAATGGCTGCTTTATAAGGCAGTTGCTGCTTCTTCTCCCTCAGCATTATTTGGAGCAACAGCGGTCTGGCCCACAGCACATTGCAACCTGAAGTGAAAGCAAGATGGCACCAACTTGCCTGGCTGTTGAATTTTACCTCAATACTGGCTGACTACGAACACTGCAACCAATAGTTGACCTCAGCTAGATCATTGCCTTGTTTGCGTGTTTCCTAGGTGTCTAGCTCTTTGTGTACAATTGCGTTGTTGTTTTGTATATTTATGGTTCCAACTAAAGGCCATTGTTCAATTTAAATATTTGTGAGCTTCATTCCACCTAAGGCCTGTAGGACGCAGAGGCAGAGGTTCCCTTTGCTTTTGCAAACACCTTTTCATGAATACTTTGCATCGCCTCTAATAACAAGCAATCAATTTATGTTTAACATAACACAGGAGAGCCTGCCGTTCGCCTCATTTAATTTCCGTGGGGGGGGGGTTGGCTTTAAACAATTAAACAAGTGTATGGCAGCCACCCACACCTTCCTCCTTCCCACTAGGCAATTCCCCACCCAGGTTTAGCCATAAAAGTTCAATGATGTGTAAAGTGAGCCTTGAGCAACATTATTAGATGCTATCAGCCTCTGAAAGTGTGTGTGACAAGATCTGATAATATGTTGAGGATCAATGCTTCTTTCTTGCTTTTCGGCTCCCTTGAAGAAAAAGCAACTGTCAGACCTAGTGAAGAGATCACAGTTGCTGAGCAACAAGAGCAACATAAATATGCTTTTGCATCAACTTGGAAAAAGGAAAATATATGCTTAAAAAAAAAAAGCCTAGCAGAAATGAGACCCATTGATTGGAGGGCAGGAGGAGAGTGAGAAAATATTTGAACCTGAGCGCTGTTAACACAAAGATATTAGTGACACCTTTCAGCAGAAACATAAGATGGGCTGCACAGCTGTAGCATTCCCTCCACTTTCTGCTGTTTATTGTGGCACAGCAAGTGGAAAATAACCGTGTTGCCCATACAGTTTCTATGACCCATAAGAGCAGACGCTGTTTTTTGTATTTGAATGTCCTGGATTCTTGTTTCATGTGCTTTTATTTGGCTGTTTTTTTAGTTCTAGGTTGTACTTTTGTTTTAACATTACTGTTTGTTTCTATGTTGTACAACACAAAATATTAAGCAGTTTATAGATGCTTGTAAACAAACAAACAAATCATAGCCTCACATTCTCGGTCCATCTAGGATAACACTTAACCAAGTTAACATGCAGGAATACAGAAATGGGCTGGCTTCACTGGCTTCTGTACACAGAAAGAAGTGAGAAAAAGAGTGGAGATGAAAGTCCTTGAAATAGACACAAACTCCCTTTGTCCCTTTCTGATTTGTATACCACTTCATATTTCAACAGGAATCTTGAAGCAGTTTACAGCCCCAGCCAGCCTGGTGAATGTACAGGGATATTGGGAGTTGTAGTCCAGAACATCTGGAAGGCCACATGGTCATTACTCTGGATTTAATTAATACTATTCACTTGCTTTGCACTGAGTAATTGCTTCTTTTCTGCCTAATTCATGAAAGAAGAATGAAGAGAGTTTTGCAGAGAGAAGTGAATGAATTCAATGAGCAAAACCTATTTATTTATGGAGACGTATCCACAGCGGGTGGCACTGTGGTTTAAACCACTGTGCCACTTGGGCTTGCCAATCGGAAGGTCGGCGGTTTGAATCCCCACGATGGGGTGAACTCCCGTTGTTCGATCCCTGCTCCTGCCCACCTAGCAGTTCGAAAGCACGTCAAATTGCAAGTAGATAAATAGGTACCGCTCCAGCGGGAAGGTAAAATGGCGTTTCTGTGCACTGCTCTCGTTCGCCAGGAGCGGCTTAGTCATGCTGGCCACATGGCCCAGAAGCTGTCTGCAGACAAATGCCGGCTCCCTTGGCCTATAAAGCAAGATGAGCGCTGCAACCCCACAGTCGTTCACGACTGGACCTAACGGTCAGGGGTACCTTTACCTTTATCTTTAACCAAAAATAAAGCATGGAAACTGAGTGCTTTGATGTAACAAAAGAAAAAAATTCTGAAACAATTTCTGGAATGATTCTCTTCATTTTTATATATCACAATAATATTTTGGGTAAACATAAAGCAAACGTCATAATGATATACCTCTTAAATTTAGTAATTAGTGTCTATTGCTGCTTTGCTACTGCTATGAATGTCTTAATATAACATTTACCAGCTTCAACAGCTTCTAGCATGCTTACTGAAGGAAGAGGCCTAAATGACGTTGATGCAACTTGAAGCCCCACCTTAAATGCCGCTTTAGTGGGAAGTTTTGCAACGAATCCTTAAAAGCATAAACAAGGGGGGAAATAGTGGTGGGAGGTTAAGGGGAGGAGAAAAAAATCAAACAGCTCCATCTTGCACCTAATTCAATCCATTTAGAAGCTCTCTGCCTAAGCCAAGGATTACTGGTGATACCATCTACTTCAGGTTGCAGTGCCTAAAGAAAGCATCCCTCTTATTAAAAAATGGAAAAAGACAAAGTTTAAAGCCAAATAATTCAGGCTTGCATAAATCTTTAATAGGACCTGCCCTCTCAGGATTGGCTGTGTGTTCTTTTCTCTGCCCAAGGGAAACACAATATGTCTTAGAAGAGAATAATAGTAACTCCATCTTGTGTGTTATATGATATCTTCAGGTAATCCAGAGGATTTTGCCTTTGTCTCCCATAAACACAAGGCCACCCGTGCATACAGTGTCCAGGCTTTTCCAGACTCCTCACCTTAGCAGGTGACACCCCAGAAGATGGACGTGGAAGAGTTAGGTAGCTCATTGCTAGAGGCAAGTTTCCTCTCAAGGCTTTGGGGAAATATGAAACAAATCAGGCAAATTCTGTCTTTGCAAGAACAAAGTGTGACAAGCTGTCCTTCCAGTTTGCCAGAGCTTTGCAGACATGATTCCTTGCCATTGTTTCTTATAGTAAATTAACGGAGTCTGTTGCATATGAAAAGTAGAGAGTGTTGGAAGTCGCAAACAGGCCAGTGTTAATATATTGAAATTGGCACAGCCCTGAATTTTTAAACTGGGAAAGTGTGATTAAGGCTGGAATCCAAACTACATCTACTGAAAGTAAGTCCCATTGAATTAAATAGGGCTTACTCCCACCCAGGTGAGTGGGGTTAGGAATGCAGGCTAAAATTCTAATTCCAATAATAATGCTAATGACAATTTCTGTTCTAAAATCTTATAAAAGATTTCATGTACTGAAATTTTAGATGTATATCACCAAGGCAAACTGGGTTGAAATTCCTACTCAGCCACAAAGCTCTTAGGGTGACCTTGGGTCAGTAATAATTTATTGGCCTCACCAACCTTACTAGGTTGTTGTAAGAATGAAACTAGACAATCCATTCATGTTTTCTAGAATTTTTTTTCTCCCCTTCAATGGGATGGTAATAAATAAATGAATGCCACAAACAAATGCAAACAAATTAAAAGGGAGGGGGGAACTCAACTCAGTACATCGCTACAGAGGAATTTGGCCTCAGAATCAAATAGCAATTTCTGTTTTCTTTTCTGAATAGTTTCGAACATCCTTCTGTGATTTGGGGGGGGGAGAGAAATAAAAATGCTATTCAGTCACAATCTCACCTGTTGATATTCGCCACAGAAAACATGCCTTGAGGTTCTTCGACATTTACTTCCAAGTTACGCACCTATTGATGGTGGGGAAATGCAAAACATGCCCGTGGCTTTGAGATTTGGAGGCTAATTCTCGAGTTTGTTCACAAATCTGGTTTAGAGATTTGTGTCTTTCTGGCTTCTCGTAGATGATTTCTGTGACCTTCTGTCAAGGCTGAGCTGTGGGCAGCTGTCAGAGCCAAGCCAACAGCTGGGAGCCAGGAGCCAGGAGCCGAGCCAGGAGGTCAGCGCTGAGTAATAAGCCAGAACGTACATCAGACCACATCAGACCTTGTTGGTTAGGGAAAGTCCCAGCCAAACCAGTGCTGTGCTGAACATGTCTGCTGCATTTTTATTTCTTATCATTCTCCATCAATAAATGGGAAAAACAAACTGCATTAAGAAATTATTTGGGAGGGAGAGGAAATTTCAGTGAAAAGTCTCACAGGTAGGGAGTAGGGTTAAGATAATGAGAGTAGCCTGCTGGATCAGGCCAGTGGTGCATCTAATGCAACATCCTGTTGTCACAGGGGCCAGCCAGATGCCTACGGAAAGCTCACAAGCAGGATCTGACGGCAGGAGCACTCTCCCTTGTATCTATGTATCCCTCATGAACAGAGGCCTTGACAGGTGACATTTTCCCCTACTCAGTCTTTCTTGGGGATCCATTGTCTTCCCCTATCTACCCTCCTTGATGCAAGCCCATGGAGATTGAGCTCTCTCCCAGGGAGAAAATGTTGAAGCCTCCAAAATCTCTTGGCAGGGAGAAAAAACCCACCCCACCCCCAGTAATGACCCTTGGGGAAACAGGATCATTGCTGGGGAGTGACATTTAACACACCCCAGTTTTTTTCTGGGGAGTTTTCACTACCCCTTTAACCTCTGCAAGTCAGTGGATAGATCCCTCTTACAGGGATTCACCCCCCCAAAAAAAAAACCAAGGAGAGGGGTGACATTTTTACCACCACAGCCCACAGTCTTTCTTGGGGGTCTTTGCTCCCCCCCCCCAATCTGCCCTTCTGTGATTACTATTGTAAAATGATCAAGTCAGCCCTTGTGGGAGAACCATTGAAACTACCGTTCTAAATTTTGGAAGGATTCATCCCATCAGAAGTGGTGACCATTCCTGAAAAAATGAATCCAATTATAGCAGAAAATGAAAATGCTATATACTTCGTTTTCTTCTTTAGAACAGAACTTTAAAGATGCCTTGCATGAAAATGCCTAGATACATTTGCCTATGATTTGACAGGTTTAATCAACCCTGGAAGGACTTCTGTGCCTGTAAATATCGTCCACTTTGGCCAAAAGAGGGAAAGGTTAAATGTTCATTATAGTGAATGGGAAACACAGAACTTCATTTTATTCAGAGCAGGTTGGAATCCACACTACAGAATGAAGCAGAGAGAGTACAGAGTGACTCAGAAACAGACTGGAATTTTTAAAAACCAAAGTGAATCTTGGGCCGTGTGCATAACACTAGGACCAAAGTTCCCTTCCTCTGGTGACAGGACTTAGTCTGTTAATGTTCAGAGTCCTTCTGATGGTGGAAGGTCCTTCAATCAGTGGCAGGGACTCTTTGGTTCCAGTCCATCCCAATGAGGGTTATCCCAAGACATTATGCTGTCTGAATTGGAGGACAAGGTTGGCCCCTTCCACTATGCCAGAAGCCAATGAACTAGCAGTTGAATTGTACTTTCACACTGGTGATGAGACAGCATCAACCACAACATCCACCACTGATGGACAAACAGCTCTGCACCTCAACAGAGATGAATGGCCATGGCCCTCCACATCTCCAAGGATCTGGTTCCCATGAACCAATTCACAAATCTTCTAAAACTGTGTACTTGCTATAGTGCAAGATAAACTACCTTCTTTTAATAGAAAAGGGGCTATTAATTAATTAATGTGTCACTGCTGCATGAGACACCCATAGTAATAACTGCATGGCAGCTGATTCCTAAATGAGTCAAGTCTTAATAATAAGATCCTTATGTTTGTGGTGACACAATCAATAAAACAACAATGGTGACCCACTTTATGATATATTAATTTTATGATTTATTTATTGACCACTGGCAATTCATCTTTGTGAGTGTGTGTGTGTGTATGTGTGATTTTTCTTTTTTCTTTTAATTTTAAAGAAGCCTTCAGCTTCAGTTCAGCTGCACCAGGCAAGCTGAGGGAACTGTGATCCTGAGTCACTAAAGCGTTAATGGAGCTCATTATCTCTGAGAATATTCACCATTCTCTGCTTTGAAGCAGACAACTCTATCATTCGTTTAATAGAACTCTGCTGGAAATCAAACACATTTTTTATTCAAGGGAATGATTACTGTGTCTTGTTTAATTCTCGCCTAACAAATGTCAGCACTAATGTATTACAGATTATTCAGTCAATTTGATGGTTCCAGGTGAAAGAAAGGAACACAAATCTCTTTCTTTAGTGTAAAAAGGGTCAGCTGGATGACTTTCCACTGCATGAGCTGAGATGAGGCTTGACATGAATCAATCAATCAGGCTCAGTTTTACAGTTATAGTGCCTAATGCCTAAACATGAGCATATGGGTGGAAATTAGCACCCGATTATGGGCATACATGATCTTCCCCTGGAAGACAATAATATTGGCATTAAGCTCCTCAAGAGAGAAGATGCTGCTGGTTTTTAATATGTCTTAAATTATGTCAGGAAAAACACTGGAACATCACACAAAAGCCACAGTCGGTGTATATTGCTATCTCATAGAGCTGGAGATCTTTACAACAATATTGACACAAGAGCAGGCAAGCAAATGTCAGCCAATATAACATATGAAATACTTAACGTAACCAATTTTCAGCTGTCAATCAGCAGGGAATAATGACTGATGCAAGGAATCAATACACCACAATTGAATTCCAGCTCACAAACTTGTTTCGTTCGGCGCTATAAAAGACTGTCAAATGTCACACCCCAAGAGATGCAACAGGATTCCAAAGATTTATTTATTTCAAGCTCCGAAGTCTATTAGCAATAGTGCTCCTCGCGCAAGTGGAAAAGGAGTTTTTGATGGCACTACATTTTTAGCAATGACAATTCATTCTTTCTGGAGCCAGTTAATAATGATGCCAGCACTAAGTTCTATTTTCCTTAGCCATTTGCTGTATCCTCTAATGAGAAATCATATGCAATCACATGTGATTAAATATGGATTTCAAAACCTAACTGATTACCTACTTAGCATTAAGTAATCTTCTCGGAATTTTTAAAATGTAAACACTGATAGAAATGAATGGGCTACAGAAGCAGGTGTCATTTATGAAATAATATTGCTTGCTTAGCAATTCTGTCTAATACAATATTACTCCCATTCGTACTATAGGACAAATTTGGGGTGGAAGGGGAGAGAGAAGAAACTAAAACAGGCAAACTAGATAGATGGGTTATTCCCTGCAAAGACCCCCCCCCCACCTTCACCGCACCCTACCCAGAATGAAGGACTAATTTTTAAAAAGAGATTTTCATTCCAAATGCTGAAAATCCATCTCTGGAAGTCTGTTCTTTCCCCCTCAAACTCCACTTTAGCCAGAAAGAAATACATGTATTTCAACAGTGCTGCTTTTGTTTTGTTGCATTCAATAGATTCATCAGAGAGGAGTCCTGATAATAGCCCATAGGATTGTTCCTATACTAACATTTGCTTCACAAGGAGATATATGCTTAAAGTAGAATGGGAGACACTTCCTGCTCTGCTAGAGTGTGATTAAACTAATATCACATGAATGGTCGGAGGTGTAATATCCATCTCATGTGTAGTTCTGATGATGCAAAAGCTTAGGATATCGGCATGAATGTGGTCAAATCGGGGTCCTTTATCTTAAGAGGGATGTGGATTGGCTCATTTTCTGAAAATATAAGCTGCATACAAATGTTGTATAGATCCCTCCCCCAATCCTTGCTTATTACTGTGTAATGTTTTATTTCATAAGTCTTCCCAGTAATATCAGTGAAAAAAGAGGCTGCTCAATAAGCTTAAGGATATGACCAGTGCTGGATTTAGGGTGGTGCAGGCAGTTCCCCCGAAGAGGGTGTTGAGCTGAGGGGGCGCTTGAGTTGCTGCAACTATGATGTAGTGCAAATATTATTTATTATTAGTAGTAGTAGTTATACCCCGCCCATCTGGCTGGGTTTCCCCAGCCACTCTGGGTGGCTCCCAACAGAATATTATAATTAATAATAAGAGCACTTGAGAACATGTGCAGAACAGAAGGCAAGATGGGTGCCAAATTTTGTCCTTGCTCAGGGTGCCGTATTACCAAAGTCTGCCCCGATATGACCCACACTTATTGTTATGTAAGGCAAGTTATAATTGGGGTGAAATTTACTATACAGAAGGTGACTGTGGCAATATTTTTTTTTCCTTTTAAAAAATAATGCCTATTAAACAATCTAAGAGGGACTTGTTCCTGTTGTTAAGGGTGCTTTTTAAAGGCAAGCAAGGAAGGGTGGGGGGAGAGACAGAAGCCAAACTATTGTCCTTCTCCTAGATTCTCTTCACCAGGAGCGAAATAGGCAAACCGCAAAAGTTGATATAGGAAGACCACTAGTGTGTTGTCTAATTTCAACCACTGAAACGGCTGTGCACTCTGTGACTTTATGAGGGAATAGGATTACAGGTCACAAGAGCGTCTTTATTTCCCACCTGTAGCTTCTGACAACATTTTATTAAGGATTTTCCCATCTTCAGTCTCTGACCTACAGGGACAACATTCTAACAGCTGTTGCCGGACCCTTCCCCAAATGGCATAACGACAGATTAGCAGGTTCGGGAAAGCAGTATCATTTCATAAGGACTATCATTTATGACAGCCCGCTAATATTTTTACAAGGCCTGTAAGATGCATCATTTGCTCAACAGAAGCAAGGAGCCTTAATGCACTTAAACATTTAATATATCTTAGCTGTTACCTTTTTAAAACAACAACAACAACAACAACTTGATGCACTCTTGGTCCTCTAATGCTTTCTTGTTCTACAAAATAAATCCCTTCATCCTCAGCATTCATAGTATATTGTAGTAGTATTGCTGGTACTGTTGATAGTAGTAGTAGTTGCATTTAAATACATGAATTGCCATCATCATATATTAAAGTCAGGTGGATGCAGAAAATATAAAAATGCAAGTAACTTTTTAAGCATAAAAATTGCAATTGCAATTAAATTAAAATTTAAAGTCTGCTGTAAAAAGACACCTGTGAATAGGGAAAGTGTTTAGGAAATAGGTAATAATACTATGGGGGTATTGTTTTATTGTATTTTTGTCTTACTATATTGCAAACCACACTGTGATCTTTGGGTGAAGGGCAGTATAGAAATTTAACACATGATAATAAATAAAATAATGAATGAAATTAGGTCTAATGCCCTCATTACAGAACAAAGTGAATTGAATGAATTGAATGCAATGGCTCCCTATTATTCACAGAAGGGCATCTGATCTAGTGGCCCCTCCACTTGATGGAAGGGGAGAGGAGGGGTGATGTTCTCTGTTCTGGGGACCCTCCAGAACAGCATGGAAGGGAACACAGGGAGTTGCAGGCAGGGGCAGAACAGAATCTGCAAAAAAATCCCTCTTCTTTCCCCATGTTGTAGACCTTTTTGGTGACTGTGGAAGAGTACCAACTTTTCCCAGAGTCTTTTGAATTAGTGTTGCTAACTGCATTGTCTCCTCTTTTTTCCATCATTCTGCATCATAATGAGAAAAGAAATTGCATTAGAAAATTATCAAAGGAGACAAAGGCTGGATCTACATCAATCTTTTAAATGTTATTCGATATAACGTTCTATAACATTTAACACAGTTTCCCTTTGCTGGTGGATCACTGCAGTGCCCTCTGGTGTCACATTTTAATAACACATTTTAACGTTATAAACCACAAGTGTAGATCCGCCCAGAGACTGTTGTTGAAACTCTCTTGGGTGCGGTGCAGAGTTTCTACTGTGATTATCATACATCTGAGCTGTCTGAGGAGTGTTTGTGAGTATCCTTTATATTATTCTATAAATCATTGCTTCAGTAGTCTAGCCTTCCAGAGGCAGCCCATCCCATTTTGCCCCTTGAGGCAAAATGTGAATGTGCCATCTCCTGCCCTCCCCACTCAGCTGCCTCTGCATCCTTCCGACCCCACCACTTCTGCTGCCACTGGAATGCCCTCCTGTTGCAGAAAGTCAATGAGAAGTAGATGTTCTGCAATGCCTTGCCACTTGCTGCCCAGGAATAGGGAAGATGACCAGCAATTCCGAGCACCAGAATTGCTGGGGCGAACAGGATGTGACCTTTTGTCCTTCCACGATTTGAAGCCACTGCTTCACTGTACCTAATGGTTGGGTTGGCTCTGTACTCTACACGCTGAAGCCTTCCTAGGTGCCCAGGGAAATAATGGTTGAGGTAAACAATAGGATGAATAAAGGCTGGTGATTTTGAAAAGTCTTTACATGGGCTTTGATGGCTAATGTTTCAAGTGCTCTGGCTGGAGGGCTCACCTGATAATTTTCCTTGTTACCTTCATGGATTTCACACACACATGATCTATATTTTGTGATGTTCTTGTAATTAGATTGCTGTTGTCTTGTTCTTTGTCTTGTTTTTTAATTATAAAAGCTATATAAGTCTTTCCTTACCACAATGTGCATTGGCCCCAAATGGTGACATCATATAAATCTTTTAAAACAAATAAATTATATTTCCAATATCTCCATCCAGTTGTGTTTCTGAGACTCTGGAAGTGAAAACTGTGGAGGACTCATAGAAAACTTGGTGGTGGGATATGGATTGGGGGCATAGCACAGGGGAAGGGGCAAGTATTAGACACCCTCTTCATCTGGGACTCATGGTGTTTTTTTCAGAAATAAAAATGTCAGGAGCCTCAACACAAAACCCCTATGTCATGTCTAATTTCACCCTTAAATATCTCCCCCCGCCCCACTAATGAATAAGACAAAATCTCCTAAGGTAAAATCTGATTTCCAGTTCTTTGCTTTCTATATTTTTTCAATTGAAGAGACAAAGAAAAAAAAAGAGAGAGAGAGATCATGGTCCTGAAGCCTAGGTGGGCCTAAGCTTAATAATACCATGCATTGCCAATGTCACCGTCATGTCATCATTGTTACGTGCATATTATGTGACAGATCTGTAATGGAAGATTATGGATAACTCCAAAAAAATAGTAGTTAATACAACAGTTTTATGCACTTACTGTGGATAAAGGCAAGGACTGTATCACTTTATTATTTGTGGGGTGGTGGTAAGGATATGTTCTTAAAGTCTGAAATTCAGATGATCTGCTTTCTATTGCCGTAACTGTGGTTTTCATTATAATAAGAGGTTCTTGAAATTATGTCATCATAATTGTAGCACAGCAGACACTGTTATGTCAACAGCTTTAATATTGTTCCATTCAGTTTGAACCAGTCACAGTATTATTTTCAGTGTAGGTAAAGTACAATTACACACACACACACACACACACACACACACACACACACTTAACCTGAAACCATTTGTTGTTGGGCTTAATGTGTTTAAGGACACTTCTTAATAGGAAGGGACACTAGAAGCTGCCTTATACCAAGTTAGATCATTTATACCAAGTTAGGTCCATTTAGTTCAATGTTGTCTGAAGCCACTGGCAAGTTCAGGCAGGGTTGTATTCCAGCCCTGTCTGGAGACTAAATCCATGGACTTTCATATAAAAAGAATGTGTTCTGCTATTAAACTACATCTGCTTGATCTCAGTACCTCAAAATACTGGTACTTTTAAAAAAGTATTGTTT
This sequence comes from Podarcis bocagei, assembly GCF_964188305.1. Taxonomy (NCBI): domain Eukaryota; kingdom Metazoa; phylum Chordata; class Lepidosauria; order Squamata; family Lacertidae; genus Podarcis; species Podarcis bocagei. The sequence continues at coordinate 54,769,825 of NC_138134.1, forward strand.
TAAACAACTATTGAATTATCGCTCTTTTTTGCCCACTACACATTTGAGCTTTCCTAAAGTTAAATATTTCATGCAATGTCCAATATCTAAGCCATGTTGTCCACTGTCTGAAATTCATTTATGTTATTTCATCTATTTAATAAAATTTACATATTACTTTATTACATATTACTGCTCATGGCAGTTTTAGAAATTCAGAGATTTATATATTTTATTTATTTACTGCATGTTTTTCTAGAGATGGTTCAGCAGTCTCTGAGCTCCAGCTTTATATGTCCGTAATCTGGAGAACCGGGTTCGTGTCACCACTCCTCCACATGCAGCTGCTGGGTGACCTTGGGCTAGTCACACTTCTTTGAAGTCTCTCGGCCTCACTCACCTCACAGAGTGTTTGTTGTGGGGGAGGAAGGGAAAGTAGGCTGTTAGCCGCTTTGAGACTCCTTAGGGTAGTGATAAAGTGGGATATCAAATCCAAACTACTACTACTACTACTACTACTACTACTACTACTACTACTACTACTATTCTTCTTCTTCTTCTTCTTCTTCTTCTTCTTCTTCTTCTTCTTCTTCTTCTTCTTCTTCCATTTTGCAAGAATCTATGTGATGGAACCAGACTGAGGTCACATTCACATTTAAAGCTCCGTTATACCACTTTAAACAGGCATGGCTTTCCTCTAAGAATTATGGGAGATGTAGTTTGTTAAGGGTGTTGAGAGTTGTTAGAAGAACCCAATTCCCCTCAGAGCCTACATTTGCCAGAATAGGGATTGGTGAACCACTCTTGGAATTGTAACTTAATGAGGGGAATAGAGGGTCTCTTGGGATGCTTAACAAGCTACAGCTCCCAGAATTCTCTGGGGAAACCACAACTGTAGGACTTCAATTAATCATAAGTCAGATTGTTTTCATGAGCCTACTCTAAGCATCCTACACCCAATGTAATTTGAAAAATGCGGAACTGTTAGGATATTTCCATTCTACCTTAAAAGGGAGCAGGCTTTGTGAGTCACAGAGTCTGCGTATTTCCTGTACACAGGATGTTTATGTTTTCTATTGCTTTCGTTTTTCTCTCTGTGTGTCAGAGACACTGAAGCAGGCAGTCATGTTTTTCTTTGTTCTGACCAACGCTGAATAAACTTGTAAATATGCTCTCCTGCGTGCATCTTTCACTGTGCATTATCTGCTGATAGAGCGTGCATTAGTTCTGGAATGTGGCAAGCTATTTCTGGAGCTCGTGTCGCTAATTGTTGATACTGCGTGTCTACGGGAGATCGATGGACGTCCTGAGACGACGTGGGGCCATGATGGACTTTGTCTCCCTGGCAGTATCCCAACTGCGTTATATGTTGGTTCTCAATAGCAGGATTTCTTTGTTAGTAATAAGTGGAGCAGAAAAGTACTGTTTTCATAATGCACCTAAAATATAATGTACACAAACATTTTAAAACCAATGCTTGAATGAAATATAATATTGAACATGATGAAGAACATGACAACACTGTGTTAGAAGACTGAAATCAGAAATCTCAGAAATCTGTCCTTTTCTATGCAGACACGATCTTGTGAAAAATATATGTATAACATCATCCCCAAAGGCCTACCATATACTCTCTAACATTCCTCAGATGAAAATAGGGACATTGCTCCCCCCCCACAACTGACCCTCCTCGACCCCTCCCCCATTTTTTGTCCCCTCACTGCAGAGCATTTCCTGTCAGAAGAAGGGAGAGTGCTACCACCACTACAGCAAAGGGTCACAACAAACACATTCTTCACCATCCTGAGGAAAACCCCTTAATCCCAATTTTATTTTATTTTCCTCCTTGGTAGATTTACAAAAAGAAAAAAACCCCCACACCTAAATAAATTACAGAAAGGGGTAAGATCAGAAACAGAAACACAAAGCATTTTTAAAATAAAAAATGTAGAGGAGAAATATACCAGCAGAAGTGTCCATAATGATATGTGGTTATTTGTGTGAGCAAATCATCGCTAGCAATCAACACCCATTTCCAAGAATGTGCAAGATGAGAAATCATCTATTTCACATGGCAGAATCCATAAAATGACCTCCTGTGGAAGAGTTTGAGATGTCTGAACTTATCCTCTATTCCTTCACGTGCCACTGTATCACCAAGCCTAATTGTAGCCACAAACTTACCTCATCTCCTATAATGTCTTCAGTTTCTCTCACTTAATATGCCCAACAAATCACCTAGAATGGATGAGCAAGTGCCAGACAAGCTCTTGCTGAGGGTCATGTCTGTGGTGTCCACTTACAGTATGAAGAGTTCATCCTATTCTATGAGATGGCTTTTGTTAGGAGAGCTTGCAGCTTGGGTGAGTTACTCTGAAAAGATCACTTACAATTTCTGGAGTTCAAAGGCTTTATTCATGCAGGAGCAGATTTATCTTGGCAGGAAGTATTATAGGATGAGGAGAGTTAAGAAAGAGAGAGAAAATAGCAGATAACATATCTCAACCCGTTGTGAGAGAACAACAAAATGGCTCAGCTTTTAGGAATTAACTTAGACAAAGAAGCTACAGAAGCAGTGCTCTCATGTGGTTTAAAGTAACACATGCATTAGCTAGAAGTTCAGTGAGAAGTAAATGTATTTGCTTTTCTCCAACAGTTTTGCCCAGTCCTGTATCAGAAGCAAGTCCATGGCATGATGACTGAATAATCTTTGCCCTGAAGTGCTGTCCTGAAGTAGCACCATTAAGCAATCTGGCAGTGGTAGTATATGTCAAAAAGCACAACAATGTTCTCTTTGTGTGCATTGGGAACTCTGTGAATTGTGGCTCATGTGTGTGCAAGTATTTGGAAGGGCTCAGCCACCCACATTTCAGATTATCATGAGTACTCTGCTACCATTTAGGCACCAAAGTGAGTGGCAAGATCAATTCCGCATGTTGTGCTCATTTAAGCAAAGAATATGGACATAAATAATGATGGGGCTTATGAGAACATTTGAAAATCTGGCTCTCTGCATGCATTTTGAAAAGAAAAAGAAAGCACAAAGTTATGTGGCCAGATTTGGCTAACAGAAATAGCATGCTGAACTGAAGCAGCATTACAAATGACTTTAACGTGAAGAGATAAGAAGTTATTTGCTCTTAAATAATTAACCACACCTCCCTCTCTCCCTTCACGTCTCTGTTCAGCTGTCAGGCAACCTGGAGGCCATGTTGCTGAAAGAACTTGCTTCACTAACAGCATCTGGATGCTTGGCAGATGCTACAGCCAGGGCTGAGGGTTTCTTTGGATTCATTTCCACACATCTGTCAGCGGTCAGACAATTTCTGATAGACTGTCTAGTCTGGTTTGTCCTCTTCAGTGCAATTTCCCTGTCAATCACCTACTGTTTATGCTCTTCATTTCGCTTATAAAAGTTGCATGGCATCAAATGTCTTCACAATGAGTGGTTGTTGTAGCAAAACAAAACAGATAAACCTGTGTTTTTCTTCATGTGCTTTATCCATTCTTGCCTGCTGCTCCACTATCACCTGAAATATCATTCTAAGAGCTTGAGTTGTGTGCCCAATTTCAAATCCCTGCTCATTTATGAAACTCTTTGGTGGCTTTGAATGACACCATGGAAATTACCAGAAATGGAAGGAGCTGGAACTCCAGAGGAAAGCTTTACTTAGTCCATTCATGCCAGGACTGCCCATTGCTTAAGATGATGGTTCTCCCAGACATGAACTGTGAATAGGAGTACCAGACTGAAGTAACCGTCATTTGCACCTACATGACTGTAGCCAATAAAGCATTCTTTTTAGAAATCTGAGTTTTGTGGCCTGTATGAGAACATGAGAATATGGATCCCTGTGATGTAGATCTCTCCCCAGCCAGCCACATTCTGATAATGGGTGCAGGTGTGTGTGTAATAAATGAATTTGAATTAAAGGTCCTGACCTGTGTTGCTTTCCCTGTTTTAGATATATGCAAAAACCTTTGAAGGAATTGCATTTTTCCAGTTCCAGTTCCTGATCTTCAGCAGCAAAGTTGTTCAGAATGCAAGTTTTATTTGCTTATGTTTGTGCTGATATTCCCATGAGAATATCCAGATGAGAAAAATTAATCTGGATGTTATCACTCACAGTCAGATTGCCTTATGGGTTTTGTAGTTTAAGGTCACATAAACAGTAAGCTACTTGTGAATTTGTTTTAATTATAGACTGCTGCATCATGGGCTTTGCAGTACTTTGACTACATAAATTGATACAAACTATGTTTTGCTTCAAGTCATATAGCATCAGATTTCATAGTCTTGTATGTGAATAAACACACTGTCATTTTTTCAGATGAAATGAGAAATTGGCAATAAAAATAAAAATAAAATACCCCCCAAATAGCTACCCCTTTCCACCAGTGGTAGGTAGAGTTTCATGGGCAGAATTCCGCTCATAGGGTCCAATTCTTAGAATACATACATTTTAGGTTTGAACTACACCCTGTTGTTTCTGTTTTTTGTTTTGCTGAAAGCACTCTCCCACCCAATATGGATGGTTTTTATTCACGCATATTCAACAGCACATTGAATGTGCTTCTCAGATCTAGGTGCCCTGGGTGAAGCCTTAAATTGATTCCACATTGACAGCCAATATAAAAGCAATGGGGCTTTTTCTTGTGCCACAGTTATGCGAGATTATTCTTTTCCTGAACCACATCCAGAATTCAATAGAATGTGTTAGGTATTATTTCTGAGCATATTTTGAAAGAAGCAAGTAGTGGCTTCTCTAACACTCTTCACTAATCTGTTTTAGAAAGGCAAAATGACGTGGAATGCATTTATGATCGATTATGCTTTCAAAGTGAGGTATTTATTCAGCTATTTGTTTTTCCAGACTCTGCATGCCAGTTTGAACTGTGTGGTGCTCATGGAAGCCATGTAGCTAGGAGCTCAATGCACTACGAGGAGCAAGAAAACTCATTTTAAGAATATCACTACAATTCATTCTTTCCTCTATTGATCAAATCAAAGTGTGAGTGCAATTTGCTGTTTTGTATTTTGATTACTGTAATGCTCTTTTGGCTGCAATCCTTTATACATTTACCTGGGGATAAATCCCATCGAACCCTCAATTTCCCCCTTGTTTTTTGTTGCCTTTTTTTGATCAGTTGCAAGGGATTGTAGAAAGCAAGTGAATTGCATTGCCTACCTCTCCAGTCACCTCACATTCCCCATGCTCACAATGAAAGCCTAAATCCCTTCTCCACTGCCACCTTCACTTCTCCCACACTTATGAGGCAGCAGCAAAGTTTATCTTTGCCCCATCCTTCTTCTCTCACTCCATGCCTCCCTCATATTCTTAACTCCTCAATGTAAATCTCACCTCCATCACAAATAGGGATATAAGAAAGCATCAATTTCCAGTCTGGCGTGTGTTCACTGCATACAGCAATGTTTCCATTTTGCTGCAGTTCAGCTCCTGGCAAAAATACAATGCAAAAGGGGAGATGGGAACAGAGTTGACTGGGCTGATTTCCATTCCTGAAATGGTACAAATAAACAAACACCCACTGTCAGGGAACTGACATCGGAGCGAGAGGCGAAGGGGAGGCTCCCAGATGATGCTGGCGAAGGACCCAGCAGCAGGGGGAGAAACAGCTCAGTAGAGGGGGAAGCCAATCAGTGCAACACCAGGGATAAAGGGGGGCAGATGGGGGAATTGGAGAGAGGGCTCCAGGACTCTTCACTGGACATCAGTGAGGAGAGCCCAGGTCCTCCGCTACCCACGCCTACCCTGCGCAGAAGACTCCCGCGCAGTGAGAGGAGGAGGAGACTGGGTGTCAAACAACTTTTATGCTGGAAGAGGTTCAAGAAACGCCCACTGACGGATTCTGCCAGTGACTGAGGCAGCCACGATGAGAAGGGGCTGTGCAGTCAGAAAGGTTTAACAAGGCAAATTAACCGAGAAAGGCACCAGTTTACGCACGAGTAACTCATACCTATTACACCCACAATTTATGCTTCCATTCCCATTTCATGGAATTCTCCAACATTCCCTAATCATCCACACATGGCCCTTTTGTGACTTTTCTTCTCTCCAATCTCATAAACTTCTTTCACCATCTTGCTTTAAGAGCGCAATCATATGTGCATTTACTCAGAAGTCAATCCACTGGTTTCTATAGGGCTTCGTGCCAGTCACTTCAGCATGCATGGGATTCCAGCCTTTGCCTTTCTTCTCACCCTGCTTTGCCTTTTCAGCAAACTGCACCTACTGAACTGCAGTGCCCTTCAACCTCTGTAGTGGCTCTGCTTATTTCTGTAAGTTACTCTTGGCTGGTGGGTTGTGTTATGAGAGCCGTGCACCTACATTCACTTTTGTGATGACAATAAATGAGATACACAGAGACTTTTCTGTTTATTTCTTCAGCTGTTCGTTTATAGCAAATTTCTACTCAAACTTGTGAAATAGGGTTCATTTCATTCTATATGCCAAGAGAGTGAGGGAGCGCATTGAGGAGCTTTGACACAAAGAGAGAAAGGAAGAACAATAACGTGCCAAAAATGTGTTGTTATGATCTTTCGCATGGGGCACTGTCACTGGGAGGGGTCTGCACTTCAGAGTCAGTCTGAACATGATAAAGTACAAAAAGTACAGCTGCAGAGTCCCTTTGGATAGTGTGGCAAGACATATGGAAAACGTTTCCTGACTTATGAAAAATAATATTGGGGCAGAGCGTAGAAAAGAATTTGGGTCAAGAGGGTGGGGGGGAAATGGCATTTGAGCAAGCTCTTATACACAATCTTCCTGATAAGATGTAGGGGTATAAATCTAGTGCCTCCATGTAGAAACACACAATAATTAATATATATTCAGAATTAGATGGAGTAAGAACTGTGGATTTGGTTGTTCCACAAGCTCCATCCCAAGTAGATTGTATCTATAATGTTCGTAGGAACAATGGACGGAGGAGAGCAGCCTTGCTTGGGGCAGAAAACACACCATCCATTTCAAAAGAGGAACAAAACAGTCAACCGGCAAGCCACCTGCACAACAAAATACAAATACATAGATCAATAACAAGCATAGGTTCCAAAAATGGATGTGAGAAAGGACAATCTTGCTAGCATTGGGCCTTTTGAACATTAAGGACCATCTTCAGGTGGTATAGTAGGGGAATATGTTCATCCCTAAGCAACTAGAACTGGGGGACAAATTCAATTCAGTTTTCATTTAAAGACCTACTTAATTATAAGTTTCTGAAATAACACGAAAACTGAAACACACCCAATTTTGTCAACTTCTTAGAGATCTTTTGTTTTAGTAAGCTCTATATAAATTAGATTAAATAAAATAAAGTGCCCATAAAAATGCACGTATTAGTGAAAATAATGTACAAGAATGCTTTATTCTAGGGCAGGCATCCCCAAACTCAGCCCTCCAGATGTTTTGGGACTAGAATTCCCATCATCCCTGACCACTGGTCCTGTTAGCTAAGGATGATGGGAGTTGTAGTCCCCAAACATCTGGGGGCCGAGTTTGGGGGTGCCTGTTTAAGGGGAAATTGATTTGTGAAAATGTGATTAGACCAAATTAGCTACAAATGTGTATATTAGGAGAAATTCTCACTAAAATGCTGGTTAATTTTAAGCACTTTTTAAAAAAAATATCGCAAACTGATGTGGAAACAGAAAACTAAACTTAAGATTTGAAAGAAATGAGAAACTGGGAGAAATGGGAATTGACGGATTTACCCATCCCTACCTGCAACACAAGTGTTTGTTTTGGGAAAGGTATGTGACAGAAAAAAATAATCTGTGCTGTCTCTAAGAAATTAAAAGAACTAAAAAAGGGAAAAGGGTTACACGAGAGTACTAAGAACAAGGCATCTTTTTAAAATCAGAAAACAACACCAATTTAAATGACAGTATATTTTGTCATAGAAAGGAGAATCCTCTCATTCCATTAACTGAACAATCGCAGTCATCTAATGGTCAACTGTTGTAACCAGTTTTGACACTGTATAATTACATGTGGAAAACAGTGATTGATTCAACTTGCTAATTTAATGACTCAAATGGAGCATTTCAGAGTAAGCTGCAACTTTATGCTAGTTAATCTTTGTGGTGTGAATACTAGTGGGCAGCACCTAATTGCTGGCTACACAAGGGAGCCTGCTAGACTATTCATTAGATATTTGCTAGAAAAACCATTGTTGTTCAGACACAAGCAGCCATTTCCCTTGGAACACCATTTCAATTGTGTTGCTGTTCCCCCATATACTAAACTGAACGATAGCAGTGATGCTTTGTTCCTAGTCTGCCTACAACTACGGGCGATAGTCAATTAAGTTTTACACAGAGTAGACTCATTGAAATTAATGCAGACAACTTAGTCATATTCATTAATTGAAATGGGATGACTCTGAGTAAAGTGTAGTTGAATGCCACCATATGCTCTTTCTCAATCACATGTAACTTAACTGCTAAATTCCATCCACAATATATGAGTTTGCATCATGGAATGCCATTGCAGATACATGGCTTGTGATCTCACATAGGAAGAGGTCATTCCGGAGACTTGTGGTAACAGTGATGAAAGCACCACTCTTACTGTACTTTTCCGTGTACAGTAGTACCTCGGGTTAAGAACTTAATTCATTCTGGAGGTCCATTGTTAACATGAAACTGTTCTTAACCTGAAGCACCACTTTAGCTAATGGGGCCTCCCGCTGCTGCTGCGCCGCCAGAGCACGATTTCTGTTCTCATCCTGAAGCAAAGTTCTTAACCCAAGGTACTATTTCTGGGTTAGTGGAGTCTGTAACCTGCAGTGTCTGTAACCTGAAGCGTATGTAACCCGAGGTACCACTGTATAAGATGAGGACTTTTCCCATTAAAATAATGTTAAAAACTTGTCGTCTTATGCATGGGTAGTTCCGAGTGGGAACGGGTGATTGGTTGCTGCCGCGAGTAGGAGATTGTCAGTAGCAATTGTTCTGGTGATTGTTGGCTGTGTCAAGGGCTGCTGTTGATTGGCTGTTGTTGCATTAATTGGGTGGGCGACTGGCGGCTTCTGTGACGTGTGCTACTGGCAGCGTTGGCCATGCAGGTGAGTGAGCTCAACAACTATGGGCAATCTCCCCCCATTTTTAAAAATTTGAGTCCCCCCAAATAGGGGACGTCTTATACACAGGGGCATGTTATACACGAAAAAGCAAGGTATATAGATTCTGTGGCACAGGTGAAATTGAGCCTATTTGAGGTTTGGACGACCTGCTACTACATTTTGAACTTTCCTTGGTCCTGAACTATATCTTGTTGGGTTTCTATTCCTCTCACTGTGCAGAAATGTGGGATTGGTTCATCACATGTCTATGCATTCCAGCACCGACTGTTGGAATCACGGGAGCGGATGTTTACTGTACTCTGTTTCCATTTGTTTTTGCTTTCACTTCTGATTCCTCTCCGAGGAAGACCAGAGAAAGGAGACATGTTTTCTTTTGTTTTGCCTTATTCTTAATAAAGTAGTTTAGTGCTTACAACCCCGCCTAGCTCTGACTACGTTTATCTCTGCTGGACTCTGAATGTGTGCTCAAGGTCTCCAAGGCATGAGTCCCTATAAATCGTTGGGGAAGGTGGTTTGGAACTCCCTAGACCTGCACGCTGATGGGAGACACAGGCTGTAAACGTTCCTGTCGTATGCCTGAGCGGTTGTCCTAGCCCCCAGCCGATCCGACATATCTATGATATGTAAGTAAGATATGATATGACAGTAAGAGCTGTTTGACAGTGGAATTTGCTGCCAAGGAGTGTGGTGGAGTCTCCTTCTTTGGAGGTCTTTAGGCAGAGGCTTGACAACCATATGTCAGGAGTGCTCTGATGGTGTTTCCTGCTTGGCAGGGGGTTGGATTGATGGCCCTTGTGGTCTATTCCAACTCTATGATTCTATGATTCTGTGATTCTGTGATTCTATGATTCTATGATTCTATGAATATGTCACAATTGATGTGGTCCATGAGTGAGGCCCATGTTGGTCACAGGCAGTGCTTTTTTCAGGGGGTGCACAGTACCGGCACCTCTTTTTTCTTCTTGTTGTTAAAAAGTGTGGCACTTACTGTAACAACCTCATGGTGAGTACCAGCACCTATTTTTCTAGAGAAAAAAGCAGGGGTAACAGTAAAATCTGCCAACAAAGGTCCGTATAGTTAAGGCCATGGTTTTCCCAGTAGTGATGTATGGAAGTGAGAGCTGGACCATAAAGAAGGCTGATTGCCGAATAATTGATGCTTTTGAATTATGGTGCTGGAGGAGACTCTTGAGAGTCCCATGGACTGCAAGAAGATCAAATGCACCCATTCTTAAGGAAATCAGCCCTGAGTGCTCACTGGAAGGACAGATCGTGAAGCTGAGGCTCCAATACTTTGGCCACCTCATGAGAAGAGAAGACTCCCTGGAAAAGACCCTGATGTTGGGAAAGATTGAGGGCACAAGGCGAAGGGGATGACAGAGGACGAGATGGTTGAACAGTGTTCTCGAAGCTACAAACATGAGTCTGACCAAACTGCGGGAGGGAGTGGAAGACAGGAGTGCCTGGCGTGCTCTGGTCCAGGGGGTCACGAAGAGTCAGACATGACTAAATGACTAAACAACAACAACAACAGTAAAATCATATGGGATAGGCAAATTATACCTCCTTGGGGACAGCAGCATTGGCAGATGAATGATATGTGACCCCTCACAGTAGGAATGGGATCTGGTAATAGAAAAGCAAGAAGCATATTGCACAGTAACATATGAACTGGCTTTGTTTTCTGAAGGTCCTTTTTCCTCTGAAGGTGGGAAGGATGTCATTTCCTCTGAAGGTGGGAAGGATGTCATTTGTGAGACATGCATCGTACCCCTTCCAATCTGCGCCCCATCCCGAGAGACGAGGGTAGGGTGAGCAAGGATTACTCACCTCCTTCACTGGTGTTGTGCAATGCCAGGTCTATAGGCAACAAAACCGCTACCCTGCGAGATTTCTTTATCTCGCAGGGAGTTGACCTGGCTTGTGTGACGGAGACCTGGGTGCGCGAAGGGGTAACTGTTACCTTACGAGAGATGGCGCCCCCGGGTTTCTCCGTCCTCCACCAGTCACGGACTGTGGGCCGGGGGGGAGGGGTGGCAGTATTAATCCGGGAAAATTGTTCTTTCAGGGCTCTACCATCGCCATCGATCCCCGGCATTGAATGTGTTGGCCTAGTGTGGGGCTCCGAGGAGAGCTTGGCTGTCTGGCTGGTGTACCGGCCACCTAGCGCACCAGCAGCCACCCTGTCAGGCCTGCTGGAGGCGGTGGCCGGCTGGGCCTTGGAGTTCCCTAACCTATTGGTATTGGGAGACTTCAACTTCCACGCTGATGCCACTCCCTCCTCACAGGCTCTGGACCTGGTGTCTTCCATGGCGACACTAGGGCTCTCCCAGTTTGTTTCGGGCCCCACACATCAAGCAGGCCACACGCTGGATTTGATCTTTGGCGCCGGTATAGATGTGATCATGTCTCCTTCGATGAAGGTGCCATGGTCTGATCACTACGCTCTGAAAGCCAGGATTGACTTTCCACCCCCACCCTGCTTAGGTGGCGAGCCGATTTGGGCTCGCCCGCGGAGGCTGATGGACCCGGATAGATTCCGTCAAGCCTTGCAGGACCTTGCTCCCCCTGGCGACTCATTGACTGAGCTTGTTGAGGGCTGGAATACCCAGCTCCTGGCAGCCATCGATGAGATCGCACCTAAGCGCCCTCTGCGACCCCGCAGAAACCGGGCTCCCTGGTTTACCGAGGAGCTTCGGAAAATGAAGCGGGACCTCAGACGGCTAGAGCGAGTATGGCGGGGTGCCCGTGACGGAGCCTCAAGAACATCTTATAGGGTTTTTATGAAAACCTATGAGATGGCAGTGAAGGCTGCTAAGAAGTCTTACTTCTCGGCCTCCATTGCATCCGCTAGCTCTCGCCCGGCGCAATTATTTAGTATAATTCGGTCTTTAACGTCCCTTGAAGGACAGCCAAATTTAAATAACAATCTGACACACAGCTGTGAGGCATTTGCGAGCTTTTTTGCGGAGAAGGTCCTGTTGCTCCGCCATGACCTCCCTGCCAATTTGGATACAATAAAGGAACTGGAGGCCCCTCGACTGTCCTCGGGTCCAGTATTGGACCACTTTGACCGGATATCTCCAGCCGATGTGGACAGATTCCTCCAAGCTGGAAAGCCCACCACCTGTCCTCTTGACCCGTGCCCGTCATGGCTGATTAGAGCGTGTCCAGACGAGGTGCGGGGCCCCCTGGGGGATATCATCAATTTGTCCCTTGGCACCGGGATATTCCCAGGGGAACTGAAGGAGGCGGTGGTGCGTCCGCTCTTAAAGAAAACATCATTAGATCCCTCAGATCTATCCAATTACCGCCCGGTCTCGAATCTTCCATTCCTGGGTAAGGTGATTGAGAGAGCGGTTGCTGAACAGCTTGGTAGGTTTCTGGATGAAACATCTGCTCTGGACCCATTCCAGTCCGGCTTCCGCGCTGGTCATGGGACCGAGACGGCTCTGGTCGCCCTAACAGATGATCTCCGCAGGCAGCTGGATCGAGGCGGGTCAGGGCTGCTGATTCTTCTAGATCTGTCAGCAGCCTTTGACATGGTCGATCACGAACTCCTGGACCACCGCCTTGCCGACGTGGGGATCCAGGGCACAGTCCTTCAATGGCTGCGCTCGTTTCTCTCTGGTCGGGGACAGAGGGTGGCGCTTGGGGGGGAATTGTCATCACGCCACTCCTTGGTGTGTGGAGTGCCTCAGGGTGCAATTCTCTCCCCGATGCTTTTTAACATCTTTATGCGCCCCCTCGCCCAGCTTGTCCGGAGTTTTGGGCTGGGTTGCCATCAGTATGCTGATGACACCCAACTCTATCTGTTGATGGATGGCCATCCTGACTCGGCCCCAGACACACTGACCAGATGTCTGGAAGCTGTGGCTGGATGGTTACGTGGGAGCCGGTTGAAGTTAAATCCTTCGAAGACAGAGGTCCTCTGGCTGGGGCGGGACGATATGGGATCGAGGGGGCAACTCCCATCTCTTGCGGGGGTGCAATTAGTGCCAGCACCGGCCGTTAAGAGTTTGGGTGTAATCTTCGATACCTCCCTTTCTATGGAGTCGCAGATTACAGCTATAACAAAGGCGGCATTTTTTCATCTCCGCCAAGCTAAGCAGTTGGCCCCTTATCTCTCTCGTCCTGACCTAGCCACTGTGATCCATGCGACGGTCACCTCCAGACTGGATTATTGTAACTCGCTCTACGTGGGGCTGCCCTTGAGACTGACCCAGAAACTCCAGCGGGTGCAGAATGCCGCGGCGAGACTCCTTATGGGGTCTTCGCTGCGAGACCACATTCATCCGGTATTATACCAGCTGCACTGGCTCCCGGTGGAGTACAGGATCAGGTTTAAGGTGCTGGTTTTAACCTTTAAAGCCCTATACGGCCTAGGACCCTCGTACCTACGGGACCGCCTCTCCTGGTATGCCCCACAGAGAAACCTACGGTCTGCAAATAATAACATCCTCAAGGTCCCAGGCCTCAGAGAGGTTAGGCTGGCCTCAACTAGAGCCAGGGCCTTCTCGGCTGCAGCTCCAAACTGGTGGAATGCTCTGTCAAAAGAGACTAGGGCCCTGCGGGACCTGACATCTTTCCGCAGGGCCTGCAAGACAGAGTTGTTCCGCCAGGCCTTTGGTCAGGGCGCAGCCTGACTCCCTCCTCTGGCAACCTGCACATAATTCTGCTTAATTGGTTGCCATCAATTTGATTTAATTAATTTTTATAATGAAATATTTTTAGATTGTGTGATTATTTGACTGATTATTTGATTGTTGTTAGCCGCCCTGAGCCCGGCTGTGGCTGGGGAGGGCGGGATATAAATAAAATTTATTATTATTATTATTATTATTATTATTATTATTATAATCCTATGCATTTTTACTCTGAAGTGAGTCCCACTGATATCCATGGAGTTTAGCCTCAAATAAACATGCATAGGATTGCAGTGTAAGGGGATGTCTCTTTTCTCCTCTGCCCGTTTATGCTTTTATGGAGGCTGATGGCTGTCCAACGCCATGTGCTCACAATCAGAATGCAAGGATTTGCATTTAAAATGAGAATCTGCAGATTTCTGCTCCTTAATCTAGGCAACCAAATGCAAGTATATCACTGTATATATTGCACTGTGCCTACTCACTGCGAAACATCGAGAAGGGATAGAATGGCGAGTTTCTCCTGATAGCTGTGATGAGATAGACTGATGTTAATCTGGACTGACAGTAATTTATGAATTCAGCATCACTTGTATATTGCCTGGTGTCAAGTATGTGGCCATGCATTTGGAATATGTGCACCCTAGCCACCGAACAGCTGGCTCTCTGCTTTCATCACTGAAGGCACACATGCTGCCTGTAACGACAGCCTGTTCTGTGATACCTGTATTGTGCAAAGTTTGGAGAAGGACCAGCTGTTTGCCTGTAGACCGTATGCATTTGGGGGCATTGTTAGCATGGTAACACTTTTGGCTCTTCATCAAAAGTCATTTGGTCTTGTTAATAATATGCAGGCCGCAAAGCTGACAACTAAACCGGTGCTAGTGAATCCAATACATCTTTCTTAAGTAGAAAAGGAAAGATTGCATTAGAAGGTCTTAGATGAGTAGAGAAGAGGCTATTCCTATCACACCAAAAAGTGGAAGAGGAAGCTGTGCAAGGATGTTAAATGAAAACAACAACAACAGAGTTCCGTTTCATTATCTGCCTTGCGGATGGAAGTGTTAGCTTTTATATATTTCATACATTTAATTTTATACCACCAACACCACACAAACAGAAATGCTTGCTGCTTCTATACTTACCACCCTAAACTGAGAAAATCTGGTACAATACCTAGTGTCAGGGCAACAGCAGCTGTGTAACAAGCTCATAGAATCATATAATTGTTGTGTTGGAAGGGACCACACGGGTGGCCGTTTTTAGTTAGTTAGTTTATTAATTTGACAACAAATTAGTCCCAAAATGATTTACAGCAAAAAATAAAATATGGGAATAAAAATACTTAAGGATAATTACACAAATCAGAGTAAAAACACAGAATCACTGGTGTTTCCAAAATTCCATCAGCAAGCGAAAAGTCTTTGCCTGGCACTGAAACAATGACATAGGTGGTAGCAGGTGGGCCTCGCTGGGAAGAGCTTTTCCTAGGTGCGGAGCAAATACAGAAAAACCCTGTTCTCTCATTACCACCCTCTAGACCTCTCCTATACACACAGAGGGTCTCAGATGATGCTCTCACAACCTGGGAAAGTTCGTACAGAGAGAGGCAGTCCTTTAGGTATAGGAATCCCTGGCTGTATAATGCTTTAAACGTCAACATCAGCTTTCTGTATTATTACCATTATTCCCCCACCAGAGTTAACAGTTTCTTACCTGCTGTTCACCACAAGGTCCCAGGGTGACTTACAGCATTTTTTTTAAAAAAAATCAAATAGCCAGCATGGGAGCAGTTCTAAAAATATTCACATCAAGTCTCAAAGGGTTAGGGCAAAGGGGTGTGACTTCAGAATGTGATGAAAACTACACAATGAAGGTGTCAGGTGCACCTCTGTGGGGATGGACTTTCACAATTTGGTGTCATGCTTCAGGGGATCGGCTTCCTCCCCCCCGGCAGTAGATATGAGATCAAACAAAAGGAAAGCCTTACTAGTTAGAATCTTTAATAATCACAGTGAGAGAACGAAGAACACATCTCCTAGAAATGGTGGTGCTCCCAATTAAGGCTTACCCCCTCCACTTGCATCCCTATTAATCTACGTCACTTCTACATCTTGCAATCTGAGCTTGTATCCTCTGTGCTTTCTGTTCTGACACTTTATGAGCTCTCTGTGACTTTGGAGAAGGGGGTGGATGCTATCCAGAGACTGTGAATCTGTTAACTTTCTTCTAGTGTTTCTTCTGCTAGCTGTTCCCCATCCAGTATTTCCCAGCTTCTGCCTTCTGAACTATGCCCCTCTGCAAACCATTCTTCTAAATCTATGCTGTCTTACTGCTCCTGGGAAGATTCAGGATCAGGATCAGGATTGGGGGAGGGGGTGGCTCCAATCATTCTTCCTCAGTGCAGCCCTCCTCAGCACGGTCCCTGACATTTGGGGGCTGCCACAGAAAATGTCCTCTACCAGCCCACCAACCCTGAATTTCTGTGTGCTGGCACTACCAAGAGCTGCTCTTAACAATCAAGAGGGTCTGTAGTGGTCCTGATAGTGGAAGTCTGCACAGGAACTTTTGCTAGTGCGACAGGGTTCCCCTGTTCTCCTCCCCCTGATCCCTCACAAAATTATTGGGGGGGAGAACCCCCAGAACAACATTCAGGGGAGGAAGAGGGGAGAGTTCTCCATCAGGCAAGCAAAACTGCGGTTTCCTCCCTATATGATCAGGAAATATATAGGAATGTCTCATTTTTGTTTTTTCCTGTTCTGAAAAACCAATTCCACATTTTAACAATACAGTGGTGCCTCGGCTTAAGTACTTAATTCGTTCTGGAGGTCCGTTTTTAACCTGAAACTGTTCTTAACCTGAAGCACCACTTTAGCTAACGGGGCCTCCTGCTGCTGCCGCGCCGCCGGAGCACGATTTCTGTTCTTATCCTGAAGCAAAGTTCTTTACCTGAAGCACTATTTCTGGGTTAGCGGGGTCTGTAACCTGAAGCGTATGTAACCTGAAGCGTATGTAACCCGAGGTACCACTGTACTTGTGCAAAATGTGTGTGCACATGGGGGTGAGCTATTCTCTGAACATCCTCTGCCTGTTAACTCTGGTGGCACATTTATTTGCTCTACCAAATGAACATTATGCTCCGATATGCCAGAGCAGAAGCCTGCCTAATACTCACCTTGCCAATCCCATTTGCTGATTTGCCACACGACAGAGACTTCTACCCACCTAATGAATTCTCCTTGCTCCTTTCCAGAGAAGGATTGCTTTATCCAAAGAAGGCATGAAGCCATTTGCTGTGAAATATTTCTGTTCAGCACTGCCTAGACTCTTTAAAAAAAACAACCCCTGCATAAATGATAATTGTACTAGTAACATGTTCTTCATTGTTCTCTTCCTGCTTATATTTCAGTTAAGGAAACTCAGAGACAGATGCAACAGCTGCTGCAACTGCTGGAAACTAAGCCTTTTTCATTTTTTAAAAGAACCCCACTCCGACCGACCATCCATGCGCTCTCCTACAGTTACAACACGTTCAGAGAGCACCGAGTTCAAAGGCATACTGAAAGGTCCAACGTTAAGGAGAGGATATTTGAGTCCTTGCGTCCAGACTTTGTGCCTTTGCAGAACTCAGGTCAACTGTACGCTTCAAATAACAATCAGAAATAGCACCTAAAAGCATTCTTTAGACACTTTCTTTGCTTGTTCTTTGCTTTTTCTCCAGGGTTGTGCACCTGCCATGGAAAATGTCAGCTATGAACCCTGCATTGAGCTTTCACAAAATTATTTCCCACAAATAAACAGCGGCGCATATGCCTGACACCCAGAGGAAGAGGGAAATAAAGGTATTTCCCCTCTTTTGGGGAGGATTCTTTATTCGCTTGATGTGCAAATAGCTGAAGAATAACAAAAAGTTATATAAAAGTTCCCTGGGGGAAGTTGCATTTCTCAGGTGCAGATATATCTATATCTATCTGTCTATCTATCTACCCATCTATCTATCATAATATATAATATGAAGGCCAACATTTTGTATCTATAGCTATGTAGAGATTATCTACAGCTATATTTCTGATCTAGACAAGACAGAGCAGGGTTGGGCAAGATTCAATTTTTAAAGGTCTCTCTGTGCTGAAGGCTGGATTAATTTTTCTATCTTATATGTGGCACAGCCACATGCTATTACATTGTGCATGCAATTTATATATGCATTTATGCCTCCCTAAATAAATAAATAAATGAGAGTGTGATTTCTCCCTGTCCCAGTGTCCATACTTTTCTCAGAAACCAATATGGGAGGGACGTCAGCCTCTTAGTGCTATCGCATTATGATCTAGTGACCCTGAAAATAGGGTCAGAAGGAGGTCTACCTGCTAACTGGAAAACTAATCAATATAATTCCACCATGGAGTTGGCACACACAGAGCGACGTAAACCTTCTCTCCCCCCCTCCTTCTCCAGCCCAGTCTATGTGCCTCCTACAACTGAATATAAATGTTAAATTTCAGTACTCAAATAAAATATTGTTATTTTTCCTGCACAATGAGCTGAAGTTAAGTTTTGTATTTCGAATGGTGATTATTCTTTCATTAGATGATCTGGATTTGAGATGGCTTAGCCAAGTACTAGGACTTGACTTTTTCGTTTGTAAAAGGCATACAAACATTTTTTTTTTTAAAAAAAAACTTTAATGCTGAAAATGGGAGCAGCATAACAATGGTGAGTCTAACTGCATAAACTAGAGAAACTCCATCAAATAAACCTGGAGCTTCATTTGCATTTACTGTGGGGGGAGAGCAAGACAAAGGGTAAAAGGTCACTGGTGACTAATTTTCTGAAAACTAGCAGCTTGTGTAAGTAATAGAACATTTATTGCATTTCTCTGTCATCCTAGCAATGAGCTAGAAAATCCATAAGAATTCCCAGCTCTAGCCTTTATTAAGGTATAGCCCTGGATTAGTTTAATGTCCAATTTAAAGTCACTACTTGCACCTACTTTGCTTACTTCTCTATACATGAATCATTTTCTCGTCCTCTTATTTCCCGCAGTAAAAGTTACTAAAAATAAGTGTTTAAAAATTTAAAAGACAGTTGCTTTTTTTTAAAAAAAGTGTTCTTTCTCTGTGTGTAGAGTGTGTCCTCTACTGAGATGTAAAAAAAGCAGCATAAAAATATTTTGTTGTTAAAAAAAGAAATCAAAACAGAAGAATGTGTTTTCCCTGGTGTGCATAACTCCTTCCGCTTGGCTTTGGCAAATATTATAATTGGAGTGTGGTCAGTAAAAACCAGGCAGAAGTGATTCTTGAATATTCAGTGCAGGAATCCTTGGACTAGCAATTTGTCCACCTTCAGAGACTTGGCATCAGGGCAAATAATTAGACTTTCAGCAACTGCAAACTCTTATTTATTTGCTTGACAGGATGAAGGATGCTGAGGAAAAATGAAACGAGGAAGGGCAGAATCATATAAATTCCCAATCTGACACTCCTCTCCCTAGGCCCTTGAGCTCACTCCCCCCCCCCCACATGTGGGTCACTTGGAAATTGCTGGGCATCTTGCAAGACAATATAATAAACTTTTTATCTTCAGCACCAGTCTCACTGGCCACATTCACAGCATGCATTTAAAACACTATGGTACCACTTTAAGCAGTCATGGCTTCCCCCCAAAGAATTCTGGGAGTTGTAGTTTATTCCTTATTCTGAGATGTGTTAGGAGACCCTTATTCCCCAGAGTGCTTTAGCATTCAATCCCTATTCACTGGGAACTCTGAGAATTGTAGCTCTGTACGGAATAGGGAGTCTCCTACAATTCTCATCACCTTTAACAAACTTCAGCTCTCATAATTCATGACTGTTCAAAGTGGTATGATAGTGCTTAAAGTTTATGGTATGAATGTAGCCATTGTCAAAGCTAGTACTGTGTTATGAAAATCCCAGGCTCTAGGCCAGGCTGCTGCCAAGGGCCATGTTAGACCATCCCAGCACCATATTATGAAAACCATGGACCCTGGAATAGGGCCTTGTGTTAGACAGTCAAAATGGCCTTGATCTCCATTGTTGGTTGGTGGACTTTCTCTCTCAAGTGCAGGGCAAAATACAGAGTTTCTTGACTATTCCACAACCTCTTTGTGGACCACCTAAATGGAGGTTGATCTTTATTGTTTGAAAACCTCCAGGGTCTCAAAGCTGCTGTTGCTTGCACATCAAATGCCATATATGAATCCTGGAGACAGGGAAGGACTTTGGTCTTCCAAATTTCAGTGCTGCCCTGTGTGAGGCCCAAATTTTGTTTCCATTCTGCTCAATTCAATATGTCGTAGTTGTGGCACCCCTCAGCTCAGTGCCCAGTGTGGTGGAATCAGTCACACTGCCGTAAATCTGCCTTTGCTAGAGATCATTTTAATATTTCCTAAAACCTGCACTGTAGCTGACTGTAGCTCAGCTCCTCTTTTTTCCTAGCATCATACACAGAAGGAAAAGACAATAAACCTGTGAGAAAATCAATTCATCTTATTAATATTCACCAAACACTTCAAGCTTCACCATCTAGGCTAGCCCCCAGGAGAAAGTTCTGCATGGAACATATAGCTCCTACTGGCTTCTTTTCTTTTACTAATCTCTTCCCCCACCTCCATTTTTGCTTCTTTTTTCATTTTTCATCCTCCTCCTTCTGCTTTCAAAGAGTAGTTCACCCTACAGATGACATCAGAACCAAGACTCAAACTCTTTGTTCTCTGGAAACATTAAGTGGCATGTGAAAATAGGAATACTTTCCCTGTACTGCTTGTAAGTTAATTAGATAGAATACTTGTATAACAGTTATTAACTGCATCTAAAATAAACATTCGGATTTGTAATTCACCGACTTCTGAGTTAGTGAAATTGTGTGACTGCAGAAAACCTGTAATTTCTCCTGCCCATGAAGTCAATTCAAGTTTTTATATAGATTGGTTTTCTTCCTTTGCTTTTTTATTTTTCATTTTGAAGAAGCAGGTCAGCAGCAGGGATGCCAACTTGAATAAAAAATTGTGGGGCCCAGGTAAGCCCCACCATCTGTAATAAATCACATGATGCAGTGCACACAAACTATTGGAATGGGAGTGCCCATCAACTTTGCGGGGGCCCGTTCCCCTCAAATATTTTATTCTGAAGTCCCCACAGTCCCTAGGAATTGGCTCCTATGCCTAATGTGCTCTTATTGCAAACCACAACAGACAAGGTCCTTGCGATAATCTGGCCAGCAACAACATGTCTCCTTGCCCCTTGCCCCACTCAGATTATAAAAATTTGCAGAGGGGCTACGAGCAAGCAGATTCAGGGGGTGTTCAATGCATCCTTGTAGAAGGGAGTGATCCTGGCTCTCTTGAAGGATGTACACCACCATTTGCCAGCAACGATGATGCAAGACAGCAGGGTGCAGGTGAACGCACATGCTGCTGTCATCTTCTCCGACTACTAAGTAATGTGATCGCACCTTGCTGGGCAGAAATGTCTTTCTGTGAAGTGCATTGACTAAAAGAGATGGAAGCTAGGATTTCCAGACTCCAGGAAACATGCCTATATATTCAGGGGGAAATGTTGATGTTGGCCTGCATACCTGAATTGGGTTATTTTTGGATTTCAGCAGCATTCCCAGCATTCCGAACAACAGCATTCCGAACATTGTCCAGCAGCTATGGGAGAAAGGAAACCACAGTCATCAGGCATGCAGCTACTGGAGGATGAATAGGCTTTGCTAATTTGCAGCACAAAATAGAGAGCACATTCATTTACTCTGTGTCCTTAATGGCTGAGGCTGCTATCGTAACCATGTTTACTCAGAAGTTGTGCAATAATTTTTAGGTTGCTATTAATATTTCTAGTTCAGCAGCATGTTTTGAGGAAGCTCTCTCAAACCATTCATGAGCTATGCAACAATATCACTGCTAAGAAATATAGCTTATTTCAGCTGGGGATGCGGGGAGAAAGCATACCGTATCCTGAACACTGGACCTTCTTTTTGCAAAGCAAATGAAAAGAAGTCGTCTCGGATTAAGAAGTGTTGAGTATCAACACCTCCATTTGAACTCAATAGCAGCTACAGTTGCCCAGCATCTCTGAAAACTAAACCAATATTATTTAAAACAACCATTGATTTTGGATGGCCTTCTTAAAATGCTGTTACAGAGCTTGTTTTCTCAGATTGCAAGCACTCAGCAGTTTTTGAAAGACAGACCCTAATTCAGTGTCTCAGGCTTGGCAGCCAGAAACAGAGCAGTTACTTTTCCAAAGGTTGACCCATCCGCCACCAATTGCAAAGTTTGAGCTCGCACTCAGCAGAGTTTAATTTTGGTTTACTGTCTGCGTAAATTGAGCATTCTGATTTTAGTGCATCTTTGTCCTTAAACTGGTGGCACTGAGGGTGCAATTGAGATCCAATGCTCCATGGTGGAGTCTCCTTCTTTGGAGGTCTTTAAGCAGAGGCTTGACAACCATATGTCAGGAGTGCTCTGATGGTGTTTCCTGCTTGGCAGGGGGTTGGACTCGATGGCCCTTGTGGTCTCTTCCAACTCTATGATTCTCTGATTCTCTGATTCTCTGATTCTATGAGATTGGATACCCTGTGGGTTTTAAAGGGTCAATACAGAACCAATCCAGATCTCTCCTGGAGCTGTTATAGCCATCATGGGTACCAATATGTTTTGCCATGGGGAAAACTACAATTTATCAGGATCCAGGGATGCTCAGCCTTGTTGCAGGTTCTCTGTGCAATTGCGGGTCGGGGGCAGAATCTGCAGTCTTTGTTCCTGACATTGGGCAATTGGGACAGGCTAGGTTTGCTGCCTGCCTCACTGCCCAGCAGTCTCCCTGCCTGAGCTGAGAGAGCTGGTCTCAGAGGCTGCGTTGAGCTTGCTGCAGGGCGTGTTGACATCACTAGCGTATGCCATGAGGCGTGCTGATGTGTCATGCAGATGCTCCACAGCATGTTCAATCATTCATTTCCAGAAATGTCGTCTGTTTCTGTGCACAGAGAGCTAAGATTCTGCTGCTTGTTTCTTGAAGGTGGACTTTTGCTCAGGAACTTGAAGCTCATTAACCAGGAATATTACTGGAAGCTGGGTATTAGGAAGGAAAAATGTTCTCTAAAAATGTTTGGGAATTGTATCCTAAATATAAACATCCTACATTAACCAGACTACTCAAAATAAAACGTGAGGATGAAATTAATATCATACCCTAATTGGAGCTGGGGTCTAAATACAGCGTTTTCAAATGCATTACCTTGCACTAAGTTGTCCCAGCATGAAAGACAAAAATAGAAGTTATTCAAAATAAGTCTTCATTGGCTGATACTATGATATGGTCATCAGCATCATTTGATGTCAAACCGTAATTTACTATGAAATATGGGGTCTAATCCCCCCCCCCATCATGATTCCACAAGATTTGTCAAAGGACTAAATAAGAAAGCAAATGTGCCATGGTGGATTGAATTGGATTTGGCCAGGACCATGTGGATTTAAACTTCCCTCCATCAGTGAAGCACCCTGGATAATTTTGGACAAATCACCCATCTCCCAGCATAACTTCCCTCCTGGGATGGCTTGAGAATAAGTGAAGCGACCCCATCAATTTCATAAGAATGCAAAATGGCACCCAAACCTTTAAAAGTTAAACCACAAATCTAAATGCATGCATTAGAATCAACCTTAATCCATACTGTTTGACAAAATACATTTCTGATTTCTCTTTTTTTTAAAAAAGGAGGATTAAAATATTAAAATGATGTTTTAATTATACCTTTTGTCTAGGGTCATGCTTGTTTTACCCAATACTTATTGTTAAAAATTCTTTTATTCCTAAATCCCCCAGGATGCAGTCACCAAGTGGCAGTGTTATGAACTCCTGACCAGAAGAACAAAGGCAATCACACAGTGCCTGCGTATTTATGATCTGTTTTCACAGCATGGAACTTATTTCAAAACCACCTCTCTCGTTGAGTTGTGCAGTGAAGTTTTCCTTCCCCTGGGCACAAGTCTTCTGTCTCACTGGCTTCAATAAGTAACTTTTTATTGTGTCTAATCATGTGCAAATGTGTTAAAATTGGTAGTTTTTAGCAAACAGTTATGGAACATATTACCGTAAGGCATTTGTTCATGGCGTGACAATTATTGGCCCCCGGCCATTTAAATGTTTTATTTAATAATGTGGGAATTTCAGTGTGTTTTCCTTTCATTATTTTTAACTTGAAAACAGAAACAGAAAGCTCCTTCTTTAAAGTTAAAACTTTACCGCCGAGAGTCTGTCAAAAGCAATATAAGCATCTGGATTTTAAAAAGGGAGCTTTTTGCAGGATGTTAATTTAATATACTGGCATATTTCATGCATACTTTTTATATTTTGTATGCTTGAAGCTACCTCGACAGTGACCACCCAGAAATAAGAGACTTCTTTTCAAGATCCCGAACTTAGGAGCACAAAAAAGCTGTCCATGAAATGTCGTGACTCTAATCTAAGGTGATACTTGCCAACCTAAGGGGCTGGATTACAGTATAATGTTTCATCTGACCCCACAACGTATCTATGTATACCATAAAAACAGAAGCGAGAGAGAGAGAGAGACAGACAGACAGACAGACGGGGGGGGGGGGCAGGCATGACAAACACTCTAAGCTTAGATTTCCTATGAAATAGACTTCCATGACAATCCCATTTTCAATAGGCAACTTGGGCTTCTGTCTTGAATTGCATACAACTCTGTGGAACAATTTCTAGTTGTTGGGTTTTGTTTTGTTTTTTGAAGCGAAGGGACCCGTTTTATCCAAAAAGAGTCTCCAGCTCCACTTTGTATACTGTGGGTCACATTGCCATGAAAACTCTAATGGACTTGGATTATATCACATATTTACACTGCATTTTGCAGATTTGGACCAATATTTCTCCCAATGTAATTTTGATTTACCCTTCTTGTATGTTGCCAGACAGAATGAAGGTCATTCTCCTTCCCTTATCAAGATCTTTATTCCAGGTTTGCAGATGCTCTCAGCTGCACCACTATGGGGTGGCCACCATAGGAGGCCCAGCTGACAGCATTCTCAAACCTGGCAGTAGTGAATAAAGATCTTGATAAGAAATATTATAAAATATAATGGGAATGCTGCTTTACCTCAAAGCATCTGTTCAACGAAGGGACTAGTCACACTTTTTTGTCAAAATGTTAAATAAATGGTGTCCTTACCTTTGCGAACATTCATTTTGTTTGTTTTTTCAAAAAGCTGAAGAGTTTAAGGGATATTCCCAGCAAAATGTGATGTGTTTGATATGACACACAGACACACACACAAAGTTGAGGCATAGCTAGAAAGATGCAAGCAAATTAGATCAAAGCAACAATAATCCTAACAGCAAAATGAAAAGATATATTTCTTCTGGGCAGCTTTGTGTCAGTGGGATCTGTGACTTCCTGTCCTTGAGAACATTGGCTGCCTGTCTTTCTGCCATTTTTATGGACCGAGAAGGGAGAGAAAGAACATTTCCCCCTTTCCCATTTCACGCAATCAGGTGCCAGCCCACCCATGAGACGGGGTAAAGCAGCTATTTCGGGTGCCTTGTCTGCTATGTCACCTCAACTGCTGGTGGCGAAAAAGCACCAGTGGAGAAGCAGTACTGACATAAGCACCGAATTCTGGCAAGATCTGCTTGAGATCTTGTTGGAACCTGTACCACCACATAACCTAGATATGGGAGTCTTCAGTGGGGCTGGTAATAATAATAATTTAATAATTTATTATTTATACCCCACCCATCTGGCTAGGTTTCCCCAGTCACTCTGGGCGGCTTCCAACTGAATATTAAAAACAATACAGCGTCAGACATTAAAAACTTCTCTAAACAGTTATCTTTTAAAAGTAAAATAGTTTATTTCCTTGACATCTGATGGGAGGGCGTTCCACAGGGCAGGCGCCACTACCGATAAGGCCCTCTGCCTGGTTCCCTGTAACCTCACTTCTCACAGCAAGGGAACTGCCAGAAGGTCTTCGGCACTGGACCTCAGTGTCTGGGCTGGATGATTGGGATGGAAATGCTCCTTCAGGTATAGAGGACTGAGGCCGTTTAGGGCTTTAAAGGTCAGCATCAACACTTTGAATTGGTGTGGCATGGCAGTGGCAGGGGGGGGACAGTACTTCCTGATCCACCTCAGGTGACAAACGACGAAGCACTACCCCTGTGCCCAGTTATCACCCAATTGCTGGATCATCATAGATAGATAGATAGATAGATAGATAGATAGATAGATAGATAGATGATAGATAGATAGATAGATAGATGATAGATAGATAGATAGATAGATAGATAGATCTTTATTGTCATTGTCCCATGCAATTCTAAGCACACATTTACTGTGTTTCCACTAGCATTTCTTTGTATCCACTCCCAATTTTTCCCCACTTTTCAGGTCACACACACAAAAATTACACCTTAAGGAGAATCAGGCATAAGTAGCCATCCTACTCACTGCTGTAGTGTGGGCATATGAAGGCTAAGTTGGAAGTGAGTCCAAGATGTAGGGAATGTTTAAAGTCTGCACAGCACAAAAGTTAAGATGGGAACCTTAATCTATAATTTCTAGACTTTTCAATGCATGAGTGACTCTTTAAATGCCTTACCCCTTCAATCACACCAAAGGGTTTTTTGATCCTAGAACATACATTCCTCAGAGAGATACAATGGCCTCGCTTGTTCCTACTCCTCCCCGTGCCAAATCTCTCATCTGCAGTGCAACCCACTTCTTATTACGTTACCATGCAAGTTTCAAACAAGGGCTGTTCCAAAATTGAAAATCTTACAGTAGGCCAAAGCAGAGAGAAAGGGGATGAATGGGAGAAACTCACATAGTTTGTCTTTCAAAATGCTCCCTGAGTGGTGGGGAAGGACCCTCCATTTATGTTTCTTTTAAATAAACACAGATATAACTAAATATATATTGGCAGCAGTATTTATAGACTCGGGATATCCAATATTTCTGGAGGAACAACTTGCCAGGAGCGCAACAGCTGCATCTAATTTCCATAAAATGGAGCAGATTGTTTCAGCTGCCCTTTAATATGAAGGCAAGGCCCACTGAGTATATCCAGTATTTGATGGTCTCTTCTGATCCAAGTATTTTGTTCTGTGCAAGGTAGCTGGTCCCTCTATCTTGATGCCCCATGCATGCTCCTGGACGCATTAATATATTGCCATTCTCTCTCTCACACACGTCCCATTCCATGGGCTGGAAGCACAAGTGAGCAGCATGGCGAGGTCCAGGGGGCATGGCCAAATTCTGAGGGGATGCAACAAAGTGTCCCCACACAGGTGCTAGCTTCTGCGAGGATCCCCACCCCACCCTGGAGAAGGTAGCAGAGCAGTCCATTGGTGGGCTGCGTCACGAGTGCGTGCAGGAGCCAGGCTCTGTGACCAGTAGGGCTTTGCAGGACTGGGGCCTTCCTAAGTTGAGGAGAGGTGAGGCCAACTGGTAACTCACAGCACCTGGTGGCAAGAGCCAGGAAGGGATATATGGGATATAAGGTCAGCATTTCCCTTCAGCTCTTTGCCACAGCAATACATTCCCTGCCTTGCTGCGTTTGGCTCCTTGCTTCTTGATCCTCGGACGCGTGACTTCGTGATTCCTTGCTTCCTGACCCTCGGACCCTTAGCTTCTTGACTCCTGGCTCTCTGACCCTCGGACTCTTGGCCTCCTGACTCCTGGCTTCTGGACTCCCATTCTTGCTCCCACCCTGCCATCTTGCCCCCGGTCCCGACGTCCCCAGCTGGGACTTTGATCGCCTGTGAACCAGACCGTGACAGGCTGCCACTGCCCAGGCACATCCTGGCGGGTCCCATCTTCTGCTCCCCAAACTTGCCTGCCTGCCTGCCTCTGGGGGTCTCTGTGCCCTGGAGCCCAGTGTGGCCTTACTGCCACTTCCCCAGCAGAGGTTGGAAACTGTGGAGGCTCTGTGCAGGCCAAGCAGAGGGCTCCATCTACCTTCCTTGTGCTCGTAAGGACAAATTATTGAGGCCAGGCTTCTCTTCAGTGTACAGGCTAGTATTACAGTACTCAGGCAGCTTTAGTGGCTCCCACTACAACCTACACTACACTGCTGCAACTGAGACTATTTGGAAAGCAGCAAATCTGAGTATCAGCTGTTTATACACAGAAAGATTTTGGAAAGATTCTCTTTGCTATGCATATGCACCAGACACATGGAGAAGCTTTGAAGGATCATAGAATCGTAGAGTTGGAAAGGCACTCAGGGGTCATCTAGTCCAACCCCCTGCAAAGCAGGAAGCTCGTCTAGATGGTACATGACAGATAGCCATCCACAATGTTTCCTGGGGTGGTACCTGAGATCAAGGAGCAGGTTTGGCTACAATTAGATACCACAGTGAATCAAAACGATGGCATGAACTTTTCAAAACTGCTCTGATTATTTTTAGCTTCTTAGAATTCCCAAGCAACTCCAGGTACCAGTCACAAATGAAGCTGATCAGCATGCCAAAAACAATACATTAAAAGGGAAGTGTCAAGAGGTGAGGCAGTCTCTATATGCACACAGACTTTCCCGAGTCCAGGAATTCACCATGATCAGTAATGTGTGGGTGGCCAATGTGATTGGAGCTGTCCTCCATGAGACCTAATGAGACTGGGCCACAAGACCTAAAACTGCATGAAACACATTCCATTTAAAACAAATCTTTCTCCTATCCAACTGACAGCTGATTTCTCAGCTGCCTCTGGATAAAATAGAAGTGCATGCTTGGTTTGCCCTGTTGTTGCAACACCTTTGGTTCTACACAAAGAACAAATTCCCAAGGCTTCCTTACTCAAAGGCCCACCTTTTCCATGAAGCCTTTGGTACAACTATTTTACCCCACGTAAGTAAGCCCAGGTAAATGGATCTGTCATGAAGTATATTCTTCCCTAGATATTGCTTCCTAGTCCTCCTCCCTCCCATTGCTGTTGTTTCCTCTGGGTCGGGCTTCAGAGGGTAAGTTCCCCAGGCCAGGGGCTATTCCCTTTAACACTCTGTATAGTGTCATGCATATCAATGGTGTGATATATTTTTTATTTATTTACTGGACTTGGATGCTGCCCTTTTCTCCAAGAAGCTCAAGGTGGCAGGCAGAGTTCTCTTCTCTCTTCATTTAATCCCCACAACAACCCTGTGAGGAAGGTTAGGCTGAGAGGCAGTGACTGGCCACCCAGTGATATACATAGAGGTCTGTGCTGTAGCATCTTCTTGCCATGTGCTGCCAGGTCTGGCTGGCCTTCAGTTCCAGGGTTCTACAAGTCATCACTGTTGTTGTGAAAGGCTTGTTGGGTTTCCTTCCTTCCTTCCTTCCTTCCTTCCTTCCTTCCTTCCTTCCTTCCTTCCTTCCTTCCTTCCTTTTTGCTTATGTTCTTCTGCACAGCGCCATGTTCATTCAATAATTATTTTATTATTTATACCCCGCCCATCTGGCTGGGTTTCCCCAGCCATTCTGGGCAGCTTCCAGTAAAATATAAAAAATAATAAAATGTCAAATATTAAAAACTTCCTGATACATTCATGTTGTTGTTGTTGTTTAGTTATTTAGCTGTGTCTGACTCTTCGTGACCCCATGGACCAGAGCACGCCAGGCACTCCTGTCTTCCACTGCCTCCCGCAGTTTGGTCAAATGATACATTCATAGTGCAAGGCAAATAAAATAGATATTGTATAAATGAATGAATAATATAGTATGAACACATATAGTAAATGGGGCTTTGCATTGCAATATTGTTTGATGTCCAAGCCAGCCTGTGATGTTCTCCTCTTCCGCCTTCCATGTTTCCAAGCAGCCATCATCCCCAATATTTGATAGAGCAGGTTGATATTTAATATCATAGATTGCATAACAGGTCAAATGTGCAGATCAGAGGAATTATGGAGCGCATATTATCTGGGATTCACTTTTACAAGCCTACAAAGTATTATTTATTGTTCCGTGACTGCTACCAGTTGGCTGATGATGTCACACTTGGCTTTTTCCACATCTTTTTCTGTCACCCTGGTTTCAACCGAGGGAAACTCTACACTGTGGCAAAAAAGCAGGAAGATGTCAGAAAGCATGTGCTCTGATTTATCACACCCCAAACATTCCGAGAACACAGACAGTATGTAATGCCTGATAGAGTGCTTTTGCATAAGCATATCAGCAGTTCTCTCCCACTTTGTCAGTAGTACTAGATAAACGGGAGAGTTCCTGTTCTCTGGTGTCTCAGTCAGAAGACCTGTCAGCAGCTCTGTGATGACCATCTGGGGGAATCAGACTCTTGGCCCAAAGCAAGGTGACGTAATACTCAAGGAGCTTTGGCAAGGACACGGTGGATTAGGTTAAAAACCTATCATATTTGTTAGCTAACTGGATGACAGCATTGGAGCGCACAATAAAATGCTTTCATTGATGCTTAGTAAATCCCCTGAGTTCACCACACTTGCGTACATGTTGAGCTCATCTTCTAGGCTGGGATGAAGCTCAGAAAAAGCTAGCTCCCCTTTTGTCCCAAGAATAAAATGTCTCTGTCTGTCTATCTATCATCTATCTATCTATCTATCTATCTATCTATCTATCTATCTATCTATCTATCTATGGCATGATCACAACCCAAGTTTTATTAGGAGAGTTAAACATAGGCATGGCCAGCAGTCAGGGATGATGGGAGTTGTAGTCAAGCAACATCTGGAGGGTCAAAGGTTTTCCACCCTGATTCATTCCATTAATATCTTTGGCAGCAAATCTTGCACTTCAGTGGATTTATTTATTTTTAACCAAATAACAGAGCTCCAAAACGAAAGCATTTAACAGAGCTCCAAAACGAAAGCACAACTCTATCTTTTAGGATCTTCACTGGCTCTCAGTACGTTTCTGAGCACAATTCAAAGTGTTGGTGCTGATCTTTAAAGCCCTAAACGCCCTCGTCCCAGTATACCTGAAGGAGCATCTCCCCCTCCATTGCTTAGCCTGGACACTGAGGTCCTCCTCTGAGGGTCTTCTGCTGGTTCCCTCACTGCGAGAAGTGAAGTTGCAGGGAACCAGGTGGAGGAAATTCTTGGTAGTGGCTCCCTCTCTGTGGAATGCCCTCCCTTCAGGTGTCAAGGAGATAAAGAATTACACAACGTTTAGAAGACATCTGAAGGCAGTGCTGTATTGGGAGGTTTTTAATGTTTGGTGTTCTTATTACGTTTTTAGATATGCTGTAAGCTGCCCAGAGTGGCTGGGGAAACCCAGCCAGATGGGCAGGGTATAAATAATAAAATTGTTGTTGTTGTTGTTTTGTTATTGTTGTTCTTTCTTTCTCCCATCTTTGCTTCCATGAAACAATCATAGGAACTGTAGTTCATTAAGCGTGCTTGGAATTGTAGCTCTGTGAGGGGTAAACTATATTGCTGAGTGTGACCATATGCATACATACTTGGGGGTAAGTTTTATTGAACTCAATGGGGAAGGGATTTAGAGGAGGATGGTGAATGATGATGATGATGATGATTTCCATCTAACTGGGTTGCCCCAGCCACTCTCGGTGGCTTCCAACAAATTAGAAAACCGCACACACACACACACAAATCAAACACCGAAAACTTCCCTATACAGGGCTGCCTTCAGATGTCTTCTAAGTCAGATAGTTTTTTATTTCCCTGACATCCGAGCGGAGGGCATTCCACAAGGTTGGGCACAGCTACTGAGAAGACCCTCTACCTGGTTCCCTGCAATCTCACTTCTTGCTGAATGATAGGGATGGAGACGCTTCTTCTGGTACAGTGGTACCTCGGGTTAAGAACTTAATTTGTTCTGGAGGTCTGTTCTTAACCTGAAACTGTTCTTAACCTGAGGTACCACTTTAGCTAATGGGACCTGCTGCTGCTGCTGCGCTGCTGCTGCACGATTTCTGTTCTCATCCTGAAGCAAAGTTCTTAACCCAAAGTTCTAATCTGGGTTAGCGGAGTCGGTAACCTGAAGCATATGCAACCTGAAGCATATGCAACCTGAAGCGTATGTAACCTGAGGTACCACTGTACTCAGTACAAGGCACAAATGGGGAACCTGTAGCTTTCCAGATAGAACAGGACTAAAAACCATCCCTAATCATTGGCCAAGCTGCCTGGGTAAATGGGATTTAGAACTGAACAACCTCTGGATAGCCACGGGGTCCCTATCCCTCTTGCAAGGCAACGTCATAAGTTCCAGTATAAGCCTTGAATCAGCACATAAAGGATCTGGTGGCATGTGCATTTATGTTGTAGCCCTGTTCCTGTAGAGTCAGTGTGGTGTAGTGGTTAAGACCAGTGGACTCGTAATCTGGGGAACCAGGTTCGCGTCTCCGCTCCTCCACATGCAGCTGCTGGATGACCTTGGGCCAGTCACACTTCTTTGAAGTCTCTCAGCCCCACTCACCTCACAGAGTGTTTGTTGTGGGGGAGGAAGGGAAAGGAGAATGTTAGCTGCTTTGAGACTCCTTCGGGTAGTGATAAAGTGGGATATCAAATCCAAACTCTTCTTCTTCCTCCTCCTCATACTGAGAATGCTGTGCAGTGGATCATGGTTAGGCTACTCATGCACCATCAGTTTTTGAAACCTCTCCATTTCCAAAGGGGTTTGCCATGTGGAGTGTGGGATGGGGATGTTATTTGAGAACTACAAGTCCAAAGCCTTCTTGGGATCCTGGCCAGTGTTTGCTTTTGTATTTATTTGTAAGACTTCCTGCCAAGTTGCCACAAGCAGGCAGTTCTCCCAGCTGAGCTCCGTTGCACTCTGCCAACCTCTCTGAAGCTGACACACATCTGCAAGGCTGGCTTGTGTCTTCCCAGCAGAGTAGTGCTACTTTCCAAGCAGTGGAGTATCCTTGCTTCACTCCACAAACCCAAGACCTGCCTTTTAAAGCAGTCTGGAGCTTTTGACCCAGGAACCGAAGCCAGCCAGACCTGGCAGCCCATGGCAAGAAGATGCTACAGCCCAGGCTTCTAATACCTGAAATGCTATGTCACAAAGACACAGAAATGCCAAGAGAAAAAACAAACAAATAATTTTTAAACATCAGTATTTTTCATCAGAAAATAGATCACATACTTCCTGCCAATATATCAGACAGGAAAAAATATCAAACATCACCAAAAAAGGATTGACAGAGAGAGAATATATACACACAACACACACACAAACACACCAAAAAATATACAAAGCTTAAAACATATAAAAAAGCAATGAATCCAGTACTAAAAGCCTACACACACCATAAAATTAACAAAATATAAATTGGAGTTTACTGTGTGTACAGTTTATATTTACAGTTAACCTAAAACTACATCAAAACTAAATCAAACCAGAACTAATGATCATTACATTAATTAGAAATCTTTTAAACACTGTATATATGTGAATAGTGGAACAGAATTTAGGAAGTAACTTTTTCAGCTAAGCTCACACATTCATAGAAGAAACAGAGAAGGCTGAGAGACCAATAAGCTTCTTGGTAGGTGAAGCCTTTTTGTAAATTATTGGAATACACACATTCCAAGACAGTGTGCAATCTTACACTTTATTTTCACTCTGTAAGCTTCCCAGAGTGGCTGGGGAAACCCAGGAAGATGGGCAGGATATAAATAATAAAAGTATTATTACTACTACTACTACTACTACTACTACTACTACTACTACTATGTGCCTCCCCTACCATCCTCTTTCTGCTATACCGGTCTTCATATTCCTCTTGTTTATATATACTGTTTGCCTTGAGGATTATTGTAACTAAGGCTGCATACACTATACATTTAAAGCACACACACACACCCCCCCCAGAATCCTGGAAACTAGTTTGTTAGAAGGTGCTTGGAACTGTAGCTCTATGAGGGATAAACTCTGGTTCCCAGGATTCTTGGGGTGGGTGTGCCTTAAGTGTATGGTGTGTACAAAGCCTTAGAAACGTTAATTATAACACCCCATGACAATAAGGTTATAAGCTTAAGTATGAATAGTTCAGCCAGTACAGCACAAGACTCTTAATCTCAGAGGTTGTGGGTTCAAGCCCCATGTTGGGCAAAAGATTCCTGCATTGCAGTTGGACTAAATGACTTTTGTGGTCCCTTCCAAGTCTACAATTCTATGAATTTTCCAGAGAATAGCATATCACTTGTCTCCCTCCCCATTCTTTATTTCCCCACTTTTCTAAACAAACAAAAATGGGCTGGTGGGGGGGGGGAATCCAGGGGTCAACCCCACCCTCTGTGCCACCCACAACAACATCCCTTCCTCTTCCTTAAGACAAGTGGTGGTATAGCTTCGAGTGGCAAAGGATGGATGCTATAACTGAAAAAAGGTTTGTTCCGTGTAGCCACAAGCTTGTGGCCAGCATTGATGGCTGGGTTGCTCAAAGGATAGCCAGGTTGCAGAGGTTTGTGAGTGCTGAGCAGGACACTAAGAGAGAATCAGATTCAGTTACATTTTCAGCATTGGAAAAAAGCAGAACTCTAAAACACATTCTGAAAAGTTAATTAGAGGCCTTATTTGTTCCACATGCTTGTTAGGTTGTTATTGAAACAGATTTTCTTTTATTTGAACATTTGGGTAAGTATAATTGACTTTAAAAGCAGTCCTGCTGAGCTGCATTTGCATAGCCTAATTAGTTTAACATGTTCAATTTTAGCTAATACATTTTTCAAATACATCCTTGAAAGGGGTGGGTGGAGAGACAAATCTAGAAAAATCTAACATCTGTGGCTTTAAGGTCACCAAAAAAGAGATGGGAGGATAAGAAGTATTTGTGCATGCTGACTAAGGAGAAAAAATGCAGTTTCA
Source organism: Podarcis bocagei (assembly GCF_964188305.1). Lineage (NCBI taxonomy): Eukaryota > Metazoa > Chordata > Lepidosauria > Squamata > Lacertidae > Podarcis > Podarcis bocagei. Next base: position 54,804,389 of record NC_138134.1, read on the forward strand.
GGGTGTGGTAAAGAATGCATACTTGGTTCCTTCAGTGCAATGGAGAGAGTCAATCAATGTTCAAGGAATTAGGTAGCTTTAGGGTCAGATTGTAAAAATCCATAACCCAAATAATTTGAATGGGAGGGTGAGATGCAAAAAACAAAAAGTTCGAAAAAGTCAATAGCACTACATGAATTCATTAGAACAAACATGGCGGGGGGGCAGGCAGGATATGTGATGGGGGGGGGAAGGCACCAACTTCTAGGAAAAACAAAGAAAAGTGTGAATATAATTTGTGACTAAACTAAATTTCCCCTTCGGGGAATTTTTTTTTGGGGGCGAGGAGGAATAATGGCTTCTATCCAACTAAGTTCTACTCAGAGTAGACCCACTGAAAGGAATAAACCAATGTAAATAATGTCCTTTAATTTCATTGAGTCTACTCTGGTGTGTCTAACTCAATTGCTGTAACTAAAGTAGAAATACAATACATCCCACAATATTGGGGAGAACTGTAGCCAGATGACTCGCACATCTGCTTAGTTTGCTGTCCAGATATTAAGTGTTGGTTGGCAGCTTCAAGGTCCCTCCTGTCCCCTAAGAAAATCAGATTTGAAATGGGTGCCCTTTAATCCCAGGGCCCCTTCAAATGGAGAGCTGTCCTTTGTAATGAAACAGAAAAAAATAGTAAGATTAGCATTCATGCTGAGGATAACATGCTTCTAGACACTGAGATACACAGAACAGGACCCAGAAAGCTGCCTTCTACAGAGTTGTACCACTGGTCCATCTCAGTATTGTGGACACTGACAGGGAGTGTCTCTCCAGGGTCTTGGACAAATAATGTTTCCAATCTTATCTGAAGAGTCCCAGGTTTGAAGATGCCAATATATGAAGCATTCAGATCACTCTGCCACTGCAGTACAGTCCTTCTCTATTTCCTGAACTAGCTTTTGTGCAATATACAAGCAAAAATCATCCATATTTGGAACACCATTTCTCTGAGCTACTAATCTGAGGATGTGGACCTTTGCAGAGGCAACCAATATATATGGATATACGTTTAAAATGGACTACGTGGAGTGTCGTGGTGCCCACCAAAATAGACCCTAAGTAGGATGGGCACAAGAGCTGACATTTCCGTAGAAAAGAATTGGCCAGCTGTTGAGTGTGGATTACTCAAGAATAAGTACCAATAAGCAGCGTTAAAGTGGAGAATTCACTGTAGACCTATAAATAATCACACAAAAGCATGTGGAGTCTCCATAAGGCCCTCTGTTATTTACTTAGGGGGTCATCATGCTGGAAAAGGGAAAGGGCTTTTGCTTAAAAGCAAACAGGAAAACAAACAAACAAACCCACCAATTCATGGGGCTGTCAAATAAAATGAAATGGAATGTGAAAGTGCAAAAGTCCTTCAGCATTATAATATGGAGACAGTCTTCTAAAGCACATCGCAGCCTCACCAGGGATTTTGACACCTCCACTTGACTGAAGTTTTAATCACATCTGAATGTCATTAAACACACACACACACACACACACACACACACACACACACACACACACAAATATCAGAATCAGATTTATTCATTCATTTTCAATATGTATATCCCACTCAATAACAAAAGTTCTCTGGGCAGGTTGTAAATGATTTAGATCAGTTCCTAGCATTTCTCCAGTGTTGTGGGAGATGCTGAACCACTCGGGTAATGTAAAAATTGGAAGCCATTTAGGAGGAATAGATGATGTCAAACTTCTCATTCCATCACTAGCTTTTAAGGCTTCGTACATTACCAGGGCAGGTGGGAAGGAGCCAAGCCTTATCAACATTCGAACGATGCTTTATAAACCTTCCATTGTTGTAGAATTCAGCAGCTCACCAGGCAAGACAGTTTGAGCAAATAATCCTGAGCTGACTGCATTGACTGCCAATTAGTTTCTGGGCCCAATTCAAAGTATTAGTTTTGACCTATAAATCCTTAAATGGCTCAGGACCCCCAGTACCTCAAGGACTCCCTCTCCCCATATGAATCATTCCAGACCCTGCAGTCATCATCTGAGGTTCAGAGAAGAACAACACAAGAACGGGCCTTTTCTGTAATGGCTCCCCATTTGTGGAATGCTGTCTCCGGGGAGGTTTGCCTGATATCTTCATTACATAGCTTTAAGCACCAGGCAAAAGCTTTCCTCTATAACCAGATATTTGGCCTTTGACTACCTGTGGCTGTTTAGAAGTGGGTGGGATGTTGTTTATTTGTTTGTAGTCACTTTGGGTCACCCTGAGCAAGACAAAGTAACTAACATAATAATAATAATAATAATAATAATAATAATAATAATAATAATAATAATAATAATAATAATAATATGTCCCTTTCTCTAGGTTCTCTAGTGAAAGGAGTCTGAAGGTTGGTTAAACATTTTCTTCCCAGATTTCCAAAGGTGCTAGTCCAACTGATACTTCTGTGATTATGCATTTAAATGCTTTGCATTAGAAAGGCAAGATACCAAAAAAACTTACTCTGAATATTTGGTGTACACTAAAACCATCACCTAAAATTTAAGGTTCATTGAGAACCTTATGTTAGATGGAGTTAAGCTGTTATGCAACTGTAGTTGTTCATTTAACTATCACCCAGCCTAAGCTGAAAACTTTCGAGATGCAAATTAGGCTCTGAAGCTTTTCCTCATCATTGATCCCTCCCTCCAGGTGGGAGGGAATGGTAGTAAACAGAGCAGCAGTGTCCCAAAATTAAATTATCATCTCTTAAGGGAAGCTCTCTGAAGATCCTGCATGTGTATTTACATATATGTGCACATCATCTCTTTGCAAACACATTATAGTGGTCTCCCTGCTGTCCATGAAACCAGTGAAGGGTCACTCTGCTATAAGAGGTTAGAGAACTGCAAACCAGAGATTTCTATCTACTTCCCAACATCTGTATATGAAACATGCACAAACCCCTCTACGTGAAATGATAGCACAGCAAATGCAGTTACTAAGATTGAAATCTGGTCAATTCTTTTATATGCAAGAGTCTTCAGATGAAACAAAAGGCAATTCCAAATAAATACTGTGATTTCTCTAACATTTGAAAGATGGCCCCTTCCAAGGATTTATATAAAAAAATAATAAAATACATGGATTAAAAACATTTCACTAAGTCATTTTCTGCACTTGATGCCAAATTCATAGTATCAGAAGATTACCCTTAAATATTACATTTTTTTATTTTGCAAATTAGGAAGGAATTTTTAAAATTGATGTAAGGTAAAAGAACCAGACTTTTAAATGATGCAGTGGATTATTATGTATTCACCTGTGCCAGTGATATGTGTTTTGCTTTATCTCCATGCTAATGATTAAATGGCATGTAAATACCTTCAATCAAATAAGTAAATAAATATATTGGATTTCATTTTGCCAATCTCTTTGGTCTCTTTTTAAAGCAACATAAGACTGCAATCTCATATTCCTTTACCTGGGAGTAAACCCCATTGGACTTGCATGGGATTACACTGCAATTGCTTTAGATTTGGGACAGACATAAAGTGAGCAACAGCAGACATTTCCAGGACTGTTTCCAAGTGCCAAACAGACTGAGGAGTGCAATCCCTAAAATAAAACAGAAGTTTATGTAGATAATTATTCAACACCCAGCCTTGGCCCTGTGAATAAAAAACACTTGGGGCTTAAAATTAATTTGGCCAGGCACACAGTCCATTTAGTTAAAATAATTACTCATTCAGATTAATTGCACACCTGATTCTAAAATAAACCTCACAGCTTAAAACATTATGCAAAGGCTAGGATGTTAAGACACTGGTGGTAAGTACAATCAGAAAGATACAATTATTTGTTCACCATAGACTTGATAGGAATGCTTATAGCAACTATGCCTGGCCTCCAGGGGTTTTGGAAATCAGATGCCATTCATTGCGGGAGAGAGAAACTCTACACCTAGTCTGGCAATCAGTGAAATAAAAGGCTGGAGCTGGAGGGATGGGCGGGAAGGAGATACACAGAAGTATGGCATTCCAAGAGTATGGCAGGATTTCAAATCTTCACTCGATCCCAAGATTTCTGTTGAAGAACACTGTGTGCTTGATGATGCCCTCAGATGATGCCCTCATGTACCCCTATACATTTCCCTCCTCATGGGAAGAGATAACTCAGTACAGATACCCCATTTCCCAATCCCACAGATTGAGGCGGGCAGGTGTGGAGGATTCCCTTGTCCTGAATGGGGTAACTGTGCCCCTGAAGGACCAGGTGCGCAGCCTGGGAGTCATTTTGGACTCACGGCTGTCCATGGAGGCACAGGTCAAATCTGTGTCCAGGGCAGCTGTTTACCAGCTCCATCTGGTACGTAGGCTGAGACCCTATCTGCCTGTGGACCGTCTCGCCAGAGTGGTGCATGCTCTGGTTATCTCCCGCTTGGACTACTGCAATGCACTCTACGTGGGGCTACCTTTGAAGGTGACTCGGAAACTACAACTAATCCAGAATGCGGCAGCTAGACGGTGACTGGGGGCGGCCGCCGAGACCATATAACACCGGTCTTGAAAGACCTACATTGGCTCCCAGTACGTTTCCGAGCACAATTCAAAGTGTTGGTGCTGACCTTTAAAGCCCTAAACGGCCTCGGTCCAGTATACCTGAAGGAGCGTCTCCACCCCCATCAGTCTGCCCGGACGCTGAGGTCCAGCGCCGAGGGCCTTCTGGCGGTTCCCTCATTGCGAGAAGCAAAGCTACAGGGAACCAGGCAGAGGGCCTTCTCGGTAGTGGTGCCCGCCCTGTGGAACGCCCTTCCAGCAGATGTCAAAGCAATAAACAACTACCTGACATTCAGAAGACATCTTAAGGCAGCCCTGTGATATTTTACTGTATTTTTGGTTTCTATGGAAGCCGCCCAGAGTGGCTGGGGAGGCCCAGCCAGATGGGTGGGGTATAAATAATAAATTATTATTATTATTATTATTATTATTATTATTATTATTATTATTATTATTATTATTATTATTCATATTTATTCCTCTTCTGGACATCTGGGCTGGGATGGCTCTGGTGTTGGTTTTTTTGGCACAGTGAATTAACTGTGCACTGTCCCCTCAAGGGCACTTAAGAGTCTTGCTGGTGAGTTCTACATGACCTTGTTTGATAACTCTGACAGTTATCAGCACATGTGTGGAAACTAAATCTAGTAGTTGAGGTTCAACACACAAGCTTGGGAAGGAATAGTTTATACGAATTGATTAAGCTCTATCTTTAACTTAGAATGTCCCATTTGAGGGGAGGTCTTGTTGTTGTTGTTACTATTTTATGTATTTTTTGTTTTGTATTGTAAACCGCTCTGTGCTCCTCAAATGATGGGTGGTATAGAAATTTAATAAATAATAATAGAAATAATAATGTGCAAACCTTGAAGAGGAACCATGAGTCAGAACAGTCAATCCTAGTGAGCTAGATGGACCAATGACCTGACTCAGGTCTGTGTGTTCAGTGCATTTACGTTTGATTTCACCAATCTCTTCAATGCCATGCTTCAAATGATATATGCACATTCAACCAAACTACTTTATAAAAAGAGATTGGTTCGTGTCTGGTGCAAAGCATAGCAGCCATGATGGCTATACTTTGCCTCCACAGTCAGAGGCAATATCACTTCTGAATATCAGTTGTTGGTAACTGTAGGAGCAGACGGTGCTCTTGTGTTTGGATCCCGTTTGTGGGTTTCCTGCAATGTAAGCACAGGGTGCTGGACTAGATGGAACATGGAATTGGTCCCAAAGGAGCTCATGTTCTCTCCTTTGAAAAGAAAGAAAACACAGAATAGGGGACACTGAGCAAGAATGCCTGAAGATCTGAAGACAATAGGTTAAGCAGAAATCAATATTCAGGGAGTTTACTCTCCTCACCCCCACCCAACTAGAGAGCATATAAAGATGTCTCCCCCAATGCAGCTTGAGGTGGTAAAGTTTTACTGTTTGATTCTGCTGATTGTATAATTTGTTCTTTATCAGGTATAGATAACAGCTCAGTACTGAAGTCAATCTCATTACCATTGCAGAAGGTCAAGGAAGTGCAGGATCTTATAGTTGATGAAGTGGTGGTCTGTGTACATGAGCCCAACATTGATCTTTTATCTCATCAATAACCCTTATAGATACCAAATCTGTAAGTATTTTGAATAATAAGTACATCATGATCATAACTGTCAGCGCTTGTCCTTCATTCTTTTAAAACGCTTTAATACGCTACCCATTATCTTGCTGGGGGTGGTGAGTCTCACAAACCCAGATGACCTAATATTATAGCCTGCAAACCACAGAGATGGTAATGTGCTAATTCCAGTAATCGAGGCCAAGATGAACTCACTGGTCATGGCATGACTCCCATCAAAAGCCAACCCAGGTTTTCTCAAATTGCCAGTGACCAATTCTAGGGGAAAAAATTGTATTTTTGTGTGTGTGTGTTTTTACTTTGTCAACACCAACTACTTTTCATGAGTTCTGATGCTGATATGCACATGAGGATGGGTTCAGTCTCTACCACATGTCATGTTCTGTCATTATGTTCCACTTCTTGGTTGTTTCAAAAAATGTTATTTATATCACTACAGGATATTGCTGCAAGAGGTGAGGACTTCAAGATTATGTACATTATTCTCCCATTCATCTTTGCAACATCCCTGTTAGGTGTTGTTGTTTAGTTGTTTAGTTGGGTTTGACTCTTCGTGACCCCCTGGACCAGAACACGCCAGGCACTCCTGTCTTCCTCTGCCTCCCACAGTTTGGTCAAACTCATGCTGGTAGCTTCGAGAACACTATCCAACCATCTCATTCTCTGTCGTCCCCTTCTCCTTGTGCTCTCCATCTTTCCCAACATCAGGGTCTTTTCCAGGGAGTCTTCTCTTCTCATGAGGTGGCCAAAGTATTGGAGCCTCAGCATCAGGATCTGTCCTTCCAGTGAGCACTCAGGGCTGATTTCCTTAAGAATGGATAGGTTTGATCTTCTTGCAGTCCATGGGATTCTCAAGAGTCTCCTCCAGCACCAGAATTCAAAAGCTTCAATTCTTCGGCGATCAGCCTTCTTTATGGTCCAGCTCTCACTTCCATAAATCCTTGTTAGGTAGGCCAGGCTAAATTAATCAGCAGTTCTTGCCAACATATTGCGAGAGAAATGCAGGGACCCCAATGCACATATAGTACACCTGACCCAGGAAATTCTGCTAGCATCCCTGCAGACCTGTTACTCCGAAGCGAAGCTTTTCCAGCTGACCAAATGATCGATGCTGTCAACTCATGTTTGGGAAAGTTGGGGGAAGGGAGTGTCTGGGTTCAGCCCCACCAAAATGTGATTGAGGCACCCCCTTCCCAAACACAGACATCAAAGAGAAGAGAAGCCCTGTTCCCATGCACAGATCGCCTTGGGTGGATCAGAAAGCCTGCCTTCAGATTTGATAATGTGCATGTAACATCTTGGGGACAGAGTTAACCATGTGGCTTACATGCAGCCCTCTGCGTAGAGCCCCAAAGACAAATCTCACATATCGAGCAAATCTCTGGTTTATAATTCAGTTGAACAAAAATAAATTACAACTTTATTCTAGCATTAAAGCTGCCAACTTATTTGGGACTTAACCCTTTCTACAATCAGCCCCCATGAAATTGCTATCTCCCTATTACCTTGCTCAAAGCATTTGTCTCTCTATTACTCATAATTATTCCAGCATGCCCCTTCCATGCCCTTTTATTTCCACTAAGTCAGCTATAATTACTAAGCAGTTCTTGTATTAGACATCACTGTATCACAAAGAGCAATAGACTATCATCGGGCTGTATCGTTAATCTTACCCATAATGACAAAACTTATAATAAATATTCTAACATCAAATCCATTTTACAGCTCATTTTACAGCTCCGGGGTTAGTTGTAACACTGACAGCTCCTGTGAGATGAGATTAATATATCTTTAACGAAATATGTAAAACACTTGTTCCACTAAGTTTTACAAGCGATTTGAATAGCACATGCTACTTCAGCCAATGTTTTGCCTAAGCTGTGGTCTATATCACATTCATAACATTATAATTAACTCTTCAAATTGATAAACCTTATTTTTAAATAAATAAGCAGCTAGATCAACAGATAAATAAATGAAAAAGTGGCTCATGCAGGCTGTTGGCAGATTTAAAAAGTCATTATGCAGGTTTGAGTTTTAATTCTTCCTAAATCTGATCTACAAATGAGAAGAATCCTTATTGATTTCCCGACAACTTAATTGCTTGTTGTGTTTAAAATTATTTCTTTTTCCTTATTAGCCAGGGAGAGAGGGAAACAAAGTACCATCATTAAGGAACCTGGTGAGAAAACACTAAATGGGCATTGCCCTTTTATTTATGTGTACCTTGTTGTGTTCTGAAGGCTCGGAGCATATGACACATCACATATGAAACCTATGTAGGTATTTTTAGTAACTGCCTACCTCCATATAGCTTGCCATTAAAAGCCAGCTGAAGATCTGACATTCTTGCTGAAGAATGTTGGACCTGGCCAGGACAGTTTTATCAGTATGGGCTGGTATGCTAACTGTAGCCCTTTTTGGGGATGGCAGACTTAGTCACAGTAATGCAGGCTCTGGTGGTGTCAGCCAGACTAGACTACTGCAATGCATTCTACATGGGGCTGCCTTTAAAGACAGTCCAGAAACTTCACCTGGTTCAAAATGCAACCACCAGTGTCCTGAAGGTTTCAATAACTTCTGTTTTAAACAACCTTCACTGGCTTCCACTGCATTTCTGAAGTGCTGATTTGAACCTTGAAAGTTTTAAGTAGGTTTATACCTGTACCAATACCACCCCGCCAGTACACTGAGATCTCAATCAGAGGACCTCTTGTTGTGTCCACTTCCTTGGTCTATGAAATGGGCAACCTCAAAAGAGAGAGAGAAAGAGAGACAATACTGTGCTGGCTCCACAGTTTTGAAACTCCCTTCCAGTAACATTGCAATGTCCAGTCACACTTCAGGATTTTTAGAAGGTGTTAAAGACTCACCTGTTTCAAGTGGCCTTCCCAGAGTAATTTTTTTGCCCCTGTTTGCTAGATAGAAGCTGCAATCATATTAATTCTGAGCTTGTTTTTAACTTTGTGAATTTGTTTTATTATCAGCATTCGTTGTTTAGTCGTGTCCAACTCTTCGTGACCCCATGGACCAGAGCACGCCAGGCACTCCTATCTTCCACTGCCTCCTGCAGTTTGGTCAGACTCATGTTTGTAGCTTTGAGAACACTGTCCAACCATCTCTTCCTCTGTCGTCCCCTTCTCCTTGTGCCCTCCATCTTTCCCAACATCAGGGTCTTTTCCAGGGAGTCTTCTCTTCTCATGAGGTGGCCAAAGTACTGGAGCCTCAGCTTCACGATCTGTCCTTCCAGTGAGCACTCAGGGCTGATTTTCTTAAGAATGGATAGGTTTGATCTTCTTGCAGTCCATGGGACTCTCAAGAGTCTCCTCCATCACCATAATTCAAAAGCATCAATTCTTCGGCGATCAGCCTTCTTTATGGTCCAGCTCTCACTTCCATACATCACTACTGGGAAAACCATGGCTTTAACTATACGGGCCTTTGTTGGCAAGGTGATATCTCTGCTTTTTAAGATGCTGTCTAGGTTTGCTATCACCTTTCTCCCAAGGAGCAGGCGTCTTTTAATTTCGTTACTGCTGTCACCATCTGCAGTGATCATGGAGCCCAAGAAAGTAAATCTCTCACTGCCTCTATTTCTCCCCCTTCTATTTGGCAGGAGGTGATGGGCCCAGTGGCCATGATCTTCTTTTTTTGATGTTAAGCTTCAGACCATATTTTGTGCTCTCCTCTTTCACCCTCATTAAAAGGTTTTTTAATTCCTCCTCACTTTCTGCCATCAAGGTTATGTCATCTGCATATCTGAGGTTATTGAGATTTCTTAATGGATCACTGCCTTGTGGCCCCTTGTGGCGAAGGGGCTTGAATAACTCAGAGAAGCTATGAGCTATGCCGTGCAGGGCCACCCAAGATGGACAGGTCATAGTGGAGAGTTTTGACCTAACGTGATCCACCTGGAGCAGGAACCGGCAAGCCACTCCAGTATCCTTGCCAAGAAAACTCCATGGACAAAGGCAACAGGCATTATCGGCATTAGTAATAGCATACCTGCTATGTGCCCTGGAAAAAAATGGGACATCCTGTTTGTTCACGTGAGATTGTGGCAGCTATTTTGGGTGCTACAAGCTCTCTTGCTGTGCTCTCTTGCTGCTCTCCCACCCTGAAAAAAGAGCCGTCCAAACATAAAGAAAGAAAAAAACAGGTAAAGGGAGAGACAAACCACCTTCCAAAATATATAGTGGATTTTATTTTATTTATTTTTTAAAAAATCTTTGGAATGCAGCCATGTTAGAGTTAGCACTGAATAGATAAGAGTCTGAGATATTTATATTTAGCTTATTACTACTGAAAAAGGCTGGAGCTTTTACAGGAAGGAGGAATTAAACAAACAAACTTGCAGCAGAAAAGTGATGCTCTTTAGCTATCAATAAGATGGAAGAAACACTTTTCTTATGCATTTTTTATTTCTATTCAATAGGGGAACATTTGTTAAATCACATCTCTTGCCTACTGTAATTAGAAGACATGCAGTCTCAAACTGCTTTGGGAATATAATCAATAGGAGTTTTCACATTGACTTCAGCTAATTAGGATTTTACACTAAATCTGCAATTCTAGTCAATCATGTAAAATATGTGTGTTTTGAATACATCCGGAATCTGACTTTTATAGAAATGCTAATGGTTTGTGCCATCAATTGACAACCTATCCTCACAACAGTATATTTCTGTTTGTTGTATTTATTTATTTTGGAACACTTATAAATTGCTTAATAAAAAAACCCTTTGAGCAATATAACAAAATAGTAAATAAAACACAGCTGAAATTCACAAAAGCTTAACAAACATTTATACATGAAATAATTATCCTTAAAACACAAATAAAATTACTAAAACTTTTAAAATGAATATGGGTAACTAAATTATGTCTAATTAGGCTTGCTGAAATGAAAAGATTTTCAGTGGCTGTCTAAAACAATAGTCTAACATTTAGAAATTTCTAAATGTTCACAGTTGCATATTGTTTCTTTAACTTTGGTATCTTGACAATGACTGCCCTGGTTTGCTTTAGAGAGCAGCATATTACCTTTCTGTTTAAGTGTCACATTTTAATTTCCAAAAATTGGTTGATTCTTCAGCATACACACACACACACACACACACACACACACACACACTCTGGAATGTCCGCATTGGAGGTCCACTGGTTAACCAGGCCACAGTTTAAATTCAATGGATAGGTACTGTATGATTATCACCCTGCTTGGCTAATGCATTTGTAATGTATAAATTCAGAAAGGGTGACATGTTGCCTGTTCTTTCAGTGTCTCCATTTTGACTCCAAGGATCAGAACAGTCAACGTGTTCCATTACAAAGGGAGAGGGCACAAAGGTGTACTGTAGGAGATCAGAGAATCACAGGATTCAAGCTGAGAAGCTCTAAGGGGATAAGAAAAAGACATGTAACCTTGTGGTAAGTTCAGATGAACTAAGCAATGCTTACTTGTAAGTATAAACATGCAGGATTGTGCTGTTAAATGCATTATTCTTTGTGAGAAACTGGGTAGAATGATGTTCTATTTTGCCTTGGTCAGACCACACCTGGACTATGGTGTCCAGTTCTGGATGCCACAATGTAAGAAGAAGAAGGACAGGCTGGAATGTGGAACAGAGGATGGCAACCAAGATGATAAAGGGTCTGGAAACAAGGGCTTATGAGGAATGGTTGAGGGAGCTGGGTATGTTTACATTGGTAAAGAAGATACAGTGGTGCCCCGCAAGACGAATGCCTCGCAAGACGAAAAACTCGCTAGACGAAAGGGTTTTGCGGTTTTTGAGCTGCTTCGCAAGACGAATTTCCCTATGGGCTTGCTTCGCAAGACGAAAACGTTTTGCGTTTTTTGCAAGTTTGTTTCCTTTTCCTTAACACCGTTAATACAGTTGTGACTTGACTTCGAGGAGCAACTCATAGAACACGGTGTGGTAGCCTTTTTTGAGGTTTTTGGCGGTTTTTGAAGCTTTTCCAAAACTTTTCCGACACCGTGCTTCGCAAGACGAAAAATTCGCTAGACGAAAAAACTCGCGGAACGAATTAATTTCGTCTTGCAAGGCACCACTGTACTGAGAGGAGATATGAGAGCCATCTTCAAATATCTGATGGGTTGTCACACAGAAGATGGAGCTAGCTTGTTTTCTCCTGCTCCAGATGGTAGAACCTGAACAAATGGATACAAGTTACAAGAAAGGAGATTCTGACTAAACATCAGGAAGAACTTTCTGGTGGTAAGAGCTATTTGACAGTGGAATGGACTGGTGGACTCACCTTCACTGGAGGTTTCTTAGCAGAGTTTGGATGGCCATCTGTCATGGATGCCTTAGTTGAGATTACTTCATTATGGGGGGTTGAACTAGATGACCCTCAGGGACCCTTCCAACTATAATTCTATGATGCTACGATCCCTGCTCACTTTTTCTAATATCTTTGAAAATGGCCCAGAAACAGCTGTTAATCAAAAATAACATTTTTCCAGATTCTTATCAGCCATGCTTAGAATATTGGAGAATCTTCCTCAAATAGGATACAATGCACAGTCATTATCTATAGTCCAGCCTCTTTTTTTTTTCATACAGTGGTACCTCGGGTTAAGAACCTAATTCATTCTGGAGGTCCATTCTTAACCTGAAACTGTTCTTAACCTGAGGTACCACTTTAGGTAATGGGGCTTCCTGCTACCACCACACGATTTCTGTTCTCATCCTGAAGCAAAGTTCTTAACCCAAGGTACTATTTCTGGGTTAGCGGAGTCTGTAATCTGAAGCGTCTGTAACCCGAGGTACCACTGTATTTGACTTTTCAGCCTGAGACAAAAATCCTCTTACCCAGATTTGAGTATGTGTACATAAAAAAATCACCAGAAGCTAAAACCTCCACTCCAATCTGAAATTTTGCTCAGATTGGCACCAAAAACATACAATTTAATTTCTGACATTGAGATATTTGCATTTCTATAACCACATAAATCCAAAATCTGAAAAAATTGCATGAGACTCCCCATGCACCTAAAATAATGTCAGCTTTAGAAAGGATGTTCTTTCATACCTTAAAAGTTCAGCAACATTCTGTGGACGTATCATATTGCTTCATCTTTGTAGAAAATAATTTCATAATTATATAGGTAGGCTGTCTTTAAAATGCAACCCAAACTATCACTTACTTGAAAAACTATTGCTAACAAGCAAATTAGCTACAGAACTGAATGACAGCAGATCAATACTGACAGTAAAACTACAGAGATCTTGCTGATCGCATATTGTCTGTAAATGCAAACTGTAAAAGAGGCCCCCACAGACCTCACAACAATAACCTAAAGAAGAATGAGACACAAAGGGTTTTGAGCTTAAAGATGCTTCAATTTCCCTAGACAGTTAGCCCTTGTCACATCAAACCACCTATTAGTCACAAACTCGTACAACTAAGAATTTTCAGGCCTCTTGAGGTCTCCTGTCATCTTGAAAGAAGCAATACCAATGAAAGACACTGGCTCCTCTTGTAACATGTTCAGTTTATTGTTTTTCAATGGCTCAAGCAATTTATGATGTCGTGCTGGACTCACCATGACAGATAAATAAGTTTGGATGGCCTTTCCCCAGGAATGGATTAATGCGTCCATTGCTGATTTCTGAATGTTCAGAGCTAATGCAAGCAAAAGAACATGATACACTGAAAAGAGAAATATAGTGGCTAAAGGATACAGTTCCTGATGCATCTTCTTCCAATCTAGTCTGATATGCCTGCCCGCTCACTATAAATGCACTGAAGAGAACTTTGCTAATTAGCGATACAGTATTCTTCTGAGTAGGGATGGATGGATAGGTCTATTTCAACTCCAAATCCATTTTACACATATGCTTTTCTAAATCCATTCTGTCAAAGCTCTGTGTGAAAATTCACTTGCAAATATGTTTTTATATACAGTATATCACCCACACTAGACTTAAGGATTGGAGGTTGATAATGAATGCCCTTGAATGTCATGATCCCTGGGGTTAGATTCCCCTTCCTCTGGTCAGAAGAGGAGTTGCATAGGGGGCAAACCCCAGAATCACTTCCACAAGAGTAGACCACAGTGCCAGTGGCCCTCTGGCCTGAGAATATCTCACTGCCATGCTCTGATTCAGTGGACTCCATCTCAGAAGCCCCAGTACAATGAGAGTCTCCTCTGCTCTGTCAGAGGAAAAGACTCCTGGTCTGGTCTGGGCCCTAATAATCGAACAGTCACTTTGCAGTCACTCATTGCAAGGAGGAGCTTGCTATTATCAACAAAGTGCTGATCCTAGATAGGGCTCAATTTCAGGTTGACTGTTGCTGACTATGAGCCTGTACGTTCCCTCCCAAAGCAGGTCATCCACATAATTCCCAGACACAAAAGCACCCACCCCACAGCACTCATTTCTTACTAGGCTTCAGACATAGTCTATTGGCTGCCATCCAGCTCCACTTTTTTAAGGCACCAGTCCAACACCTGCAGACCTCTCTTGATTCAGATGGAATGGAGAGATAGAGCTGTATGTCACTGGCTTCCTGAAGGCACTAAATTCCAAATTCCCAGATGGCCACTCCCAACTGTTTTATATGGATGTCAAATGGCGCAGGAGAACATATGGACTCCTGAAGGACACACAAAGATGAGGATCTTTCCCTTGAATATTGTGTGGTTTAAGAACCATGTATTGTCTAGCATCATTCTCAAACAAAATGGATTCCTTTTCAACTTCCACTATCCCACTATATATTCTATGACAGGATTTGGCAACCTGGTGCCCTCCAGGTATTTGGGACAACAGCTTCCATCAAACCCCAGCCACTGCATGCTGGGCCTGACTGGAGTTGTAGTTCAAAACACGTGGAGAGCACAAGACTGGGTGAGGCTGTTCTAAGACAATGTCCAAAAGTTGTTGCTCTCCATTTGTCCCTTGAGAATGCGAATGAAGGGAAATTCACACAGATCTCATGTGCCTCAGTTACGTCTAAAAGGTAATTTAACAGACCAGCAACAGATGCTCTAATCAGAATGTTGTACATAAGAGGCAGCCGCGTTTCCCACAAGGTTACCCTGTAATTACTGCGGGTGGTGGGAATTGATTTTAAAATACATTGCTAGATTGTTGGCCAGCCCCCCTCGCCTTCTCTTTTAAAAACTGCTGCAACTATTTCTGAAAAGTGGAATGAAAAATTGACACAGGGTTTTCAAACCAAACATTCAGCTCTTTACTGAAAAAATTAGCAGGCAAACCCCACAATGGAACTTTTAATTTATGCTATGGAATTTGGTTTTACAACTCATTCGCAAGATTTGTGATATTGCTGATGTATACCTTCCCTTTCATCCAAACTGCTGTCACCTATGTTTCCTAAACAATAAATTCACCAACAGTATATTTTCTACAGGCACAAGAATACGTCTGGTTGAGAAGAAAAATGGTTTTGCTTTTGCCTGACCCTCTTATGATTGATCAGATCATTGTCTGAGATGCTTTGCTACAACTCACTTTGATTTAAACCCTCAGGCCTCTATTAAAAAGTTAAAGTACATTTAACCGGACAGTGTGTAGACGATACCCAGTTGCAGTTGAGGCCATTATCCTTTCTAATACTGGGTGTGGCGAAAATGCCCCAGAGTTCCATAGTATCCCCTGGGAAAGACAGGCCTTCTCCCTTTGAACAATTCAATACGAAACTAAATTTATTTACCCAGTAAGTTTCTAAGAAGTACATACTTCTCTGTCTTATTTTCCACTGATGTGTGGGTTTTGATATAGGTAGAGAAAGTAACCTAATCCCTCAGTTTCCTGATTACTGTTGAAGTTTGTTGGGAGAGATGATCACAGGCAAATGAGTCGTTGGTAAACATACACACAATCTTCTATGTAAATAATTTTTCCCGGTGCAACTGAAAAATGAATGTACATGCTTATACTTCTGTACTAAAATAGCTGCTACACCTCCACAGCAAAGGAGAACCTGCTTGGAATCTTAGACTGTGTACACACTGTATTTTCAAAGCACATTCATCGTGCATTCTGTCTCTCAAAGCATTCTGGGCACTGTGGTTTACCCCTCACAGAGTTACAAGTCACCTGGAGGAAACTACCGGTACTTAGATGTTGAAACAGCAGATGGGGAAACAGTTAAATATGCCCATCACCTACCACTCCGCTACTCCCAATCCACGAGAAGCAGCTTTTCCTGATCTGAATGCATCATTGGAAGTCATTACAAATGTTTGCATATCGTTTGAGCCTCAGTAAGGTCAGTATGGTAATGAAACTCTCTAATGGCTGAAAGAATTAATCATACAAATGCAGAGAAAATCCCAGTTAATGTATTATATGGGAGATTCGGGATCTTACACCAGCTGAAGAAACCTGATGGATATATGTGGGTTTAGAACCTTTACTCCTTGCAACAAAGAGCTTATTCTTTATAAGTATGCAATTGAGAGTCCTTCCTATGAGTAGCGTCTAAAGTCAGAGAGTGTATAGACCAGCCTCTGCGAACCTGGTGCCCTCCAAATGTTTTGGACCACGTTTTCCATCAGTCCTAGCCAAAACAGCTGAAGGGAGGTCTGGTCAGGTCCAGCAAAAGCAGTTTGTCAGGTCAGGCATCAGCTGAGGGGCCCAAACTCAGAAGGACCTTCACTTGCCATTCTTTCGCTCACTGCTGGGACCAGCTCCTGTTCATAGTGGCTGGCGACCTGGCTGTTTCTAACTTCCATCTCTCTGCCTCAACTGAGCCCTATTAAAAGAACTGGTATTCTGGACGAGGTATCCTGGCATCCTGGCATCCTCCATCCTTGCTTTCTTCAAACTTCTGCCTTTGTTTTAAACCACTACTTTTTCCGCTCAAAGGCTTCCCACCACTGCTATACTCAAACTTCTTCCATTGTGTGAAACTACCACTTTTGCCCTCTCAGTTGAGAACCTGTCGTACAAAGAGATCCCTTTCTTCCTCCCCACCCGGGTCTTCCCTTATCCGCACAACCTGCTTGATGCAGAATATATTAATTCAACTCTCTAAAAATGGACAGCGGAAGATAGTTCAAGAGCATCATTTATCTGTAGGGTTCTGCCTTTGCATCCTTCTTAGGAATTTACCATTATTATTATTATTATTATTATTATTATTATTATTATTATTATTATTATTATTCCACCCATCTGACCAACAGAATATTAAAAACATGATAAAACATCAGACATTAAAAACTTCCCTAAACAGGGCTGCCTTCAGATGTCTTCTGAAAGTCAGATAGTTGTTTATTTCCTTGACATCTGATGGGAGGGTGTTCTACAGGGCAGGCGCCACTACTGAGAAGGCCCTCTGCCTGGTTCCCTGTAACCTCATTTCTCACAGGGAGGGAACCGCCAGATGGCCCTCAGTGCTAGACCTCAGTGTCCAGACTGAACAATGGGGATGGAGAATATGAGTAAAATATGAGAGTTTTGCAGCTTGACAAGTGATCACTGTTTGAACATTCACATTGCCAGAGGATCACAAATAAGCATGCTATATTGTGTGTAAAAGACCCATAGCAGCAGCAGCCCAGAATATTTCCACTGTTTTATTTGTCTAAATTTATATTTCCTTGTCATGTTACATAATGGTCTAGATTCGCTGTGGAATTTTTTTCCAGCTTTGCATTGAGAAAAATATATATTCAAACTGTGCTGGCTGCTGCAATGCAGTTCAGTTCATTGGCAGGGCTTGTGAACAAAAAGAAGGCAGTGTTTAAAAAATTTTCAAAGAGCAAAAGGTGAAGATTAACCGGCAAAAGCACAAGTGGAGATTAATTTTATGGTGGAATGTCACCACAATAAATGAGCAGCAAGTTCCTGTGGCTAAATGAATTTATATTGAGGCTGTCTTATAAATGGCATTTTAATCTAGTGGTGGAAAGAGAGGAGGGGAGAGAAAAGGAGAAAACCCTTAGCTATTAAACCTTCCCAATAAGGGAAATGTATTTGGCAAGGAATCAGATGTGTTTATTTCTGGCATTCTGTTTTGAAGCTAAGTGTTTGGGGAAGCCAAATCAGCATAAACATCGGAACATGGGTAGCAGGGTTTCACTTTTTGTCCCAGTTAGCAAACCAAATTAATGCACATCAAAATGCCCTTTTCATGTTGGGAGAGGAGGAAGGTTGTCAAAAAAAGCATCATGACAAGCTACCATAGGGAGACATCCCCACAATAATCAATCGTCAATCAGTCATGGAAACTGCTTATTCTGCTTTTATGCAGCACTCTTCATTACTCCCCTTGTATAGTTCTCAAGAGGGAAGAGATAAAGGTTTCTTTCAATGAATAAAGCAATAGCTTCCTTGCTGCGAAAAACAAATCAACCAGCCCAAACATTTTATTCTGTCCTGAGAAAGGTCCCATATAACACAAACTGAAGCAAAAGTGAAGTTCTCCTGCTACCCTACCTCTGGAAAAAGAGGAAAAAATAACCTTCTAGTGGAGGAAATAACATTCCCCTCTACATCAAAAAGTAGTCGACAAAAAATATTCTTTTACTCACTATTTGTTTATTCCATTTATTTCTCAGTCACCTTTCAGGTATAAGCCCTCACAAAGCAGCCTGCAGAGAGAGAGAAAAGCAGTAGAAAGAGATAAATAGTTGTATGAGAGACTGAGATCACCCAAATTCTCTATGGTGAAAAGATTTGATTTAAAGGCTTCCTCCAGCACCAAAACTGAAGGGGCCAAGTGAGAGATTTCTACAACTACAGGGCCACCACCGAGAAGGCTCAGCCCTTGCCAAGTTAATTGATTTTACCACTGGCCACACAAGCAGGATCTCAGCTACAGATCTTAGATTACAGCAGGATCCTATGGGTGGAGAAAGGCCTTACATACTGTCCTTGGCCAGATGTAAAAAAAGTCTCAGTCAAACGTATGACCTTTTAAAGTCAGAAAAGACTTGTGATGAGAAAATGCATCTAAGTTTATTAAAAGGTTAATAACACCATTACCCAAAGGTAAAGGTTAGGTAGCTAAATTAAAAATGCTATGCTTCCCAAAAGTAAATGCAACATAAATGGCTTGAATTTACAGTTTTCCTCCTTAATATTATAATTCATCCCTCTCGGGGACCTGAACAGACTAATATTAGACCTTGCCAGAAGAGGGGAGAAAGCCATGGCTTGTCTCCTTTGCTGTTTATTTTTGAATCATATGCATTTTCTTTCCTCTAAGTGAGCCGACCACCAATTTGGCACCCAATCGGCACCACTAAATAACAACTGGATGCTGATGCTCTTTGCAAGGGAAGGAGAGAGATTTTGAATTTATTTTCATAGTGGAAAAATAGGTTTGCCAAAATAGCTTCAGTTTATGGAAAGGGAGGAACAGCTGTATTTGGTTTATAATAAATCTTTGACAAATCAGTAAAAGCAAATAGACAGCACAACTGTAACCCATAAAAGTGGAAAATATTAAACAACAGGCAGTGAAGTTGTTAAACTTTCCCACAGATGCTGCTGGTAAAAGCCTTTGCAAAACATCAACGTGAAACATTCAGGAGGAGAGGAATCTGGGAGCAAAGGGGCATGAGAAGGAGATGAAATTCCTTCTTATTAGAGGAATATCCCGTTAATGTGACAACTCTAGGTATGCGGACGAAGGTCTCACAAGCATTTCTGGGCCCCCTCCTATTACTGAATGTTGGTGCAGAATAATTACTTGCTCTCAAAAAAAAAAAGAAGAAGAAGAAGAAGAAGAAGGAAAAAATGACAGGACATTGACACTGCAGACTTATTGAATTTGTATTGCTTGCCTCCAGGCCATATCGGGGGTTATTCAATTTTGCCTGAGGAGGACAACCTATTATGAGAGATGAGTCAAGAAGGCATCTCCTCTGATTGCCCACCAAAACCATTATCGCAGCACTGAGAGGGCAGCAGCAGCGAGTGGACAGACAAGACAACGCTGATTTCGATTACCTAGGGACAAGATACAATTTACATTACTTGAAGCAATAGGACAGAGGGCAATCAGCCTAGGGAATAGGCCTGCAGATCGGGAGTGCAGTGCAGGTATTAACAGTACTGGAGAAACTGAGCTAATTGCTTATGCTGGGCCTGATGACCTCTAGCCTTACACGATATTAACTGATTGGCTTGATCTGTAATTAGATGAACCGACTCTACATTGCCAAGACCTGAAGTTTTCACTGATGAGGCAGTTTGGAGTGTGTGCATGGACTCGTTCCTTTCTTTTCACAGTGGAAAAATAGGTTTGCCTAAATATTGTACATTGTTATATATTCTGCACACATTACATATGGTTATATGCTACACACTCATTGTGTGTTGCTACACCTTGTAGACTGACGTCTCTTATTTACGGAAGCAGGTGTCCTGTCAAGTTTAGCTCATTGTCTCAGTTTTGTGATGTTCTTATTGCATTGAAGAAACTGGCACAGAATGAAATGCAAAGTTTTACCCACAATGTTTCATGAATAAAATACAGCTGTTGCTCAATACTTTTCTGCATGTAAGTGAAATAATCTTAATAGCTGTGGGGATGGAACTGGATTTGCAACCCAAGGTACAGCAGGCACATGCAATTTCTAAATTAGTTCAGCATAACAGTCATATGTAGGTATTCTTTTTCAATGTTAAACACGTGATGAGGGGAGATGGGAAATGAGAAACATTCAGTGTTATAACCAGCCAAGCTGTTTCAGAATATTCAATTCTATTCCTCTTCTTTTAGTTTTCTGTTCTCCTTTCATAATGGCCTGTCTACATCCCTGCTGAGCATACTCAGTCATCATTGGTCTGTTTGGTGGCAGGGTGTTAACCCCTTGCAGTTCTTTTCTTTCTTTCTTTTTTTTAAAAAAGTCTGTACTTGAGTTTTCTCAAGCTTGCAGATATCTGACTCTTGTCTGTGAGTCAGAAATGGCTTGCCAGGTGGGGCGGAGCCACAACACTAATTTCCTGGCAGATGGGCTACTGTTGCTTACCAGGAATGTAAAGGAATGTAAAGTGGAGGTGTGAGGCTTAGGGGAGTCAGCAAGGTGCTACTCACCTTCCCACCCTTCTCTGTCCCAGAAAACAGCAATAACCCATCTGCCAGAAACTTACATTAGTGGCTCCCTGTTGAGAGAATGAGTTCAATGCTAGCATGCAGAATTGTTCTAGATAGGATTCCCAGAAGAGAGCCTCTGCCAAATACTTTGAGGGTCCATGGCAGTGATGGACCCTCCACTAACCTCCATTAATCCCAACAAATAGCCAGGAAGGGCTCAGATGGTCCCTTGGAGTTCTGCCCCACTGTCCACATAAATACTTTTAATGATATTCATCTTTAGCATTCAGTGAATTGACATCTCTTTACATTGGCCATAGCTCTTTGATACCATCACTGTTTGGCTTGCTCTTAGTTTCTGCCAGTCTCCCTCCTGCTCTCACTCAGGATGTTCTGAGTGATGACCTGGGCTATCATAGTGATTCCTCTTCTCTGGGGTTGTATACAGTGCCTCCTCTAACAAGCAGCCCTCATCATATGTTACAGAATATACTCAAAGGAGATCCCAGTTGTCCCAGGAGCAGTGGGATACTTTGGATCTTGTTCTCCAAGCTGCCTTACACTGAATCAGACTTTTGGTCCATCTAGTTTGGTATTGTCTACACTGATTGGCAGTACTTATCCAGGTTTCCAGACAATGTTTCCTCACATCCTTACCTGTAGATGGCAGGGATTGAACCTGGGACCTTCTTCACACAAAGTAATGTGTTTGCCACTGAGCTACAACCTTTCCTTAATTTCACATAGGAGAGAAACTCCAACTATGGATGGGGAGATCGAATGTTTGGTTTCCATTCCCCGCCACTGTAGAAACTCCCTTGGCCCTGGTCTTATGGATATCATTGCTCCAACATTTGTAGGGCCAAAAAGGTAGATGTTTGGAGCAATTTAGGAGCAGGACAGGGTCTTCCCATGTTCCCAGTTCCCCAACACATCCTGAAGCCAAGGCTGAATTATACCAGCCTCAGGAACTGGCATGGCTCAATCCCATTTATTTCCATCCCATTGTGAGGATACTCCTCTGCCCTCAGTTCTGCCCTGCTGTCTCTGTATTGGAAAAGTGTACTTTTTTGTAACATACAAGTGAGATGGCATTCCAAAGAACCCTGGAGAAGGGGCATTCGATCAGGTGGAAGAACTGCCTTTGGTTCCCCCGCTGAGCTGTAGGATTGCAGCCTAAAAATCTTATACAGAGAAGCCCAGAAATCAAAATGTAAAGCTAGTGTTACTGCTTCAAGTATATAGCACTGTTTTAAAGCTCTAGATTTGTGGCTCAAGAAGACAATTTCATGGTGCTAATGCAAATATGGAAGAACACCAGTCTTACTTATGCCATGATTTGAATGTTAGTTAAAACCTTAATATCCTGAGCTTACAATGCTAGATCTTTATATCCTCAGTAAAGCAACTTGCTAAATTTAAAAAAAATGTCTCATATTTTATTTCCATTACTTGATCTACGCTACTACATTTTTTAAGGAGCAGAATTTAAATTTTAAAAATTAAAAATGTTATCCGTAGATGACAAAGGCCAAGAAGCAGGCAAAGAATATATAAATACAATGGTATATAGTCAGTGTGGGATATCAAATTATATGCTAGTATTCTTAAGTTTTGTGAATGGAAAGACAGGAAGTACTTTGGTTCATCAAGTAGCTACAGCCCTTTTCATTATGGTGGGTTATGGAAAGGGAAGTTGGAGGACACGACTAGATTTGTAGTGGAGGCAACTCTAGCACCAGTTACAACATTCATAGCTTGTGCTTTACGAGATGGAAAACAAATCATTGTGAAAAACAGTGATTTGATCAAAAACTCATGACACTGATGAGAAATGGTTTAAGTTCAACTGAGTTCAATAGGATGCACTTCTGCACTGTAAAATTCTGAGTCTTCTCTTCTCCCCCTGCAATTGTATTGTAGGAAATGGCTTTTACACTGTAATGGGGGCAAAGGGAGGGATATGGTCCCCCTTCTGTTCCCATCAGTGACCATATCCAGATCGAGGAGCCCATGCTTATTGACTTTTTTAAAAAATGCCATTGCTAACGATGTCAAGTTTAGTTTGGCCTACATGCATTGGATTGCACTGTTAATTTAATTGAACTGTAGATTTGGTGCTTCATCCTGTCAGGTGCTCAGTTTGAAGGCATGTGGGTATCTTCTACCCCACTGATTCACCCCGTTATGCAACTGGCATCTGAAATAGTAAAAAAATAGTAAAGTAAAAATGTGGAATATTAATCCAAACATCACTGCTTAACTTACCCCCTATTGCCGTTACATTGTTCTGTCTTTGGCATTCGAGCTGGTTGAACTTTGACTGCAGGCTGATGGGGGAATTCTTTCCTGGTACTACTTCTTGGTGTCTTATTAACATTCAGCACTGTGGACCGTCACATTTTGCTCTGGTGCTGAGAAAGGCTGGTGCGCATTACTAGTTTTCCTCTTGAGAAGATGCGGTTCCATCTGGAGTTATCAGAGAGATGAGCTCAGCATCCCTGAATCAGGTACACAAGGGCCAGCATTTTGTTATCTTTGTTGTTTGACATCTATTTGAAGCCTTTAGATGAGACTGCCCTGAGTTTTGGAGTTGGGTATCGCCAGTATGCTGGATGATACCTAGTTTTGTGTTTTCTTAACAAGCAGAAGGAGTGAAGTTTCTGCCTCAATATTAAATCAGTGTTTGGAGATGATGATCTAGTTGAACACACAGAGACTAGATCCAGACAAGATAGAGGTGATATTGCTGGAGTTGGGGGCCAATGGCTCTGGTGAGTGTTCTGTTCCAAGCAATGGCCTCAGTGGCCTCAGTATAACAGGGGTTCTGACCCAAGGCAAAAGTTCGAATTCTGAAAAGCAGAGCAAGGAGAACTGAAGCAGGACAAGGTCTGGGTGCAGGAGAGAAGTGAAGGAAGAGTTACAGGATTCAGTGGCACCCTGGACAGCGCCACAGAGGACTCAGGTTGGACACTCTGTAAGAGCAGAGCTCAAATGCTGTTTCAGCACTAGTCAACCTCTGACTGAGACTTACATATACACCTCTGAGAAGGGAGAGGAGACTCCTCATTTAAAGGGGCCCACCATAGCTGTCAGCTCTAATGAAGCAGGGGCGTTTGCAGGTCAGCTCGGAGTCCTGAACAGGAATCAGAGGAAGGCAACATGACCTTTCCAACCTAGAGAGGAACTGACACAATGGAGTCCTCTGTTAGCAGTGCTTACAAAATAGTAGGGCTGAATTTGAGATCAATTTCTTCTCCCAATCTAAAAACCTGACTTCATCTCCTAAAAGTGGGGAGTCTGACTTAAGTGTGAAATTTTATTGTAGATGATTGGGTTGCCTAACTGTAATATGTTTGCACCTGGAACAGTACCTGGACCTGGTGGTGCAGGTGGCAATTGTGGTCAAAGGTGCAGTCCATCACATATGTTACATAGCCCCTGTCCTTTCTTGTAGAAGATGGATCTTGTTAACTTCATGTGTGGTGTTGAAAGCTGACTCCTCTAGCTCCTAAATGAGATATACTGGTTTGGGACAAGTAAATAACACCCTTGCTAAGTGCACCCCCTTGCTACGTGCACCCCCTTGCATCTCTCAGCAATTTATGTGATCAATCTCACAGGGCAGTATTCCTTTAATCTGACCCAACAATATACCTTCATTGAATTCAATCCATTGTTTTAGAGAGCTATCCTCTTCCTGGTTCTGGAAGCCAATGGAACTCAATCAGCACCTCATTTGAGAAAAAATTGACTTGTAACATTGATTCTCAAGGCACTGGTTTAAGGTACCAAATTGATCCCATTTGTAGATTAGTGTCACAGCCTCTGTTTTATATGAACCTTCTTTTAAAATTAGTTCTTTTGGGCCATTTCCTAATATGGTAAAATGTTCTTCAGTGAGGTCATTGAAGTTTATGTGTAAATTCTGATAAATACTGAACACATTTTGGTATTTAAGTTATTTTTTCTATTAAATGCAGTGACTTAACTATATTTAAACCATACTTGATGAGATCCCACAGCTTATCTAGAAAATATTTCATCAGATTTATCCTATGCCATGGTAAACATTGAATGGAATCATAGAATTGTAGAGTTGATGGGGACACCAGTGGACAGCTAGTGCAATCCCCTCAATACAGGAATCTCAACATGTGGTGCTCCAACCAATTTGAAACCATACCCTGCTTTTCTTTTGCAAGTGTGC
Source organism: Podarcis bocagei (assembly GCF_964188305.1). Taxonomy (NCBI): domain Eukaryota; kingdom Metazoa; phylum Chordata; class Lepidosauria; order Squamata; family Lacertidae; genus Podarcis; species Podarcis bocagei. Next base: position 54,829,816 of record NC_138134.1, read on the forward strand.
TAGCATTTTATTGCTTTATTGCTGCATTGGGTGGGTTGGGGTGGGTAAATGGAAGACAAATTCTTACAAGCCCTTCCTTTCTCAAACCTTGGCAAACTCTACTGAAAGAAATTTGACCACTTGTATTTGGGATCACCTAGACAAATATCTTCTTTCTAAACTGGATAAAGTGGCCTAGATCTTGAATGAGATCAGAGGGGATCACAATGAACTTTGGGATCACAAAACCAAGGGACAATTATAGCTACAATTATACCTACCTAATGTGTTCCCTTGACGATGGTCATGAAAGTTGGCTTGACTAAGCCCACCAAGTGCCTTCTGTTAATTTCTGCATTGTATTGAACTTTCATGCAATGTAAAAACCACTTCCCAACACACGGTGGAATATAGCGCCAGTTTAGCACTCCTTTCTATGTTATTTGCAAACCGGATTTCTCCCCGCCCCCAAAAGCAAATAACATGGAAAGGGGTGCTAAGCTTGTGCGATATTTCTGAAAATGGGTTTTCCATCGTGTGAAAGCTCAAATGTGATATGGAAATCAACCACTAGTCAGGAAAATGGAAGAAAAGGCCATGTGAATGTAGCCTGTGTCACTTGACTGACTTTCCCTCCCCAAATGCCAGCAGAAGAAACCACAGCCCTGCCCATAGAAACTGTCCAATTACAGAGCAGCACAACAATGAATAAAGATCTCTCTGTAACTCGGTGGACTGTGTATTCTGACTACAGTGCTGAGCCTTTCCACTTGGCTGCTCTCATTAACAGGCCTTACATGACTAATGCGACTAAACATGATCTCATTCGCTGGTTGGCAGATAAACCTATTAAACACTGGCAAGAACCTCATTTCAAGAATAGGATCATCTCTCTGCCCAGGGAGGAGGACTTATTTAGATAAAGACTTAGGAATTCAGTCCCCCCCCCCGGCAAAAAAGTTGGCAGTTGTCTATACAATGCAGAGCATTTTAAAATGTAGAGGTCCATAATGGGTCTGGCAGGGTTGCCGTCAATACTCTTGATGAGATTTGTGTCAAAAGCTGAAGATGTCGGGAAACCTTGCTTCTCATGGTGCTTGCAAACTGTTGCAGGCACTTCACTTTTGAGTCTTCTATTTCCTCTGAAAAATAAAGAATGTTTACAATGGAAGCCTATTCAGGTCAAATAAATTCCACTGAGTTCCATAGCACGCACTCCCAGGCAAGCAGATATAGGGTTGCAGATAAAATGAGCAGAAAGCGTGCAAAAAAGAATGAGGCTGTATACACACTAAATCTTTAAAGCACATTCGAAGCACATACTTTCCCTTAGAGTTCTGGGAACTGTAGTTCTCAAGGGTTGCTGGGAATTGTAACTACGTGAGGGGTAAACTACAGCACCCAGAATTCATTGAGAAAAAGAATAGCCACACTCACAACCATACATTCAAAGCACTGTGATGCCACTTTGGGGCTTCCTCTCAAAAATCCTAAGTGCTATATCTTTTTAAGAGTGATGAGAGTTGTTAGGAATAGCTCTATTCCCCTCATAGAGATACAATTCCCAGCAATTTGGGGCAGAGGGATTGATTATTAAACCACTCTGAGAATTGCAGCTCTGGAAGGCGAATTTGGGTCTCCTAGTAACTTCCAGCACCCTTTACAAACTACAGCTCCCAGAATTCTTTGAGGGAAGCCATGCCTGTTTAAAGTGTTATCATAAAAGTATGGTGTGAATGTGGCCAATGTATGCAATCTGAGTTGGTGGGTGGGCAGAGATTAACCTCTTTTTATCCTAATCTCTCATCAAGAGTGGAATTGTGGTTCCTATTTGACCTGAAAGGATGTGGGTCTTTAAGAGACTTGGCATATCTCTTAGAGTTTGTCATTCTGAAAGTCAGGAATGGAAGAATGCCCCTCCTGGAACGTAAATGAGCACAGCATCTGGTGAGGCACCAGGAGCTCATGCCAGGTCCGAGCTCTGCCCTTCTACCAAGGACTGATATGCTTTCCACTTTGGAAATTAAAAAAAAAAAATTTTTTTTTGGCCTTAGGCCCTTGACCTTTCACTGAAAGACAGATGCTTCTGTGTATTTGTCATGCCTTATTATGAGTATTACAAGCAGGCAAATGATTCCTGGGTATTATATGCTTTCATACCCCTCTCTCTTTCATCTTTGCCTATCAAAATCCCTCGCTCTCTTTTATGAACATTCTCTCCCCCCTGCCCCCGCCCCCAAAAAAATCCAGCCTCCACACGCTTTCTGAACTCACCCGAGCTTCTGGGCTTTTATTTTGATTTACTGACGTTGCTCCTATGCTTTTAATGGCAAACTGAAACACAAAAATGGGGGGGGGGGGAGTGTTGGAGGTATTGTGATGACAAAAGATGCTCAACTTTGAGGCAATGCTACTGCTAAAGGGACAAGGGCATTGCCGCAGGCGCGGGGGTGGCCACTTTAGACATTAGAGGTTTGTTTTTTTTATAAATGGCAAACAATAAAATTCTGGGTACCCTCCAGCAGCTGCCCACACCCACCCACCAAGAAAAGGCGCTCATTTCTGTAAACAGCATACCTGAACGCACATCTGATAAGGCTTGTGAATGAAACATTTGGGTACCATTTGGCATTTTTGATTAAAGAGCAAAATTGTAGGATTTAAGAGCCCTCCTTTGCAGATAACATGCATAGTTGCCACTGATCTATTGAACTGATATATTTAGAAAGATCATTTGAAGGAAGATCTCACAGCCTATTGAGTTTGAAGCTGTTCCAGACATTCAGTTTTTTCCCCTCCCTGCAGCAAAATTCTCCAAGGTAAACGGGCTAAAATATTTTGCTGGAGGGGATACTTTCCTTTCAAGGTTCATTCCTTTGCATAAGAAATATACTAAAGGAGTGATGAGAGTTGGGCGGGGGAGAGAATCAAAGACAAAACAGAAAAATCAAATATTCTTAAAGGCTTTGGGATTTTGTTTTGCTTTTACCAATTGTGCAAGCCCCCGCCCCCCGCAAAATGCTAGGCATATGTGAGTAATATAATAGCATTCACATTTAACTTATTTTTTAAAATATTCGCTCGCATCCCTTGCCCTTCTGATGTTATATGATTGGATGAAAAGACCCTTTGCAACTTATTTCAGATATCTGCTACAGACAAGTCATCTGCTAATTATCCTGACAGACGCAACATGCATATAAGCCTCTGAGATCAGGGTTTCAGAAATGGATGGCACAGAGGGAAATATCCTGCTATTCTTTGTATCATGAATATGTATCATATTTATATTATCTATCTTTTGCTAATAATTTCTTGTAAATAACCTGTCTGCCCACGTTTTGTGTGTGTGTGTGTGTAAACACACTTAAACGTACACAATACACACATATAGTGCTTCCTTTTGTGTCTATGCTAATTATATTGGGATTGCTTATATCGCTGAAACCAGGCTGGATAGCAACTTTTTTTTAGTATCTCCCCGTCTGTCTTGGTGTGCAGGGCTAAGGGGCACATAATTATTATGCAAGATGCCACTTTAGAACAGATTTTCCTGTTTCACTTCATCCATTTCATTTTTCTCCCCAGCGCCGCTTAGTATCTCCTTTTGCCCTGAACAATTCTATTGCAAAATAAGCAGCGCCTGCTATTATTAAAAGGGATTCTTGCCAGGAGGTAAAGCAAACAAATAAAATCAAGGGGAAATTTGCTCCGAGAAGATTTGCTTACTTATTCTGCAGACTGGAGATAGTATAGTCTTACACTCATTGAAATTGTCTTCCCCCCTTTCTTTCCTCCCGGGTTCTAAGAAAATGTGCCTAAAGCTATTATCGTATCTATCGACTCTGTGGGATTTAACTGACGTGGCTCCTTTTCCCCAAGTGGCGAGAAAATGACCTCTGTGAGGCAAAGTTCAAGCTGAGCAAAAGCTCTGAGAGCGACATTAGAGACCTGTCAGTTGCTTGGTAGGATAAAAGTGTAAAATTATATGTGATGCACAGTTCAGTCACATCAAACAGCAAAGAAATGTTTACTGAATGAACTACACAGTTGCTAATTACACTTTCCCCTTAAGTATGCACATTATGATGGGTAACAAATACCAAGAGATTCTGGATAGGGAAAGCTTCTAATAAGTATGCAACAATTGCATCAGGCATGTTTTTGCACCTTAATTTCTTTTGGTACTTATTTATATTGCAGAGACAAATTTGGCTTGTCATCATGTGCACCATGTTTATCTGTTGACCTCCCATGCAATACCCATAAAAAAAAATTAAATAAGAGATCTCCCCTCTATATTTCATGCAAATGAGCAAACAAGGGGGGAGGGAATAGAGATTTGCACCATGTAAGGCATACACAGAACCTTTCAGTAATTAAGTGACTCAGTAATCAAGCTACTCATGTGATGAGATCTAATAATAAGCATGGAGACATTCAAATGATACCACAAAAAGGGACAGGATGCTGGTATTTCACCCAGTCCATTCCTTTCCTATTTCTCTCATTAGCTGGATGATTTCACCTAGTCCTGGTGACGGACAAATCTGTCAGTTCTAGTTTCTCCCTATTATTCATTTTCAGTCTTAAATGCAGCAATCTTTCTTATTTCTTTATTTATACCTCATGAAATTTCATCAACATTTTAGTGAAAATTTCTCCTAATGCACACATTTTTGCATGCCATTTTAATGAATAAACTTTTTTTGCAATGTGTAAATTTCCCTGATATAATGCATTTTTGTATGTCATTTTCACTAATATCTGCATTTTTATGCATGCTTTCCCTGGCTACATGCATTTTTGTACACATTGTTTGATCACAGAACATTGCTGCAAAATTTGGAGAAATGTGATTTCAAAGGATAGTGATGTATTACTTTCTTTGCATATTGGTTCACGAAGTGCAAAGTAGGTAGTTTTGCTATAAAATGCAAACAGAATCCCACTTCTCCCCATCCCTACCTAGTCCTTTCCTTTCCCATGAGTTAGTTCTGCCTTGTGTGCACACCTCAATAATTCTGGCTTAACTAGGGAAATTGTATGTGGTGAGCTGTCTAAAGAACAATGTTATGGATGGCCTAGATGAATGCTGCAGATAAATAAATACAATTCTGAAATTAACCATAGATTGGTGCTTGCACTTTCTGTCACAGCTTCCATTTGCTTGAATATTCTTTTTCCTCTCAGTTACCTATCCCTTCATAGTACACACACATAACCAAAAGGGAAAAGCAAACTTGAAGACGTGATCTAGGATTCTTTTTTCTGAGACAATTACTGATGAGCACCAGTGCTTCTAAACATTAGGGAAACGCCGCACAAAAAGAATTGTGGTGCAGCCTCATAAACAGCCGCATCACTTTTGCTTTTTCAGATTATTTTAGCAAAGTGTATACATACATCTGAAACACTTTGTACAATGAGAACCTTGATACAATCACGTCTATGAGGTTTCCTCACATTTTTGCAGTGTTTCATCAATGCACATATATATGCCACATGGGGGTTGGGGGGCGGGGAGGAAAGATGAAGGAAATAGAAAGCTTCAGTAAACTGAACTCTGTACAAAATTTGGATTTAAAAACAAAAACAAAGCATGTGTCCTATGATGCAATAGCCCTGTTATATCACTTCCAGTTTCGAAACAAGACCAAGGAACTCCTAAATCCAGGGAGAAATTTAAATGTGGAATATTATGAACACATTTTTAAAAGTACAATCTGTTCATCTACAGAAGTATCCAGCCACAGCAAAAAAAATTAATTGTGGTTCAGATACGTAATCTGTGGCAGTGATCTGAAGAACGACTTATGCTTGTCTAGCAGTCAGTAATGGGATGTTCCCCACTAATTTATTTTCTTTGAGCAGCAAGCTACAATGCTACATCAATAACTTTTGAAACTCCGTATGGTCAATGGTGGCTGAGGGGAAGGTTCATAAGAACATAAGACGAGCATTCTGGATCAGACCGAAGGCCCATCTTGCCCAGCATCCTGTTCCAACACTAGGCAGTCGCCTGTGGGAAGTCTGTAAGTTGGACATGAGCACAACAGGAATCTGCCCAGCTGTGATTCCTAGAAGCTGGTATTCAGAGGCATCCTGACAGGGGAGCTAGAACATAGCCATTTACAGCCTTGCCCTCTATAAATTTGTATAATGCTATTTTTAAGCCATCCAGTTGGTGGTCATTACTGTCTCTCTTAGTTGCAACCACCAGAGGCCACTCTATGGTGATCAAGAGGCAGGGGGATTCTCACCCATACCTTAATGTGCCAAGATGTAGCAGTGAGATCAGGGCATACTTCAGCCAGCATTGTGCAAGGAGATATTCATTGGATGGATCTTCTCCACTGGCAAACACTGCTGATGTCAGCCATCAGAACACATGCAACCCATCATAGTTGGGAAGTGAACTGCCACACTGTTTGCCAGTGCTGACAATTTCAAATGTTGTTTGCTCTGTGGCACTGGGCACTGCCTTCTTAAACTCATTTCAGGTACGCAGAACTAACCAAGCAGTTCTTTGAAGCCCAAGCTATGTGTTCAAATATATGCCTCCTATAATTTGCAATGTTCTTATAACCTATAGGGACTCCATGCACTGTTTCCTTGTACTTCTCAGATTTGGAAACTAATGCATGTATTACTGCCACTATAGCAACCAGTATTGGCTTGTCAGGGAAAGGGAATCAATATATTTATTTTTCCAGACGCCACTATAGAAGGACTTCAGTAATGCATAGCCTTTGGGAGGCAAGCTTCCATAGGACGAGACTTTCTTAAGCAGGGCACTATCACAGAAAGGCCTTCTCCCTAGTAACCAGCTGTGCATCTCCTGATAATTACCCAGAAAAGTTCTTCAGATGATCTGCTCAGCACACAGGGAGACTGATGTGAAAGCAGGCATTCCATTAGTAATGTTGATGAGTTTTCCTTGCTTCTATTTAGAGGTTCTCCGGAGGATCTGAGACCCTATGCACATGTCCATGAACCATATCACCACCATCATCACCACCACCTCCATGAGTGTATGTCATTTGAGTACAAGGGGACATCTCAGTCAAAGTTAGCACTTAATGTATATGAGAGACAAGAAACAGCACTGATCAACTGAATCCAGACAAGAAAATTGGGCTGTGAGAGGATTCACTGGAGCTTGGGAGGGGGGGTATAGACCAAATTCTTACCAACAACTTTGTTTATAAACTGGGTATGTACGTAAGACTCTTTAATGGTCACCTGTACAAGTCCTTTCTCCTCTAGTGATCTACTCAGTCACTATGATCAGTTGATAAAGCCCTCTAGGAAGGATTGTTTAGTGCCAGTTGTTGAGTGTGGTGGCTCCCACTCTGTGAAATCATCTTCCTTTTATGTCACATATTTTAAAAAGGTAAAGATAAAGAATACCTGGACGGTAAAGTCCATTCAAATTTGATTATGGGATGCAGCGCTTATCTCCACTTTTAGACTTAGGGAACAGGCATTTGTCTGCAGACAGCTTTTCCGGGTCATGTGGACAGCATGACTTTTCTGGGTCTTTCTGGCACACGGGATATTGCGATGAGTGCCACAGTGTGCACAGAAACGCTGTTTACCTTCCCGCTGCAGTGGTGTCTATTTATCTACTTGCACTGGTGGGCTTTCAAACAGCTAGGTTGGCAGCAGCTGGGACAAAGCATATTACATCTGTTGGACAGAGACATGTCCTTTTTACAGAACTTCATAGCAACCAGGATGTTTGGACTGTATGTATACCAAATTCCAGCTTTCTATCTGTTGTGGAAATGTTTAATAATTTATACCCAGTTAGTGTATTCACCAGTGTCATGGTTTTAATTGTTTTAAACATTTTGACATGGTAAATCTCATCAAGTTATGAGTATGCTATTATTATTTTATTTATATACTGCTTTACGCCAAAATGACTTCCAAGCAGTTTACAAAGACCTATTATATATGCATTAAAATATAAACATCCATTATGAAAATACACAATAAAGCAATCTCATTGAAACAATACAGCGATTGAAATGGGAGACTCGGGTCAAGTTATCACCGGGAAGCCTGTGCAAACAGGTACATCTTTAAAAACAGATGATATGCCAATAAAGACAGGTGCCTTCACCATCCAGCAAGGAAAACACTCCATAGCATCAGTGCCATCAGTGAAAAGGCCCACCTCCATGTCACCACAAGCTGATAAGCATTAGGCCATTATAGGACTAACCAGGTTCCATCTGCTGATATCAATGCCTTTGCTGAGAACCAGAGGGGAACTTGGTCTTTCTGGTAAACTGGTCCAGAGTTTTCCAGGACTTTATAACGATATACTTCACCTATCCCACCTTTGTTCTTCTTCTCTTACTTTTGCAACAAATATGCAGGACACACAAGACCAAGTAGAAGTGAGCCTCGGTCTTTTATTTACATCAGGGATTAGGAACAATCTTCAGATGTTCATGGAATCATAGAATTGTAATGTTGGAAGGGACCCCAAGGGTTATCCAGTCCACCCTCATGCAATGTAGGAATCTAAACTGAAGTAATCTAAACTAAATATTACTTGGACTCCCAGCTGTTATCACTTCTACCTAATTCCCATGGTGAAATTCACAACAGCCTGTTGTTGGGCATCTCTTCATAGAGTGCCTCTTTCCAAGTCCAAAGAATGCTTATCTATTCTTGTGACAAAATGCACTTGTGTACATGACTCAACCAGTTATGGGAACAGTGCACATTTTAATTACTAAGCATTTTCAACAACATTGAATTGTTCTTGATTTTTTAATTGTGGAGCTTCCTCAATTCTCTGTTTTATTTGTTATTAATTTTGATTTGCTTCTACAAAGTTTACACAGAAGTTAGATCATGTTCAGTTTTTATAGAGCATTTCTTATTTGTTTGCAGAGAGGTGATACATCAATGAACATGCACCCTGAATTCATCTAGATTTGCTTCCCTTGTGGTTATACATCTTCTCATGAGTCGTTCATTCATCCCACACTTTTCAGTGCATTTCCCTGTCACTTTCCTAACTGCAAAATGTTCGGGGTTTTTGTGTGCGTTTGCTGTACCAGGGTTACAGAGCAGTTCAATCCACTTTAATTGTGCAAACCTAAATTTCCAATATGCACTCGAATCCCACCTGCAAAATTCTGGCAATCTAAGAGCAACCAAAGCTGCACCAGGTAGCTTAAAGTTAAGACTGTATAACCCCTGCAGAATACTAACTGGTTCTATGTACAAACACACACCTATCCTCCTCAAGCAACATATTATGACAATGACACACCATGCCAAGACATGCCGGTCCTGAGAAATTGTTTGATTAGCTTGTGTATTGTAAAACATCTTTCTCTTGGCAAGTACTTAAGCCCGCAAGAGCTGCCAAGCTGGAGGCACTATGGCTCACACTATAAGTCTTCCTGCAGTCCTCTGGGCCACTCTGTAACAAGAGCTACCATTTTGCTGTCACTGTCGCTTCACATATTCAGTCTCTAAAGCTCTGTTTGTTGTTTCATTCGCTTCTATGTCTCCCTTAGGAACTTCTTCATTTTAATATAAATAGAGCGCTTTATCATGCAGTGGCAAAGCATCATGGAAGACACAACTCTCAATATTACTGGAGATGATGCATACAGATGAATCTGGTGGCAGGTCACAAACAAAGGAACATAATGAAAGAAACTCTTCTCTGGTGATAGAGAGACAGATACGACTGGATGTGATATATGGTTATAAGGCACTAAATATAGCTATATTTTATATGAATAGGTGTTTTACGCTTCGTATTTATCATTTAGGAAAAGTTTATGAAAAATAAAAAAGGAGGGGATATAAAGGGTTCTGGTCACACCAATAACTCTCTCTTTCTTTTAATGGCATTTACAAAGATCAGAGTTATGGCATACTTAGTGAAGCTTTTTCTGACAAGGGCCTGCAAGGCAGAAAAACTGTTCTCCTGATAAACAAGAGCAAAGGCCTCCCCTCTGACAGATAGTTTTGTGTTGTACAGGGAGATTTTGGCATTGGGGCAGTTTCAAACCAATGCCTGCCTGTCCCATCCCCCTGCCCAATCGGTGATACTCATAATATCACAGTTTGGTGTTTTAATTTAGCCAGCTTGCAATGCTCAGCTCTGTTATCAAGGGCAATTTTCCCAAAAAGTGCTTTTCTAGCATGGAAGGTTGAAAGAGATTCTATGTGCATGTACCATCTGCATTCAGCAGACTGGGCGCCTGAAGTTGGCTTCTTCCTGACACAGGTGCAGAATCTTGACAAGAGTCTGTAGTTTATTGCTGCGAAACACTGTGAACTATAAGGCCAGCTGCACTGAAATGGGTGCTTGTGCAATGTTATCTTAATCTTAACGTACTACAATTTCCAGGGGGCATTAGGAGGATATGTGTGACACCATCAGCACACCTGTCAACCTTCGAGCCAGGAGGGAACTCTTGCAATGTTCACTGAGAGGCCTTGTAAGCATTGACACCATGCCAAACCAAACTGTGCCCCATCCTGACTGTTGACATTCCTTGTGTTCATGTGTTTCCTTTTTAGTATTCCTCTGACCCAAGCTGTAGTTTTCCTATTCCCTTCACTAACATGATTCATTTTCCTACCTGCAGTGGGATCTGCCTTCAAGAGTACCCACATTTTGTCATCAGTATTACATAACTTCTAACACTTCTTCCCAGTTCCTTTCACAGAACGGGACACACCAGTTCACGCCAGTTTCACAGAACTGGGCACACCAAAATACATAAGCCTATGGTGTCCATCCCTCCTCTCTCTGCATTGCCTTTCCAACTTTTTAGACTTTCAATAATAGGGCTAGCCACCAATTAAATGAATCTTAGCCAATAGGTAGATCAATTAATTAAACTCTATATAAATATGCATTTGAGAAAAAGCATATGAACAAGGGACTCTTCCTTATTCCAAGTCAGACTATTGGTCCATCTAGTTCAGTTCTGTCTACAGTAACTGGTAATAGCTCTCCAGGTTTTCAAGCAGGGTCCTCTCTCAGTCCTACCTGAGGGTTTGAACCTGGAGCCACCTGCATGCAAAGTGGATGCTCTGCCACTGAGCTATGGCCCTTATGACCTTAGTCCTAAAAAGAAATGCATTTGCTTTTATGTGATTTGGGACAGCATACACCGAGGGTCACTTTCATCTACATTGACCTGCCTGAACATTAAGGTCAACACCAGAGGATCTTCTCCAGGTTCCCTGCCAAACGAGGAATGAAAGCAACTGAGGTGGACCACAAAATGGCGCATCCACACATGCACACTACACCAGGGAAGAAGGGATTAGTGATGAACTACGTCAAGAACACAGGGGCAATAAATATCTACATTGAGAACAAGAGTGTGAGGAGACCAGCAGCACCTCCTCTTCACCAATAGACCATTGTAGAGGCAGCATGGGAGATGTGCTACTCAGGAGGTGACAGATCCAGCCTCCAAAGTTATGCATTCCTTGGAGGCTGGATCTGCTGTCCCTGTGGATCCTGCCCCCCAAAGTGGTTGCCTCATCTTGCCCCATGGGTGGGCTGGCCCTGGTGGTACCCTCCCCTTTGGAATTCTCTCCCCACCTCGTAACTTCCCTGTTATCTTTTCAGTAGCAGGCAAATATTTTTGCATTTTCCCCAGGCATCTTAAAAGCAAAGAAATTAGCAGCTCCGAATTGGAGCTGTTTTAAGGTTGCTTCCATTTTATTTTGGTATTCTACGATGTTTAAATTTGGAGTTGTCAATTTAATTGTGAGGAGCAGGAGTATAAATCTATAAATAAGTATGTTAGTATGAAGAACTAAAATACCTGCTCAAAGGTTTATAAATTAAATATTATTTCCCTCTTGCATGGGAGAGAACAGTGTTTTGCCTAATACCACCCAGTGATTTAATTAGGTTGAAGCTGCAATCTTATAACTGAGAGTAAGCACTGCTGAAGCAAGTTCTTCTAAGCAGGCATGTATATAATAGTGCTGAAACTGCTTCTTAAAAAATAAAACCCACTTCTTTGCTCTGTAAACTACTAATACACTGAGATGGCATTATTACAGATAAATTCCTGTAAAGAGCCATTACTAGTTGTTAATCAGTGATCAGACCTCTCTGATCATAAATATTTTCATCTTCTAATATTCGAAGCAGTTGTGATGCTTTTACTTGTATAAACGGACATACAATACCATTAAATGATGCCATTTGTAAGGGACGAATATAAAAAACTTCACAACTGGTTAAAACAAATGCAAACTAATTTGTGCTAATTTAGAAACAGAAGATAAAGTTACACTGCACATTACATCCTGAACGCTGTGTGTGTGTTCCAGATATTTGAAAAATGTCGAGATCCAGTTACAAATTCAAAAGTAGAAAATATGAGACCATGAAATTTGGTCGTTAGAATGCAGAACATTTGTACATTGTAAATACCACAGGACTTCTTAGATTGCATGAACAGAATTGGCAAGCAGCTATTTCTTTAGTTTTATGTTGCTTTTAATCTCTGTTTATTTATTTAATCTTATACCTACCACCATTCTTAAGAACAGAATGGCTAACAACACATACAGATATATATATATATATATATATATATATATATATATATATATATATATATATATATATGCTTTCGTAGATTTTCACGGGTACAGGAACCTGCATTCCTGTACCCGTGAAAATCTACGAAAGCAAATATCTCACCTCTACGGGGAGGAAACCTTCCAGCTGACAAGAACCTACGAGAAACTAGAAATCCGAAGAGCCACCATCTTATGTGATCTCTTGTTCCTACGCAACTGCCGAGACAACAACTTAATCCCCACATGCTTCCAACTTAAATTCCACTCTAAAACCCCAGCTACCGAAAGGATCCTGAAACGAACTGAACTATCCCTAATCAGAAACGAACTACATAAGAAAAGATACCTACTAAACCAAACCAACAAAGATCTGCTCACTCTTCACCTCAAACTCTGTAACAAAATCCACCCTGCACTCTGGGACAAATGCAAACAACTAGCCGTTTGGAGAGCTGAAACAGAGTCCTCACATAAGACAGACACACACACCAACAAACTCCACAAACTAGAGAAACGCCAGAAGCCCAGCCACCCTCCACAACAACCCATGAAACAAACAGTACATAACATATCAGACAGGATCCTCACCTCAACTGAAACCAAAGTACTCTCCAAAGGTTTCAACTTTGCAGTCGCCCCGAGACGCATCCCCACGGAAAACATCATATGCGGAGTCGAAGCTAGCCTAACCAAAATCAACCCAGATGAAGCCAATAAAATCAGACTTGAAGTCACCAACATCCTCTGCTCCAGCAAACCACCCAGAAGCAATTTACACAAAGAAGAACAGAAAGCACTCACCAACCTGAGGAAAGACAACAACATAATCATTCTCCCAGCAGACAAAGGTAATGCCACTGTTGTGATGAACACATCGGACTACCAAGCAAAACTATCAAATCTACTCCAAGACCCTACCTACCAACCTATAAAAACAGATCCCACCACCTATCTGGAAAAAACCACCAAATCCAAAATAAAAGCCTCTCCTATCAGTGAAGAAATCCAGCTAAGAATCATCCCCAGAGAAAAATCATCCAGATGCCCCAAACTCTACGGTCTCCCCAAGATACACAAAGAAGGAACACCACTCAGACCAATAGTCAGCTCCATAGGCTCACCTCTACAAAATCTCGCTAAATTTCTCGCTAAGCAACTTCAGCCCTATGCAGAATCTATCGCTTCACACGTTACAAACTCCTTCCAGTTCATAGAAACAATAAAGAAGCAAAACCTACATCCCGATGACCTACTTGTGAGCTTCGATGTTGTATCTCTCTTCACACAAGTGCCCATTAATGAAGCCTTGACAGCCATTCAAAACAAATACAATCCCCCCGAATACATCCTGGACCTGACCAACCACTGCCTAACCAACACGTACTTCATCCACAATGGACAAAGATACAAACAGATAGAAGGAGCACCTATGGGATCACCCCTCTCACCGGTCATCGCAAATCTGTACATGGAACACTTTGAAACCAATGCTTTAGACAAGTCAGAACACAAACCCAAACTTTGGCTCAGATATGTTGACGACACCTTTGTAATTTGGCCACACGGGAAGGAAAAACTAGATAGCTTCCTCACACATCTCAACAGCCTACACCCCAAAATACAATTCACTATGGAAATAGAAGCCAACAACCAACTTCCCTTCCTTGACGTCCTAATCTACAAAAAACCTGATGGCTCCCTAGGACACACTATCTACCGGAAAAAAACACACACCAACCGCTACTTACATGCACAATCACACCACCACCCTGCACAAATAAACTCCGTAGCCAAGACTCTCATCTCCAGAACCAAACGCCTGGCTGACAAAGACCACTTGACAACTGAGTTACAGAATCTCTCAAATGTGTTAATCGCCAACGGATACCAGCAAAACAGGGTTACGAAGCTAATCCAAAAAGAAACACCCCCCAAAAACCAAGACACAGAAGAAAACAATGGCATGGCACTCCTTCCTTATATCAAGGGCACTACAGATAAAATTAGCAAAATCCTCCAGAAACACAATATCAAAACAGCCTTTTGCACCAACCAAAAAATAGCCAATATCCTCAGAAACCCAAAAGATAAAATCCAGTTAGAAAACCAAGGGGTCTATGAAATACCCTGCAAAGTCTGCCCAGCCACGTACATTGGACAAACAAACAGACGAATAAATGCACGTATCGCAGAACACAAGAATGCCGTCAAAAAAAGAAGAAAAAACTTCCTCTCTTTACCAACACATGAAAGAAACAGGACACGAAATTAATTTTGCAGATTCCAAATTGCTCTTTAACATGGAACATCACCACAAGAGAATAATCATGGAAGCCATCGAGATAGAGAAACACCCTCACAACATGAACAAGCGTGACGACACGTCCCGCCTGCCAGACATCTGGAAATTAGCCCTCCCCACAAAAACCGACACCAGAACCAGAGGCACACAGAACGCCATCTCCAATCAACCACACCAGACCCAAACCCAGACCCTCTCCACAGATAAATTACAGACACCATCCAGTAGCCAAACCATAGTGGCACCTCCGGATGCTGCACCCCCCTGCAATCCCTACACAGATCTGGCTGGCACAGGGCACAAAACCACAGCTCGCCCCTATACACGAAGCCAAGCCAGAGCACAACTAAGTGCAGTACAGCCATCTTCTCAGAAAAAACTCTTCACAAGCTCAAGAGGTCAAGACACGAAAGCTTTAGCAACTAATCCACACCTAATGACCCTCCTAAGTGGTACTCAGAATATCACTCAAGAAATCACTCAAGATATCCCTCAAGTAATTAATGAACAAAAGAAGAAAAGGCACAATAACCTGGGAACTTCCTCTCTGCCCAGAACGTTGGAGGCTATACACCACACCCCCTCAACAGTATTTATAGGAACTCAAACACTGAGATCCTGCTCTGTTCTAGTAACAAGAAGCCGAAAGCACCAGCCTGAAGATGACGAGTGAGACCTCGTCGAAACGTCGCCTAGACACCCCAACTCTTACACGGGAAGATACCCGAAGACACCAAAACCTGCATATATATATATATATATATATATATATATATATATATATATATATGCTTTCGTAGATTTTCACGGGTACAGGAATGCAGGTTTTGGTGTCTTCGGGTGTCTTCCCGTGTAAGAGTTGGGGTGTCTAGGCGACGTTTCGACGAGGTCTCACTCGTCATCTTCAGGCTGGTGCTTTCGGCTTCTTGTTACTAGAACAGAGCAGGATCTCAGTGTTTGAGTTCCTATAAATACTGTTGAGGGGGTGTGGTGTATAGCCTCCAACGTTCTGGGCAGAGAGGGAGTTCCCAGGTTAGTGTGCCTTTTCTTCTTTTGTTCCTTAATTACTTGAGGGATATCTTGAGTGATTTCTTGAGTGATATTCTGAGTACCACTTAGGAGGGTCATTAGGTGTGGATTAGTTGCTAAAGCTTTCGTGTCTTGACCTCTTGAGCTTGTGAAGAGTTTTTCTGAGAAGATGGCTGTACTGCACTTAGTTGTGCTCTGGCTTGGCTTCGTGTATAGGGGCGAGCTGTGGTTTTGTGCCCTGTGCCAGCCAGATCTGTGTAGGGATTGCAGGGGGGTGCAGCATCCGGAGGTGCCACTATGGTTTGGCTACTGGATGGTGTCTGTACTTTATCTGTGGAGAGGGTCTGGGTTTGGGTCTGGTGTGGTTGATTGGAGATGGCGTTCTGTGTGTCTCTGGTTCTGGTGTCGGTTTTTGTGGGGAGGGCTAATTTCCAGATGTCTGGCAGGCGGGACGTGTCGTCACATTCCTGTACCCGTGAAAATCTACGAAAGCAAATATCTCACCTCTACGGGGAGGAAACCTTCCAGCTGACAAGAACCTACGAGAAACTAGAAATCCGAAGAGCCACCATCTTATGTGATCTCTTGTTCCTACGCAACTGCCGAGACAACAACTTAATCCCCACATGCTTCCAACTTAAATTCCACTCTAAAACCCCAGCTACCGAAAGGATCCTGAAACGAACTGAACTATCCCTAATCAGAAACGAACTTCATAAGAAAAGATACCTACTAAACCAAACCAACAAAGATCTGCTCACTCTTCACCTCAAACTCTGTAACAAAATCCACCCTGCACTCTGGGACAAATGCAAACAACTAGCCGTTTGGAGAGCTGAAACAGAGTCCACACATAAGACAGACACACACACCAACAAACTCCACAAACTAGAGAAACGCCAGAAGCCCAGCCACCCTCCACAACAACCCATGAAACAAACAGTACATAACATATCAGACAGGATCCTCACCTCAACTGAAACCAAAGTACTCTCCAAAGGTTTCAACTTTGCAGTCGCCCCGAGACGCATCCCCACGGAAAACATCATATGCGGAGTCGAAGCTAGCCTAACCAAAATCAACCCAGATGAAGCCAATAAAATCAGACTTGAAGTCACCAACATCCTCTGCTCCAGCAAACCACCCAGAAGCAATTTACACAAAGAAGAACAGAAAGCACTCACCAACCTGAGGAAAGACAACAACATAATCATTCTCCCAGCAGACAAAGGTAATGCCACTGTTGTGATGAACACATCGGACTACCAAGCAAAACTATCAAATCTACTCCAAGACCCTACCTACCAACCTATAAAAACAGATCCCACCACCTATCTGGAAAAAACCACCAAATCCAAAATAAAAGCCTCTCCTATCAGTGAAGAAATCCAGCTAAGAATCATCCCCAGAGAAAAATCATCCAGATGCCCCAAACTCTACGGTCTCCCCAAGATACACAAAGAAGGAACACCACTCAGACCAATAGTCAGCTCCATAGGCTCACCTCTACAAAATCTCGCTAAATTTCTCGCTAAGCAACTTCAGCCCTATGCAGAATCTATCGCTTCACACGTTACAAACTCCTTCCAGTTCATAGAAACAATAAAGAAGCAAAACCTACATCCCGATGACCTACTTGTGAGCTTCGATGTTGTATCTCTCTTCACACAAGTGCCCATTAATGAAGCCTTGACAGCCATTCAAAACAAATACAATCCACCCGAATACATCCTGGACCTGACCAACCACTGCCTAACCAACACGTACTTCATCCACAATGGACAAAGATATAAACAGATAGAAGGAGCACCTATGGGATCACCCCTCTCACCGGTCATCGCAAATCTGTACATGGAACACTTTGAAACCAATGCTTTAGACAAGTCAGAACACAAACCCAAACTTTGGCTCAGATATGTTGACGACACCTTTGTAATTTGGCCACACGGGAAGGAAAAACTAGATAACTTCCTCACACATCTCAACAGCCTACACCCCAAAATACAATTCACTATGGAAATAGAAGCCAACAACCAACTTCCCTTCCTTGACGTCCTAATCTACAAAAAACCTGATGGCTCCCTAGGACACACTATCTACTGGAAAAAAACACACACCAACCGCTACTTACATGCACAATCACACCACCACCCTGCACAAATAAACTCCGTAGCCAAGACTCTCATCTCCAGAACCAAACGCCTGGCTGACAAAGACCACTTGACAACTGAGTTACAGAATCTCTCAAATGTGTTAATCGCCAACGGATACCAACAAAACAGGGTTACGAAGCTAATCCAAAAAGAAACACCCCCCAAAAACCAAGACACAGAAGAAAACAATGGCATGGCCCTCCTTCCTTATATCAAGGGCACTACAGATAAAATTAGCAAAATCCTCCTTAAACACAATATCAAAACAGCCTTTTGCACCAACCAAAAAATAGCCAATATCCTCAGAAACCCAAAAGATAAAATCCAGTTAGAAAACCAAGGGGTCTATGAAATACCCTGCAAAGTCTGCCCAGCCACGTACATTGGACAAACAAACAGACGAATAAATGCACGTATCGCAGAACACAAGAATGCCGTCAAAAAAGAAGAAAAAACTTCCTCTCTTTACCAACACATGAAAGAAACAGGACACGAAATTAATTTTGCAGATTCCAAATTGCTCTTTAACATGGAACATCACCACAAGAGAATAATCATGGAAGCCATCGAGATAGAGAAACACCCTCACAACATGAACAAGCGTGACGACACGTCCCGCCTGCCAGACATCTGGAAATTAGCCCTCCCCACAAAAACCGACACCAGAACCAGAGACACACAGAACGCCATCTCCAATCAACCACACCAGACCCAAACCCAGACCCTCTCCACAGATAAAGTACAGACACCATCCAGTAGCCAAACCATAGTGGCACCTCCGGATGCTGCACCCCCCTGCAATCCCTACACAGATCTGGCTGGCACAGGGCACAAAACCACAGCTCGCCCCTATACACGAAGCCAAGCCAGAGCACAACTAAGTGCAGTACAGCCATCTTCTCAGAAAAACTCTTCACAAGCTCAAGAGGTCAAGACACGAAAGCTTTAGCAACTAATCCACACCTAATGACCCTCCTAAGTGGTACTCAGAATATCACTCAAGAAATCACTCAAGATATCCCTCAAGTAATTAATGAACAAAAGAAGAAAAGGCACAATAACCTGGGAACTTCCTCTCTGCCCAGAACGTTGGAGGCTATACACCACACCCCCTCAACAGTATTTATAGGAACTCAAACACTGAGATCCTGCTCTGTTCTAGTAACAAGAAGCCGAAAGCACCAGCCTGAAGATGACGAGTGAGACCTCGTCGAAACGTCGCCTAGACACCCCAACTCTTACACGGGAAGACACCCGAAGACACCAAAACCTGCATATATATATATATATATATATATATATATATATATATATATATATATATATTAAAAGCCTATTAAAAATAGTTTATTAAATTATAATCCAAATTAGTCACTAGTGGGGAGAGAGACTAAAGTTCAACAGTCATGAAACTGTTATAAAACAGCAGTGGTAATTAAAACTTCAGCCTGTAAGAGCCTGCTGGAACAACTAAATATCACAATTGTATGTTTTGTACTGCTGTTGAATGTGCTGCCTGCTACTAGTACCGATTGGTTTAGTGAGGTCCTTGGATTATCCCCACTGGGGTCAGCCAGAACCCTGGCAGAGCAGTCAAACTTGACTATCTAGAGGAAATAAGAGCTGTAACAAGGTTTCTGTAGATTAACCAGGCCTTTGGCTGATCAACATTCTATGACCTTTTAATTGTTTTTGTGGGAGCAGGGTTGTTGGTTTGTTTTTGTGCTATGTGTTTTGGGTACTCATTTTATAGTTTCATATTGCGTACTGCCCTGTGATCTTCAGATGAAGGAGGTATACAAATGTAATTAATAAATAAAGTACAGTGGTACCTTGGGTTACAGACGCTTCAGGTTACAGACTCCGCTAACCCAGAAATAGTACCTCGGGTTAAGAACCTTGCTTCAGGATGAGAACAGAAATCGCGCGGCAGCAGCGGGAGGCCCCATTAGCTAAAGTGGTGCCTCAGGTTAAGAATAGTTTCAGGTTAAGAACGGACCTCCAGAACGAATTAAGTTCTTGACCCGAGGTACCACTGTAAACAAACAATGCCTCAGGCACAAAAGTCTTCACTGTGTGTTATTCCATGTACCCAGGCCCAGATTCAACTAACCAGGCATGCTAGTGGAAGCCCTACCACTAGTACAAACTGGCTTCACCCTTCCTCTTGAGGTGCAATGCCTACATCTCCCCCTAATTCACTCTTGAGGTTCAGGAGAACCCGCCCTTCCAGAACAGCGCATGGGAGAAGAAGCAAGCGGAAATGTTTGTTCTGATGGAATAATCAGTAGAACACAACAGTGAATTACTTCTCATGGTTGCTTCCATGTACTAAGATTACTTTTGAGTCTTTGAGGTCTGCCTAGGGCTTGCCGATCAGTTAGTGTTTGCTGTTTTCTTACGTTCTGAGCTATTTTAAACTGTGTCATTATTTGGAGTTTTTCTCTTTTGTAGAGTTTTGTTTTAGTAAAGTCTATGTAAAGCGGGTTGCGCTGTGAGTTAAACCACAGAGCCTAGGACTTAAAGATCAGAAGGCCGGCGGTTTGAATCCCCGCGACGGGGTGAACTCCCGTTGCTTTGTCCCTGTTCCTGCCAACCTAGCAGTTCGAAAGCATGTCAAAGTGTAAGTAGATAAATAGGTACCGCTCCGGTGAGAAGGTAAACGGCATTTCCATGCGCTGCTCTGGTTTGCCAGAAGCAGCTTAGTCATGCTGGCCACATGACCCAGAAGCTGTCTGCGGACAAACGCCAGCTCCCTCGGCCATTAAAGCGAGATGAGCACTGCAACCCGAGTTGCACCAGAGTTGACCTCTGTGCACCAGGGTCAACTCCTGTTTACTTGTACCTGTCCCTGACAGCTCATTGTCCCCATTTTTGCTTTTGAGGGGGATTCTTGGCAGGGGCAGAAATGCACCTTAACCTTTTGATTATTGCTTGTAAATGAAGAAAAGTGAATGCTTGCAGCTACCATTCTATGCCCAGTCACCTGGGAGTAAACCCCACTGTACATACTGGAAAGTACTCCTGGGTAAACATGCATGGGGGATGTGCTGCAACTTATGCACATTTAAATGATTTCCTCACGTATGAGTCATCCTTTTCTCTGGGAACTCTTGATGTGTGATACTTTAAGAAAGCACAAATCTGTCTTGGCAGCAGGAATAAATAAAATAAAACCTTACAGCCTGATTTTCTCAGTGTCAGGAATGCCATCACTGAATAGGATCAGATACAATAGCCCTACTTCTTTGGATTTAGATTCGTCGGGGGGGGGGGGAGTGCAATGTTTGTATACTATGAAATAATTACTTTCTTAGGCAATGGTTCAGTAGCTTAACCTTCCTTTTGCTTTGTGCCCTAAGGTTTTTCTTCACCTGTGTAGAAATTTCACCACCACACAGCTGTTAATTTCAGCAGAGTGGCGCCCTGAGCTATTTCTGTGGTCAGCTCCATATGACATCTGACATTATATAGTACAATTTTTCTGTTCTGGAGCCTTCTCCATCCTGAAAGTTTACATAAATATCTTTCCCTGATGCTTTAATCTGTAGGCACAAGTATTTATATATAATCAACTGTGCTTTATAGGAATAGTACTGCACCGACAATGTCAGGAGACTTTTGCATGCCTAAAATCAGCCTAATGTTGGTCTAGTCGGGGGCCAATTTCATGATGGGTTTGTTTGGTTGACTTAACACATGGGATAAATATTACAAAAAGGCATGGTTTCATTGCAAAGTGTATTATTTAGCACATTACACTGTGCCGATTCTGCAGACTGCTAGAGGATGCACCTGCCCCGCACAGGTTTGTTCAAATTGTTGCCTATTGGCCATGATAGTTATGCTCTGCCTTCATCATTGGTGGTAATAAAGATTCTGAATACCAGTTGCTGGAAGCCACAGAAGGGGAGAGAGTTCCTGCACTCAGTCCTGCTTGCCAGTTTCCCGTAGGCAACAGGTTGGCCCCTGGCCTGATCTGGAGGGCTCCTATGTTCTTAAATGTTCATTTTTCTTGTTTGACTGCCTCTACTGGCATTGCTGCAACCAATAATGGTACCTTGAGAAAATGTGTGGGCATCATGTTGAGATAAGGCTTCTTCGTTTGATGGAAGCATCTAAACACATTTAAACTAATCTGGGCTTTTTGTGGAGAAGAAGAAAAATCAGGAATCTGGGTTTACAAGTTGGACAGGAAAATTGGCTTCCAGGTGGAAAAATCAAAATTAGAAACAGAACTGTTAGAACCCAATACTAAGAATTTGTCAAGAATGTATAACTTGCTGTTGAAATGGAACACGCAAGATGAAATAGTGAAATCAGCCATGATAAAGTGGGCACAAGATATTGGTCATAACATTATGTTTGCTGACTGGGAACAGTTGTGGAACACCGGTATGAAATTTACGGCATGTAATGCCCTAAAGGAGAATATTATGAAAATGATTTATAGGTGGTACATGACCCCGGTCAAGCTTGCAAAAATTTACCACTTGTCTGACAATAAATGTTGGAAATGTAAAGAAACTGAAGGTACTTTTTTCACCTTTGGTGGACGTGCCCAAGGATTAAGGCTTTCTGGGAAATGATATATAATGAAATGAAAAAGGTATTTAAATATACCTTCCCTAAGAAACCAGAGGCCTTTCTCCTGGGCATTGTCGGCCAGTCGGTGCAAAAGAAAGATAGAATATTTTTTATGTATGCTACAACAGCGGCAAGAATACTCATCGCAAAGTATTGGAAGACACAGGATTTACCCACCTTGGAAGAATGGCAGATGAAGGTGATAGACTATATGGGACTAGCAGAAATGACTGGCAGAATCCGAGACCAGGGAAAAGAGACGGCGGAAGAAGATTGGAAGAAATTTAAGAACTACCTTAAGAAATATTGTAAAATTTATGAACTTTAGAATAATGTGGCTTTTAAAATCAAATGGAGTACAGCTGTAAAGATTAAGTGAAAGGAAAGTAAGGATGATAATTAGATAAAATTAAGGGAGAGGATTTGCTGAACTAAATTTTTGAAAGGGGAACGCAGAAAGGGGAGGTATGAGGAGGTCAGTGAAATATGTTTTAAGAAGATAAGGTTATGAAATTATACTTGTTCTTTTTTTGTTTATGTTTGTGTGTATTGTTTTGTTTGATATTATGTGTAAAACTTTAATAAATATCTTTAAAAAAGAAAAAGAAAAATCAGGAATCTGAAATTACAGCTCATGCAAATGTTAGAAATGAAAGCACTTGGAACAAATTGCAACAATAGTTGTTTTTAGTAAAACATATTATTGACTTGGGTGAGCATGACACTAAGCAAGGACTAACTAGCTCAGGATCTGGCCACATGTCAGCACCTCAAACTTTGTGCCTGCAGGAGGCATTTAAGCGTGCAGAAGAGAGTAGAGTGAGATGTGCAGAAACAGAATGAAGCAGGCCATAATTTCGATTGGTAAAGCTTCCGGAAAGTAATTATGTGGCATGCAGACAAAGATACAAAGTCAAACAATATGCTTATTTTCTGCAATGTACCAAGCAGCCTACCTGCTTTAGTGAATGCTGGGAGGAGTAGCGTGTAGACAATCTGCAACAGAAACCAATCCAATAAAAACATCGTATCACCGTTACAGTAGGCAAAGATTGTGCAGCTGAAAGCATTCATTCAGAAGGAATGCAACCCTGTTCACAACTGGCATGCTTCCCAATTCCTGGAGCCAGGAGCCACTCACCTACAGGGCCATCACTGATTATTGAGAACCACCATAGAGTTGTAGAGTTGGACCACAAAGGTCATGTAATCCAGTCTCCTGCAATGCATGAAACTTTTGCCCAATGTGGGGCTCAAACCCAAGACCCTGAGATTAAGAGCCTCATGCTCTATCCACTGAGCTATCTGTCTGTTGTATAAGGCTGGATGTTATCATCCCTATTAGTTTAAAGCCTATGTGTAATAGGCACTTGCACATGGCAAAGTTATCTGAAAACTCTTTCTCTTGGGCTAAAGTAGGCCTTACAACCAATGTAAGCAGTGAAGCACTTAAAAGGGGGCTAATTAGCTATTTGCTGTACTTGACAGACAAAAGATGTATGCAAGCACAGGGGAAAGACTGCAAATAGAGATATCCCTGATTATGTTATTGTCCAACATTTTAATTAATTCCTTATGCTATCTGTATAATTTAAATGGCTTCTTTTTTTAAAGAGGGGGAAAGATTTAATAATAACAGGACCATAGTGTTACTTTAACTAATCACTATCACTGCAGGGTGCTGCAAAAAAATTATACAGCATTTCTGAGATCTGCTCAAACCATCTAAGGAGAATTACGTCTGCTTCTTACTAGCCTTAATTTCTCCTTTGTTTGCAGAGCTGTGCTGAAAAAGATGCGTGACTTGATTCAGCTGATGTATTGCCCCAGAAAGGGCTTCATTTTGGAATCTGCCTTAGGTTAGAGTACTGGGAAGGTCACTTAAAAGCTAGGACAGAAGACACCTCAAGTCTCCACTGCTCTGGCATGAAATCCGTACACACCTGTGGTAGATGACCCTTGCTCCAAAAAGCGTGATCAAAATTAAAGGGTTCAGGAACTCGGACCAGACCAAATTTCCTAAAATTATACATAGACTTTACTAAAACAAAACTCTACAAAAGAGACAAACTCCAAATAATGACACAGATTAAAATAGCTCAGAAGGGAAGAAAACAACAAACACTAACTTATCCTGCTAATTAACATAAACGCTTACACTTAAATCTCAGTAGGCTGAGCAACAGAACAAGATGCTGTCAAAAGCCCAAATAGACGCTGACCTTGGCTGGCTGGTTGCTGAGAGCTCCCACCAATCCTGGTTTTTAGACCATGGGTGTTCACCTCTTCCAGCCAATTACCTTGTGACAATGGCCTTGAAGCCTCAACAGGAGACAACTCATTATTTCTGAGGTTCTAACCCATTCCCATAAAAAGTCTTAAAGGGGCGCTATCATCACAACACCTTTGCCCGAAACTTAAAGTGCCAGATCTCTTTTATCTGATGTCAGAAGATAGGGAACAAAAGGAGAGCTGCATATGCATAGAATCATAGAATTGTAGAGTTGGAAGGGACCATGAGGGTCATCTAGTACAACCCACTGCTATGCAGCAATATTTTGTCAGTGAATCCTTAAATCCATGACCCTGAGATTAAGAATCTCCTGCTCTACCAACTCTACCAATCCATACCTTGAAGTATGCACTTTAAAAGCCAGGAGGATACACAATGGTGTACCTGTTGCTAAACTGCACCTACTTCAGCAGGGGAACAAAAGTTTGAGTACTCCCCTACAAAAAGTATGCTCTATGCCATAACATGGTAGGAGTGTTCACATGTTACATTCAGTGAGTACAGTGGTACCTCAGGTTACAAACACCTCGGGTTACAAACACTTCGGGTTACAGACTCCGCTAACCCGGAAGTAATACCTTGGGTTAAGAACTTTACCTCAGGATGAGAGCAGAAATCACGCACCAGCAGCAGCGGGAGGCCCCATTAGCTAAAGTGGTACCTCAGGTTAAGAAGAGTTTCAGGTTAAGAACGGACGTCCGGAACAAATTAAGTTCGTAACCAGAGGTACCACTGTATATGGTCTGTGCACACAGTTGAACTGTATACGTCAACAGTAATCCACACTGAATATTCAGTGAGTGCGCAGTCGATGTGCCTGACAGAGGCCACATTCGCACCATGCATTAAAGCCCTATGATACCACTTTTAAAAGTTGACCACCCATGGTGTATGAGGTGGCAGTCTTGCCATTTTTAATACACTTCTGGAGTTGTGTAACATCTATTACTATCCAGGTACTGGAGAGTACATTGACTGAGACAGATGGGCCCATCATTCTGTCCCACATAGGACAGGTTCCATACATTGTCACCAGTTCAAACTAAGAGCACATATTCAGTGCTTTCCACTGCGTAAGAAAATACATGAATTTACATCTAGAGAAATTAGGCTATCATCTTACGTGAGATTACTTCTAAGTAAACATGCGAAAACTTGGGCTGCAAGGTCATGTTAGGAATGGGCATGCATGCGCAAGCACCTATGTGCATTAAATAGCGAAAAGGTGGTCGTATTAAAGCCACAGACAATTTGTCTGAGAACAGATTGATATCTGATGGGCTTGTGACAGCCTCATCGTCAAGAGACTGCCATTATAGCCTCAGCCTGTGACTTTAAAACTTCACTCGGGGAAAAATTACGGCCAGGCAAGCAGCAGCAGGGCATAGCCTAAGGCACAATCTGCCAATAACAAAGTCCCCAGGAAAACTGATTTGTGGCTTCTGATCGCCTACTCCTAAGAGCCTTCACTATTGACTAATTTTTGGTTCATCTGGATGTAGATCTATCTTGGCTAACAAGAAAGCACTCGAGGTCTTCATTTAGCCATTGAGCTGGCTCTCTTGGGATGTGTGTGCAGCTGTCTTTACCTTCTTCCCAATCGACACATCAAAAGCGGTGGAATATATTTTCATTTTCAGAAATGCAAACGGCAAGCAAGATAAACTTGCCAAACTAGTCTTGAAAAGGAGTGAATCATTACTGCTCTGTGCCAGATGCAAAAGATAAATCAGTTGCCTGACCATGTAGAATTTGGTTCTATATATAAATCCAGGGCGGATAGAAGGGAATCCATTTATACCCTGGACAGGCGAATCATTTTATTATAACTACTAAGGATTAAATCATTTTGTCCTGAAAAAAAGGAAAAGAAGAAAACAGCAGCTAATAGGATACTCTCACTCAGGTTATACTTATGGGATATGATTCTTTCTTTCCTTTTGAAATGAATATATTTTCTAACACCATTCATTTTCAAGAGATCCAATATATAGGCTGCATTACCATTGATGACCTTATCATTAGGAGAGTCATTGTCCATTGTCCTCAACCCCAGTATCACTTGAGGGGGGGGATTTGGCCTCCATGTGCCCAGAAACAAGTATTATATGAGGCCTCCACACAGGAGCCCACACCTGCAGTATCTTGATTCGCAAAATCTCTACCCCTGAAAAGATCACAGATGTAGGGTGGTTACATATTTTTTTGGGCGGATTGTAAAATGAATGAACACTTACCTACCCCCCCCCCCATCTGATTGGTTTATTCAGAAATGGCTGAATATGTCCACTTCTGTCAGTTTTTTTTTCATTTTTCCAGTCTTAAGTTCCCTTCTCCACATTTCCATATCAGTTTCTGATTTATTTATTTATACATTTTTTTAAAAAAAAAGTCCTCATGAAAATTCATTTAACATTGAAGGGTGAGTTTCTCTTATTATGCCCATTTCTGAAGCAGTTGTGCCTAATGTACACATTTTTGCAAAGCATTTTTGCCCAATACATTTATATATATTATTTTGAACTGGTATATCCAGTTTCAATTGCATTTTGGTATGTGTTCCTTGGCTGGAGAACTGTATTGCAAAATTTGGATATGTGCAAATCTTGAAGGGTGGTGTTGGGTCGTGGCTGCATTTCAGCTTCTGTATTGTTTCAGAGGGTGTGAATTGGGTAAGTTCACTTTTAAAGGTGAACTCAAACAAATTTCTACTCTCATCTCTAAATGTATTAACCAGGTGTAAGTCCCAGTTTTCTAACTTCTCAATGTTTGTTTTGTGGTTACAGCTGGTGTGATAAACCAGCAAAGCAATTTTTGTTCCCATGAATCAACCTTAAACTATCTGCCATCTTATTTCATGGAATCAAAGTTCTCACCAGTGTTTCTCAAGAGCAGCATTCCCCAACCTGGTGCCCTCCAGATGTTTTGAACTATAGCTCCCATAATCCCTGTCCTTTGGACATACTGTCTGGGGCTGATGGGAACTGTAGCCCAAGAACATCCAAACAACCCTAGCAGGAGGCTGCTTTAGTCTGCCAGAAATACAAAGGGAAACGTTGTAAGCAATGAAAAATTGTACTTTGCATTGTCACTCAAGACGGCAAATCCAGATACTTATTATTTGTTTGTTTCAAATCACTTATATACCACCTTCCACCAGAAAGATTACAAGGCGTTTTGCAAAAGTAAGAGCAATGCAATAAGGCCGTAGAGCTAAAATGAATCAAAACAGACAAAAAATATATCCAGAGGTTCATTGAAAGCTGGTATTAAAAATGAGGACCTGAGAATGCCTGAGTAAAACAGAGGTATTTTTAATAAGCAGTACAATCCTATGAGTGCCAGACGCACTTTCAATGGGAGATCATTCCACAACACAGAGAAGGCGTTTCAACACTGCCATTTCCACATGGAGAGACTCAATTTTGGAACGGGATTCTCTTTGAAGAGCCTTCAAGTGCTGCTGAACACAGTACATTCAGTTGCACACTTGAAAAAACCTTTCTATGTCTGCAAACTGTTAGATCTTGTAGATAAGATGCCATAGTACAAGGAGGACCACGCTGAAAATGGTTATATCAAGCACGTAATTTTCTTGTGCCAGACAGATTGTTCTGTTGCTCAATATCAAATAGGTGTGGCCTCGGTAGACCTCTTGCTTTGTTGAGACAGACTAAATAAAGGAATTAAAGTGCATACATAAAACAAACAAAATCCACCGCACATAGGATAAAATCAGTGCCCCGTGTGTAAATAAAACAAGTTACAGACCAGAGAAAAGCAAACTGAATCTCCCTGGGTTTTCCCTCCTTCATAAAACGAAGGTGACGCCAGTACTTTCCGTGAGATATAAGAACCATGTAAAGTGGCGAGGGCTTTAATATGTATCATAGTCACTGAAATCTGAAAGTGTTACCTCATGTATTGTTTCTGAAAAATGAGCCGCCATGAATAATAGTAACTCAAAACAAAAGCCCATTAATCACAATTGCCCTGTTGCGCTGCGGTAGGGCGCTTACCTCACTCTTCTGTGGTCAAAGGCATGAGAGGTCACTGATTCAACCTTCTCCATGTGTGCGGCATATTGCCACCGTTTCCCAGACGGCCCGCTCAGTTTGGTTCCCCCTTGAAGAATGTGCCCAAATCACATAAAGAGATTAGGGTACAGCTGATTATAACTTACCATCGAAAGACTTGGGGGATATGAGGAGGTCAGGATGAAGAATCCGATTACAAAGTGGGAATGTTCAAACAGGTACAGCAGTCTCTGGAAACCTGCAGGAGAAACCAGTTAACTCTTGAGTTCTGCGTAATCGCTTCCCTCTTGTTGGTGGACATACTGCTCCACACTAAATTCCATCTCCCTGCAATTCCAGGGATGATTTCATTCCACAACTCATCAGGGATTTCCCAATTATCTTCCACCTTGAAGATGCAGAGGTAAATGATGAGAAAAGAGAAGACATCACCTTGTTTGGGTGAAAGGAGCCCTGTCTTACACTTTGCTAACATTATAGCCAGATTTCACGGTCACGGGAAAACAAAACACCCCCAAATGGAGCAGTTATTAATTCAATAAATCCAGCTGCTCTTGAGTGCCCCTGGGCGAAGGCAAAAGTTAAAAGCAGCTGCTCATTGACGACATATGTGACATGACCAGGGTAAGGTAGCTGCTTTAGCACATCATTCACCACTTTTAAGGCTGACTGCACTCAATTTCTTAGACAATCTACACACCATTTTCAGTTCTGTACCTCTATAATTTATCACAACAATACCTCAAGCATACAGATTGGGGTGGGGTGGTTGGTGGGGTGGGGGGGAAATGAAAGCAATTTACAGTATCAAGATGAAAGAAGCTGGACAAAGAGAGAAGACCTACTATGTAAATCATATCCACAACTTCAAGGAATGTTGACATAATATTCTGGAATTAATTTTTCCAGCATTCCTACGCAGGTCATACAAAGGTAAATCGAGTGTCCCTCTCCCCCACCCTTGACTCCAGACCCTATATCTGGAGTTGTTTATCAATATGTTAAAGAGGAAATTGATTCTGCTTCCCTCTTTTTCTTGCATGGACAATAGAAACCTTATGTACGAACCCTCCCGTTAAAAATAGCAGCAATATTTTCAGGGGTAAACATTGTTAAATAATCTGTGTGGACGGCGTCCACTAAAGTGTAAGGAGCAGCATCCTGGTGTGACACATATTTGGTGCATTATACCTGGAATGAATCAATGAACAGAAGCACAACAAGCCACTGCCAGGAGCCAATCAGATTATCTATAATGATGTGAAATCCCATGCGCCCTCCACATCTGGGCTCATAACTGGCTGTTCAAAAGGCAGCCAAGATCCCACCCAACTGCAACAGGCAAAGGAAGTGGAATTTACAACCTGGCACCTATCCTACTATAAAGTGCTCCCAAATAATAAGATGCTAGGAATTGAAACGGCTTGTAAGAAATCTTTACAGTCCTGAAAGCCCCTCTCCCCAATTTTAACTGTGCAGCGAGTGCTAGAAAGGTAGTACAGTGGTACTTCGGGTTAAGAACTTAATTTGTTCTGGAGGTCTGTTCTTAACCTGAAACTGTTCTTAACCTGAAGCACCACTTTAGCTAATGGGGCCTCCCGCTGCCGCTGCACCGCTGCCGTGTGATTTCTGTTCTCATCCTGAAGCAAAGTTCTTAACCCGAGTTAATATTTCTGGGTTAGCGGAGTCTGTAACCTGAAGCATCTGTAACCTGAAGTGTCTGTAACCTGAGATACCACTGTATTACTTAGTTGCACTGCATCCCAACTCGGATGCAATGTTAAAAATCTCTGCTTGACACCTTGAAGGGCCACTGCCCAGCAGAGTAGACATATAGAGCTCAAAGGAAGTTGACCCTATGGATTTTTTTTTAGTCTTCCCAAACCTCCCACTTTGGTTAGGACACACATTTCCAGGGATGGGTTTTTGATCCTGAAATATTTCCCATGGTGTTCCAGGGTTAAGCTGTGCTGAGATCCAGCTGAAATTAAGCACCGCAGGTCAGTACTGAACAAAGAGCATTCTTTTGGTGGCTCTGGTGGAATAGGTCTGGGAATCAACCTTGGTGCCTCTCTCACACACATTATAATTCTATGTGGTGTAACCGTTTTATGTTCCTATCCACAGGAATAGCTACAGAGGAAAAGAAGTGATTTTACAGAGTGCTTCTAGATTATTATGTGTTACTGATATTTACAGTCAATAACTAACACCTGCCTAGCGGGTGCTAACAGTAGAGTTCTCAGACTTTGCTGCCTCATGGTAGGAAAGTGATATTAAAAATGAGAAGTTTAGCTGGGCTTTCCCAATGTAACTTACACTGTTTGGTAGGCCAGAAGGGTCACTTGAAAACTATGCTCTTAATTTGATAAATTGCCATAAAGCACAGTGTGAAATACAATAAAGTATTTTGTCTTTCTCATGCTGACTTTCAATGTGAACTATTAAACTCTTTAATGTATCTATGAAAGAAAGAAAAAATAAAGCCAAAGACTGAACAGGGAGCCCATATATCGAGAAAGAGTTTATCTCTACTTGTGCTTTCTCATTGGTTGGTATAACGTTTATTAATTTGTTGTTTTTAATGGTGGATCACTCTGTAGTGTTGTGAGAGGTTGGATGTTTCAACTTTTGGATGTTGAAGTTTGACTTTTGTTGTATGTGTCTTGTATGTATTTTTTGCAGTATTGTAAGTCAACATGGGACCTTTGTGATGTAAGGTGATGTATAAAGGAATAATAACAATAGCAATAATTCACTGTTCATGGCCTATTCAAACAAGCACATTGTTCAGTCCATCACATGACAAAACAACTGTGTGAATTCCCCATTGTTTCCAGGCATAGCCACTGTGGGCTGTGGGACCAAGGCATGGGAAGTTGCAATAAACACAGGTTATTTGGGGATTAAACAAGCTATAATTTTATTGATTCCAGAAGTCTTCAAGTTTTGGTGCTGGTATTGAGTTAGTTTGCCCACTTCAGTATGAACTTATTTTCTGCTTGGATCAAAACCCAGGGTCCACTAGTTCACTATTTGGCAGGGTTAACCAAGGTTAAGGATCACCCCATGTTGTACATCAAATCAGGGTGACCCCTTCCAGATCACCATATTGGGAGTTCATTCCTTTAGCGGGATACCCTGATTCCTTGGAGCAGAGGGAGGGGCTCCCCCATACACTTGACTAAGGATCCAACCCAATGTCTTATTCGACATCAAGTTGTGACAGTTGCTATGAGGTAGGTCCAATCTAAATTCCTCCCTGGTCCTGAATATGGCAAAAAGTGTCCTCACTAAAAGAGGGCACGTGTTGCGGTGAGACCTGGAGACTGACCTCCTGTGTTGTGGGTGGGTGAGATTGGATAGCCACAACACCCGATTGGTGGGTCCCTCATTGTAGGGTTCAATCTGGCCAATGGGGCACAGTCCAAATGGATTGAAGGACCTATATATACCCATACACATGACCCAGAGCTTCCTCTTTCAGTTTGTGCATTCGGAACACCCTCCCACCTCTCCCTATATTTGGGCCATTTTGTGATTGGCCTTGCTATTTCATTGTGTGTCGTCTGTTGTTGGGACAGGGGCATGGCAGGAATTTCCCCACTTGGCTAATTGGCTGTTGCCATTTGGGTTTCGCCTGCCACGTAGCAAATTGTCACAACTTGTAAGGTTGCGGATGGGCACTGGTTCAGGTGATAGGGATGGGAGAATGGTCTTGCCATCCCTATGTGAAGGGTATTCCGTTAAAGGAATCCAGGGACTCAACTGGTTTGGTCAACTGCCGAAAGGGGGTTGTGCCCATGCCTGAGTCCAGGGGGCATCTGGGTGGTGAACATAGTCTGTTCCCGGCTTTTTGCCTACCCAGGTGTTCACCCTTGGTTGACCTATGCTGGTGCGCTGGGTCAGCGCTGCCTGCAAGGGTGCAGGGAGCTAGTCGAACCAGAGCGTATGCAACCACTCACTTTCTCATAATGCTTAGGGTAGGTGGGGAATCAAGTGAGACTGAGTCCTAGGTGCACCTGGCTTTTATAGCCAGGGAGTGGACTAGAGGCAAGAAGTTTTGCCTCTGGTCTGCTCCCCCTAACCACACCCCCTAGCTTACCTACGGCAAGCCCCAGCAGCCAGTGCAGTTGGTGGAGGAGGAAGTGATATCCTTCCCCAATCACGCCGAAGCCAGAAGACTGCCTGGCATTGCAGCAGCTGCACCTGACTGCAACTGCCATTTCCAGCTGTCAGAGCTTAATATATACTGAGTACACTGCATAACAATGGGACACTTACCCATCTTACCCAGCCTGTAGTAGGTTGGCTGAAAATCAGCAACAGATGACTGTAAACTATAGGCAGTCTCCAACTTAACATTTATGCAGTGGAATTTTCCCTCTACCCTCCCCATGCCTGCACCCCACTTCCTCCCAAATCTGCTCTGTGGGGTTGGGAAAATGTCTAGAACAGATCTAGGTGAGATGCAGGTGGAGGAAAGGGAAGGAAGTTCAATCGTGCAAGTGGAAATCCTTGCATTGATCTATGGAATGATGGTTGTAAAAAGTCATGTTCATTGCCATTTCTGAGAAACTGACTCATAAAATACATGCCTCTGGAGGTGATGCAGACTCCACCAATTTTACATTTGTTTGGGGACCGTTTGTGATTTGTATAACTCAACAATTTTACAGATTTTACTAAATAAGAGTTTAATTGGCAGCATTCATGATTATTTCATATGTCTGGTATCACTATGAACCTTGTGTTCCACTATGGATATATTTTACACTACCCATTCTTTTTTAAAAGCTTTCCATGATTGTTATGGTTATTATTTTATCAGCATGTGTTTGTGACTGTTTTTATTATTGCTTTTAGCTTGATGTTTGTTTTGTTTTTGTTTATTGAAATTTAAAAAGAAAGAAATCATTGCATTGATGGGATATGTTAGTTGGTCAAGGAGATGAGTATATAACCTTTAGAAGACATCTGAAGGCAGCCTTGTATAGGGAAGCTTTTTAATGCTTAATGTTTTATTATGTTTTTATACATGCTGGAAGCTGCCCAGAGTAGCTGGGGCAACACAGTCAGATGGGAAGAGTACAAATAATAAAATTATTATTATTATTATTATTATTATTAGTCATGTGAACAGGCCTTAATGCTGAACAAGTCATCCACCCACCCCCACCCCCCCAAAAAAATCTCATTTGTTTGGTCACATTAATTATTCTTTCCTTCTAAGTGGCTGCATTGAGAATGGAAGTGCTGGTATAAAGGCACATGACGCAGCCACTTTGCTGAATCCAAGTGAGTCTGGATCTGATCATTGCTTAGATGTGAGGCTACCTGGACATACTGTGTCCCACTTTGATTTTATCATGGAAAAATGTGGGATATACGTGCAACATGTGATTTTATTTTATTTTTTACATTAGCAGAATGTAAAATCCATTTTGGAGTCGTATTGTGCTAAAAGACTTTTGACTGGGATAAATCTAAATGGACTTTGAAAAATGTCAATACATATAACCCAGCATATTGAAGATTCCGTAGGGCTGATTTCATTTTTCACATGTTTAGGCTGGTTACCATTTTTTCTGCATATCAAAGAACTATTAAAATAGTAATAGTAATAGAATCTGAGCATGGTAACATATATGTCAAGGGAAACACTAGCTAGGCAGGAGCCAAAGAGACCACAAAATTGAGTGTGATATGTCACATTCATTTGTGACTATAGGGACTTTTCTGTCATCACTTCTCTAATGTGACAACCCCATAAATATTTTCTGTCTCCAACTAAAGTTTTGATTCCCCATTAGACAAAGACAAAAAAACAACAACCCCTGCTTCGGTCCAAGGGGGTGCATGTGTTTTATACATTAGCAAAGTGAATGTAAAAAGAGAGAGGGAGAAAAAGGGGGACTATAAAGAATGAGATGGTGTGGCACAAACAGAGTGATGCTTTGACAAAACCAGTACATTCATCTGATTCAAGTTGCTGTCGAAAATTGGCAATATTAGTTATTCTAGCTAAAAAGTGCTTAAGGTAATATTTCACTCATGTTCTGCTCCATACTGGCCAGCACCTCCCATTATTTATTCAAATCTACTTTTCTTAAGTAAGCCAGCTCATGGTGATAGACTTTTCCTTTAGAAAGAAGCTAGGGCTGTGACATCTCTGGGCTGCAAAAGTAAAACGCAGTGCTTTGGGGAATGAACTAGTTTGGTTTAATGTTCACTGAATAAGTCCAAAAAGCTCTGGACTACACCCCAAAGTAGTTCCCATAATTGCTGGGTGAAGTGAATATGAATTAAGTTCATTTTGGGGTTCATCTTCAGGATAATTCTTACTTTTTATTTTTTAGACTCTTTGGGACTTTCAGTTTAAAGATCATAATCGTTGGGGAGAATTAAAATAAACTATTCACATTCACTTGTTCGTTTGGTTTTATATAAAATATAAAATATTTTATATTTTAGCACCCCAGCTTGTAACATTCTGTATGTTGACCAAAAAATGCCAATGATCATTTGGAAGAACTTGAATTGAACTGTGAACTGAACATGACCTGAACTAGTTCACTTTGTAAGGGATGGGTGTGAACTGGAATGAGTTCCTTTTGGCGCATGTTGAAATTAGTTCCTTTTTAAAAATGAACTTTCCAAACTCTGATAAAACTAAGGAACCCATCATACCCCTTTGGTTTGCTACATCTCCTTCCTATCTTTTCAAAGCATCTTTCCCGTGCCTAAGCAATGCGCTTCCACAGAAGGTGGTGATGGGAACCAACTGGGGTGGCTTTAAGGGAGCATTGGACAAATTCATGGAGGAGAGGGCTATTGATGGCCACTAACCAGGATGGCTAAGCTCCGCCCCCACA
Source organism: Podarcis bocagei (assembly GCF_964188305.1). NCBI lineage: Eukaryota > Metazoa > Chordata > Lepidosauria > Squamata > Lacertidae > Podarcis > Podarcis bocagei. The sequence goes on from NC_138134.1 coordinate 54,865,674, forward strand.
GTTGGAGCTTCTGAATGCCAGTTTCTGGAAACCACTGGAGGGGGGAGTGCTCTTGGGCTCAAATCCTGCTTGCTGGTTTTCCGTAGGCATCTGGTTGACCACTGTGAGAACAGGATGCTGGACTAGATGGACCCTTAGCCTGATCCAGGGGGGTATTCCTATGTTCCTAAACTTTCTCTGAGATTTCAAGGAAATAGCTCCAAATTGACTCAATGCAAGAAGAAGAAGAAGAAGAAGAGTTTGGATTTGATATCCCGCCTTTCACTCCCTTTAAGGAGTCTCAAAGCGGATAACATTCTCCTTTCCCTTCCTCCCCCACAACAAACACTATGTGAGGTGAGTGAGGCTGAGAGACTTCAGAGAATTGTGACTGGCCCAAGGTCACCCAGCGGCTGCATGTGGAGGAGGGGAGACGCGAACCCGGTTCCCCAGATTACGAGACTACCGCTCTTAACCACTACACCACACTGGCTCTCACATGACTCATTTTGTACTTTATTCTTATACATTTAAACACAATCCAGGAGGTTGAACAGAGCTATTGCTCCTTGCCTCATACCCACTGGTCCTCCATTCATATTTCTGGCCAACAGCAGATGCTTTTCTTTGAAGGGAAAAAAACACCTGTTAGCCATGTACCATGCTGGCTAGGGCTGATGAGTATTGCAGGAGAGGGGAACAGACCAGGTGAGGGAAGCCTCCCTTAGATTATCACTACTAGGTACATTAGGCTTGAATAAGTGGCCCTTTCCTCCTTTCTCCACAGTAATGCTACAATTTTTTCAAGAAATGTGAAAGGTATCTAACTCATTTTCCTAATGCTCATTTGGCAATTATTTTAGAAAAGTACTCCTTTTAAAAAAGAAGTAGAGGAAAATTAAGTGTGGTGCAAAGAATTCCATTCAGACCAGTCCTGTCTGAAACAAAAAAGTAAACATCTGAGACACCTGATAGATGGAACTATGACTAATCTGTGCTAATCTGTACAGTTTTCCATGGTTGCCTTGGACATTTTCTTCTTTCCTAGTGGCCTGTGGGTATTAAATGATCATTTTGTCCAGCTAGCAATAGGATTTCTCACAGCAAGTTTTGTTTTCCTTCATTCTGTTTCCAAACCCCTCGAACATTAAGGTAGCATGTTTGGCAAGGGCCTAGAGGAGCTGGAAACTGACAGAAGATTCCATTCCCTTAACTGAGCCACCTCCTGGGTCCCACATGCTGGGTTTGCTACCAGAAGCAATATCATCACAGATATTAAATGACTAATAAATGGCTTTTTGTAGCTAACACTGTAGTTAGTAACTCACACTAAGTGTTTGTAAATGGTTTTGCGTCAACATGAGGCTTGACAACCATATGTCAGGAGTGCTCTGATGGTGTTTCCTGCTTGGCAGGTGGTTGGACTCGATGGCCCTTGTGGTCTCTTCCAACTCTATCATTCTATGATTCTATGAGAAATATAATGGACAATGCAAACAAAGCCAATGTAGATAACGGGTTAATGACCTATTTCAGTAATACATAGCATGTATGTTTCACTCAAGGGGGTTCCCAATCATTCATAGCTCAGGAAACCTTACAACTCTCTCTTATGATAGCCCAGTATTATTTTGCCCGTATAGCAGGTGGGATGAGGTGATGGAGCGAGGGATCTGGGGCTGCAAGAAATGGAGTTTGATGTGGTGGTGAGATCTGAAGCTGGAGTTCACTGGTTGACAGCTTGGTCTCTTTGCCTCCACAGAGGTTGCCAGAGTGGTGCCCTCCAATTATTGTTGGATGCCAATTCTCACCAGCCTCAAACAACATGGCTAACAACATGCCTAATGAATTGCTCAACGAATTATCAAGAAATAATTCCATTTTTATCACATCTGTTATACACAAAATTCCAGATGGGTCTGAACCTCAATGCTTAAAATCCCTGATAGAGAATAAGAACCCAGAGATCACGCTAGGGGTAGCCAAATTTTGCTCGGCTGCCATAAAAGAAGAAGAAGAAGAAGAGTTTGGATTTGATATCCCGCTTTATCACTACCTTAGGGAGTCTCAAAGCGGCTAACATTCTCCTTTCCCTTCCTCCCCCACAACAAACACTCTGTGAGGTAAGTGGGGCTGAGAGACTTCAAAGAAGTGTGACTAGCCCAAGGTCACCCAGCAGCTGCATGTGGAGGAGCAGGGAATCGAACCCAGTTCACCAGATTACGAGTCCACTGCTCTTAACCACTACACCACACTGGCTCTCAACTCAAGGAACAAGCTGTGCTCAAGCTCAAGGAACAAAGCTCAAGGAACAAGCTCAAGGAACAAAGACTAAGGCCTCAGATGCAAACTCTAGATAATATTTTAGAGACTAAGACCTAAACCACATTTATAATGGCTGTCACATTCGCATTGTTTATTGTTATATTGATTGTTAATTCAAACTTAATTCTATTGTGTTTTAAGTTCGCTTAGTATTGTATGTGAATCCGGTCTGAGACCATAATAAATTTCATTCATTCATTCATTCAGAAGAGCACCTTTTCCTGAAGTAAAATTTCAGTCTTCAAGTTACTTTATATATATATAAAAAAATGTTTTCAAGATTCTGTGTAATGCTATAAATTATTTTATTTATGCCTATGTCTATGGGAATCAGCATTGAGTGTAATTTTCCCTACAAAACACACTCTAATTGTTATCAAGCAAAGCCTTTCTATCTAACTATCCCTGTCCATTTTTCCATACGACCAACATTAAGGCATGTTAATTCAAAACACAGATCCTACTGTGCAGGATAATGTTACCAAGTGCTGCCTATGAGGCCAGTAGGCTGGCTGTGTTTTAGCTGTGTGACAGTCTGCCGCCGTGCAGAAGTGCTTACAGCTGCAGTGACATGGTACTAAGCATGTTTTAAGATGAGTCCCAGTTGAGCAGCATCTTATCCAACCAGAAACAATCCCACAATCCAGCTCTTTTTAACTGATCATCCTTGTATCATAACAGATTAAGGTTGCAGATACTTTGGATTACGGTTAATCTAACCTTTATCCATTCACATCTTCACCTGAAACTTACAAGGACCAAGAGTCAATTGCCAGGGCATAATTCACAATGACACTGATCTTTCCTTCCTCACTCTAATTATCTGGATTAAGAATAACACTTTTGAGTAATTATTTTCACATTGGATAAACATTAAGCTTTCCTGGATTTATCTGAGCTTTTTCTTAACATGAAATAGATCCAAGCAGGCTTATAAGAGCATAACTGACAGCAGTGACAGCTTAATCAAGGAAAGCCTAAACAACTAAAACAATAGGAAATGTTTGTTTCACATTGTTAGGGGGAGGGCAAGATGGGAAGAGGAAAAAATCAGGAACTTGAAATCTGATAAACCCAAAAGGCAAGAGGAAGAGACCAGGGAGACCAATTCAGTTAACTCTGATGTAGTGTTAATAAAGATGCAAAATCATTCCATGTGTAATGGAGAGGCTGATGCTCAGGAGCAAATGGGAGATTACATTGTTTGCAATCACTCTAAACCGAGCCAAGTGTCTTAATTTGCGGAGTTTGCCTCAGTTTCAGGTGGTAGCACAACCTGTATTAGAAATTGCCTGCTAAATTTATAATTAACATAGAGCCCTGGCCTTATGATTTGAGATACCTCTCCCCTCCCCCTGCCCCAAAGTAGCCGAATTGTCCATCAGAGGCTTTCATAGACTGCCCAATATTGCTATCGCAAACCAGCCAGAAAAATCTTCCAAGCTTGTCTTTGAAACTAGCCAAGATCATATACAATTACACACTAAAATCACATCACAGAACCCAATTACACTTTGGCTTTGCAGATCCACAGATAACCTCTTAAAGAGCAAACTCCCTTACTGTGTCGACCCTTGACCCTAAGCTCTTTTTCCAATCTTCAGCAACACTGTGTGTTTCTCTTCCAAAGCAAATGGCCAAGTCTTGGAACAGGCATGGAGGGAATATGATTTGGAAGGGCAGGCAAATGTTCCAGCTCGCATAATATTTTTTTAGGTTTAAAGAGAACATATTGTTAATATCTTATGGTTGATTTTCTTTTTAATGTCCCCCATACACTACTCTTTTAATTTAATCCCAAGATTATTTATGAAATAATTTTTAGTAAGTAGTTTTCCATTCAGGAATCATTTTGATAATTTATAACCAATAATTTTATTTGGCTTTTAAAAAACCCACCCTGCTATTATAGGGAAAGAGGCCCCGTGACTCAACTAAATACTTTAACAGGTGTTGAAGAACAGGGTACTAAAATGCATCACGTCCATATTCTCCAATGATGTCACTTTCTGAAACCTTCAAGACAGGATATTTGTAAGACAGAGAAAGTGCAGATCCACCACATACCAGCGGCGTAGCGTGAGTTGTCAGTACCCGGGGCAACGCAAGTAATTTGCGCCCCCTAACCCGGGGCAAGGCAAGTAATTTGCGCCCCCCCAACCCCTAACCTGCGAGTTGCCGCTGGCGCTGCCGCGCAAACAACGCTGCTTGCCCGGAGGAGGATGGAGGCAGAAGCAGCCGCCGCCTGTGGCTGGGCCGAGGGGATGGCGGCGGCGGCAGGGTGCAGAGGCTGCCCGTGCCCGGCCAGGCGTCGGTGGTGGCGGCGGCGCTGCTGCAGCGGCTGCTCCTCCTGCGAGCAGTGAGCGGAGCGCAGCCACAGCGACGGCGGGGCGCGCGCGCGCTAGGGCGCAAGGCTGGCGGTGGCGGCGGGGAGCCCGGCGGAGGAAGGAACTTGTCCCTTCCCTCTGGACTCGCGCCCCCCCAGATGTTGCGCCCGGTGCGGTCGGCACCCCTGGCACCCCCCACGCTACGCCACTGCCACATACATTTAAAGTTCATTCAGTGAAGATTTAAAGCACGCGGTTTTCCCTAAAGCACCCTGGGAACGGTTTTCATCTCACAGAGCAACAATTGCTAGCACCATTAACAAACTACATTTCCCAGGATCCTTTAGGGGAAGCCACATGCTTTAAATATATGGTATAGATTTGCCCAAAGAGCCATCACTTTACAAGAACAGATACACACCTTTTATTTATGTTGCAGCATGAAAAAGTCATTAAAAACACGAAAAAGTCATGAAACACAAAATTAATTGTTTGCATGACAAAAATCATCCTTTGGGAAGGTTGGTGGGGCAGCACTCACACAAATAATAGGAAAGGCAGTTCATACAAATGTTCCTTTCGGTAATTTGTCTGCATATAATATAGTAAATAAGGGGGCAGAGAACTATCGTAGAGTTAATGGTAGCAGTCAATGCCAGAGCAGGGAGAATTTTGAATCCTTGAGCCCATTGTGAGCTAAACACCATACCCAAAATTTGGCATGACTCATAATGGAGTCGGCACTTGGGCCAGTCTGCTTCCCTTGCTTTTCCCATTCTAAGCTCACTGGCAGTGGTTTCATTGGTGGTGGGGAAGGCCTCATGCTCTAGAATGCTACCACATCAGGACCCTTCAGAAATGCACAGCAGGACCCTTCAAACATGTCCTCCCGTGTGCCATGAAGCAAAGCCCTTTCCATTATGAGCAGGAGTGGTTTGTGGCAAGGAAGGAGTGGATATAGAGGTGTCCTCAGGGTCAGGAAAGGGGTGGAGCAGGGCAAGGTCAGGTGAGCTCTGGGATAGCCAACCCATAGCTAGCCACACCTGTTCCTCAGTTGCCAGGAGAAAATGTGACTGCCTCTGCTGCTTATTAAGAGCCACTAGTGATTGAGACACATACACACAACCACATTACAACCACCAGATAAATCTGTACCAGTTCGTCACCATGCAAAGCATGTCACCACCCAGAAAATGTCACAACTAAGGCTATACGAAACGTTTTTCACTGTTAATGTTTGGCTCGAAATGTGGTGGATGGAGGGTGCTGGTAGAATGGGGCCTCTGAAGGCCAGAGGCCATTTGATAAAAGAGATCTTGTCCAAAGGTTTGTGACATTTGTAGTGGCAGCCTCCCCAAATATTTGGGGTGTAGCGACTGCCCATTGAATGAGGTCATTTGGTGGTCAGCTTCCCTCATTAATGCCCACTTGAACATTAGGCTCAGGTGAATTTGGATGCCATAGCCAGGGCTTTCCAGTGAAGAACTGGATTCAAATTGCAGCTTATGCATGCGTTCACTGTGGATGTTCACATAAGTTTCTGCCTAAGAATGGGGAAGTAATTTGATCCAGTCTGCATGTAAAGGTGAATCAACATAATTCACATTACGTGAAACAATATATGAACTGAAAGACAACCATTCTTTGAAATTTACACTTCTCTGAATTTTTTAATGCAGTTCCCCAACCTAATAAGAAACAAAACAAAAAGCATATGCTTGGGGAAAGTGTGGATAAATGCATCTATTAGTGAAAATATACCAAAATGCTTTGTATTAGGGGGTTGCTTGTAAAAATGTGCATAATAGCCAAAATGCATACCAAAATGTGTGTGTTAGGGGAGATATACAAAAACGCTGACAAATTTTCACGAGCACTTTAAAAAATGCAAACTGATGTAGACTGAACATAAAACTACAAAAAAATTTAAAAAATTGGAAACTGAGGCGAAACGAATCTGACGGTCTCACCCCATCCTATTTCTGTCTCTCAGTATTGGTTGCCAATCTGCTAAATGGGAACAACAGCATGGCACTTCACAGCATCACAGTGAGGATGAATAGGGCAGGGAGCTGTTGTTACCTGTCCCTAATGACAGGGTGAGCTACACTTAAAGAAAATAATAAATGCAGCAGAGTAATTGAGATTCCTATGGGCTTTAGTGAAATAAAATGAGCTTCAAAGCAAAAGCCCAATAAATCAAAAGCCAAGGGATATGCAAGCAGCAGCTGAAAAGCTGACTTAATATCTCTTTGGCAGGGGAGTCCCTTTTACACAAGATTGCACCAGAGCAGCTTCAAAGAAGAAATAGTGCACTGAGCACAGGAAGGATCTGTTGCCGGCATTTGCCACGGGCCACAAGGATATGATAAGCGATGAATGAAATGATATTCCCCAGTGTCTTCTTTGGAATGATGCCTAAGGGGGAGAATTTCTACCACTGACGAGGAAAGGGGATGCCAAAAGCAGGGGAGTGTAAAGTTTCTGCAATTCTGCACTGGGAAACACCAACTGCTGAACCAAGGAAAGCCAAATTCTGCAACCAGAATTTTGTAAATTAAGCAGTGATTCTGCTGTAAACTTTGCATCAAATATTCTGCCCTCCTTACTCAAGATGGTTTAATATATATATATCCCTGTAGGTGAATAATGGAGTTTCTCAAAGCAAATAATTATATATTTTTAATAATTAAGAATTTTCAGAATGGTTTTTATATGTGTGTAGATTCCACAACAGACAACAAATTTTCAGATGTTTTCTCACGTCTAGAAGAGCTAGAAACTCCTATTGGAAAATGAAAGCTGAGCTTCACAGGATATCATGTATCAGTACAGTCATACCTTGGCTCCCAAATGCCCTGGAACTCGGTTTTGGCTCCTGAACTCTGCAAACCCAGAAGCGATTGTTCCTGTTTGCGAACGTTCTTTTGGAACCTGAACATCTGATGGGACTTCTGCAGCTTCTGATTGGCTGCAGGAGCTCCCTGCAGCCAACAGAAGCCACAATTTGGTTTTCGAACATTTTGGAAGTCGAATGGACTTCCGGAACGGATTCTGTTCGACTTCCAAGGTACGACTGTATTTTGTGTTGGTGCAGTAGTCCCCTGGAGCAATGGAATATGCATAGTTCCAAATGGCATGTCAGCTAGATGCCTTTCCATCCCACTTTATGCCAAAGTCATTGCCGACTTCAATTTAGGCAAATTTGAGAACTGCTACAATGTTTTTTAAAAAGCCCCACAATGATGGCAGTGTAGCCCAATACATCAAGCTGCATGCAGCTTTGGTACCTGTTTCTTGTTCCTTAAACTGCAGCCATGAAAGACTGCAGTTGGGTCATAAAAATGCTAACTCTTTGGGCAGTATTCCTAGTTCGCACTCCTGGTGCTGCATCTCAGAAGGGGAAAATAACCATCGCTGGCTCTCAAAACTACCACAATTGGAGGAATGCATTGAAAATGGACCACCAAGCAGACTCCCTTCCATCCTCATATTTGACACCCATTGTGGCATGGACTCTTGCTGTGAAAAGGTATTTGTCATAATTCTCTACAATATTTTTTAAAGAAAACATGAACATATTATACCCAAATAAGCTATGCAACATGCATATTAATTCACATGAACAGCTTTTACTCCAATAGTCTGACCATAAAACTGTAATGAAATGCTGTCATGTGGAGGTTAGCCCTCCTCCTTCCCAACGTATGCTTAGCATCAGATGCAAGTAGGCATTGGAAAGTGTTGGATAATACATTTAACAGATGGGCTGGATATAAAGGGGGGGAATTCTTAAAACCAAAATTTATTTAATATGACAAACAAAATTAGGCATATTTAGATTGTATTTTAATTAAAGAGACAAGGCATTCTCCAGGCTTGTTCCTGCAGTGAACACTCATTTGAACTTGTCTGTTTTCTGTTCAAGGTATATTACAGGGGAAAGAATAATGGAATGGCTTGGCCTTTACATATGCTTTGCTTTTAGAACAGCTTTTCCCAAACATTGCTTACCCTGGGCTCTTACATTTTATCCTACCACTGGTTTATTATATCAACATGACCTAGCCTCTCTCAAACTCTACCTCAGGAAGTAGTAAAACCATGATCTTGTTTCAGTTATTAGGAATTCCAAATTGAAAATTAATCTTCCCCCTGGACTTTTAAGAAGTTCCTGCTATCATGAAAATAAATTTTGAAATCAACCTTTTTCATGTCCACCTGCCATCTTTATAGAAGTCAAAACCATATGTGCTTCCTCTTTGAAGTTCTGCTTTGTCCGAGAATGACTGCCCTCACATTACAATCTTTTTCCATTAGCACCAACCTTTTCCTTCACTGTCTGATACAACCAAAAAAAGAAAAGAAAATGAGACAACAGCAACCTGACAAATGCTTGTAGAAATGTGTGATCTGTAACAAATGATTCCAGTCTCCAAATCGTGTCTGTAAGTTGCAAAGTAGAACACACACGCACACACCCACACACACCCCATGTGAAATGGCCCAATGTATGTTCAACATCCTGAGCAATTTCTGGTTTGCATTATCAAAACAATTCTTTACTGGGCTGAAATTACTCATGCTACAGAAGAGCCATTGTTTATTTTTTTTCAAATGGATGTCACAGCCTTCAAATTAATAATTATGATTAATGTGTTCAGATTCACTCATTTCACAGGGCAGACAAGTTAGGCTTCATGTATAACATGGAGAATGCAAGTGCTATTGGGTTTAGAAAGCCACATTCTAATTCATGTCGAATGAAGTCATCATTGTTAAAAGGTGCGTGCTAAATCATCCCACAGCTCTCCAAAGTGAAAGTTATAGTTTAAAACATATAAGCACATCTTGAAAAGAAAGAAAGTCGTTGTGGCATTAGGAAAGTAGAGCAATAATATGACCAACAAGTTTTAGTCTCTGCAAAGATTTAACTCAATTGCGATTTGTCCAACTTCCTGTAATAAAAAGTTACAGTTTACAGCTCATTTGAATTTTAAATGGATAAAATGGATGGGAAGAAACACCATGACAAAGTCACAAATTAAATATCACACAGAACATAAAAACATAATGCTTTCCTTGTGCCTTTACACTTAGTATAACCACGTAAACAGGGTGGTCCACTGATCTGCGTGGGTTCCCGTGATAGAAGAAAATGGAAGGAAGAAGCACAATGCAACTCTGGAAGTTTTAATAGAAGTACTTGCACCTAGGCATTACTCAGGATGGACCTGATGAGACTGTATCTGCAGGAGGCCCTCTCCTACAGAGCTCAGTGATCACTTGGGTATATAATGTTACCTGGTCCCAATCTGTATAGGGTTTTGTAAATCACTTCCAGAACTTTGAGCTTATGTTCTTGCTCTGTTCTGTTATTTGAACATTAACAAATTTAAGCCACCTCCTTTCAAACATCTTGTAGTTTGGGTCAAGTAGACCAATCTTTGTCCAGCTTACACAGCTCCATTTTCTGCATAGACTGATCCAGATGTAAACAATAGGCTTCCAACTCCCAACCCACAGAGACAGTCACCTCAAAAGCTCTCTTAGTGAAAAGTTATGACAAAACATACATTACAAATGGCTGTTTTAATGTTATATACCTATATTTTCTCCATTTTCCATCATTAGTATTTAGCAGTGACATTGCTCATCTAGCATTTTCTTTCTTTTAACACTGAGGTGGTTTTTAGGAAGAGTTTCTATCTCTCTGCAGGCTTTAAGTCTCAAGGAATTACAGTTGTGTAAAGCAATAGGGGATTCCATGCTCACTGATTCCATGCTACCCCTGTTGACCTCAGACTTAGATCAGGTGGTGCATTTCAGAATGTCCTCCAACATATAAGCACAGTGGTAGGAAGTGCGCTGTTGGGGGAAAGGGGGCGCAATTATGAGAGGCACACTACCTAAAGAGGCCTTCTTACTGTAGACATGGCATAAATCATATATTTAAAACTGTTGGTGCTGCTTTTTACTAGTGATTCAAGAGGGGATTTGATTCAGTTTGCATTTAAGCCCTGTTCTGTGCCCAATAAGCATGGGGCACCTTTGCCCAGTGGCGCTATGGCCCATAGTTTGCAGCAAAATACTGAGCAAGGTTTTTGCCCAGTATCTTCTCTGTGTGATGGGCCATTGGGAAAAAGCTGTCCCATGAGCCCTTGCTGATGAGGGGAGGGGAAAGCCTATATAAGGCTGCTTCCCCTGGAGCTCACAGCCATTTTGCTTTGAGAGCTTCCCGGCTGCCCACCCTCGGGTTAGAGCCTTCACTGAACAATTTTGGGTCGTTAGTTGACAGGGCCAGAAAGGATTTTTCCTGCTCACAACCAGACTGGCATTTGATTGGGGGTTTTTCGCCTCTCCCTCAGCGAAATTATGGCTTTCCTTTGTTAGGTGGGAAAACACTGTTTGTATTAGGGTGGAAATGGCATTGGTCAGGATCATTATAGTATAGGGTGGGCATAAGGGGCCTGAGGGGAGGATTGACCACAGCAAACCGAAGCATGGGTTCGGTATCTGCCTGGTTGAAATCTGTACCCTGGTCCCCAAGTGAGACCTTCCTTGCTTGGCTTGCACCATGGTAAGGTCAACACTGGCCAACTCCTGTCATACAGGTTTGAAGTAATCCAAACCCAGTGGATCCATTCTATCAACATGGGGCTTGTAGAATGATGAACTGATCCTGGGACCCAATGCCATGCCTACCCTTGCCCTGCCTGCTGCTGTCAATAACGTTTTGGCCTGATTTCATCCATCACCGTTGTACAGTCTGGTTATTTTGCTGCTCTCATTTTGTGCCTACCTGGGCAAAAGTGAACGGATGCTTCTGAATCAATATGCAAATTGGAAATAAAGTCATTCTTCAAAATTTTCCCATCTCCAAACTGGGCAGTGGAGCTCTCCAGCCAAGCAATGTGTACAAAAATGCATAAATATTAAGGTAATGTGTGCATGAAAATCATATATTGGGGGAAATACAATGCAAAAAATAATTCTATTAGGGAAAACTACTTTGCAAAAAATGTGTTTATTAGGCAAAATTGTACACAAAATTATGTGTCTTAGAAAAATTTGCCCTAAATTGCTGTTGTTGTTTTTTAAAAAAGAAAAGAAATACTGGTTGTTCTTGTTTTGTTATGTTTTTAAAATCGCAAACTGATGTGCAAATGTGGGCAACTGAACATAAGAACAGAAAAATTAGAATACTGACTGATTTGCCCATCCCTACTTAACAGACAGACACCAGCACTTTCAATGACCTGTGAATGAAATGTAGAAACAGCTTCCTTAGAGAGATGATTGTGATGCTAAAGAGCTGGCAGGGACTGAACATACAACATTCACTGAATTCTAGGGAAGCAGCCATGACATCCAACATCTCACCCTGCACCAGGAAATGTCATTTCCTTTATCACTGCAAAAGGGTGTGAGGTCAGCACTGATAAAGATGGCTAATGAGTGTGCTTATCCTTTTACTGTAGCACCTTGAGCATTCTGAAGACAGCCAAATGAAGCAGTAAGTGCGCTTGACCTTACTTGGGTTTATATAGGTCCTGACAAGATCGCTGCCCAAGGTGCTATGACTGTTCAAACATCTTTAACAGAGCATTAACTCATCACTATGACAATATAAAGCTTCTACTTGTGTGACACTTACCTCTTATGACGTATGGGCATTTTTAGTGCTTTCTTTCATGGTTTAAACTCGTCACTTTTTCAGAAGGGGGAAAATGTAAACAGACATGATGTTGAAGAAAAGTCTTTGGCATTTCCTTTCCGATATTCCAGTCTGCGGCCACACCTAAATATGCCAAGCGCAAACCAGCCCCAACAAAGTACCTGAGCAAATGCTCGGGGAAGACTATCAACAAAGGCATTGTCTTTAAGAAAGTATTCAAGAAGAAGAAATGACATCTGATACAAGGTAAGCCCAACAAAGGATTTTGAAGATTATACTTGCCTTCTGTTATAATCCTCTAACTTCTTGTTGCTACTTTTTAATCCACTATCGTGTCTAGACTGTTTCTTCTTTACCTCCAACAATGCTCTGGGAGAAGTAAAAACTGATTTTCACTTGTGGCTGTTCCTCTTTAGGAAACGTCAATAGCCAGTTAGTAAAAATGGGGTACACAATCGAAGAGCTTGGGCTGTTTGAATGTCTAGGTCCTTCCTAATTTGTCCTGTCTTCACAGCAGAATATTTATTTACTTATGAAAACCATGACTATTTCAGGATGTGGCTGAAGACATGTGAGGCCAAGACTTTGCAGGTCTGAATCTGACCAGTACCTAGATGGGGTGTGCCTAACAGCGGCGTAGCGTGAGTTGTCAGCACCCGGGGCAACGCAAGTAATTTGCGCCCCCTAACCCGGGGCAAGGCAAGTAATTTGCGCCCCCCCTAACCCCTAACCTGCGAGTTGCCGCTGGCGCTGCCGCCCAAACGACGCCGCTTGCCCGGAGGAGGAGGGGGGCAGAGAGGCGAGGAAAATGCAACGGCCCAGCAGCTGCAGCAGCACCGGCGGAGGCGGGGCTGTGAGGAGGGGCTGCCTGGCGCGTCCTCCGCGACGAGCGCTGAGAGCCGCTGCCTGCCGGGCGCCTTCAGCCCGGACGCGCGCACAGCTCGTCGGTTCCGCGAGACATGCGGCTCCGCTACAGCCTGCGCCCGAGGCTCTTCGGCGACTCCAGAGGCAGCGAGCGCGCCCCCCCCCCAGATGTTGCGCCCGGTGCGGCCGGCACCCCTGGCACCCCCCACGCTACGCCACTGATGCCTAAGAACCTTTGGTACACCACCTTGTGTTTCATAAGGGAAGAAAGGAGGTGGTATAAATGTAATGTAATGAAATAAAATCACCTTGTGCAACCTGAGCCATTCTTGCCAAAGGAATTGTGTGTTTTGAAATCATCACTCAAGTACAGAGTACAGTCAGTAGGGCATGAGACTCTTAAACTCAGGGACGTGGGGCAAAAGATTCCTGCATGGCAAGGGATAGGACTACAGGGCCCTTGTGCTCCCTTTCCAACTACAATTCTATGTATGAGATGCTAGACCAGATAGAACCAAATTAATGCTTAAGCCCATTAATAACAGCTAACACAGGAAGCCCTACCCCCATCTCACCTGTATTACTTGTTTACAACATGAAGATCATATCAGTCCAATTTACTTTGTAGCTGAAAAGTCAGGAACTACAGTATACCATTTATTCACCCTATTTGTTCTCCTTGTTTTATATGAACATGTGAAACTGCTTATACCAGGGGTCAGCAACCTTTTTCAGCAGTGGGCCAGTCCACCGTCCCTCAGACCATGTGGTGGGCTGGACTATATTTTTTGGGGGGGAATGAACAAATTCCTATGCCCCACAAATAACTCAGAGATGCATTTTAAATAAAAGGACACATTCTACTCATGTAAAAACACACTGATTCCCAGACCGTCTCACCTGAGAAGGCGACTGGGCCGCATCCAGCCCCCGGGCCTTAGGTTGCCTACCCCTGGCTTATACTGAGTGAAGCCATTAATTTATCTGGCACCTTGGGGTGTATCCAGTGCTTTTTTCTGGTGGGACACAGGGGTACACATACCCCTAAACATTTTGTGAATCTACGTTTGGCCTAATTGAGGGGCAGTATTTCAATATAAGAGTACCCCTAAACATTTTTTTAAGAAAAAAAACAGTGGGTGTATCTAATGCTGTGCAAGGGACATTCCACTTATGCAACAAAACTTCCCTTTCCATGCCTCTCCCCGTGTGACCCACCCCCAAATATGCTCTGGAGCAAATGCTGAGAATGCACAGGGGGCTGCAGGAAGTGAGGGAATGGGTAAGTTATGTTGCACAATCAGAAATATGCTGCATAAGCATAACAGCGGCACTGGATACGACATTAGTTGTGAGGATAGTTGGTTTGTTGGACATGTTTTCGGTATTTTTGGTACTTTTATTGCTTTGTTGTTTGCTGCCTTTAGCTCCTTTGGGAAGAAGGGTAGGATGAAAATCCAATAACTACCTACCTGCCTGCCTGCCTACCTAACAACAGCAATCAAAGTTAGGGATCCTTGTCATGTTTTTTGTGAAAATTCAACTTATTCATTTGCAAAGGCTTGAGTATCGCAGTCAGCAGCAGAGCATATGCCTGCGCTGCCCAGGGTGGGCACACTCCCGAGGGGGGTGGGGCAGGGGGGCACTCCTGAGGGGAGCAGGGTGCCATAGTTCAGGGAGGGAGAGGGGTGGGGAAGCTGCTGCTCACTCTCCTCCTGCTCTCCACAGCCGGGTCAGACATGACCCTGCAACGGAGCTGCTGTGGCCGGGTGCACCTCGCCATGTCTGAGGAGGGCTACTCTCTGGCGCCGGGTCAGAAGAGCTGCTGCCGGCAGGCACAAACTGTGCCACCCACTTGCCTGCCATTTTGTCACCCCCTCAGTCATGACACCCGGGGCGGACCACACCCACCGCAGCTCCCTTCCTATGGCTCTGATCCCAGTCTTTGTTACAAATGCCTGAGAAAAAGCCAGATGGTTCGTGAAAAGTGCCCAGAACCACCTTTCCCTTTAGTTGCTTTCCAGTGACCCAGAACGTTACCTGCAACAGTTGGGCGATTTCTCATCCCAGAATCCCCTGTTATCCCCTTCGTTTCACTGAGGAGAAAGCCTCCTGAGGCCTCCAGTGCAGTACAGTGGTACCTCGGGTTGCATACGCTTCAGGTTACAGACTCTGCTAACCCAGAAATATTACCTCGGGTTAAGAACTTTGCTTCAGGATGAGAACAGAAATCATGCAGTGGCAGTGGGAGGCCCCATTAGCTAAAGTTTCAGGTTAAGAATGGACCTCTTGAATGAATTAAGTACTTAACCCGAGGTACCACTGTACTGCCTTGTGGGGCAGTGCAGGCAGGACTGTGCTGCTGACTTGGTTTCCCAACACCATGCGCCGTTGCCAATTACTGAAAGAGAGAGGGACAAGGCACCAGGAGGGTTGGCATGGTGCAGGTGCAGCTCCAGGAACATTGGATTGCTCTGATGCAGTGCCTGCCCTGAGCTGCTCCCCACTGCCTTGCATTTCCTCTGTCTCAGTAACGGGCAGTGGCCCTTGGCATTTGGAAGCTGGCTCAGCAATGCAGCCCCACATGCACAGTTCCACTAGTCGCTACTGCTTCAGAGAGTCTTCTTCCCAGCAGACCTGATGCAAGCTGCAACAGTTTCCTGCTGGAGATTCTGCGATTGGTTCTCCCAGTTCTGTCCCTGGCAGGAGAGGAGACTGGACCAGAGCCTGCGCCCAGAAATATGGAGTCAGGGTGTGACCACCCAACACAGCAAAGATGATCTGTGCTGTAAGATCTTCTGAACATTGCTGTTCAGAAGCTATTGCGGGGATATTTTTGGCAGTAAGTGTGAGAGCAATACAATCAACAAGCCTTTTTTTAATGAGTTCTTATATTCTGAGACTCACCCAGTTAACTCCTCCAGGTCTCTTGGTTAAATAACCAAAGTCATGAGGCGCCACCGACTTGCATTCATTCAGCGTGTCGAAATATTCCTTGACATGCTCCTTCATTATATAGAACTGTGACCTTTCCCCATCTTCATTGTTGCTACTGTTCTGTCGGTCTCATTGCATCTTTCCCTTTCTGCAGGCCATCAGAAGCATTAAGCAGTTCAGCTTATTGTTAATGCTCTGCTGTGTCTTTCCTTCTGAGCTGACCCAACGGTTCCTTTGTCTTCCTTTTACTGACAGCATTGTTTGTAAAGCCTCTTTGTGTGTTTTCTAATATCTTCCAAAGTAGGTACGCTGAGTTTGTGTCCTTGTTTTACCAATTTTATCCAGACACACTTCTGCTATACCTATGAACTTCTTAGTACCTCCTATGCTTCTTATTGGTTTCCATAGCATGAAAAGGATCCCTGCTCCCATTTTTAATACCTGATTTTCTGATCAGTTATGATTTAATTTTTTTCTGCCAATATGATTTCTATCAAAAAAACAAAAACAACACAAAACCCCCCAGCAAGATCTATGGGTCACCTTTTCCAGTCTGTAATATTTCTAATTGGCTTTATCCAACGTTGCAGGTCTGCTTGCGAAACAGAATTCCATATGAGCAGGGGGAAAATTCCTATTTCCCTCCTGCCTCTTCCAGTCTCTCTTTCCCCATCACTTCAGAACTCTCAAATTTGGCTCTGGAAAATAGAGATTTATGAATACATTGATTTTTATTCGTTGCATGCAGCAAGTCTTTCCTTTCCAGTGCAGTACAGCTTCTAACAAAAAAACCTATATTCTTGGTCTTGTTTTCTGCCATAGTGGAATTTTACTTTATTAATTACATTAGTATTATGTTATTCCACACCAGTCATTTCAACACAAAGGAAGCACAGTGCAAATGGGATGAAATTATAAATTACATGTTCTTTGTGGACTGAGAATATTGATTATGTTTGCTGGACTGAGTTCCATTCTGGATATAGGACAAATCAGTGAACCTTGACAATCTCCTTTTCCATTTTCATCATAATTTTGTGACATCCCTATCAGAGGGTATGGGGACCCTCTGAAGCAGATTTTGTGGGCGCAGCCAGCAGTCAAGTGATGTTCTCTATCATTATAGTTAAAAAAATATTATTAATAATGATGATGATGATGATTAATATTAACAATATATACAGCATACCATTCTCTGTGTGTATGTTTCTGAATGTACACACACACACACACACACACACACACTTTTGTAGTTTGGATCTTTTTGTATTCTAAACGCAGGCTGTTTTTGATATTTCTTTGAGGGAATTCCCCATGTCCCTCTGGCTACAGTAGAATCTTTTCTTTGCCCCATATAATTCCATCCAGATTTAGCCAAGTTATAAAGGTGTTAAATGTTTCCCTGCATAAGGCTTGGCAGCGTGCCGGCATTTCTGAACCACTAAGGCCCGTTGAAGCTGCCTCTGTACACAGGCAACATTTGCTGCCTATTGTACTACTGTACTTCTGTACTCTGTAAGCAGGTCTGCTTGAAGTTACATATAAGTGCAATTCACTAGAGGAGCAGTTCTCATGCAAGACTGATGGAAATGAATGGCATAAATTATCGCACAGTTCTTTTTATTTCAACATGGTACCAAAAAAAATCCCGTCGCACACAAAACCTTCAATGCAAAACTAACAGAAGCTACTTTTCCATCTCATTGTTTGCAAAAGGACAGATTTAAGTTCATGCTGAATTTTGCATGGGCATCAGAAGACCCGAGAGCAGTGCTTTTTTCCTAGAAAAGTAAGTGCTGGTACTCACCATGAAGTTGTTACAGTAAGTGCCACACTTTTTAACAACGACAAAAGAGGTGCTGGTACTGCTTACCCTTGAGTAAGCCCTGGAAAAAGCACTGCCCAAGAGCACTTAACATTGGTCAGATTATGTCCATAATTTAAAGCCTTTAAAAGTGCATACCTTATTACAAACAAACAAACAATTCCATAAGCCTTTAAAAAAACAACACTAATTTTGCAGTCTTTTGAAAGAGAGGGCCTGGAAAATGCTGTATGGATATACTGAGATACAAAGGGTATACAGAGGTGGCTAAGTTACTGTACCATTTCCTATATTGCCTATTTCATCCACAGACAAGTTAAACATTGTGATGGGGAGTAGCACAGCCCTGTAACAGCAGCAGGTCTGCCCCATAGGAGGTACCCAGTGAAAGCACGTTTTGTGTGCACATTTAGGCAAAAAAGTGCTTGTAAAGTACTTTACTGGCAGAAAAGAGATTATAAGCATTCCAGAATGCATTTTAGAGCAACGAAGAGTGCGGGAGAGAAACAACATGGAGATGACATCATGTGCACAGGACCTGCGTCCAACACCGAATGCACATTATCGCACAGTTAGCACACACATACAGTTTCCCCTGATATAAAATGCATTTATGTAAGATGCTTTTTACTAATATATGCCCTTTATGCACACATCCCCCTAATATATGCAGTTTCATACACATTGTTTGGTTGGAGAACTGGATCACAAAATTTGGGGAAGTGCTGATTTCAAAGGATACCTTTGGCCTCATTTAGTGTAAATTCGATAATTTCTTATTAAAACAAAAAAGGGGGGGGGGAGAAATTGGATTTCTCTCCTGTTCCTATAAAGGAATAAATCTACTGTTTTTTCCATTCCCAGGCCGATACAAACAGCCTGAGGACCTCTGCAATTCCAAAGGTGCCAAATGCCTAACTCTTTTACAGGGAACTCCTATGTGTGTCTACTCAGAAGTAAACCAGCTTAGTTCAGTGGCACTTACTCCCAGGCAAATGCATATAGGGTTGCAGCCTAAGTGATGTCAACAGCAGCTGTAGCTGCTTGACATTTCTTTTATATCAGATTTTAATGAGCATACTTCAGTCATTAGACAATTGTTCTTTATACTGCACCCCTTTTCAGTGAAGAGATTTCATTCAGGAAAGGGGTTCTAATGTGTTCCTCACCAACATCTGATATGGGTTAGGAGAAGGTGGAAAAGCCGGGACTTGGTTGTGTTGAGAAAACAAACATTTTCATACAGGTGTTGTTTGTTTGTTTTAAAGAGCTTTGTTTATTAAAAGGTAACCCCTAGCTGCTAATTGTTTAAGGCTTGGCCTTTTCCTATAGGCAAACCTCTTAATTAATGTAACTGATTGCTAATTGGTTTTTGTTTTGTTTTTCCTGTGAGGGGTTCCAGTGGAGCTGGGACTGCTAAAAACCCTTGAGCATTTCCAGTGTGAATATATGGAGTCTCATGCAAACATAAATTCATCTGGAAGAAACTGGGAAATGCAAAGCTGTTCCAAGTACTCTTCCCCATGCTTTTGTGGTCACCTTGGAGAAAATTTTAAAAACAAACAAACCAGAAGACTCACAGTACAAGGATGGTGTGTCTAATTTGCTGACAATAAATTCTCTTCTGTACTAGATGCTTGAGGGATTCCAACATTTCCACAAAGCATTTGGAAGGGGGAAGGAAAGCACAGCCAAGTTTAAAAAGGCAACTAGAATGGAATAATCAGCTGATGTTCAGGTTGCAGCTGCCCCTTTAAACACGCCGGTGTCTTTCTCCTACAGCAACATTACTGCCTGATTGATTTATATACAGCTTTATGCACCAAAATAGCCTCTAAGGGGTTTACAGCTGTAAAAGCAATTATAAAATATGTGTCATTAAAATATATGATAATAATTTGATCAGAACATTAAAACATCCTTAATTAAGCTATGCAATAAAACAAGCCAGGTGGTACCAGCTTCTTTACCACTTGAAAGAGCTCTGCTGGGTGGCTACTTGAGGGTGTGATGGAAGCAGCATGACTAGGATCCTATTGCATCCTTGGCAGAATCTGAGTTTAGTCCTGAGTTTTTAGTAAAAAGTACTAAGATGAGATCCTGCTTAGAATATCTAGCAATATAACAGCTTCTCTTGCCTCTTCGTTTTCAGTAACATCAAGGTACATCCGGGGAAGGATGTATCCCTTCGGTTTCATTAACTACAAACCTCAAAATTTGGGATCTCCTCCAAACCGCTGCCCAAGTTTTGCAGTGGTTTTGCAGTGGTTTTGTAGTGGTTTTGCAGCAGAACTCCCACTTTTTACAGAGACCCCCAAACCGAATAATTTACATATCAAACCAGGATTTGTAGTTAACACCCTGAAACCCAACATTGTCTAATTCACTCCAACGTTTTTCAATAGTTTTGCAGCATTTTGCAGCAAAATCCTCACGTTTGTCAATGTCCCACAAACTGAGCAATTGATTCTCAAAACGGGTTCAGAGGGGATCCCATATTTCAGGGTCCGTAGTTAATGAAGCTTATCCATTCCAACAGAATAGCTGCTAATTCGCTTTCTCCATCTTTATCTCTTTGATACATGTTTCGCCTCCTAGCCAGCTGGGTTTGAGATAGCCATTTCCCTCCCCACTGAAGTGCTGTGATGAGGAAGAACCCCAAATGTTGACCATTGGGTGGGGGTGTATGATCATGATTGAGTCTGCCTATCTGCTTGTGAATGTGTGCGAGTGTAAGAGACAGTAGGTGAGGTAGCCAATCCAATATGTTTGGCCATGTCATCCACTGGCATGTCACCCTCTGAGTGTTGAACAACAATAAATGTAGCACTTGGACTGAGAAAGATGAGCCACCGTAGTCTACACAAAGATGGAAGATAAGCCTTTGCTACCCACCTCTACTCCAAGAAAGAGGAGAAAGGAGCATTGTCTACCTCCTATTCTGATGTATCCCCAGTAGAATGGGAAATGTTTTTTCTGCACCCCTTCTGCCTTTCCCATCATTTCTAGAGATGCCTTGATGACGTTTGGTAACCTCTTGTCCCATTGCTAATAAGTGAAGCAGTTCCCTGTTCTGTGTGAGAGATACCATGAGGCCCCCATCTGTCCATTTTAACAGATGATTAACACTGTGAAGACCTGGGGATTCAAAACTCACCAAGTGTCCTAGGAAAGGAGGTGGTCTCTAAATGAGACTACACTGTATGCTTTTCATACCGGGCTTTTTGACTGTTGCAAAGTTTTCAGTACTCCAATAATACACTTGAGTGGCTTTCAATGAACATGAATGGAAAACTTAACAATTTCAGGATGTATTTTTCCCCTTGATGTGTAGCCATGATTGTGTTAGCTTAAAACGGAGAGACAGAGAGGAGGGACTGGTGCTGTATGTATAACATTTTTATATGCTCCCAGTTGGTAAAAGATAGATCGACAGTAGCAGCTGCTAACAATGTCAACAATCAAGTGGGATGAAGTGTGGCAAGCCCCCAACTGTTTCCCATTCATATGAGTTATGAGTTCTCACTGCTCAGAGACATTCTGATAAAAGACCATATGAGCAGAGTTGTGAGAATTTGGGAATACCCACCTGGCAAGGAAATCTTGCCCTTCAAAAGAACAGTCAGTGCAAGAACGTCTAAGTGACAAAAAATAAAGCAGAGAGAAAGAATTAAAAATGCTCACTCCATCAAAATCCAGAGATATGTGACCTCTGGGTATTTCTAGGTTCAAGAAATAGGATGATGCGTTAGGGAGGGAGAATGTTAGAAAGGAAATGCACTGACATAACTTGAGATGGCTGGGGGCCCACCCACCATTGCACATCAAAGCCCGACTGCAGAGAATGTTTGGTCACTTGCCGCCTAATATTACGCTCTCCATTTTGAAGGCAAAAATGTTGGCCTGCCTTGCAAATGCTTATTATAATACTTCATTGTATTCACTTCCTTTCTTCCTTAATCCAAGTTTGATTGTTTTCCATTCAAACATGATAAATACAGCCTGGTAACACAGAACGAGAGATTTCCCATCAAGGAAGAATAAAATTTTTAGTTGGAACATTTGGGGGTTGTGCGTACAAAGCTGCTGCTGATTCAGAATTCAGTGTCCAGATTGTTGACTGGGTCAAGATGGTGTGAGTATATAGACCAGGCATAGGCAAACTTGGCCTGCTAGATGTTTTCGCACTACAACTCCCATCATTCCTAGCTAACAGGACCAGTGGTCAGGGATAATGGGAGTTGTAGTTCCAAAACCTCTGGAGGTCCGAGTTTGCTTATTCTGATATAGACATTCTGGTAGGATTGCAATGCACACCAATTAGTTTCTGGGCTCGATTCAAAGTGCTGGTATTGGCTGATAAAGCCTTATGTGGCTCAAGACCCCAAGGAGCGCTTCTTCCACGTGAACTGACTTGGACCCTGCATTCAGCATCTGAGGCCCTTCTCTATGTGCCCCTTCCAAGGCAAGTGCAGAGGGTGGTGATGCAAGAACAGGCCTTTCCAGTGGTGGCTTCCTGCTTGCTGTATGCTCACTCCAGGAAGGTGTGCTGGTGCCATCACTGCCTACCTTGAGGGCCAGGCAAAACCATTTCTTTTTGCCCAGGTGTTTGGCTTTCCATTGGGAGGTCTTTGGATATCTGTGGATTCTTCTCAGTAGGTAGGATGTCTTAGATCTACCTTTTATATGTACTGATCTGTCTGAAGGTTTTTGTTTTCATTTTAGTCTGCTTTTAATCTTTGTACTATTTTGCAATTCACTCTGAGTTACTTTTTGTAAAAGAAGAAGTCAACAATAAGTGCAAATAATAATGATGCATTCAAAAGAATGGAGATCACAAAGATTACAGAGGCATGTTCCTGGAGAGTACAAGTGAGCAGAATCCTGTTGCACACATGCCCAATTTGTTGACCTCCTGTAAGGCATCTGGGTGGCCACTATGGGAACAGGATGCTGGACTAGATAGGCCTTTTGTCCAATCAACAGGGCTTTTCTTATGTCCATAACGTCATGTCCTATCATGCTTTAAAAACTCACATCAGTTTCAAAAGAACTTAGGCTGTTTGAAGTCCAAAATTCCTGTGGGCATGCAGAACTAGTTTCATCAAGATTCTTTGGATCTAGACCATAATTCAGAAGCAAAGCTAGGGCACTGGCAATAAGAGAACAGGTACCCAATTTAGGGTTCTTTGCATTAAACATTTCCAGCTGTGTTAATTAATAATGCTAAGTTTGCTTGTAGATGGAAATACATCTGTACCTCATTGTCAGGAATCATCTTGTGCTGCATTTAAATCATTGAGACGACTTGTGTGAGTAAACTTGAAAAGAGAACTGTATCATTTCCCCCCATTTTAAGTGGATATCTTATCCGCTAAGCTACTCAATGTTTGGTTACAACCAAAGGAATTTATTGGGTTTGCATTAGCCATGGGAGGGCTCTCTTCTAAAGTCCTTCAGTGAAATAGAAACATATTGGAAATTATAACAAAACAATTAATCAAATAATCAAACAAAAAGGTGACAGTTCAAACACAATCTTATTCATGTTTTACGCCATGATTGACATGCATGAAAATGTTGTACAAGTCAACATTATGTTGTATTATGGATTACCCTCTTATTATTTTTTTTTAATACAGAGCTTATCTATTCTATTTAGGAAATCATCAGAATAGCTTCTTATGGGATACATTTAAAGAATTCCATTTCACTTACCTGAGCAAACTTTTCTCCCATTGATTGTGACTGGCTGAATGCATTGACAAAGTAATTCCAGGGAAAGGTAACCTGTGATAGAAGCCTTACATCTACAGCAGCAACGCAACAATTGCAAATGCTATACCAAAAACAGCTCTGGGGATACTAAAACAGAATCTGAAAATAATTGGCAACAGTTTGCTTTAAGCAAACTTTAGGAAGAAAAATATTTTTCTTTGCTTTAATAAAAAAATAATTTTGATTGCCCAAGTTTTTTGGGTGTGTGTGGAAAGAAGCATCATTAATGGTTCTGAATTGCTGAATATCAAGCAAGAATATGTGTTTATTAAATAAGCAGAACAATAGGTTTTATTTTTCCTCTTTTTCATTTTGTTACCTAGCTGTGTTTGGATAGTTTTTGCCTAAGTGCTCTGTCAATTAGAATTAAAAGTGTTAAAATGACAGTCAAAGGTCTTAGATTGCTGGTAGCTTGTGGATTCTGCTTGTCTCAAACAATGGCAACCAGGAAATTGCCTTGTCAGTTACAATTAGACATGTTAATGTGCTGGTTAAGGGTCACAAACTTTTGCCTGAGTGAACTAAGTTGCAGACAACATTTGGTTTACATCAACAAGGTCAACAAGTCTTCATTAAAATGAGATGGTTTTTGAGGGTACATCTTCCGGACGAAATTGCCGTGAGCTGCCCTACACCAGATTTTAAATAAATGCATCTCGTACTTTGTAAGTAACCTTTTAAATTCTTTTTAAAAAATAAATTAGGTTGATTTATCCAAATCTTGCTTAAAATGAACTTGGTATTAAGAAAAGGATGGTAAACATAAAAATGAATGTAAAAGGTTACGAGACAATGTGATTTTCATTTTGTTTGATAAATATTTTGATCAGAAAACTACTTCAAACAGTAAGAATAAAAGCTTTCATATTTTTTTCTCTTGTATTTTTCCTAGGTAAAATGAATGGCTTCAGCAGATCAAATTGTGCATGTAAATATGTATATGTATAAATGTAAAATGATCTTGGGCATTTGACTGATTTTAGCTATTAACACATTAGCAAGACACATTTAGACAATTAAAGGAATGATTTGATTCTGGAGAAAGGAAAACTATAAATACATATATATTCATGGGCGTAGTCGTGATTTTTGTTAGGGCAAGGCAGAACTTTTGTTGGGGGGCAGAACTGGTGGTCAGTTAGTTAAGTATTTCTATTGCTTTACTT
This sequence comes from Podarcis bocagei, assembly GCF_964188305.1. Taxonomy (NCBI): domain Eukaryota; kingdom Metazoa; phylum Chordata; class Lepidosauria; order Squamata; family Lacertidae; genus Podarcis; species Podarcis bocagei. The sequence goes on from NC_138134.1 coordinate 54,890,553, forward strand.
GATGGGGGGCAGCTGCCCCCCCCAGCCCCCTTGGCTACGCCCATGTATATATTCCAACTGGTTCAATTTGAAATATGGTGCAGTAAACTTGCATCAACTGCAAAAGTTCATCAGGTATCAACATACTTTCTTGAAAGTTCATCAAAACAGACAGTGCATATTACCACTCCCCTTATTTCCTTTACTGCCTTTCTAGTTATAATTACACGCGTCTACATCATTAAAAAATTGGGCACATTTTTTTGTCCCTGTGTACAATTCTGTATTTTCTTCAGTTTATTTGGTCTACAGACCATAAATGTTGCATTTTATTTGATTCATTACTCTAAAATACTTAAATAGATAAAACACACACACACACAATACTTCACAAGGGCATCTTTGCTGGAACCCCTTAAATTGCTTGCTCTGGAATAGCCCCATCAAGCGTCTGGAGTTCATAGTTTGTGGATTACAGAAACTTTAAAAGGAAAACTTTGAAAAGAAAGGTAGATGTCTGAGGTTATAGCACAGATAAATCATGTTAGTCCTTTCATCACCTGATACTTCCACTGAGCAACACTGTGGAAGAAGAGAAACTCTTAACAGACTTCACAGCAGTTCTGGAGGACTTAAGAATTCTAAATAAACAAGAGTCTTTCATTCAACCCAGCCACCAAGAGCTAACAAGCCTCTTCCAACCCTCAAACAGACTATACCTCCCACCAGCAGCCCACACTCATCAATACACAGAAGCCCAGATATCGCACACCAGACCCTGCTGTGCTGAACAAACACCAATCAACAGACCCATTAGCCTCCAGAGGTCTGCTAAGTTTGTTTACAGTAAATACTCAAGCACAGCCTGGGCTGGGATGAATGGGAGGTTCTGCAAATGTTCCTTGATTCAAATGTGCTCCACTTTGTGTTTAAATAGAAAACACCAGCTCTTGCCATTTAGTGTATGGGTGTATTTATTTATTTTCAGATGGTAGGAATGTGTGTACTTGTGTGTGTGTCGAAAGCTTGGCTGTACATAACTTTAAGGGCAGGATTTCATTTTTAGTGGTCTCTTTCATTCACTCCCAATTCAGTCTAACTAAGGACTCGACATATCTGGTTTTCAGAAAATGTCCTGCTAAGCTCCATACTGGAATTGGACTGAACTAAACAATGAGGAACTGTGAATCTCATTGTTATTTGATGTGAGAAAGTCTAGACATGAAAACAGAATTAAAACACAGGGGATTATCAATATGATTAGTATATTCCCAAGGCTCTGTTAATATTGCTGCAATCCTAAAAGCACATTTTCAAGGTAAGTTCTACTGAAAGCTCTGTAAAAGTGACTAGGTTTGGTAAGCTCAAAGTGACTAGGTTTGGGGTGTACTTAAGATTTAATACAGGAATGGGGAATCTCTGGTGCTCCAGATGTTGGAATGTAACTCACATCTCTGACCAGCAGTGGCCATGCTAGATGGAACTGACAGGAGCTGTAGTTTAACAACACCTGGAGGGCAATAGGTTCCCATTTCTGATTTGGGATAATTACTGGTATCTCCCTGGCAATCTAACATTTCAGTCCACTCTGGGACCTTCAAATGAAGCCTAGCTCCATATTCCTGTAGAACATCATTAAGTCTGTGACAGTCTAGCATGGCCTGACAAAGAGGAAAGTCCTTTACTTTCTATTTTTAAAAATCAGCCTAAACTGGAACAATAATATAATTAATTATAATATAGACATAGTATATATGCAAGTATATCCACATATGGGTTGCTTAAGTAGATCTAATGTGGATTCTCTTAACCCCAAGGCTTCTTTACTTATTGAGTCAGCAAACTTCCTCATGTGGTGAAGCAGCACAGTTCATTACCATGATCTCAGGACAGAGTCCAATAAAATTCCAATTAAAACAGCAAATTTATAATAATCAGAGAGCAGTTAAAATCAATAAATAACATCAGTCTTAGAACTACAGAACAATATCTACTTCAAACTCAGCTGAACAGCTAACAATTCCCAAATCTTTTGAGTATAGTTCTGTTTTAAGCTGGTGCCAAAAGGTGGATCTGAGCCAGCTGTACTCCAGAAGGGGAAGTCCTTCCACAGATGGGGAACCACCATGGAAGAGGCCCAATTCCATGTCACTGGTGGTGGGACACTGAGAAGGACCTCCTTGGAACATGTAAACATCCAGGCAAAACAGTATGTATGAGGGTAGGTATTCACACACAGAAATTCATTTCATGCAGCTGTTTCACTAGAAACAGCTGATTAGGTCTCCACATGGACTGAGCATTCCTCATTTCCTTTCAACAAATAAGGTTGTGTTACTATAAGTATATGATCCAGGCCTATATCCTATACCTATATATACCTTATACCTAAGCCTCATGCACAGGAGAATGGCTTAACCCAATGAGCTCTTCCAGCTGTTTTTGGACTACAGTTCCCATCATCCCAGACCACTACTCCTGCTAGCTAGGGATTATGGGAGTTGTGGTCAAAAAACAGCTAGAGACTCAAATTTGGGAAACCCTGTACCATTCAGGCCACAGGTCCATTTGTCTTCGTACTTTTGATGTGAACTGGCAGCAGCTCTCCAGGGGTGCAGGGTAGAGTCTTTCTGAGCTCTACTTGGATGCAACAGGAAAAATGGAAGCCACATGGAAAAATATATGCTCTGTCACTGAGCTACATTGTTGCTCTTTACCCTCAACTGTACTGATTAACATTCCCCTTGCCAATTAAAATTAGCCCCCACTGTTCAATAAATATTTTGTTGTTTAAACAATATTTGTTTAAACAATAAACAAATTAAAGCTTGCAGCTCTGTTTTTTGAAAGTGTGCCACTTTTGAGCCTATCACCACCCCACCACAAATCTAGGAAACTTCTTTTAAACAATGCGATAACCAAGTACGATAGAAATTGGTTAGTGTCTCAAATGAAGAGCTGCTCAATAGGATTTCTCCCTTGGAACAAGAACCCAGTGACTATCCTGGGAAAGCAGCCTCTACATCTTAATCAAATGGAGAAGATTTTAAGCATGCCAGGAAGGATCTAGGAAGCAAGGCCCACCCACCACAGAAATGAGGACTGGAAGCTTAACGTCTATAGAGGGAGCATTCCATTTTGAGATATCTAAAATCCTGAGCAAACAAGCAATGCCTGTTCTCTGAGAGATTGCTTTGAGACTCCTTCTTGAGAAAGAAGCATGAGAATGAAGAGAACCCCAATGTAATTGAGGACCTGGAGAAACTACCCAAAGTCCCAAGGCAGGCTGGCCACTGCTCATGAATGTTTCATTTGCCCCCACCAATTAACCCATCTAGCTACATTCTGAATCTTGATTCTCCTTCCTGGCTACCCAGGTCGTAACAGTGAAGATAGCAAGAAGACCCAGCAAACCAAGAGATGGCATAGGGCTGCAGAAGGCTCTACCAACAAGGGTCTCCTCAGGAGCAAGTAGCTACTTGGGAGGAAGACGATTGAGCTGTAAACAATGACCCAACAGATGACCAAGAAAACAAGGAATTGACAGGGAGGACAGAAGCTTATCTCTCTTCTCCTCTGGATCTCCTCTTGGAATATAGCATCTACCATAGCTTTTTCATGTCTGGAAAAATCTCCATGGGCACAAAGAACTAATTCTGAACTGGTAAAATGAAACCTTTACTACAGACTACCGTGTACTGAGGTTCTACATCATATGCATCTTCTGTGACAATTATGTTATGAAGAGTCTTAAGCACACATTAAAATAACTGTATCAGAAAATATGCAGTATTGCACATAATGTTCAATAATGCACATATTCTTATATGTTTCTGATGCAAATTCTTTTAACTGATTTTAATATAGGATTGTTGTGTTGCTGTATCTCACCCTGGGTCCTTGTAATGAAAGGCAGCTAAGAAAATCCATGAAATAAACAAACTATCCTCAAAATACATCCTTGGTGTCAGTCCCTTAAACTGATCCATTTCCTTCAGTTATACAGGACGGGCAACATCTCTATCATGATAATGAAGACAGCATAATTTATTTTTCACACATATGTGTAATTGAAATGCAGATGTCCCTCATATCCTAAGATATTTACATAGTGAGCAGCTGATTTGATTCTTTATTAGACTTGCTGTGTGACACACAGCATAGTGGTGAACAGTGCTATGCAAATGGGTGCCCGATATTAAGAAAGGGGTGTGTGGTTGTCCGTGTGTGAAACAAATCTTAAAGCACCTTCAAAAGCAATTCCCTGAAATATCTTATAATTCATTGTTAGGAATTGCAGTTTTAATCATGGTGATGTAAGGAAATGTATTTCTCTGGGCATATGAAGAGAGAAAGAAGAGGGTATGTCGAGATCACAGAGATGGTCAGATTGGTGGGGGCTAATTATAAAGGTAAAACAAAGAGGGAATCATTTGTTTAAGATGATGAGATTCAGGAAACCCATGTAGACACTATGCTGAGGCATTAAGTTCACTATATTTTTAGTTGGTTATTGAGACTCCTGAACTGATGCACAGCCTGTCGGTTAGCAGTCGGTTAGCATAAATTAAAATAAATAGGAAAAACCAGAAATAGTAAGATACAGCAGATATAATTTTCCTGGTTGGAGATCTGTGGACTTCTTAAAAGCTGAGAACCACAGTCTAATGCATGTTTACAAGGCTTAGAACAAAACACTCACCTCATCTGTAAAATATTTATATTCCTTTTCTGAAAAGTATGCCATTATATTTAACCAACCAGCAAATGACATGTCGGCTTTGAGAGGACCACAATATTCCAGTGTTGGAAAACAACCAGGTTCAAGTATTCACATTTCAATGGGAAACATCAATGTTGTGGTGTATATTTAGCACTGCAACCCACAAAAGCTGAATATTTTCCCAGGCTATCTTACTAATGTATTCAAAAACCTCAAGATGTATTCAAAATGCATATGAGCACTTGCAAACTGGCAAATGATAAATAGGCATGTGTGGCTTGTGAACACATGACAATGGTCTGGTCTTAGTGGTTACACCTCTCCTTCTAGAGTGCCATTAACTTTCACTTAGCTTTTCCACAGGCTCTTAAACCCTGCACTAATATAAAAAATGATCTAAGGGGGGGGGCGTGAGTTTATTCACCAGGGTTCGGTTGTTGAAGTTTTCACAGCTCTCATGTTTATATCCAACACACTTATATAAACCCAAGCTTCCATTACTTACCCGAGATTCTCCGATCAATATTATGGATAGATGTAAAGCTTAAAGGTAAATGCTTATCCTATAAGATGGTAGGAATAGTAATTTTTAGTGCACATCAAGAACATTAGGATAGAGTAAGCTTCCGAAGACATAATAAATTCATCAGCTATTTCTGCTGATTGATTTGTTTTCTAGCTTAATTAGCCATGAAAGAGGCCATTTTTTTCCTGCGATCTCCTGCACACACACACACATCCTTTCTTCTTGTTTTGTTACAGATCACAGCCACAAAGGATAATCCCTAGCTGTCAAGTTAAGAAAATTTAAACAGCAGCTTCTAAATAAAGGCATTGCCACTCATGAAACTATTTTTATATAGACCAATTGTATTGATTTATCAGAGACAGGGCCTCTCTGAAACAAGTTTGTTGCTTCATTGATTTGTTTGTTTGTTTGTTTGTTTCAAATTTAAAAAATGCAGAATGCAAAATTAAATTAATAACCTGAAGGAAACGCAGATGATGGGCAGGGTTTTGTTGACACCTCAACCTAGCCATTGTTTTAAGCATATGGGGGAGAAAACAAAATGAACACGACCCTGTTGTACAATTAAGGAAAGGTGAAAGCATTCAACACAAAAGTATTAGTCTGTAAGTTTTAAGCAACCCACAGCTAATGCCAGCATTCCAAAAAAAACTCACAAAGAGTGTCAGTGTTGGTTTTAACTAGGCTCTACAAAAGAAAAGGGGAGGACAATGGTGAGTGTCCAGCTGTTGTTTTTCTTGAAGGAGTCCCAGCTTTCTGTGCAGAGAAACTAGCCTTGAGATGAGCCGTCTGAGACAAATATTCTGTCTCCACTTTAAATGGCAGCTGGTTATTAAATGACTCCCAATAGGACGAACACTTGCTATTGACAATAAGGTAATACAAGGCCCATGCAGAGCAATCAGGATGGGAATGTGAATGAAAAATCTTTAATCTGAAATTACAGCTGTCAGAGTTTATATTATAAAACATGAAAGTTGGATCTGCACTTAGAATTAATGTGTCCCAAAAGCCAAGTTTCTCATAAACTGCATCTCGCAAATTCATATTTTATGAACAGGCTGCTTGTCTTCCATAAATCAAACCAAACTGTAGCCTATATTAAGGAATTAAAAGGGTCATCTCTTTTCAGGTTGGTATTTGTTGAACAGTGTTGGTGAGGGAAGAGGGGAGAGTACTGGTTTACAAAGTCCAGCAGGTGTGGTGATTGTATTGGAGCCAATATGCACTGACATTCAGTGTCAAATAGCCAGTGTTGAACAAATGACTTATTCGGGTGAGGTGGGGTGGCAAAGGGAGCTTTGCTGTTTAAAAATGATTTACAAAAAACTGCTTTTTCATGAAGGCTGTGTGGCAAAGGCATCTGAGTAGAACAGTATGATCGCCTTCTGCTTACACTTAGTTTGTGTGTTTGATTTTAACTTGGGTAGTCTTCTAAAGTGTTTATTAGCTATAGAGCTGCTTTTGGAAGGCAGAGATTACACAGTTATCTGTTCTCTTGTGGTTTTAATGATTCAGGGAACCAAGAACTATTATCTGAGAAACTTTGGCCTGGCAAATCTTCTCCACATGCCGGAAAAGCAGATACACAGTCCAACACTCTCTCTCACACACAAACACACAAGAAAGGTTCCACATTCTTTCCCTTAGTTGTTCGTATACATGATACAGAAAGATGGGAGACACAGTTTGGCAAGTTACATGTTTTATTCAACCAACAGAAATGCAGAAATACTCCATACCCTCTTCCCTAGCCCATGCCCAACACTTGTCCTGTTTTGTAGCTTCCTCGAGTGTTTTTGCCTCATGAGAACATGTCCTTGAACTTTGCTTTTACTTGTCTGGATGGAGGCTAGATAAGTGTGACTGTGTGTGAAACTCTACTTCTAAGGTATTGCAAACAGATAAATATGTTGGCAGGATTTTACAAATACTTGTAATTTTAGAAATAGTATAGGAAATTTGAGGTTAGGAAAAAATTTGGAGTAGAAATGATATGCAGTTGATACGAAATTTAGGGAATCAGGAATGGGAGGGAGGGAAGTCATATCATTTTAGGGAAGTGATATGGTTTATGTATAATTTTCTTTGTTTATGGATGTTATTGCATTTTTTGCTGTTGCTTTTTCCCTTTTTTGTTACTTTGTTTAAAACTTAATAAAAAAACTACAAAAAAACAACTCTACTTCTACAAAGCTAAAATGTACATTTGTTGCTCTGCCCACTTTGCCTCTGGCCCCACCCACCACTTGCATGCCCCCTCTGGGAGGTTGCCCAGAACAGAAAGTGACCTGAAAAACGTTCCTCAACCATGTTTTATCCCCTTCCTAGTTTACCCACTGTCTCTTTGCTATGCCCACCACAGCCCTTTCCCCACTGTCCTGGATTTTCCTTCCATGTCTTAGAACTGCTCTGGATACCGCTTACAGCTGGGTCTCATAGTTCACAATTAAATGTGAAAATGGCTCTCATCTCACATAGTATGTGAACCAGACTTCCCTATTCCTTAGAAATTGTTTCATAGGCCATCTCTAGCTTTTAGCAAGCCATCATTCAAAGGAGTATGCCGATGGTTAAAATAATGCTTTAGCACCATAATGGTCAGTTATGCTCTTTTATATTTATGCAGGTGTGTCTTAAATGCTGCTGAACTCTCTATTCTATTATGCGTTGATAGAAAAAAAGGGTATAGAAGGAAAATATGGACAAATATTATATTACCCAGTGTGCTTTCGTTATGCTTCTATGCTTCTAACTGCAATCTGTACATTAAGATCCTAGGAGGTTATGGAGGTTATGGAGTATTACAAACAAACAATAAAATAAAGTTCAAACAATTCTGAACTGATAGCATTAAAAAGTGTTCCAGTTATCAACTCATCTCTCATACTGGCAGGATCTAATATCCATATCAAGTAGCTCCTACTAGTAATAAAATGTTGAGGCAAATAATTTCAGGAACGATGAAGAATCCAGAAACACACACAGACGCATTATCAAAGACTGGAACCTTTCCTCAACTATAGCTGCTGCAACTTTTTGACTGTGTTGCTTGCTCTTTTCTAGTGCTACAGTATCATTTTTGGGACACAGCAACTAGAGCTGTTCTGTACATAGTATTCCAAATAATGTTACTGTATAGATTTGTACAAGGGCATTACTATATTGATTGTCCCCCCCCTTCCCCACAAAAGTCCTGTTCAACAAAAAACAAAATTTAATGCCCAAGGGTTCTAGCCAAGTCTTTGCTTTGATATGTTAGCTTTCCACCTACAGGGATTCTGGATTCTTGTTGTTTTTAATCTGAAAGAACGTTTGCAAACCAGCAATTACTCCTAGTTCGGAAATAGTCATGCAATCATGTGGCCACATTCTGAAGTGGGACTGTTCCAAGATAACTGAAGGGCATGTTTTTTCAAAACACTGGCAGCCGCAGTTCTATCTACTTGTTATTGACTAACTTTCTATCTGTGTTGCCATGAAAGATGGAACAAATGAGGCATAAAGGTCTATTTAAAAAAAAAAAAAACTTTTGTAAATATTTGATTTAGGAAGTACATTTAGAAGAAAGGACCAATGCATCCAATGCTCTTTTTTTTTAATGGCTATTTTTTCTGCAAATGTGACCAGGCTTTTTGTCACCAGCTAACATTGCAATTTTGCATGTCGTTGTTCATCAATACTTTACTGCAGCAAACATATTTGCAGTTACCATTTGTGGTGAATGGATTATTAGTGAGCCACCAGAGGAAGAAGACAAAAACAGCCATCACAAGAAAAAGATGGTGTCATCTCACAGCATCACTAGGAATCTGCCTAGCACTTTGGCAGACCCTTGGCTAACCCTTGAGCCAAGGCCTCCCCTTTAAATATTTCTTCACCAGCTCTCAGAGCACTGTACAACCAACCACCATTTTAACTTCCCAAAGAACCCTCAATGCAACATCACAGATGCAAGGTTCTGGGCTATTTAAATAGTGGACAGAAGCAGCTGCTGGATGTTGCTCAGAGCACTTACTGGTGCCACCTACCACCACTGCAGAGTTCCACAGGGCCCACCAAGCAATCCATTCACAGCCCCAACGTGAAGCCAGCTATAATATCTGCTCTAAGGCAGTTGTATGAGAGTGATTGATACAATGATCCTCACCCTGGAAATATAAGGTAGTAGACAGAACAGCCTAGTTATAAAGGACTCCTACAACCAAGAGGGCAATGTGTTTCACTGTAGGTAACTCAAATAATAAGTTTTTCAAAGCATCATTTAACCCTCTGAGGCAGTTTATCTACACTGATGTTCTCCATTTGTAAAGTAAGAAAAGTACCTGGCTTTCAGTAGCAAGCTTTGCCACTTGGTTAAGGAATTGAATGGACATGGCCACAAGGAAGTATCCTCATGTATACATCATTCACTGAAATACTTGGAGCAAGTATAGTGCCCACCTTTTCCTACTGCCTCATTTTTGTTTAGTGGTTTAGTGTTAGTCCTGGTATAGTATATTCAGTCTCTCAAAAATGTATGCCATCCCTCACAGTTACCTATTGTGCTAGCCCATAGTATTATCTAGATCAAGGTTTCCCAAACCTGGGTCTCCAGCTGTTTTTGGACTACAGTTCACATCATTCCTGACCCGTCCTGCTAGCTAGGTATGATGGGAGTTGTGGTCCAAAAACAGCTGGAGACCCAAGCTTGGGAAACCCAGATCTAGATTAAAAGAGTTGTTTTATTCAAAACTCTAAAATCACAGTTACTGATGAATAAAGCAAGAGGAATGTTTGTCCACTGACACACCAGAAAACAGTGACCATCCACCAGTCTTCCCTGCTCCCTGAATCAACCCACCTTTGGAAACCTTTACTTTCCAGCTGCTATGACTCCCAACATCCCATGGTGTCTAGAAATGATGGCAGTCCAATAAGTTGCCAAAAGCTGCCCACCAGTAACTTACATAATACAGATCATAGTGCTGCAAAGAAAAAGCAGGTATAACATGGGAGGGTATCATGTGGGTGAGAGGCTGGCCTGAGAGGGACTTTTTGATCAGGAAATGAAAAGGAGCTACAGAAAGCTGGAGGTGCCTTGCTCCAGAAGCCTCTTTGGGTATGGGAAAACAGGGTAGTTATGATCCAGAGGAAGATAATGTGGGCTAGGGCAGAGGTTGCAAGCTAAAGAGAAAGGACTAAGGATGAGGGGAGGGTCCTGACCAGGAACAGTCAACAGGAATAGGCTTAAATGGCCTCCCCTTGGAATGTGAATAAGAGCTTTGGAAAAGCATTTCTCTTTGTGAATATAAAGGCAGGCATGTCTTAAAAACAATAAAATAAAGGTGCCTGCCTAATAGTAATGTGCAGGAAGTTCAAAAGAATAGGTGCTGCCACACTGAAGGATCAGTTCCTTGTAAATTTGGAATGTGCATTCTGTGGGTACACATGGGGTAAGTAATCTGGTCCCAAGCTGTTGACAGCTTTATATACCGTGGTGTGGCTTGACCAAATTGGCCTGGTGGGGCCAGTGAGGAGTCCTGACAGGCCTAAGTAGGCCAGTGGCCTGGAGTTTCCTCACCCCCACACTAGAGCAACCTGGAAGCTACATGGATCCATCAGCCCTCAAAGGGAGGCCATGCTTACTAGTTCACCAGCTCTACAAAGGTGGAGAGAATCCAGGAAACCAAACTTTCTAATTCTGATAATTGAGTCATTAATCACTCCTCCATCTACAGATCATCTTACTCCCGTCCAGTACAGAAAATCAGATTGAGAGGGGGACTTGCCACAGTTGTTGTGAGGAAACAAACAGGCACTGCCTCATGGTGCCGCAAAGTCTTGAGTTATTATCATACCAGAGTACCAACTATTGGTGGGAAGAAAGTAGTTTGGATAGTATAAGCGCCATTTTTTAATATACGTGTAAGTGTGGGACGTGGGTGGTGCTGTGAGTTAAACCACAGAGCCTAGGACTTGCTGATCAGAAGGTTGGCGGTTCGAATCCCCACAACGGGGTGAGCTCCTGTTGCTCGGTCCCTGCTCCTGCCAACCTAGCAGTTCAAAAGCACGTCAAAGTACAAGTAGATAAATAGGTACCACTCCAGCAGGAAGGTAAACGGCGTTTCTGTAAGCTGCTCTGGTTCGCCAGAAGCAGCTTAGTCATGCTGGCCACATGAGCTGTACACTGGCTCCCTCAGCCAATAAAGCGAGATGAGCACCGCAACCCCAGAGTCGGCCACAACTGGACCTAATGGTCAGGGGTCCCTTTACCTTTACCTTTAAGTGGTTTTTATACTTGTAAGCTGCTAAGAAGACTATTCTGGCATGAAGCAGTATATCAATTATTATTTTCATTTACCAATACAAATCTATGCAGGACTAGGTGTTATTTCCCAACTCCACTGGATATTTATATGCAAGACAGCAGAATCATGGCTCACATGCAATATTTTCCACATGAACATATATATTTGTGGGGGACAGGGACCCTGGATATGTTTTTGTATGCAAGGAATGCCAACTATTTTAAATACATTCCTTTGTCTTTATGCTGTGAAACGAGCTTGTCTTGCAAACTTCTTGTTATTGTTTCAATTAAATGAAACAAACTACTTGCATGAGACTAAATTACCAAGAAAATCAATTACCAATAAACCGATGGCAAATTTGTATTACAATTTGTCCTTTAAATAATGAAATGCTCCTATCTAAGCTTTTGCTTATTCCCTAAAAAGGCTTGACAGGGCATTTTAGCTTGTATTTTTTAGCTATTAATTTGTATTAGACAAACAACCAAAAAATGAAAAGGAAGTTCTGAGCCCGCGCTTTGCCTCCCACATCCCCACTATGTCAGCTAGCAGATAAACCATGCAAATGTAGTTTGCAGGAAATTCAACATCTCTATTATAGATGAAAGGTAAACAAAAGCAGATGAAGGATTAGTGCAATTCCAAATTTAAGATATTGCTCTCAGTGACTTATAATAAAGTGGTGTTGCATACGGTGGCATGTTTTCGAATGACATTTCAATTGTACAAGCTATTTGCATTCTATCTGACATTAAATAACGTTCTCACTATTATGAATTCAGACAGCACGCTCCACTCTACAGCATAAAGATATGAACTACGAGGCACATCTTAATGATGGGAGTAAGTTTTCCTGTCAATCTGCTATGTGAGACAAGGCTGTGCTGAGGCTAAAACCTCCTGTAACATTATTGTGAGTTGCCCACTTCTGACATAGTACAAATCTTCAGCTAAAGCATTCCTCTTATTAAATAAAGATCTATAACTGAACACATGTATCTGTAATATCACGACAATCCAAAGAAAATTAAAAGACAGATTATGTCCAGGATATTACATGCACCACCACAGAGCACTGCTAGAATCTGGTATGATCCTGTTGCTAAGATACCTGGCTAATGCCACGGAAACAAGCCCCTCTTACTAATCTAGTACAATCCATGCATGCTTCCACATATTTTGGCTGGGGAAAGTAGGAGTCCACTGACAATGGTTTGGGAAATTGGGATATTACTAGCCAGTGCTCCTGAATTTATACATTTTTTATCTCTTTCTGGTAAGCTTCAAGAATCTTAGCGAAATAAGAATTGTAACACTATGTTAATGGCATTTGGACACTTTATACCATTTAAAACAAGTAAGATTACTTTTTATCCTCCTGCATAGTCAATAAAAGTTGCTTTAAAAGGTAATTATTTAAGTGCTTTTGGTTGCAAAATTGCAGTGCTCCCAAATATGATTCCCCTTAATCTTTGCGATTTATACTGTAATATGCACATAAATGACTAACTGCATATTTCTGTCTCTATTGCTTTCTTCAATGAGAACATAATGCATTCAGTCCTTTGGGTGCATACTGAATACGAGAAAGAAATAATAAAGTGGGATACTTTTAATAGAACTAGAGGTCTATACTGTTCAAAGCTACTTTGGGGATTAAGGCTGGCTAAGTCTCATTGACCTAAACATCATCATCATCAACAACAACAACATCATCATCAACAACAACAACTTTCATATTGTTTCACATTACATTTGTACAAAATTCAGAAATGACACAGAAATATATTTTATAAAGGAGAAGTAGTAGAGGCCCATAGGCAAATGTAATTGCAACAGAAGTCGTGCTTTTTACAAAATGTTTCTGAAGCAAAACGAAACAAAAATCCTCAACACAGAAAAAAGAAGTTATTCCTGTAAACCTGAGAGGACTTTAAAAAGAGGGAGAGAGGCTGTAATGGACTCCTCGTCTTTACTGCAATATGATCTGCCAAGCACCAGCACCAGTAGCTCTGTTGAGCTCAAGTTATGATAACAATAACTTTTGCAGATGTTCATAGCTGTCAAATATTTATTTGCGAAAATGTCAAAAGATGCAATAAAAAGTAAAAACAGAAAGAGGTCCCCCACCCCAGGCTGTGTGCACTTTTCCTGAAAAGCCAGAGGTCATATATTAATCCCCAAGTATAAAACAGAAAGCTACAAAGAAAGAACAAAAACTATATTCAAACTAGGAAGTGATTGTGTATTCAGAAAGACACCTCAGCATTTCTTTCATTCATACACACTTTTATTCAACCATGTTCACTCCTACTAGGACTAGAACAGTGTTGGGGGACTGAATATTAACTTTATTCATGACTTGGAGGGGGGGTTACACTTTTCCTGTACAAGAGATGCTCAAGGTCATATTGTGAGGGTTAGCTGGAAATACACCACAGAACAATGGGGACCTATGGATTTCAAGTACCACTTGCAGTGTTATGACAGTCAGATTCTCTACCATTTATTATAGTTGGAAGCCTAAGTATTACAAGCACCAACGGAGACCACATAAGAATAAAAACATACCCATGACCATGTATCTGCTGTATTCAGAACATTTCATATCTTTTGAGCGTCCCCCACTTTTCCCAGAGTTAAAAAAACCCCACACACAACCAAAACTATTTCTAATTAACTACCTCAGGGCAGCATACAAGGGTATTATAAAACAGGAGATTGTTTGTGACATAGAAGAAATAAATCAATAACAGGTGCAGGTATCTCAGAAAACTGTTACTTCAACTTAAATTGTCCCTGTAAGAAGGACAGAAAAATGTTTTTGCAAACCTTTTACTTTTTTCAATTCTCACTGGAATCCAAGTCAGAAGAGAAAATGGCTGTTTGCTTAGAATAAAGTGTCTGAGCTATCTGTGTGAACCTGACTGTAATGGCAAAGAATGGGGCAGATCAATATCCATCTTCTTCATTCCTGAAGTAATAACTTTCAATAGGAAAATCTATTTACTTTTACTTACCTTTATTTTATTTCATTTTGCTTTAAAGAAGTTCATTCCAGAGGGAGGGTTTAGATTGCAAACAGCAGTTAACAAACTGATGATTTAACTAAGGACTGCGGACTAGTAGGTAGGGTTGCCATTCCCAAAAGGTATTGGTTAGGGGTAAGACCAAACATGTTGGCTTGGAAGTGTTATTCTATAAATGGGTGGGTATATAAAGCTATTTACAGCGTGTGACCAAGCTCCGTAGCTCATGCTAGAAAGGTTAATCAAAACCAAAAGGGTCTGACCCTTATTTGCAATATACACAGAACCACTCACATGCCTTTATGAGACAGTGAGGTACTGTGAGCACAAAACATTAGCACACTGCTTATGTACAGTTTCCAAATATGGTGGGATGTGATGAATATGGGGGGGGGGGAGGGAATTAAGCTTAATTTTTGGCAATTATTCAAAATTTATTTCCAGAAATTTCTAGATAGGACTTTTTACCTTTAGTAAAATCTCCACCGTGTTTGTGTGAAGTCTTCAAAATAAAATCAAAACTGTGACTTTTATGCTGTGTCCAATATACACTCATCTGAACTCCACTTCTGAGTAGATATAGATGGAATTGCACTGTTAATTTTCTGTAACCAGCCTGAATCTGTTTGCAGTTCACATTAAGAACACAAAAAATGCCCAGTTGCTCATAAGTCAGAACAAAGGTGCAGCTACCCAAACATAGAGTTTCCAATGATATCTAGTCAGATGTTGTTTAAACAAGGAACAGTGGCTAAGAATCTACTCAGCAATGTAAGAGTTTCCTTGTTACTGTTCTTTGTGAATTTGATTTAACCCTTCCCTCCTTTCCCTCTCTTGCCTTCATTCTGTTCATTTAAATGAGAGGGGAAATAGAGTTGTGTCCACTTATGTACTCTGGTGTGGCTAAGAATCACAAAAGAAGAAAAGAAGTCAACATAGATATTGCCTTCTTTTTAAAAACACATTTTGCACTGAATTAAAAAAGTTTTTTTAAGTTGCATTTTATATTTAATACTATATTATTTTTACACTAAACACTTGGACATAGAAATTTGACACCCACACGACGCTTCTGTTTTTCGTGGGTTTTCTAATCCAGCCCCTGTCTCCCCAAATATGATAGCAGTTATTAACCTTATAGATTTTGTGGCTTAAAACAGCATGTGCTTCTCCTTCACATAATGCTATTTTTTCAAGCACAGAAATAAAGCTGCTTCGTCGTGTGTCAATTTTGAAATCCAAATAAGAGAGACTGTGAGACCACAAAGACAACACTTTACCCACCTTGTGAATGTTATTAATAATGGCTAATTAATCTTAACTGCAGAAGCAGATTAAAGCCCCAGATCTGGATTCTAGTTGCTTATATAAATCTCAGAACGCTCACAGTGTGTATTTGTAACTAAGGAAGAGATCACCAGCATTAAGACCCTGCTTAAAACTGCTCCTAGATGGGGAATAAATTAGAGACACTACTCTCTTTAGAATTTGAGAGGAAACATATATTAATATGAATGTAACCTAGTAAGATAATTAATTGCAAAAGAAAATATAGAGAATGTTAAAGATGAATTAAATTTCATTACCACTGATAGGCACAAATTTATTGTAAGGGTTTTCTTCTGTAGCATGACAAATGAATAAATAATTGTTCTGGTTTATGGCTAGCCAATTTACACTGGAGTTTCAAACTTTTAATTATTCTTTCTTGGTAAAGTAAAAAGGGAAAATGCACCCCCACATACAGATGAATTACTGTGCCTATCCTGGCATACAACAGACAAGGAACGAGGCAGAACAGAAGCCACAATAAATCTAGAGAAAAGCCATTGACAATTTTATAAAAAAATAAAAAATAGTTTCACTTGTTAAAAGGCACCGAGGGATTAGGTGGAAAAATTATTCAGGGTTTTAGAAGACTGGTATGTTTTGGTCTTGAAGACACAGTAATTTTTATGCATTGGATTTTTTTTTTACCTGCAACAAATTTTGTTATGAAATTTCATCCACCATTTTATTTTATATTATATTGAATTGAAACACAAAAGAACTGAGGAAAGGAAGAAACATCAGGAAATAATTAAGGTGCTTGCAAGAAGATCACAATATGTAATCAGTGTTTCTGAGCTTAAGATGGCCAGGTAAAGGATTAGTCCTGCTATACGGAAGGAGACATATTAAAGAAAAACACACATGAAATACCTAGTGGAGTAAGCACTGAGTTAGAGGCTTTAGACATAATTATGCTATATATAAATCAAAGCTCAAGTTTAAAGCAAGTAAGTGCTATTAATTATCCCTTACCTAACACAGCTCTTAAAATGTCAAATTAAAAAAGGGCTATTGATAATTGTATAAGTTATGGCAAAACTGGATGCCTCCAGCAATGACAGGAGACAGCATGAAAAAGGAGGAAAACATGCTTCTTCTCTTTGATATTATTTTGAGTCATGCAGTCAGATGCAAGAAAGAATACTGATAACAGTACAGCCATAGTAATTCATTGACGACCACGCTGTGTGGTCTTGAGTTAGCACAAGGTGACTGATAGCCGAAATTGTTTTGTTCTTTAAAATCTTATTTGTGTGCCACAGAGGTAGTGAACAAGATGCCCTCCAGATGTGGTTGGACTGCATCCCTGACCTCTAGTTATACTGGATGGGAGTTGATGTCCAACAACATCTGGAGGATATGACATTAGCTACTCTTGGTCTAAGGTTCTCAATGGGGTGTACATGGAGATTTCTCCATTTTATTAGCATGAGCACCCTGTGAAGTAGGGTACCCTATGAGCTGACGGTGACTGGCTCAAGGTCACCCATTGAATTTCTTGTCTGATTTGGAATTAGAACCCAGTCCTTCCTTTTCTGATCACAGCACCACTTGGGGCGGTATGGTTCTTAGGACCACTTCTGACACTGTAGGCAATATCCAAGGGACGCGGGTGGCGCTGTGGTCTAAACCACTGAGCCTCTTGGGCTTGCCGATCAGAAGGTCGGTGGTTTGAATCCCCACGACGGGGTGAGCTCCCGTTGCTCGGTACCAGCTCCTGCCAACCTAGCAGTTCGAAAGCATGCCAAAAAGATCAAGTAGAGAAATAGGTAGCACTCCGGCAGGAAGGTAAACGACATTTCTGTGCACTGCTCTGGTTTCAATGTTCCATTGCTCCAGAAGCGGTTTAGTCATGCTGGCCACATGACCCGGAAAAACTGTCTGTGGACAAACGCCGGCTCCCTCAGCCTGTAAAGCGAGATGAGTGTCGCAACCCCAGAGTCGTCAGCAACTGGACTTAACTGTCAGGGGTCCTTTACCTTTACCTTTTTAGGCAATATCCAACCCGGTAATTCCTCTAGTGCGGGATTTCCCAAACTTGGGTCTCCAGCTGCTTTTGGACTACAGTTCCCATCTTCTCTGCTAGCTAGGGATGATGGGAGTTGTAGTCCAAAACCAGCTAAAGACCAAAGTTTGGGAAACCCTGCTCTAGTGCAAGGACCTTTGGCTATACAACAGAACTTCCCCTCCATCTTCTATCACTCTCTCTCCATCTGTTCTGGGGTTTTCCCCAGCACTCTGGAGAAAGCTCAGGAGTGCGGAAGAAAGACAAGGTTGATGTATGTACACCATATATTTTGAATACATGGGGCAGTCCTGCAAGCCCCTCTTCCCACTCTAATATCCAAAAATGCATTACAGACCACCATCACAAGGCAAAATTGATGGAACACCTAATCAATAGTATCACACTGCATTGATAAGAGCTTCAGTTTCAGTGTTCCCATGAAACCTGGAAGTATTAAACAGCATCCCATCTGAGTAGTATCCCACAGCAATCACAGCTGCAGGGGTAGCCCAAGCCTGGACAAGATGGCGCACCCTCCATTCCACATACGGAAGCTGACTGGACTTGTAGCTGAAAGTGATTGTCCACTGGCATATTTGTTTGCTTGTCTTGCAAGTTTCTATCCCACTTTTCTTCCTCTAGCGCAATGCTTCTCAAACATTTTTTTTCCTTTGGGCTACACTTCAAGAGTAGAAACTTGCTCGTGCCAAAACGAATTTTTTATTGATAAGAAATACATTGGAAAACAAAAAGAAACAACTCCTAGCAGTGCTTGAATTTGAAAAGATACCCATGTATATTCTGCAAAGAAAGAATATTTCTATACTATACTATACTATACTATACTATACTATACTATACTATACTATACTATACTGAAATGTTTAAATGTTTCTTTGATTGTTCTTGAATCTTCCCAATACACTTGCCATCCTCTCCTGCCACACCCTTTGAGAACCACTGCTCTGGAGGAACTCAAAGTAGCATATGAGGTTTTTGAATGAAAAAACTTTAAAAAGAAGAAAAAATCCATGTATCATAGCACTGCAGCCATTCTCTTTGATGTTTTTATGCCCACATGTAAGCTCAGCGTTGAGAAAGTATTTTAGGCTGTGCACACAAATTTTAAAATAATGAAATTAAGGCTGAGGTGTCCCATTTCAGTTAGTGGGCATTACTATGACTAAACACAGAAGCACTCAGGCTGCACAAAAGAAACAGCTAAGAAACTATAAGACATTTATCAGTCAACTAATCAATACTACTCTATTTATATAGTTTAAAAGAAATATTGGATTGTGGTATCTCCCCTTGCCCATTCAAACCTAGCAGAAAAATATTGTCTCTTACATGCATCTCCCTTATGGAGCATTTATTGAACTGAAAACAATGAAATCCTAACTGCTCAGTGTATTAAGGATGAGTATATAAGGTGTGACATAGGTAAGCATGCACAGTTCCTACCTACTAGTATTGGCCTCTAGCATCTGATAACTTGCAACCTCCATAACTCATTAAAAGTATACTCAAGTGATAAAGACCAGTTCTCTTTGTTCCTCTCTATTTTAAAAAATGAAAGTTAATTGAAGGTTGTCAGCCACTATGCACAGCATAATTATACTAAATGAGTAGCAAATTTGCCATATATCATTTTTGCTGCAGTCTCTAGGTCAAGGTGACATTAAATCCACGGTCACAGTTACAGAGCATAACGGAATCATGACAATTGTTCCACATTTATTTGTGGTATATATATATATATACTTGGTTGTTGTTTGCTGCTCTGAGCTCATTTCAGAGGACAAAAATTTAATTAATAAATAATGTTACTTTCCCACTCTCACATTTCAGATTTGTGTCTATTTTATTATTCCTCACCATAATCTCTAGCAAAAAAAATTAAACCAACCAGAAATGCAAAACATTCTGAAGGGGCTAAACCTCTGTGCCCCCAGATATTGCTGGACTCCCAACTCCCATCATCCATGTCCACTGGCCATACTGGCTCTGGATGATAGGCCCTGGAGCCCAAAAGCATCCATGAGGCCTAGAGGTTTCATCCCTGGTACAAATGGCTACCTGGCACAAACTAAGTTAATTAAGGGTGATATCTTATTTCCACTTAACGGGGTGCAAGCCCTTTTGAACTCAATGGGTAGCATTCAAAATAGTGCATGTACCCCAAACCCTCCCAAGGTCTGTTTCAAAAAGGTTGGAGGAACCTCTAGAACAGGTTTAAGGGGTACAGGGTACATGCAGACGCGACAGACGAGGAAGGAAGTTCCACTGTGCACGTGTAAATCCTTGCCCTAATGGAATGTGTGAACTGGATATCTCCCAACGAGACTTACTTCTCAGTAGTAATACACAGAGTCAAACTGTAGGATAATTAATTGTAATGTGCCAGATCTGTATCATTTACTTAAGTGTGGGCTTCTAAACTATGTGGGTGCCTCACTGCATACCTGTTGTCATAAATCTAAAAAATAAAGGAAGAATGAAGGAAGCAACTGGATATCCCTGTGTCTTTTCTTATCTCAGATCTTGACGACATAGTGGTACTGTGATACAGCAAAGGAGATTGCACCCTGTTCTTCACTGGTGGGTCCCATCCCAAACTTCAGCAGAGGTGACTTCCACTAGGTAGAAAAAACCCTAGGTCTCCCCAGCAGTAGGTAAGAGAAAACAAAGGCAGCTGGTTTGCCACTCAGCATTCGCTCTTATGTCCTCAGTCCAGGTGCAAGCAGAAGAAAGAAAAAACAGACCCAGTGCATGATTTAAGGTCATTGCTGGCAGGGACACTGAAGAAGTAGAAAAGCTTGCCAAAAGCTCGAGAGAGGGCTATAATCCACAGAGCCCTTCAACAAAGATAATCAACACAAGGGAGAGTGTCAGTTTCATATACTGAGCTGGAAGGGACTAGTGGTAATTCCTCCTGGATCAGGACTGAGGCTCATGGCCCAGCAGGGAGGAATACAAGGTACTAGGCAACCAAGGGATGGACAAGATTGGTGGTCTGAAATAAATGTAGGTCAATTTCTACGGTACCAAGCCACAAGCTTTGGGATTTAGCAGATTCAAAGGAAAGGCAGGGTTGGTTGCCACAGTCTGTTAGGATGCATAACTATTATATAATACAGATGCCACAGGTAGCATACAATTAATTTCTGGTGATACTGGGCAGGAAGAAAGAGCAGAGTCAGGTCTACCAACTCCCGGTTTTGCCCTACTTCACTGGTGGCTGCTCCTCTAGACTAGTGGAGTGGGGCAAAATTTCAGTTGAAGTGTCACATGATCTCATGGGCAACTTTCTGGGGACCACATATCAGTTTGGGATGGGGCCAGAGACAAAAGTGACCTTTGTACAGTAAAAGCCCAAGGTTTCTATATTCCACACATATCTCTGTTCTCAAACCAGGGAAGGGCGCCATAACTACAGTCCAAGGATACATTCAACCTAGCAAAAGCATTTAAGGAGGGTACCACTAAGGGATGTAGAACCACTAAGGGATGTAGCCTGGGAATAGGATGTTTATAATGGGCAGAGGTGTGGCCTGGGAAATTTTCTGAGAGCCAGACCTGGAGGTCCATATTTGCCCCCTGGGCTGAGGTTCCCCAACCCTGGACTAAAGTTCATATGTATTATCCACAGAGCTGGCACTATCTTCAACTTTGATGCAACTTGTAGCATGACACTACTACCCTATTGTATGTTGGCCCTGAAGTGTTTCAGACTATAGGCTAAAACCAACACAAACCCACATATACACATATCTTCCAAGATATAAATCAAATATTAACTTCCAGGGCCTCCCAGCATTTATTTCACTGAGCAATAGTAAATGTGTTTCTACTGGAAGAACTGCAAAAGCATGTCTTCCCCAAACCCTAGTCTAGTTTCCACCACTTGGAATAAGGTTGGAGGGGGGTAGCCCTTGATTTTCTTACAGTATCAGTTTACAGCATGATGATTCTTCAAAACTAATGAAAACTTTTTTTGGCCCCTTTTGGCCTCTTGTATCACCAAAACAGACATTCAGCAAATATTTATCATTGTCCTGGCTTGAATCAAGAGCTGATTTATGTTGCTCAGATAAATGAGGATGCTGACAGATATCCATGGAGACACGCAGGAGGCGCAAATATAAATTTAGGCCATAACAATTGCCAGGTGAAGATCATCATTTAAAATTAGGGGCAATTATTCAAAACAAGGTCAGAAACACACACACCGCCCCTGTTCTTTCTCTTCTCTGTAAATAAAAAAACTTTTTTTAAATGGGCAGGTTGGGTGATTAACTAATTTCTAACTTACTTTCCTTCACTAAATGATGTCCTCCCCTTTGTTCCTACTGCCTAGAATTAACTATTAGCTTTGGGCTTCAGCAAAACTGCATCTGCTACAAAAATTCTCCTGGAAAAGCAAAGCGTTCAGGAAATGATGAGGAAATGGGGTAAGCGGCTATTACAACTTGCCTTCTCCTCTCACGTAGAAAAGCTCTGGACATGGTATCAGACACACACTCCATTCAAAGGGCTTTCCCACATGCATTTTTAATCAGGATTATATTTCAAACACATCTATCACCTACACAAGTGTGTTAAGTCTAGTCCTACTTGAAAATGAATCAGCTCTCTGCACTACTGGCAACAGCATCTTCTTAACATGAATATAATCTCTGGTGAACTACAAGACATCATTACACACACACTTTAAGATGTAAGGCAGAGAAATTAAAGTAAACTGGATCGCCCAGACAATCTGGAGCATTTCACTGGATCAGCTCTGTAGACCAATATGGTCTCAAATTATTTCCTGAAATCACATGCTGATAAGAGATCCTTCTCATCAAAATAATATGTCCCCTAACAAGGTAAATATACAGATCCTTCTTCAGTAAATACCACTGAAGATTATTTTACCTTCTGAAATCTGCATTATACTTTTGTTTCTAACATTTAACTGTTTGGCTTGGAAAACAGTAAGAGGACACTAAGGGTAACTCCAGGCATATTATGACAACAAACACAAATCCCAAGGGGAGTAAAAATGCAAGCCCAACACATTCTCAAACACAACCCCTTGTTTACCTTGTTTACAATTTGCTACAATCCTTTAAAGCAATGCTGATCTATGAAGTCATGTGTCACGTGTAAATTAAAGCAATCAGGTTAATTGTTCCCCTAATTCTGCTGACTGCACACAGCATTGCACTCACTGGTACTGTCACAGAACTTTACTAATAAATGAATAAATAAAATATATGCATCAGGAGCACAGGGTTCTTGTTGTTTTTTAAAGTAATGCATGCTTGAGTGCTGTATTTTGAAAAGAAAAACAACAACATTCTGAAGCAGAAGAATGACTACTAAATTCCAATTAAGACTTCTAAAATAACTATAATCTATACTTCTCTATGTGTGTGGAGTTAGATATGCTGGCTACATCATTCATTTCAGAGGAACGCATGTATGGGGCTGCCCACTTCACTGAAAGGAAAGGGAATGACTTCCCTTGTCATGTGGGGAGCTGTCTTTGTATATCAGCCTCCATGACTGTAAACAATTAGCAGTAGGTCATACAGGTTGTAAGAGCTCTGCCTTTCTCTCTCACACACCATAAACATAAACGCATCCCTAGTGTACACCACATATATATGAACACAGCACATACACCTACACAGTGTAAAAGTTTTCCTTACCACTTTGGCGACTTTAGGGGAAGTGAGTTTGCTCTTTTATGAAGAGCACACATTGGACTCTGGTTTGACAGAAGAATGACTGGCCATGGGATACACACATTTCTTTTGACCGAACACAAAACTCTGTTTATACAGGGGGTTTTTAAGCACCGCAAAACCCTGCAGAAGCATACAAAAGTGGAATAAAGGCACAAGCCACTTACCATAGCTCTTGTCATTTCATATCCCAACAATGTTTAACTCCCTGGAAAAAACACAATAATCTGCCTTCAACTGTAGACATTACAAAGAGAATTTTATTTAAAAGCTTGTTTCCACGTACAGCATAATAGGATTTTTTTTTTTCCTGTAAAGATGCTTTTGCTAAACACTGCAGACCTGGTAGTTCATATTGCCAGCCATATGGTCGGGTGTGTGTGTGTGTTTTAAATGCTGAACTACTGTACCATTAGAATAGGCACGCTCAAGATTCATAAAACCAGGCTCATAAAATAGATGCAGTCAAAAGAGTGTAGCATGGAAGTGTTTCAATGAAAACATCATTTTTTGCCATGCCAAATTCATTGCATCAAAGCCCTTTAAAAAAGTCTTTCAGCTGGGAACCGTTGTATATATTGACATCTACCCTAAAAGAACCTCATACCAATGCCAATTGCACAAGGGTATTGTTCACATGAAGTAACTATATCTATATGCTGTCAAGCAACTGGTAATAAAAGACTGAATAAAAGGTATTTGAAATATGATACAACTGAAAAGGCCACAGCTGATTTTTTTAAAATATTCTCAGACAGTTAAAAAAAAATTCAGACAAAGAATTTATGTGCTGCTGTATGTGATTTGATTTCTACAAAGTAGTGTGAAATACTGTAGCAAAAAAACTGTTTACAAACTTACATTAAATACAATAGCCAACAGATTCCAAATATGTCTGAATTCTACCCTGAAATTTCATACTGCAACTGTACATGCTACATATCTTAAACATTTCAGGCTTCTAAAGTCTCACAGAGATGAAGAGTAAAGCCACTATAACATTTATACATTTAATCCTAAAGCACAAACAGTATCACAATATTAATTTTCAAAAACTGGATTAAATATTTTTCAGAGCTTGACTAATTTCTGCAAGTATATTAGCATCCAGCATTTGCAAATTCCACTCAGTTTCTCTAGGGTTAAAACTTCAGCAAAATGATTGGCAAGGTAAGGCACTTTTTTGGGGGGTGGGGGCGTTTTGTTCAGCATTTAATCCTTATGAGAAATATTGTTCTTTCATATGTATCATGCAGTACAATCCTGCGTATGACTTTTCAGAGTTAAGACCTAAGACCCATTGGCTATTCCTATACACACTTGGTGTATAGGATTGCAGTATATATAGGATTGCAGATTTTAAAGCTCTGACCATTCTTTGTGCAGAAATGCCCTGCTTCAGTAAGATGTGCCTGGCTTTCTTTTGCATAAGCCCACCATAATTTTGCATATTTTTTCCTATGTCAGGGATGTGCATCCCGTAGTTCTATATATGCTGTTGGATTTCAACTCCCATCAGCCCCAACTGTTGGTTTACAACTCCCATCAGCTTGGCAAATGGTCAGGGATGTTGAGATTTGTAGTCCAACAACATCTGGAGAGCCACAGGTTTCCCCATCCCTAGTCTGTGTGTGAAGGTTGAGAGCTACTGCTTATTAAAGACTGGGCAGTGGATCTTTAAAACCAATTTTCCATCCATCACTAGATGATGCTGGGCCAAATGCGAGATGCAGATTCCCCTAAACAGTAGCAGGAAAGGGACCGTTTTCTCAGCGTTAGAGCATGCACTTTGCATTCAGAAGGTCTCAGGTTCAATCCCCTGACATATATACTTTAAAAAGGATCAGGTAGTAGGGGATGTAAGAACTTCTGTCTGAGAACTTGGAGAACCATTGACAGTTGAAGCAGTGGAGGACAGTTGAAGCCTCTCCCTCAGCCACCCTACAGCTGAGAGGAAGGAGTCGGAGAGGCTCCAAGCATTGAAGAGGCTCAATCCACCCCCATGGGAGCAGATTGCCCTGCCCCTGGCTGCAGGACACGCCCCCACACCAGGCACCCAATCGGCTAGCTACACCACTGAGTTGAAGTAGACAAAACTGGGCATGATTGGACATAGGGTACTGATTGATACAAGGCCAGAGTCTATGTTCAAAATGGAAACTATGGCACTCCTGATTTGTAGCTCAAAAATGATTCTTGGGGCAGAATTACCATAAGACAAAAATAGCTGATAGCTGTCAATTGTGATAAAGGGTAAGTAGCCAAGCTGGGCTAAACTCAGAATGGATCCACCAGGAGCCTGACAAAGCTACTGTGAGCTGAAATGTGCATGTAAAATGGCCCCGTTGAGACAGGGCATGCAAAGTACTCTTTGCAGAGGACCACAAATGCACCTACTGAAGCACGTGAACGTAAGCAGGTACTCGCTTGGCGTTAATAAGGATCAGGCAGACGCAGCAATGGAGAATAAGAAGGTGAAGTTTATTGCCAGGCAATAAGGACCCAGTTTGGAATCTCTTCCAAAAGGAACTGGGACCCCGATTGACAGAAATCCAGAGGTCTTTATACCCGAGCAGATCACAGCAAATCATAGATCATGAGACAACCATGAGGCAGTCACGATATCGCCAGCGAAAATTAGCCAATTAGCGAGCTTCTTGCCATGCTTCCAGCTCCTGGTCAAGCACTGGTCAAGCACGGAGTTCTAGTTCTGCTTTCCGCTGCTTGCAGTGACGCTCTGTCTAACCTCTCCCCTAGTTATGACAGGACAGGGAGTATTGGAGATTTTGTGGTTTAGCTCTTCCTGTTCCAGTGGACTAATTTAGCCTGTATCTGAGGGGATTTTGTACCAGTATCTCTGATTCACGTCTTCCCCTTGTCCAGGGTACATGGATGTTTGTAGGGGAAAGGTCGGCTCCTAATTTTGCTGTTTCAAGCAATATGCAGATAGCTAAGGCACAGCTTCCCTTTGATTCAAAATGGATTATAAAATACTGTAAACCCTGATTATGTGTGAGCATATATGAATATATTGATTACTGATAACTGATTATATGAATAGCATAAGGGTAGCCCTTCTTCCTTGCCTCACTACCAGCTACAAATATGTACTGGTGGAACCTACCCAGTCCAATGTCATAGACAGCCAATGGCTCATCTCTGGCCTTGCAATGATATGGACTCAGAGGCAGGAAGATGTCTCTCTGCTTCCAACTGCCCCTGACGCTCAGAACACAAAGAGCCACTTCACATATTGGCTGAAGTTGTGGGTGGCAGAGGGCGTGGCTGCTGCGTGCATTGATAGGAGACTAGCCCATAGAGGAGATGTGGGGCTAGTCCACTGGCCCTCCAGATGTTGCTGAACTAAAAAACCCATGATTCCAGGAAGGCAGAAATGATCAGAGCTGTAATTCAGCAACATGGGGGGGGGGAGTTCCCCACCCCGGGCTCACCCATACAGCCCTGCAATGTCTGCATACATTCTATCAATCCATGGGTGCAATCCATCTGAACCTCCTGTAAACTCTACAATGCTCCTATCAGATGAATAGAATGATAAATATTTACTTAAGAATAGCTATATTTTTATGCTATTTTCATGTACCAACACGGCATCCTCTAGAATGCTTGTCAATCATACCCAGTGAATGGACAGAATTAATTTCAGTCCCATATATTCTTTTTATGTTGAATTGCACAGCAGAAACAAAACAAAACCAAAATTTTTAGCTCATTACAAGGTTTCTCCCAGCAGTCGAGATCAGTAAAACTAATGCCAATATATAAATCTGCAGTCTGTTAAAATATGTAATATTCTGTACAATCTTGGTCATTCCATTCAAACAAAAATAGAGATTTTTCTTAATGCAGAAATTCAACTAAAATTATCAAGGTGTTTAGCACGCTTTTCTATAAAGGAAGGCTGCAGAGTTTGAGCTGTTTTAGATTAGAATAAAATGACGACAGGCTTATAAAATTATGAATGGTTGCAGAGACAGCAATGGGGGGATTCTTACATCTATCAATACAGTACTTAAACATCGGGACTCCCAATTAAGTTAAGCTGATTTGATATCATTCATGGGGAAGGTTCAGATGGAATGTTTCCCGTCCTCCAAATCATGGCTAGGAGGATCAGGAATGAGCTCTGTGCTTGAACTAGGGATGCATGCTGGAACCACGAGATATGATTCAGAACCCAATTTGCAAGTTCAGGAAATCCAGTACTGCCAAACTATAGTTTAGTGCCAGGGTGGGGAACCTTTGGCCTTCCAGATGTTTGTGAACTACAACTCCCATCAGCCCCAGCAAGCATGGCCAATTATAGGAGTTGTAGTTCAAAGGTTCTCCACAGCTGACTGAATGCATGGATAGACAATGTAGTACATTCCAGGTGTTGCTTGACCTTGACCATTGGCCATGCTGGTGGGGGCTGATGGGAGTTGTAGTTCTCCAATATCTGGAAGGCACTATATTCTGTCCCAGCTCAGCCAACGTGTGTAAGGTAGGTTTGGGTTTTTTTTAAAAAAAAGAATTTAGCAGCCTAAGAAAATTCTATACAAGTATTAAGCTCATGAACCAAACTGACAATTTAAAATGAAACTAACAGCATTTCCATAGAGTTTTTACTGTATAAACAACATGGAAAGAGACCCCCTTAATGACATTTAATTATATATTCCTTTCGATTTCAAGCACTGATAACATTTTGTTCAAGTATCTGAACTTTTCATCTTATAAGTGCTATAATTTTTCAGTCAAAAGTTGTCTCTTTCAAAATTTATCTCATTATGTTTTATCATAACATCCAGTCGTGTTGCTGAAGGTCATTTTGTGTTCTGCTTCTGGCTGTTTTCACTGAAGAATTACAACCCTGTAGCTTGTAAGAAATCAAAAGGGTTAGCTGCCAGAAGAAGGGGGGAAACCCTCTGGTTTTATAAATTGGTATTCTAAAGAAATGGCTCCCTACTCCCCCTCTACTGCACTATGAATGGGAGATGACAACGAAGAATAAGAAACAGAAAATCATTCACTTTGTATTTTATGAATGTGTGTTGAGATGTAAAGTGCTGCATGAATTAGACAAAACCAATGGTCACATTACATATTGTTTATTTATATCATTTCCAAGGAGGTAGTGAGTCTACCAGTTGGCTGTGGGGAATCTGTGGCCTTCCAGCTGTTGTCAAACATCAAATTCTGTCGGCTACAGCTTGCATGTCCAGTGGTCCAGGATGATGGAAGGCCATGGGTATCCCATCCCTGACGTAAGTGGTGGAAGGACAGGTGAGGAAAAACTGCTTGACCCCTTCCCCTCCCGGCTCAAAAATTATCTTTCCCAATATTCTTTTTCTTGCTATTTAGTAGTGATATTTCAGCTCCTAGATGAAATAGCAGCCTTCAGCCCATGGGATTCAGATTTTTATTTTATTATGAGCTCCTGGGTGCTGGCCGAAGGGATCATGTTACACTGATCTGGTGGCAGCTGCACAGGTTACCAGTTTGCTTCTGGACACACTATAAAGCCTTAAATGGTTCGTGCCCATGAAACAGAAGGAATTCCCTCCTTCCATACCATCATGCCTGTTCCCAAAGGCTACAAGGTCCTTCTCTGTGTCCTGCATGGAGTAGAGGCCTGGGTGGGTGAGAGGAGAGAGGGGATCTTCTCAGTGGTTGCACCAAAATTATGGAACACTTGAAGGGCCCCATGAAGTGCCTTTCCTCACTGTTTTTTCACCAGTTACAGATGGGTAGCCGTGTTGGTCTGCCATAGTCAAAATAAAAAAATTCCTTCCTGTAGCACCTTAAAGACCAACTAAGTTAGTTCTTGGTATAAGCTTTCGTGTGCATGCACATGGTATCTGAAGAAGTGTGCATGCACACGAAAGCTTATACCAAGAACTAACTTAGTTGGTCTTTAAGGTGCTACAGGAAGGAATTTTTTTGTTTTTTCACCAGTTATTGCAAACCATTCTATTCCAGCAGGTGAAAAACAATCAATGTTATGATTGTTTTAACTGCTTCCTTTTATAATTGTTTTATATTGTTTTTAACGAAATGGTTATTTCATATGATGTAACCTGCCCTGAGTGGTGCATTTATGCCAAAAAGGTGTAATTAAAAATGTCCAATAAATAAATAAAAATCTGCCCTTCTTCAAGCCCCTTTCTCTTACTTTCTGCCTCCACCACAATTGTGAAAAAGGTAATAGGACAGAATGATAAATGTGCCCATGGTTATTACAGTTGATCCATAATTCTGTTTGGGGTACTGATCCACCAGCTGAAAAGCAGTGAAAGAAAAATGGATTCTCAGGTGACAACTTTGGCCTGTGGTAACTTTGACCAACTTTGGACAGGTGTGGCAACTACATTTTCAGATACAAGACAAGACCACTTTGAGGAACTCAAGATTAGACTATGGGTTGTATTTTATTATTTTAATTGTCTATCGTACTTTTTTTATAACCTGCCCAGGAACCATTTTTGTGAAGAATGGGCTGTAAGTACAAAGTACCAACAGGAAGCAACAAGAGGCTTCTTATTAGGAATTATTCCTTCATAAAGGAAAGGGTTACAGAAATGAACACCTGAGCAACATGCTTAGGTGGTGACATTTGCATGCAAGCACCAAAACCCATAATCAATTTCAGGTTGAACTAATGAAAATAATAATGAATATTCTACCTTCACTGTTGGTAATCACAAGGGGAATGAGGATGATTGTTTTTGTACTCTGCCCATGTGAATGGGTTGCTTCAGCTGCTTCTAGGCAGCTTCCAACAGAATATACAAAAACACAACAGCACAGCACACATTAAAAGCTTCCCGATACAGGAGAGCATCCAGGTTCTGCTTGCAAGCTCCCCATAAGCATCTGGTTGGGCATTGTGAGAAAAGCATACTCACATGATCCAGCAGGGCTTTTCTTAGGTTCAGTAGGACAAGCACTGGCTCATCCTCCTTGCTGAGCTTGCCGGCGGCAGCACTGGCAGGGGAAATAGGGAGATTCTGAGAAAAGCTGGAATGGTTTTCATAATTCCGGAGCTGTCCTTGAAACATTGGGATGCTTGGAGGGTATGAAATCCCTGAATGGTCTATCTTGTAGAACACCTGCTCCTGTAAGAACCTCTCCTTGGTTTTACATCGACTGAGGGGGACTGGCCTCAGGGCCATTACATTAAGAGCCTCGTCTAGTCTCCTTGAGAAAGAGGGTCATCTTGGCTGCTGCCCTGGAGCTGAGCCATTCCAGGAGCAATGCATTTGTCCCATTCCCTTGCGGCATTCTTTAGGCCAGTCAAAACACTTCTGTTTTGACATGCGTTCAGTTTCTAATTCATGTTCCCATCGCTGCTGTTCTTTTCTGCCAGTTCTCCGTTTTGTTGTTTTTCTTGGTTCCATTTGGATTGCATTGTTTTTCCTTCCCTGGATCATGTTTTGATTTATGTTACTGAAACATTTTGCAGACATGAGATGGCACAAACCAGCTAACTAAACTAAGATGACTAGCAAGCCACCAGTTCATGTTATTTTCTTTAGCAGACAAGAACCAGCTCAGTGGCAAAATGCATGCTTTGCATGCAAAAGGTCTCAGGATTAACCCTTGGCATTTCTACTAGGGATGAAGTGATGCTGCCATAACTCAAAATTATTCTAGGCATCATGAATTTAGCTATATTAACAAAGGCTGCAATCCTAATCCCATTTACCTGGCTAGGAGTAATCCTAACTAAATTCAGTAGAATTTAGTTCTGAGTAAACATGGTAGGACTGCACTGTTAGAGATAGAAATTATGCCTATCAAAAGCAAGCTAAGCATAGCACATCACATTTAAATCAGTTTAAAACAGGTTCAGAATGGTTTGCTCCTTTGGTCAGACTCCAGAGCCAAAAAACAACATGTTTCTTACTAAAACAACCCTCTTTAAAAGTGCAGAATGTACAAAAGAATAGCATAAATATTTTGCCATTTAGTAGGCAAACATTAGATGATCTGACCTCTCATTTAAGCTGCAGGCCTATACATTAACCGGAGAGTAAGCTTCATTGAACTCAGTGGGACTTACTTATGAGTAGACGTTTATATGATTCCACTGTTAATGACTTAATTAGCTGTTCCAAACATAGCTGGACCTCTGCTGACAATGCAGCCAGACAATTCAATCAGGCACTGTTATGGAGAATAAGTAATAAATGCTACCTTGTCGCCACACAGTCCCAACCCTGAGTACATGATGCTGGTCAAGCTAAACTTGATCACTATGCCTCATATTTCAATTAGTCATGGTCTGAATCACTAAAACTGAATTCCCGTTATCAGATACAAAGCTTCAGACTCCCACAGTTAGAAGCAGCCGAGTTTCCTTTTATTAGTGGCCAATTAATGCCCCAAATCTGCACTGCTTTCAAAATTTATAACTTCTGTCCCAGCTGCATCCATGGCTCCTTAGCGTACGGCATACAATTGGATCCGTATCACTGTCGCAAGTCAAACAGCTGCAAACTGTACTCCAGTCTGCAGGGCTGAAAAACCCTTCAATACAGAAGCTCTCCTGCTCCCCCCTCAAACCTTCTTAGAAGTTCTTTTCAAAGCCCAGCAGCACTAGCTGGTTTGTGACAATAAGCGATTTAATACAGAGAGAAAGAAATCTACACCAAGGTAACCTCTTGGGATGTGCTAGATTTTCAAACAAATGAAACCCTATCACTTTGGCAGAACACGAGCAAGCAAAGGCACTTCTCCTGACCAAGGCTAAGAAAATATAAGCATAAAACCCAACCCGCCTTGAGAAATTAACCTGTTGGTGTCCAGATGGAGTCGTTAAAAGATTATATTGCCTCAAATAATAATAATAATAATAATAATAATAATAATAATAATAATAATAATAATAATAGTGTTAAAGTAAACTTTTTCAATTAGGAGCCTTGGAAATCCCAAGTTGTATTAATATAGTCCTATCATAATTTATTCCAAAAGGAAATTATTTATAAATTAGGATTAAAAACCCATCAAGAGTTTGTTACACAGAGTAACAAACTGGGCTGTACCCTACACACAATTTACCCAGATGTGTATCCTAATAAAATCAGTGGGACATATACAAGAGCCACTTTTAAAAACCTTAATTTAGTCATCACGCAGCTCAAGAATCTGGATTTAAAAGCAAGCTCCAATTGGAACAGCTCCTCTTGCTTGTGTGTAACACTGCAGTTCTGTTTACGCAGAAGCAAGCCTCAGTGAGTTCATTAGGACTTAATCCCAGGTAAGTGTGTATTGGGCTACAATCTTTTGTATGCCTTTAAATCCACACCATATTTTTACGACAACTGAATAAAGAGTGCATGATTTATGCATGTTAGAGAGAGAGTAATTTATCTTACTAGGCAGCCTGAAAGTATCATACTATCATATTTGTTTAAATAAATGAGCATACACACACACGTGTGTGTGTGTGTGTGTGTGTGCCCCACCCCTACGTCCTCAGAACACTTTACATTAAAATGCAAGTAAGACACAAGGGGCTTCTATATAGCAAATACAAATTTTTAACCAGTTATCTTTAAAAAAAAGTGGTTTATCAACTGAAAATCTTTTTCTTTTTCTTTTTTGGTTCAAAGGACTCCTAGTTTCAGTAACCTAGTGACCTAGCAGCATTTATTTACATGAAAAGATGCAAAGACACATAGACAGCCAATGCTGAATCAGAAAACTTTAGCGTAACAACAGAAACTACAGCTCAAATTGCCCTGTTTTCTAAATGAAGGAACTCTATGTATAACTGTACAAGATAGGTCCATTTTTGGAGATATGATATTTCAATGTAATCTGAGGCCAAGGGCAACAGGCGGCGGCGGGGGGGGTGTTGCTTCCTCTTTGTTCATCCCACCAGCAAAAATGCGCAAGCTCATCAGCAATGTTATTTTAAATCAGCCACAGTAGTGGCTGATTGAGGGGTGGGGATGAAACAACATTCATCTGCCTTGTTTAAGCATTACAGTTCTATATGCAGGAGTGTGAAGCAAGACTTCACCAGCAGTAACATAGCAGCAACAGAAATGTTTGCGCTTGGCTCATGCAAGCCACTTTCACGGCTCTTAGAAAGACAATAAAATCCTATTTTATAAAATTCAAACCCTAATGACAAGCATTCTTCCTAACTGCTTAAATACTGCAGTAAGACTTGTAATGCCACTGTGAAATCATAAGCTAGTGTTTCAGACGTGCTCTCTCTGTTACAAATTTAATCTTCACTGGTATGTCACAACTCATTTCATCCCAGCAGCAGAGAGATTCAGCATAACAGCATTCCTGTTATCCTAGACAACCTGAACTCAACTGTTAAATACCTGTCTGATGCCCAAGAATGATCACAGAAACACTGTCTATGAGATTTACAGCAACAACTTTCCTGAAAATCTGCAATTATGCTTTTCCATTTAGAAAATGAACAATTTATGGGATTTCCTTTCTTCGACATTTTTTTAAGAGTGTGGGTAAAATGTATTCTTTACCAGAGATGAATTTATAGCAAATCATTCACACTAGCTATGTATGCAAGAGTACACATATTGAAAATCCTGGTGGGGGGAAATTAACAAATATAACACAGGTTTATGCATGTCACAATCAATAACTGGTTACATGCTTTCAATACAGTTTTGTAGGGGGGTGAGGGTGGAACAATACCTTTGAAGCTCCTGTAAGAGTTTTCTCACTATGTATATTTATGTATTATATAGACCAGGGGTCAGCAACCTTTTTCAGCTGTGGGCCGGTTCTTTTTCCCCCTTCAAAATATAGTCTGGCCCCCCACATGGTCTGAGGGACAGAGGACCAGCCCTTTGCTGAAAAAGTTTGCTGACCCCTGTGTAAGGTACATAACTTTGGTTCAAGTTTCTCCAAGACTGTCCAGAACATCTTTCTTTCCCCCTCTCCCTTCTGTACAGACACTGTTTCAAAGTGCCACTAAATCTGGTGTTTTGCAACCCAACATCATATTGCCTGTGTTTATTTAGGTAGTTTCCTCACTGGAACTGCATTAGATGAAGTCACTTGGACAAGATGGAAGCCTGTGCTCTACTTAGGACTCTTTGCTTGCAACTAATATGCATGCCAGCCTAGAGAAATGTGCACTGAAGAATGCTGATCGATAGCTCCAAATATGCACCCCAAATGCAAACAACAATTCTGTGAGTGACAACCCTCATATGCATATAAGAAGCAAAGTGGTTTTGATGGATTTCCCCCCACCCTCTGAATTCACACCCTTCTTGCAATTAACAAAAAAGGGAGAAAAGCTTAATGGTTGGAAACCACTGTTTAACAGAACTCTGGATCCGTAATAGACATTTAGCAAAGATCAAGGCTGATCTTTCTTACAGGACCTTTTGAAAAAATCTCTCTCAGATCAGTCTCTCAATGTCAGCATTATTTCTGAGAAAAAAGT
Source organism: Podarcis bocagei (assembly GCF_964188305.1). Taxonomy (NCBI): domain Eukaryota; kingdom Metazoa; phylum Chordata; class Lepidosauria; order Squamata; family Lacertidae; genus Podarcis; species Podarcis bocagei. Next base: position 54,925,633 of record NC_138134.1, read on the forward strand.
GCGAGAGAAGTGATTGTACTCCATCACAGATGAGGAGATTTTCCTGTAAACAGCTAACGTGCAGGGCTATATGGCTACTGTCTATTATTAGTTTTCAACATCACTGATGGGGGACAGAGAAAAGAAAAACAAGAGAAGGCCATTATAAATGGTTGTTCAATGGTATGCACTAGCTCGCAAAAATGCTGTGCTAAATGGCAATGACTTACCCTTGCCATGCAGACGTACCCTGAGAAAGATTGACTCAATGGCCTCAAGACACCACAAAGCAGTAAGCACAAGTGACTTAAAAATGCTTTCTCTATAAAACTGTTGGCATTTTGTGTGCACAGTATACCAATGTATTTCATACACTGGCAGTGTCTCTTTCACTTCTATGCAATATTTGTGCGTAAGCCATGTTTGGGAAAATATGTGTGATATTTTCTGACTTTATCTAAAGGCCAAAAACAATATGTTGCATGCAGAATGCATGTAACGGCAGCCCAAAAGCTCTGCATTGGGAGTGGGTGGTTTTGAGGGATAAGTGTTTTCCTACTCTACATCCCCTCCCTGTGGCTTTTCTTCCTGTTGAGTTTTAAATCCTGTGTTTGTCTTCTTAGAAGTTCTTTGGAACAGAGAAACAGCAGCTGGAGAAAAGGGTAAGCAACCCTCTCCCCTTCCTCTTCTGTGAACTCAACCCCCAGCCCCCAGCCCATGGCTTTTCAAATATAAAAAGGAAAATGGGCTACATGTTGCAAACATTTATGTGTAACTATTCATCCTGATTCATCCTGATTCATTTGTGGGGCAGTTATGTGTCAATGAGCGATCATCCTACATTCATACTGATTTTTTTGTGGGATGTTTAGACATGTTCCTGTTAGTTATTTGTTCATCCCACACTTTTCATTTCATTTACACATCACTTTCCAATTTCCTTTTTTATTCCCTCTTCCTGACCTGAATCCTGTGTTTTATCTTCCTCCTCCAACTCCTGGTCTAACCCTCCTTTTTTCCTCTCTCCCTTAGCATACCTTTCTTTCTTCCATCAAGGAACAGACACACAGCTTCTCATTGCTGCCTCCGTGTCTCTCCTCTAAGTCTCCACATGTCTATGTGCTGGGAATGTCCACTTAGAATTGTTCTCTGTCTCTCTTCTCTGCCAGTAGCACCCAATCAGAACTTTTCCCTCTCTTCTCTTTGCTGGTAATGTCCAATTGAAACTGTTTCCTATCTTCCCACCTCTATTCTGAGTCTGCTGGCCAATCTGAATTTGGAAGTGATAGGTGCTGAGAGCCTGGAGGACAACCTGGTATCTGACTAAGGTTCAGTTGGACTCGGATGCTGCTATTAGTGCTGCTTGCAGCTATCAGTGGCTTGTGCTGCCATAGCAAAAGGGCACCGCCATCCATTGTAGATTTTGTTTTGTTTAAGTTTCCTGATTGGGGTGGCTGGTTGTTTGTTTGTTTATTCATTCTAAGTATTTATACCATACTTTTCATCTGGAAAAGCTCCCAGGGACTTACTAACCTATGCAAAGAACCATACCTGCCCTTGAGCTTAACCTCTAAAAGGACATGGCACGAAAGGGGAAAGGGATGGGAAGGGAAGAGGAAAATAAGCCAAGTCAGGCACCTATGTCTTAATCTTACAAAGTGTTTATAGTTACCAATTTGGATGGAAATGGGCAGTTCAAAAAGCAGCCCCTGAGAAATAGATTGGTGGTCCAACCTACTGGAATGACTGTAATGCAGTTGTTGCCTTTACAACGTGAAGTCTTGCCCCTTTGGAGGCCTAGCAGTAATCTGGCTTCATGTCACTCCCATTGGATCAGGTAAGCTCATAGGGGCCTTGCTGATACTATCAACCCCAGTGCAGACTCCTGCTGCTCTTTCCACAGGGACGGTGGGACCTCTGGTGGAGGGGCACCCAGTAATGCAGCCAATGTGGTACCTTCTTATGTGAGTTCAAGGAGATCCTTCCCCAGCATTGCCCTCTAGAAAAGGTCCTGGTGAACTTTATGAGGAAAATTATACACCAGGAGGTGGGCAGTTTAACTAAACAGTAGAAGTGTTGACGAAAAACACCAACCAGAGCTCTGAGTAGGGCTTGGGAAATCTGTTAATTCTGGCTTCTTTCAGTTTCTCATTTTTTTCCAATATTCAGTTACCTTCTCCACATTTCCATACCAGTTTGTTATTTTCTCATGAAAATTCATTAACATTTTACTGTGAATTTCTCTTGGTACGCACCTTCTAAAATGCATTTTTCTATAATATACACATTTTTGCAAAGCAATTTCCACTAATATAATGCCTTTTTTGTATGTTATTTTCCAGGGTATACATTTTATACATACTACACTCTAGAATATGCATTTTTATTACTTTACTTTGCACTGCAAAATTCAGAGAAATTGAATTTTGAAGGGTTGCTGTGTTTTGGTTCACATATTATTTCAGAAAGTCTGAACTAAATAGGTTTGCCTTTAAATGTGAATTAAACCAAATTTCTCTTCCATACCTATCTCTGAGTTCCATCAAACCTACATGAGCCTACCTACAGAATCAGAAATCCATATCCAGGATATAGAAAATAAATGCTATATTTAATAATATTCAGTTATCTCCACCACCATCCCAGAATTTCGAGCAGACGCTTTGGAAATTACACAGAGCCATTGCCGTTTTGTACATAAAGCTGCACCTACCCTCCTATCTCAGTAGCAATAGTCATAAGCCTGTTCAACTTGTCATGTCCAATCATAGTCAACGGCCAAAGTACAAAACCCCATAGGTGCTTCAGGGTGAATGAGCTTTCCCATTCACTACAACAATGGGGAAGAGGATGAGGAAAACTCTGGATTGGAGTGAGTGGGAAGAAAGCTCTGGGCAGATAGAGGTGACTTTGTTGTGAATTCCAAAGCCCTGGTGTATTTACGAGCTCTTGGGAGCTTCAATGCATGTACAGTGCATCTTCATTGAGAAGGCTGGCCACAGCCCAGCACAAAGTTAAAAGCACTTAAGGACCACTGAAATTCATTGTCTTAAGCATGCTTGACTGTGCGCTGAGTTGTTATGGCCAGTGAGTCCAGCTTCACTTAAATGCTGCGGCTACACGAGCTTAAGGGGTTCGTGACTGACTCTGTACAAGCCATTGTAACAATCAAATAGGAAACAAGGACTAATCCCACCACGAATATTCCTTTCTCTATCAAGTAGCACTTTATTTTGCCTTGTTCCATTTGCCTTTTGGCAGGATTCATTCTTACTCTTTCCATCCTTAACACAGTCTTCTAAAAGAGCTGCTTCATAGACACTTGCAGGTTTGAATTACATTCATCCACAAGACTGATTACGTGTTTTATCTAAGAAGTGACTATTTAATTAATGTCACGCGCAACATAGCTGCTGGTTATTTTTTAAAACACACACTGTCTAGGGGTCATTCGGCCTTTGATTATAGATGACTTAAGATTCATGAACTTGAGACCGTAAGGGACACTTGCAATCCTCTGTGGACCCTGGGAGTGGATATTTCAATTCCTTAGTCAAGAATCAAACAGCAATGCATTTGGGACTTGATTCTAGTTGGGTTGCGGAATGAGCACCCTGAAATTTCATGAAGATGGGAAAGTCTTCATCTTTCTCAGGATGGGCTCATTAAAATGCAACACCAGTATGCATTTATGTGTAATTATGTCTGATATAGCATACAGTAGGGGATTCTTCTTGCTTCAATTATCCCCTACCACATACGGAATTCTGCTTTTTGAAGTAATCCTTTGTAATAAAGTAGAATGCATTTTGTCAGATATCTGGGTTTTTAACCGTGCTGCAATAAAGGTGCTTAAAAATGTTGCCTCAGGCAACTGAAGCAGGATTTGACTTCTTGAAAAACCAAAGTAAAATAAAAAAAAATTCCCACACTGCACATTCTAGTCATTAATGTTAGTGAAGACAAATGCACAAGCCTGTGTTTTCATCTGAATAAATTTGTGGTTTAACCATTATAGTCTCTTCAGTTCAGGATAATTCCAACCAAATATTTGGCTTTTAGTTTAGATTGCTGCATTAAATGCATTTTGTTTACATCACTTTAACAGCTTCAGAAATTGTATTTGTTATACAAAGTACATAACCAAATATCCTGCTATATTTCATATACACATAGATGTACATAAACAATTATGCGCACACCCGTCATCAGTTTGATCTATTTTTCCCTATCATAAATTTTAGCTCCAGTATCTATGAAATACATGGCTTCTTGACCAATATGTTCCTAGAAAACTCTAATTTACTGACTGTTCAAGAATTTTCTCTCTTTAGTTGTAATGGTGCCAGTTTCAAGTAGAGTTATGGCAGGGCCCTTTTCCTTTGTAAGTATTTTCTGCTTAACATTTTTAATAAATCAAATATATTATGAAATAGTTTAAATATATGCACAGATATTCCTATATCAATGTACAGAAATGTAAGTTTCAGAAATCTAATCACCATGGTTTCTATGCTTTTCTTTTCAGGGCATGGAGTATTCACAAACCTAATTCTGCTGAAAAGCTTAACCCAGTAACACCTATGGCAAAAAGAATTCTTGTTGAAAAATATTACAGTTAAATGCACTGGATCTCTGTAAATATGAAAGAAACGTGAGCTAACTTCATCTCAGAATGTGAAAGATTCATACTTCCTCTTTGGATAATGCTTTCCCCTGTAAAGTAAATTTATCGAATGTACATGCTCCCTAGCTGCAGAATTAAAAACAGCATACATTGCAGTAATCTGAGGAATATTATATGCACATCACTTTCCTTTTGACAACAATTTAAAAAGACAAGCTAATAATGAGGAATACTCTGCATCTGATGATTCTTTAGGAGAAAATGCATTTTATTGCCATGAGGCACATTGACTTAAATGAGGTGTGACCAGCAGAAGGCACTGTTACAATAAATATATATGCTACTGCTCTCATTTACAAGCAGGTTTTGAAATTGAGACTGGAAGTTTGACTAACTTTTCACAATACAGTGATTGTTGTCCCCCCAGCCTCCAATTCCCAAGCCACCCTTGTCAATGGCAATAATCTCACAGAAGTGATCCAAAGTCCTTTTCAGCCAATTCCTTTTGTATTCCCATCCAGAGCTAACCCTAGTCAACTTTCATCGCACTGCACTTTTTTGTTCAGCAGAAAATTGTGTCCACACTTACCAGTTTAGCACTCCTTTATGCTGAGTTGTGTCCTCGTGAAATGAGACCCCCACATTGCTGAGCAGCCAGACATTGCCTTCAGAGTGGGTTTAAGCTTACATAACTCACTTCAAAACAAGCTTCTAGCATCCCGTCTTATTAACCTTTAGTGGTTTAGCTGAACTCTTTTCTGGGATTTTTAAATGGAGCTGCTGCAGATATAGTCAAATGTACCTTTTTAATTAAATCTCTCTCTCTCTCTCTCTCTCTTTCTCTTTCTCTCTCTCTCTCTCTCCCCCTTCCCAAACAAGTAATAATGGCCTTTAGTATATGTTAGTATACAAAAAAATCTGTGGAACGCCAGCTCAGGTTTACAAATTCCAAGTTAAAAGAACCAGCGTAAGGAAGAGGGGGGAGAAAAAGGGAAAAAATGTTACAGCATCTGTTTGGATTTTTGTATTTCAAAGTCCTGACTACTTTATCTGAATTACAGATTTAGGGCTTTGTTATGTGTGATAGGTATGATAATATGATCACTAAAGGCACAGAGACAGGGAGACTCAAATCCCTTTGAAAATCCCTTTCTCTATTTCCTACAGCTGCTTCTAGAGTTTAATATCTGATAGAATGATGAAAAAGAACAGGCCGAACTCCAGTTTTAATAAAAAATTTAACAGGTCTACATATAGTTATGAAAAATGTTATTTGCAATGCCAATCTTTAATAAAATTTTCTTAAACCAAAGAAAATTCCCTAAGGGGAACCTGATATGAATGTGTTTTTCATATGTACTATTTAAGGCTTTTTAAAGGTTATGAAAGTGACTGGTAAAATAAGTTCTTCCACCACACAACATCATCCTGCGTGCAATCTCATTTTTGCATTTAATCAGATAAATAACCAAGACCTTCCATTCTGCATGTTTTGTCCTAAAACAAATATTTTTGGTTTGCATAATAACAAACTTCACGCTAGTAATAAATCAGATGTGCCTTCCCTAGCTTGAATAAGCTGTCACAAATCCAAACTTATTATACAATCAATGAGTACCAAGTACACTTTTAGGAAGTATAGAATAAACAAGAGCAGAATCAGCAGTAAACACTTTGTTGGGTACTTAATTAAAAAGTTACATCATTTAACATTTCCTAACCAAATTTCCTAGTTCCATTTGAGAATACATTTATATAGCAGTAATTTACATAATTGTATTTACCAAAAACATTGAAGTTGCACCATCACACTTGTGTACACTTCTTACTGGATCTTCCATGTGTTTTAAACATGATTGGACTAATATTGGGAGGCCATTGCTGAATGACATCACAGTGAAACATTTGCTCCTCTTGCACTACTTTCCTGAAGTATAGTTGTATGTTTCTTACTTTATTAAAATGTTTATTTGGAAATTCAGAATTTCACATCAGTCATTTTAAGTGCATGGGTGAATAAAAACAAGCTGAATTCACTCATCCAACAGATTGGTTTGATCCTTCCGAAAGTGCATCCTGAGACTTTTAGTTGAACTAATAAGTAGTTCTGACTTCACTCATTATTTTTTATTTTTTTAAAATTCTTTCAACTTGTTCTTTCAATGAGGTTCTGCAAAACAGCTAACTCATTGCTGAAAATAATTAACACGCTTTATATTCAAGTATGATTTAAGAATGACCTTGTATGCCTTACATGCATGGTGATCACAACTGCAGAGTTAGTGCATCCATAGCATAAAACTATCAGAGTTAAAAAGCAAAGAACAATTACATCTACAGAAATAAAAGGCTGCATTCTATGTTTTTTAAGTATTTTAAATATACATAATTTTACAAAATAAAATCACACACGCTCATGGACTTACTCTTATGTTTAGCTCTTCGTGCTTACAGAAAGTGAGATTTCTTTATTCATAAAAACTGAAATCGTGTCACATATGTTCACCTTGCCATCAATTATCTTTAAAATCACATCATTGCACCTCTTAATTTAAAGACACCCTCCACTCCAAGAGTCATATTTCCTGTGACTTTAAGTAAGGGACTTGGAATTTTTTTGGAAGAATCACAGTAACAAGTATGTAAGAAAGAACAATTTATTGCTGCAGCCATTTAGTAGTCTGATTTCTGTTTGGGGATTTTTATGAATTATCTTTGCCCCAAACCCAAACCTATTTCTCCTGTCCCCAAGATGATGAATTGACAAGTTCACAAACCAGACAGAAGTAAAAGGTATCAGCTCCAGAGTTCACCATTTTTAATATAGAGCTTGCTCAATTTTTTTAAAAAAATTGTCATATAATGAAGGCAGGCAATTATAAATTGAGATGTCTAGTATATATTTAGTATGTTATTTAAGTAGTCATATATGTATACCTTCTAGGTACTTTTTAATTGATGGTTTCTTTGGATACAGTAGTACTGAACAAAAATACATGTTTAAATTATGACAAATCAAATTCTAAAAGCATACAGTAACAGTACTGCTGATTGCCAAAACAAACTATCCATTGTGTACTGCAGTGATCACCACTTTGAAAAATCTTGTATTTTAAAATATTTATGGACAAATGTTACAACGAGGAAAGATCAGAGCAAAATCTTAATGTGTATAAGAAAATAGACAAAAGAAATTCTATTCATTGGGAAACAAAACTGACTTTTAAGAGAGGAAATTGCTGGGGATTCAAAGGTATCCTTTATTTCCGACAAGCAAATATATAGACTGAAAGAACAAAAACAATCATTTAGCATCTACAAAACAAATGAAAAACAGTACTAAAATTCAGTGTATCCACTTACATTGGCTGAGTCCGAAGAAACATAAAATGCCCAGGGTGTTTATTCAGCTGAACAGTGCTGATGAAACCAGCAGTTCAAAGCAAATCATAACACAATCAATTTTGTCAACATGCATTTAAGGCCTTATCCTTACTCAGAAAATACATTTACCTAACTTTTAATAACCATTTTCACTTAAAAAAATTAGACATAGTTGAATTATTTTTATTAGCTTGTTCAAATTAAATTAGTTGCCATTCAATCACAGTACTTGTGGTGTGCACCCATGAAAAATAAAATTCTGATTGCATAAAAAAAGGCTTGCACCCTAATCCTTAAAAATATAGCATGGAAGATGATGCCCATTAAATTTCCCGGACAGTTTACACATAGTAAATAAATTGTTGTTGAAACACTATTAAGACAGAAAACACCACTAGAACTAATATTTGATGATATTGCAAACCAGAAACAATAGTTTAGAGATAGTCCCTGTAACTGCAGTATTTTAGATTACTGGGCAACATGCAGACTAAACATTATTGTACAGTCTGCTGACTTCAAATCTTTCCTTAGCAAGAAAGTGAGATACTGTATTTCAAAATATCAGGAGATGAATTATCAGAAGCTACTTTCTTTCAATACGTGATTTGCTGCAGCCTTTTTCTAGTGTGTGTCTATCTTTCAAAGTGATCACTGTTTCAGAGTTTCAAAATCTACCATTTCTGTATGTGGAATTTTCATATGTGGAAGTGGTGGCTGGAGATTGTGGTAGCAAACTAGTGCCACTGGGAAACTGGAAATGCAAAACTCAGTTTCGGCTTTAGTTTTCCCAGAATTAATTTAGACGTTTTTATTGCTGTCAAAATATTAATTGCAATTGTATTGACCACAGAGAAATATTCCAGAAGAGTTCAACAATTAAGCCAATAAGAACCTTTCAAACTGGAAAACATATTCCAAGTGCTGCCTGCTTTGGCATTTTTCTATAAAAGCGCTATAGCGTTTCGGGAGTGCAGTGTACAACAAAGAGCATATCCTGTTTCTCTTTATAACACCTTGTGAGGTGCACTAGGCTAACTCTGCTTTGCCCGAAGCCACCCAGTGTGCTTTATACCCAAAGAGATTTGATCCTGGAATTCCCAGTTCTAAAGCCAAAAATCTCTATCCACTCCACCTCATATTAAGGGCATTAAAACAGCCCTTAGGGAATTGCCTCCTTGTAGCCCACTATTTTAAAACTCCTTCACCCATTTTAGAAACTTTGGCAACCTCATCCCACCAACCTCCCCCCTCCCCGAAAAAATCTGTGTATTACAATTCAGTTTTTTGTTACATGAACTAAGCCTTCTGTTTGTTTAAGTACAATATTTTACTGCTTAGCAGAAATATAATAGTGATCATATTCCATCATGCAAACATGTGCTAAAGTGCCTACTGAAATCCACAAGAAAAGTATATACTCATTTTCATTGCCCTCACTTCTATTTTCAATGTTGATTGCATACAATGGATGCAACAGGACCCTTACTTAGATGATTCATTCAATATCAATGAGAGTGCAATCCCATTTCTTCTAATTCTGGAATAACCAAACCCACTTTACCTTAAAACAAGTCCTTGAAAGTGAGAGGATGATGTTATTCATGGAAATAGAGGGTGTGATCCAGCACGTTAGGTGTGCCTAAAACCATCTGAAATGAATGGAACATAATATAATTATTATCTAGTATACTTTCATTTATTTCAATTGGACATAGGTGCACCTAAATTATGGTGTATTGAACTCAGTGATTTCTCACACAGTTTTTCATAGACCAAGGAAGGATGGGAGTGCTGCTTTCCAAGAAATACACTGTATTTTACTTGTTACCAAGAATATAAAACATGAGTAACCAATATAACAATAAGCTGACATAACAACAACTGGACATAACTGGACACTTTTTAAAAACCACATTGTGACTTTATTAAAATTAGGGCTGACCAAAAATTTAGTTGTGTGTCTGTCATTTGCCCAAAGAAATTTTCCCTGTGAAAACTTCTCCTCCCTTTTGGAGTTTTCAGGGTCATCTATTTTTTTCTTTGTGCTAATTTTTTTGACAAGGGGATGCTATCAAAGCAATTACTTCGGCACATGGTCAAACTGTACCACACACATCCAGGTAAGGTGGGCACCCACTTGTCTTGGCATCTGGCATTCTGGAGGTGGTGGCAGCACTGTATCATGAATTTATTTGCAGCTCTTCTTGCTGAAAATATTAATGATTTAATATTTTAAGTAAACTGTGATTTGCCCAGAGAACGTTTTTGATGGGGTGATCAATAAATATTCCTTTTTAAAAAACCAAAAACTTTAATTCTAAATCAATGGATAACAATAAATGAATAAATACAACTCAGTAAGGACAAACTAAGATAACTAGGACTGAAAACAGCACTTCTGGAATGGACATTGTCCTTGCTTAGAATTAGTTTCTTTAGTGTCTCATTGTTGTTGTTGTTTAGTCATTTAGTTGTGTCCGACTCTTCATGACCCCATGGACCAGAGCATGCCAGGCACTCCTGTCTTCCACTGCCTCCCGCAGTTTGGTCAGACTCATGCTGGTAGCCTCGAGTACACTGTCCAACCATCTCGTCCTCTGTCATCCCCTTCTCCTTGTGCCCTCCATCTTTCCCAACATCAGGGTCTTTTCCAGGGAGTCTTCTCTTCTCATGAGGTGGCCCAAGTATTGGAGCCTCAGCTTCAGGATCTGTCCTTCCAGTGAGCACTCAGGGCTGATTTTCTTCAGAATGGATACGTTTGATCTTCTTGCAGTCCATGGGACTCTCAAGAGTCTCCTCCAGCACTATATTCAAAAGCATCAATTCTTCGGTGATCAGCCTTCTTTATGGTCCAGCTCTCACTTCCATACATCATTACTGGTCCACTGTCCCTCAGACCTTGTGGGGGGCTGGACTATATTTTTGGGGGAAATAATGGATGAATTTCTATGCCCCACAAATAACCCAGAGATGCATTTTAAATAAAAGCACACATTCTTTATGGTGTCACACAGACAAATCTAATTCAACCAGTAGAAGAAATGGCACTGCCGGCAAATGGCAGTGAAGCAACATCCAAAGAGAGCTAACCAAACAGCAAGCGAGCACAACAAGGCAAGTTTATGTGAGTCTTTCAAGAAGCATTTTTTAGGCTTTTTCAAATGCTCTCTTTTTGTGATCAGTTTAAAATACAAAGAAGAAGATTGTTAACAAGTTGAAGTTCAAAGATTGAGATGCTGAACTAGTTAGGAGTGCCCCAAGTTTGCCCAGTGGAATATTTGAGTTTTTTCCATTGAACAGCAGGTCTCCAAGTCATATCACAAACCACTTAGGAAATTCCACTCTATTTCCAAAGATACACGTCATGTGGTGTGTGAAGTGGTTGCTCTTCACCTCTCTGCACTGGGAAGGCTGGGGATGGCTGGCTTCGAGCTGTACCAATTATGAGCTGGGTTTGGCTTGACCTGGCTTTTCCAAAGTAGAGCACTTCACTCTTGATCTCTCTCCCCTCCCTAGGTCCCACATTTTGGCACCATCCCTTCTTGAACATCACAAGTATGAGGAGTTTCATGCTCCAAGAGAAAAGCCAACAGCAACAGAAATCCTCCCATGCCCTTAGCCAAAGTGAGATCAAAGAATTCTTCCAGGCCCCAAAATAGATAATCAGCTGGCCCACAAGAGACATTAAAATTCCATATCAAATATGTATCTGACTGAAAAGGGGAAGGGGTGTGTGTTTTGTTCATTAAAGCGCATGTAGAATTCCCACCTTCAGAATAACTTTGTTGGGACAAAGGGAAATATGAGTTTGTTTTCTTTATGCTTGCTGCAAATGTTCCCTATTCATCTGTCACTTGTAGACGGCATTACGGTAGGGAGACTGCCATCAGAGGACCACCATTATGAGCATGGCAGTGGTGCCAAAGTCCTACCAAACAAACAGTTGAATTATATCTTTGAATAAAGGTAAAAATTGAAATAATTTTTTTTGTTATCAATGCAATTCCATACATGTCTACACAAAAGCAAGTCCCTTTGATTTCTATAGGTCTTTTTATAAGGTTCACGGGTACAGACTACAGCTTATTAAGATCAGCTATAGTCCCCTAAAATAATCTACATAATTTTTTAAAAAAGTAATTCTAAGTTAAGACATCTAATTAAAGTGTATAAAACTGAATCATTACCATTTAGCACACAGCCTGATTTAAAAGTTATTTTTCTATTGGGAGAAACTGTGGAGTACTTGACTTCTGAAGCTAAGCAGTGACAACAGCAACAAATATTTTGACAATTTTTGAGGCAGTTGAACAAGGGTTGCCCCATCTGCAGCCTGCTGTATGAAGCACAAACCAATCTGCCAATTTCTTTTTGAGAGAGGGTGAGGAGTGGCTTCCTCATTTTGCATGCATGTCCCCACTTTAGAGGAAGCAATTCAAAGTGACATGGTCTCCATTGCCTATATATTAATCTGCAGTGCAGATAGTCTACCTTGAAGTGGCTGGGAGGAGCCACTTTGTAAGAGATGATGATCTGCAGTGATATGTGAAACCAGTAGGATTCATCCCATTCTCTACTGAAATGCTTTGCCAAGAAAGGAAAGACACCACTTTTGCTGTGAAAAGGGCAATTTCCTGTGCCGCCCCCCCCAAAAGATGGCTCTGCTATTTCAGGGAAATTTTCATGCATCTGAATATCACTCGCTAGGGAACAAATCCAGGTGAGGGCTGTTGCTCCTGTGTCCTTACTGTGGGTCACATGGGCATGTGGTTGACCACAGTGGGAAATAGAACACTGAAGAAGATGCTTATGTCCTTACATTCCAGAATGTGGACTTATGCTATGAAAATGAACCCCATAGAGAAAGTTCAGTCCTATAATTCTTCATGTGCCGATACATAAAACATGGGCTCCTTGATCAAAAGTATAGTTTATTTAGTTGCCAACCAATAGCAACAAGTTAATATGCCTATTGTCAATGCATTTCAAAATTGAAAACTTGATTGAAAAATAAAAATAAACTGATGGTTGAATTAAACTCAGTCTTTTTCCCTCTTTGGTTTGTTAAATCGTGGTTTTTTTAAATTAAAGAAACATCAGTTTACATCATTCATATAAATATTAAGAAATGCCAATCTATTAAATTAGATACGTATCAAAAGTAGATATTGTACAATTTCTAAATAGGTAATTAATAGCAACTTGCTTATTTAAATATTATCGTTAAATAAACATTGCAATTAAAACATATTAAACATATATTCTTCCTTACCACCAACTAACTTGCTTCTTTCTGAAATTCTCAATCTTTTGTCTACCACTCCTTAACCACACAGTTCTGCATATCTCAATATCCCAAATTTTTGCTGGCCACTCCTTTTCCCTTACTATTCTTGCTTTTTTGTGCTTTTAACCTTCCACAACCATATTTAAATCATCCATATTAACACCAATGTCCCTGAATCCCAGAAAAGTATAAAGCAAGCAATATACAGAGGAATGTAAGTGACATATATATAGATACTTCAAAATACATACACACACACACGTTTCAGAAGCTCATCTGCGGATGGCAAAATGTGGAGCATTTCAGCAATTAGGGGCAAATGTGGGGGTGGGCAGGGAGCTGGCAGAAATCATTGCCACCAGAGGGAGAATGCCATTCACCTGCCCCAGATGCCCCCATCAGAAAATGCTATATCATCACTCTAGAGCAGCCTTCACTGACCTAATGCCCTCCAAACATTTCGGACCACAGTTCGCATCAGCTTCAGTCAGCACAGCTGAAACATCTGGAGGGCACATTAGTGAAGACTGCTATAGAAAGTTTTTGAGGGGAGGGGGTGGCATAGCTCGTCTCCTGGGCAGCAGAATTTTTTAAAATACATTATTCCTATTTAAACATTTGCCAGGGGATTTCACTCTCCCCTTCTGGGTCCCTTACACCTCAAACTGAAACCTAAAGTTCTCTACTGAGCACTGTCTAAAATGTGTGTGATTTGTCCTCACTGCTAACTAGATAAATCAACTAATATTGTGTGCATTTCATGTACTTATGATTCCTCCATTTCAATTCCATAAAGTTTACTTTTCACCCCTTTATAACATAAATAATTTCTTCTAAGGCTTCCAGCTGCTTCCATTCTTGATGTTAATACCTGGTTACACGTACATACCCTTCTATATATCACGGCGAGTATTTTGAAAATAATGTATAAGTTACTAAGAACGCTATAAATTCCTTGGTCCTTTGACAGCGGTGTTCGATCTTTCTGTGGAAAATGAGTGCTGCTGAGACCTGCCTCTGTTTTTGTTTGCAAGACCCAACACACTTTGGAGTTCATCAAAAATATATCATCATAAGAGCAAATATACAAAGGACTTTCCCTGACCTGTCCTTTGTGTTTTATATGCCTGTATCTCACAGTCTCTGTGGACTCATTTTACCTTCGCTGCTGGTGTTTGGAATGCTAAATTGCAGCAATGGTTCTTGTGAGAAAGAGTGATTTAAAGGTCCATACACTCCCCCCCCCTCCCAAGTTAGTCCAAGGTGATCACAAAGCAATAAATGTGGAGATACATGGTTATCGGTGAGCACAAAAGAAATGTTCAAATTCCTAAAAAAAATAAAAAATTGGCAAACCCCATGTAGAATATTTTAACAAGTAAAATTCATAATTGCATGTAACCCTATTCTATCAAATGCATGGTTAGAGATGTTGGTAAGAAACTTTCGACAACTTCATTAGGAACTAAAAGTGTTGAATCTGGTTTTCCTGGAGTTCTTAAAACTGTTAGAAAATTCACTGAAAGGATTCACTGAATTACAATTATCCTTTCTACCCAATTGCTTCAGAAATAAGCCATCTGGTTTAGCAAACATGCTCCAATGGCAATGGATTGGAAGAAAGGACTTTATTCCATCCATTTTCACTCATTTCCAGTGCCTGGCAAATTCTGACTGTGTGTCGTGCCCAGCCCTACCAGAAGACACCAGAGATTCAACATGGGACCTTCTATATACAAAGTTATTATGCATAGTGTTGGAACCTGGTGGATAAACCAATAATGAAAGATAGAAAATGTATATCAATGGATCTGTTAACTCTGGGTATTTCGATCAATCATTTCAGGGTAAACATTGAACGGGGAACTTTAGTGGCAGGATGCATTTTTACTCTTTTATTAAGTTGTCCATTCATGATGCATATAATTAGGGTTGGATTAGCCATGAAGCTGATAAGGCTATAGCTTTATAGACTTTCATGTCTTCTAGGTCCACAATTTCTCAGCTCAGCCACAAAATTCACTGGGTGACCTTGGGAAAAATAAGAAACTAAGTGAAACAAAAATCAATAGCTTTTTTCCAGCCTTGGTTACAGTGGTCTGTTCCACTACAGACAGCAGGGGTGTCTTCATTTTTTAAATGTTCTCTTAAGTTTTAAATTGCCTGCAGCTAAACACCAGGAAAATGACTGCTAAACCTTTCTCCTTGCTTTCTACATAATGCACATAGGAAGGGCTTTGGTTCTTTGTTTGCATGCTAACATTAGGGAGCATTTGAAAATGCCCAAACCTCCACAGTTTGCAGAAGACATGGGCCACAGCAATCCACTCACATCAGGTCTTTACTAACTTGTTCTGTTGAGTGTGTTTTTTAAGACCTCAAGGGTTTTGTTTTGCCCATTAATTTGTGCTTGAAGGTTTTCTTTCTGATTTGAATATATTGTTGATTTTAGATTATTTGTTGGATGGCTGTGATTTCTTTCTTTATTGCAATAGGCAGTACATTATGCCATTCTCCCATTAAACTGAGGCCCCAAAAATTCTTAATCTGGGCACGTCTACTGTGTGTGTGTGTGTGTGTGTGTGTGTGTGTGTGTACCTGCATAGTCCATGCCATGTATCCCATAAATTTTATTATTTACAACAATAAAATAAGTTCAGTAATAAGGCATTTAACCAGGGAGTCACATCAGATTAATGTACAATCTCCCTGCTTCAGATGACTAGCTATTTTCTCTTGCCTAGCCCTTTTGGAAAGCTTTGTGAGGGTTTATTTTGGGATTATTCTGTAATTCATGCTGTTACTATGATTTTATTGAAATTAATATTCAAGATTTACTCTATATTGATTTTTTAAAAATTATTAGCTATTTTGAACACCTATGTTGTAAAGAATGATAGAAATGTGTTAATATATATATAAAAAAGACCCCATACCCAAAAAACTGGTTAGTTTTTATGGTGCCATAGGTCTTTTGGTTTGCTGGTTTGCTTGTTTGTTTGTTGCTCCTAATACTACTATTGCTGCAATTCTAGGATACATTAACATTGACATTTATTTTATTGATTAGATTTCTTTCCTGACCTTCACCATAAGTTCTCCAAGCTGGTTGCCACAACATAATATACAATTCTAAAAACAAATGAAACCATTCCAGATGTAGCACTACAGTATTCCATAGCATACCATAATTTCACATTACACAAGCCTATATTGAGATTTGTCCCCTTTTACAGACATAATGTTTTGTTTTTTAATATAACCAAGTGTTGGCAAAACTAGCCAAGGTTAAGCACATTTAAACTATTAATTTCAACAGGAAAGTTCAGCACATGCTTAAATCACTTCCATTTGGGTGGCAGGGTCTTCGAGGTGCTTACATTTCATAGAATTGTTCCTCATGATGGTACATTATTCCCACTCACATATAAGAAACCAGATTTAACCTTTTCAGATATTTAAAAATCGATGCAAGTAAGAGGTTCACAAGTTATAATACTTGTGTGTGAGTGTAACCCCACCTATCCCTACCTCTGGGTGAAATATACCAATATCCTGTGCGTCAAACAAATGACTGCACATTTTAGTCTGATCTAGGCCATATTTTTCTGCAGCTCTCAGGGTCCATCATACACACTATTAAAGCTTTGTATTTGGGGCTGCAAGGAGGGGCGAAAGTTCACCCCAAACAATAGCGAAGGAAGCAGAGAAGGTAAAGAATGCAAGCATCGTTAAGATGGAAGACAAAACATCCGCACAATGTCTCCTGCTTCATCTCACACTATATACACAGCCTCTCCAGTGACAGCATTTGCAGAGCGCTAGAATATGCAATTATACTTACGGGACTGGAGTTGAACTAAACACAGGCCAACGCATGGGATGGTTGATACTCTGAGAAAATGAATTTGCAGCTCAGTCCTGGGAGGCCAATCCCACATAATTCAATGGCTCTCAGTCCCATGTTAGTGTGCTTAGGACCATATTCTGGGGCCCAGCACCACCTTCAAAGCAGAAGTGTATGAAAATGTATTCCTCTGAAATATCAAAGGTTTGTGCCTGTAAACTTGAAATTCTACCTCTTTGAAATATCAACCCAGAGGCCACTACTACTTTCTCTTATACTTTCATCAGACACTTGGGCCACCATTCCATTTTTTTAAATTATTTTTTGTTTTACAAATAACAAGCCCTTTGACAAAGCATGTGGTATTGCTACTACATACGTTCACCTTCATTATTGTAAGTATTGCAAGTGAAACCTGAAACATAATGTTGCAGTTTTAAGTGCTCCTGTTCAAGATTCCAGCCAGTGAACCAATGGTATCCCTTACCAAGAGACATTCCATTTTCCTTTACCCACTGCCTTTCTGTGTCCCCCACTAAAGTCACAGAGCATGCTTAATTCTCATTGTAACCCCCCGTTTTAGTTTTTTCCCATTTGTGGGGGTTCCTCTGCAAACCTTTTGGTTTCTCCAAGCTTATTGCCTCCTCTGGTGCACAGAGGGTGCTATTATGACTGCATAAGATTCGGCACTTGGAGAATGCATTAACTTTTGATATACAGAGTTTCCATTTTTAAGCCTTTTCTTGGCCAAGCTCTCAAAGCACTGCACAGTAAACTGCGTCAAACAGAGCAGAATCACAACAGGACAGCAAAACACAACCCATGAATGGGGCAGAAATCAATACAAGCTCTCATTCTTCCAGCTTAAATATCCAGACAAATATAATAGCCAACAGCAGCAAATACATTAGAGCAGATTCCAAAAGGGGAAATAAAAATTTCCACCACTCTACAGAGAATGTTGACCAGACAAATTTCCCTGGCCAAGGAATTCAGTAACTGGAGTAACACCAGTGAGGAGGCCCTCGATTTTGCAGACACCTTCAAAACCTCTGATAGTAAGGGAACTGGCTACCTTGCTACGGTAAAGCAGGTCCAAGTCTGGTGAGTGCCTGGATAGGAGGGTGCCTGGGAACAATATGCATGCCCCCTTGGGTTCCATGATGAGAGAAAGCTAGGAAATAAGTAGGAAAATAAGCAAAGTCGAGCAGGACTTATTTGGAAGAGCATAAGAAGGGGCCATTGGGATAGGGACATTCCTTCAAGTACCCAAATAATGGTTTCAGAGTGAAAACCAGCACACTGAATTGTTCTTGGGAAGCAAAATGTAATCAGTAGACTTCATTAAGATAAAGTGTGATATGATCCCTACAATCAGCCTCATCTAGAAATCTGGTTCTTGCATTCCAGACTAGCTGAAGGCTATGAACAGTATTCAAAGGAAGCCCACTGTAAAACAGAGATCTAAACAGAAGTGCAAGCTCTACTGTAGTTCAATTCTTACTTTTATACTCTGAAAGTTTATATATATACGTGCTTTCTAACATCCTTATTGCTTCAACAATCTTTATTGCGCTTAAGATGAAAAATATTCTATTTTGTGAATCTGCTATATATATTAAATAAAATAATTAATTGTATTAGGCAGTTCTTAAGCTGAATGTTCAGTGTCATAAAGAATTCAGTATGGGCACCACCAGTACATTTTAAAATCTGGCCACTTTCATTGTCAACATGAAAAGCCTTAATTGCAAACATCCAGCATTTGGCTGACATAGTTTTCTGATCTTTGATCTTATATTTTAGGACCACAAGCAGTAAAGAGAACTACATTAGCATTTTTAAATGTTCAGTGTATTTTCATATACACTATGAATATACTATGAATATATACTCATGCAAAAAAGGCCATCTTTCTCCTATGGAAACTAATTGGACGTAACTTATACTGCAATCAAAGATATGCTTATGTGACAGTAAGTCCCACTGAACTCAACAGGCCTTACTTCCAGGTAGAAAAATATAAGATTGTACTGTACATCATTCCTTGTTCTATTTTATATGAGACAGGTAATGAATGAGGGAGGACATAGGAAGTACACAGATCAGGACCTCTTCAAAGGACACACCAGAGTTTTCCTTCTTTATCATCCATGTCTAATTATTAATCTTTCCATATTTTGAAATCCAGACTTAGTTGAAACAAAATAAAGGAACAATTTGTTCTTTCAGATTACTGTGAATGCTTTTAAAATCAATGAATTAGTCAGCCTGGAAGAAATGTAGCTTCATTTGACCTTCAAATTGCCAATTGCCTTGTTCCTGTTTAAGAAATAAGGTTTCTACGTTGCAGAAGGATTTACAGCACTTCCTGTGTAGCATCCTCATCTTCTTAGCACTCTTGGTCCCACGAGGCATCAGTTAGATTAGAAGTGGAGGAAGGATTGGTGTCAATAATGTCAGGAGACCCCCAAACTTGCTGAATAGCAGGTGAGGCCCACTGCTTTGCCCCAAGTGGGGATTTTTCAAGCTTGATTTCATTTTCTATCTTCTGGCTCACCTTGCTAGGCAGAGCGGGGCCTTTTGAGCAAAGGCATATGTAAGGCTCACCACACTGAGAGCCAGTAGACTAAGAGGGGTAGCCTCGTAATCTGGGGAACAGGGTTTGCTTCCCCGCTCCTCCACATGCAGCTGCTGGGTGACCTTGGGCTAGTCACACTTCTCTGAAGTCTCTCAGCCCCACTCACCTCACAGAGTGTTTGTTGTGGGGGAGGAAGGGAAAGGAGAATGTTAGCCGCTTTGAGACTCCTTAAAGGGAATTAAAGGCGGGATATCAAATCCAAACTCCTCCTCCTCCTCCTCCTCCTCCTCTTCCTCCTCCTCCTCCTCCTCTTCTTCTTCTTCTTCTTCTTCAGCAATATCACCTCTTGCCTTTTGTTTCTTATTTTTTTGCCTCACTGGTGTTTCCTGCCCCCACACCCCTTGAGTTCTAGAAAGCAGACCAGAAAATTCATCATAGTGACACTCTGATACCCATACCCCCCAACACTTCTCTGATGAAAATAGGGACATGCCATTCCATAATTATAATTTTACTCTTTATACCCCACACATCTGCCTCTGTTGCCCCTGCCACTCTGGGCTGCTTCCAATATATATAAAAACATAATAAAACATTAAACATTAAAAAAACACATTCCCTATACAGGATTGCCTTCAGATTGCTGGGGGGTCAGATAACACTATACCCTCCAACATTTCTCCAATGAAAATACTGTAAGGAGAACCTAAGGAAAAGTGGGACATTCCAGGATCAAATCAGAAACCGAGGATGGCTTCTCTAAATCAGGGATGTCCCTGGAGAATAGGGACACTTGGATACCTAGTACATGCCATTCTGGAACTTCTAATGTATCTCCTACTTTAGTATGAGGAGTCTTAAGATGCAAAACTAGTGCTAAAATGTATCTTCATTATGTGTGTGGGGGGACTGTTAATTTACACACACACACACACACACACACACACACACAATGACCCCCAACACATTCTCTCAAGCTGCTTCTCTTTTGCCAGCGGCCGATATTTTCTTTTACATTTTATTTCAAAATGTGCAGGCTCAGTGATAGAAATACGACTTTTTTATTTTTCTGAAAAATACTGCCCAGGCCGTTTTCTCAGAAGGATATTTAATTTATGCAGTCTGGAAAAATGGAGCAGGTCAATGGCCAAATGCTACTGGCTGTATTTTACGCAAGCTGTTGCACCACCAGTTTGAATGAGCAAAATGATTAGACTGGAACAAAATTAAAAGGTATCTTTGTTATATTTTTAAAGCACAGTTTCAATATACAGCTGAATATATATATATATTTTCTGTAGATGTTCATTTGAATAAGAGAGAAAAAATTGGTATGATCTAAGTTGTAGTTGAAGCCACATTGCTGAATGGATAAATTTAAAAATCATATATCTTAATGATTCCGTGGGATTAATCACCCATGTGCAATCCTATTAACTGTCATACTGCAGAACTGGCTGCATCAGAACATTGTTATGGATTTGCACAGCTGGTCTGGCAATGGAAATATCCACACAGGAATGTTGACATAAGCCAGCCTCCCCAACCAAGTGCCTTCCAGATGCTTTGGACTGCAACTCTTATCACTTGGCTGGGGTTGATGGAAGTTGTAATATATAACAGCTGGTGGGCACCAGTTTGGGGAAGGCTGGCATAAGCCATCCCATGCACCATTGAAACTGGATGTTGGCATTAATTGGCTTCATCGTTGCCAAGATGAGTTAGCTGGCAATGCTAGAGTGGCTACTTGTCCAGTTCCAGGGTGGGAGAAGGTTGCCGCCCATTGTGACGGGCCCTGAGCCCCAGGGAGCAATGCTGAGCTGGGCAGACAGCAGTTGGGGAATTCCCAGGCCAGATGCTTGGATTGGTAATTAAGGTGCTGTCCAAGGACCCCTCCATCTCTGTCGGCTGCACTGTCCTTGGTAGATGCCTCCTCCAGGGGGGTGGTCATAAGACAGTTGCCATAAGACTTAGAGGTGACCTCCATGTCACTGCAGAGACTAGAGAGACGGACTTCTTCTTCCAGGGATGTGTTGAGTTTGGTCTCCAGGACATCCAGAAGGTGGTTCAGAGTGGTGGTGGTGGTGCTGTGAACCACCCTGAGATATCTGGATAAAGGGTGGTATAGAAAAAGGAAGGAAGGAAGGAAGGAAGGAAGGAAGGAAGGAAGGAAGGAAGGAAGGAAAGTACCCTTTTCATGCAAATTGGATACTGGAGACAGGGACCTTCCTGCAGAATTAATGATGGGTTTTTGACTCTGGACAATTTCACCACTGCTGGCAACAGCCCCCCCCAAAAAAACCCCCCCACCAACCCAGGTGGTAGAATGGAGAAATAGTATTTTACTTCCTTTTTATTTATTTTATTCCCTACCTTTCTTCCACCATGGAAGCCAGGTGGTCATCCATCCAAGCACTGACAAGGTTTAGACCTTCAGCAAGATGGGGACTTTGTGTGCCTTGTGCTCAACAAATGTGTGAGTTTGGTGTGTAGGGAGAGAAAAGAACATTGAAACTAGATGAATGAGTTTTAATGATAGTTTGGCAAATAAGTTTTTGAGGATCCATATGTCATATAATGGTAAAAGGCTTCTATTTTTTTAAAGTTGACTATGTTAACAGAGGCAGTCTGTAGTTATCTTCCTCCTTCCAACATTTAGCATGGTTTCAAAACCTATTAAATATCATGTCAGAAGAGAAGGCCATATAAACTGCAAAGGAAGCAAACCTGCATATTCCTTGCCATTTCTAATTCAAGTTAAAGGTACTAAATCTCACAGATAATAGCTCTTTTATCCTAAGCAAATCTGTAGAAGTCACTAGACACATCGTTAAAATGCTCCCAGTTCATTAAGAAGATATTTAAACATGTATCATATGTTCAGTATAGATGGAAATGCCAGGAATAAAAGAAGCAATGTAATAAGGACTGAGAACAAGTAAGTTAGGTCCAATTCTAAAATCTGCAGCTTCATCAGGAGGGCAATTCAGAAGAACTGGTGCATGTACCCAGATCACTGCAACTAATGTGATATCAGGAAACATCAGTGTTATGCTTGCAGCAGATATCTGTGCAAGTGTTAGGATTTGGATTTGAACACAACAACATTATCACCACGAACATTTAGAATAGCAGTGCTGTTTGGGAGGGCAGAAAGTGTCATGATTTTTTACATATTGTTCCCAGATGGTTTCTGCCACCATCGCTTTAATCTGCAATTTCAATACATTTTTTAAAATTTATTTATTTAAAGTGGGGCTTCTTTCCAATGCAATCCCAGTCAATTGGGGATTGTTCAGGCAATGATAATGGCATCTCAATCAGATTTAGCTATGTAATGTTTCCCCCCCTCCCAGTTTAATCACAGTGAAAAGCACCTTTCTCTGGCTTGCTGACAGTAACTGATCAGATTTGACTGCTTGATGACACCATGATGCCAAATCAAAGCAAGAACTTCCATTCTGAATGGTGATTTTCCCTCCATTCTAGAGGTTCCGATTAAAATTATGAAAGGTGGTGGATACATACATAGTAGGGCAGGGATGCCAACTTGAATAAAATATTGTGGGGGCCCAGGTAAGCCCTGCCCCTCATAATCAAACACGACGCAGTGCACACATACCATTTGAATGGGAATGCCCATCGGGGGGCCACTAGGGGGCGCATTGGAAGATGGCTGACAATACCATCTCTCCGACCCACACGGGGTAATTAAGAGGCTGTTATGGGAGTAGGCAGCCTCCCTTGTTGCCCCAAGGAAATGGGGAACACTGCCCTTGCCTGCTGTTCCCATAAATCACCCCCTAATTCGAAAGAAGGGGGTGGGGGCCCTAGGCAGAATGCCCCCATGCGGACCTCGGCTCTCCTGGACACTGTCTCTGATCGCGTACTAGCTGCAGCAATTTGCTGCAGCAAATAAAAATGAATGTTAATGCCCATCAATTTTGTGGGGGCCCGCACCCTCAAATATTTTATTGTGGGGGCCGAAGCCCCCATGGCCCCTAAGAGTTGGCTCTTATGCAGTTGGGCAAACTTTTTTAGGGGTGCACAGACCCCAGTTTGACTCACTGAGATAACCAAGCATCTATTATGAAAGCACTGATAAATATCCCCTAGATTGAATTTGTGCAACAGATTACAGTATATTCCATCAGCAAGTTGGAGAGCACAAATAGGCGTGTAAATACACCAACAACTGAAAGCATTGTAATCCCATTGAGTTTCCCATATGTCAGAAACCATATGAAATAAACTAATGCTGGAGTTTAAGCTGATGCATGTCTTTGTTTTATAGAAAATACATTTCAAATTTAGCTCTTTGGAGAGGAACAAGTGTTTCTAAATGGTTGTTGCTGAATTATGAGTCTAGTACTGGTATTATAATTCTTAAAACCAGTTAAGCTGCAATGATCAGGCAACTTAATTTGGAGAAACACTATGGACTGCTGTGGAATTATTCCAGGATTGTTGCTTAGCAGTCTTTATGAGTCAAGTTTAATGTGTTTTGTGCAATTGCTTTGGCACCTCTTTTAACAAATTAATTCCACACAACCACATTTGTCCAGCTGTTACAAGTTGAGGTCAGGGCTAGCCTTCCCATGAAGCAACATGAAGCAGTCCACTTCGAGAACAGCTTTTTATGATCTTCGCGTATCCCTCCAGCTCCTCATTCTTCTTTATGGCTGGGGTATTTAAATACCAGCTGACATTTGGTGAAGTATGATTTATATTTATATTTATTAAATCTATTAAATTTATATACCACCCTTCATCTGAACATCTCAGGTGGTTGACAAGATAAAAATACGGGGTAAAAGCACAACATAAATATTTAAAACAAAACAATAACCCCCCTCCCACAAATACATTTAAAATGACGTAGAATGTCAATCAGCCCAAGGCCTGCTTGAAGAGGAATGTTTGCACATAGAGCCTAAAGATGTATAAGGAAGTCTCTCAATGAAGCTCCTTGGGGAGAGCATTCCACAAACAGGGAACCGCTACAGAAGACCCATTATCGTGTTGTCACTTGCTGGTACAGTATACTGGTTTGCTATTGTTATTTCATTCTGCATTTTATCCTCACAACACCCCTGTGAGGTGGGTTAGGCTGAGTGGCAGCTATTAGCCCAAGGTTACCCTGTGAACTTCATGGTTGCTTGGGGATTTGAACCCTGGTCTCCTGGGTCATAGTCCAACATTCTAACTACTACACCACACTGGCTTTCTCATGAAGAGAGTGGGTGCTACAGTGCACTCTGAAAACTTCCCACAGAGCCTCGCTGCTCCCATCCATTGCAATCCTGACAAATGGGGAAATATAAAGAGACTCAGAGACACAGTTGGGCTAAACATGCCCCTGCAGATCCCAGTCATTCAGATTCAAGGCTAGTCCAATATGTGCAGCCTTGTTCTGTCCCCCACCCCCATTGCAATACAGTGGGATGGAATGTCAAGAGAACGGGACAGAAGGTTGGGAACTGGGTTTATATAAATAGATTTCTAGCCCATTCCATTCCAAGGGTTTAGAGTTGGTAAAGAGACGAAAGCCATAATCCAACAAACTCAATAACTTAAAATACCAAAAACAGCAGCATTAAATTAGAATTGGTCCCACCCTGCTCAACTCTGGCTGTCAAAAACAAGTCTTCATTTGGAACGGTACCAGGAAAATCTCACTTTGGGCTCTTGTGCATATGAAGAAATGCAGCACATTTGTTACTGGGAATGGGAGAGTTCAGTTGGTAAAGCATAAGTCTCTTAATCTCAGAGTCATGGGTTCGAGCCCAATGTTGGGCCAAAGATTCCTGCATTTCAGGGGGTTGGATTAGACGACACTCGTGCTCCCTTCCAACTCTACAACTCTATGATCCCCCCACCATTTGCTGGGATCACCCTTCACCCTAATCCTTACCCACTGGTACTGTGCCTGGTCAACAGAGACGACAATCTGAACAGGGCATTGCAACCTTGTTCATTCGCCCCTAAGAATTCATGGCAACGGCAAAGGAAGGGGGTGCTATTCTGCTAATTTGGGGGGGGGCAGGTGTGCAAGTGAGTGACATTTGGAAGACACCAGTCACACTCCTTAATTGGTTACATATCGCTAAAGTCAGACCTGGGAGCTGCACAGCAAACCCTTGACAGCCACAAAGACGAGTAATGTCTGTGTCCAGTAGAGGTCCTAGTCTTTGTAATGGCATATAGGGAAAGGCCGTAGTATCTGCTTTACCTGCAGGAAGTCCTCAGTTGAATCCCCCAACATCTCCAAGTAGGACAGTTCCCTGTCTGAAACCCTGGAGAGCAGCTGCCAGTCAGTGTAGACAACACAGAGCTAAATGGACCAATAGTCAGACTAAATATAAGACACTTCCTATGTTCCATACCTTTCAATTGACTTCCTCTACAAAGCCAGCACATGGCAAGCACTGAGCATGTAATTATTTGGTTATTGTAGAGCAATGCCTAAAGGATTCCAGTTATGCAAAATATAATAAAGTTAATGAAGCTTCTCTAAAAAAGAGAAAACTTCCCCTTCCCCCATCTGCTTCAAAACTCCAAATTGGTTTCAATTAAGCATAGCATACAATGGTTTTTGTTAGTATTTCATGGAAAGAAGCTCAAATTCCCAGAGAGACTGTAAGTTTTCAGCACTCTTTTTTGCATATTGAATAGTCATAACTATTTTCTTGATGGGTCTGCTTGAAAATGCCAAACACTCCCCCGCCACCCCCATCCCCAAAGCATTTTGTCTATACAAAACAGCAACCAACTCAATGGAAACACAGCTGCGGGGCTGGGGCTTTTGGTCCTTGGCTTTCATGTACTGATGGATAAAAAGAACTGATTGCACTATGAAAATCTACTACCATAGCACAACAACGTAGCAACTTAATCAAGTCCTTAGAGCAGTTGCAGGATACAGAGAGTGACAATCCAATAACAAAACAGAATAAAAAATAATGCAGATCTCTTGGGGCCAACTTCAGAGACCATGGCAATTCTATAAAGTATTGGCAGGGCCAAACATAAAAGCACCCCATATATCTTGATGCAATAATGACAAGTTTCATGCCGAAAGCCTGAAAGCTGTTTTGAAACTATATGATTTCTCTTTTATAAAATGCGGCTACCAAATCACATTAACAATATACCTTTCAAAAGCTTTTTTCTGTGTTGTTTTTTTAAAAAGTTATTTTATTTTCAACATACATTATCAATCCTTATAAAACTATAGCAATCTACGGGCCTAGAGCATAGTACATTGCAGTAGTATTCTTCATAATCTTGTTAAGTGGATTTCACTGGTAAGAATAATTTTTCATAAGGAGTTATCCTATATTGTCTTTCCATAGAAGTCTATGAGCAGATGGAGGCTGCCAGGTTAAAGCAGAACAGTTGCCTGAAGTTTGTCTTTAGTTACTCTCAAGTCTTTTCGGACCTTAATTTGATGAGTTGCTTTTTTCCCATTAAAGCTGTTGTCCACATTTGTTGGCAGTATCCATTTATTAGGTTATCACCCAACTTCTTCCACTGTCTAGCTAGTGACCATTTCTCTGTGATTCATAAAGACTATAATACCTTTATGTCTTGTGTCTGGTCCTTCTTTGTCAAAGACAGAGTAATGCTTTGTTTTAAAACATGCTAAGGTTAGGGGTGTATAAAATTTGCATCTTCATTTTATTTCTTCCCAACAGCCTCAGGTATCCTCATTTTTGGGAACTGCAGGCATAAATCAGACGTGGGTTTGAATATGGATGTTGTATAGCTGTATAGTAACAAAGGAACCTGCCTTGTATTAAGTCATTTGTTCATTTATCCCAATATCATCTGCTCTGACAGCACTGCTCCGGGGTCTTCAAAGTCTTCCCCATTACCTACAACCTGATCCTGTTAACTGGGAATGCCAAGGATTGAAGCCAAGACCTTCTGCATACAAAGCATGTATGGATAGGACACATGTTTAGGTGTGCATTCAGACGTGCATCCTGTTGCCTTTGGAGTCCATTGATTTCAATAAATAATTATATCTTCATTTTGATGTGGATCCAAATGCACATTTTGCAGGGATTCTTAAATCTCCAGCTACCTTGCACAAATGTTTCAATGTTCAACACAAATGTTTCAATGTTCAACACTGACAAAGCAATAAGTGAGTCTTAGTTGAATAACAATCTTAGACTTCTATTTCCTATTCTAGCTGAAGATTTAGCCTCCTCTTTTCTTCCAAACCACCTAATTTCTAAATCCCACAACACGTCCTAATTTCTAAGTTTCCTAGCATGCTTAGCATTTTGGAATAAAGTGCACATTTGTTCCCACAGCTTGGAAGGAACATGTGAAGAAGAGTTGGATGAGCAACAATAAGAAAAGAGAGAAATTATATGTACATATTTTATATTGATCAGGGACTAGAATACTTCATTTTTCACATGAATTTATTTAGTTATGTAGGGAAACCCATCTAAGATGTAAATTATGAGCATCTATCATTTAAGTAGCAAAATGTACACTCAGAACCCCAGCAGTTCTTTACTTGGGTCACTTTGACACATTTCAGCATTTCTGGTAATGTTATGATTCCACATTCTTCAGCATCTTATTAGGTATGTTGAATAAATAAATAAATCCTAACATCAGGATAACATGATGATGCCAATCATAGCCACCACTGTGATTCAGCTAAAAGTTCCAAGCAGCCTGCACAGAGTGGCACAAAATGAAATTTTCCATACTTGCCACCCATTTTGGGCCCTGGGGGCTGCTCTGCTGTTTGCTAAACTTGATGGTTCAGGGCCCAGATTAACATAAGGAAATCATTTTTAGGGAAAATAAGCCACCAGGAAAAGGGAAGAACCACAGGATCTTGGGAGCTTCTAGCCATTCTACCTGAGCTGCAGCAATTCGCATCCAGCTGGCCCATGGGTACAGCAAATCTGTCATGGGGAGAATAACAGCTTCCATAGCATGCATCTCCAATTAATGTCTATTGGTTTTGGTTCAACTGGGATCTTTTCCTGATTAGCAAGATGCAATACAAACAGAAATGTGTTGTTGCTGGCTCCCATAGTGAAAATCTGATTCAGACCATAGTCTCAAGGAAAATTATAGGCTGAAGACTCATCATATAAACACTCACTCAGGACTCCAAATGTGGTTAATTTGATCTGGGCACCATTGGATCTCATAGAATACCTGAAAGTACTTTGTTGTTGAATAAGAATTGACCATTTAGTCCAGGTATGAGAAACTGGCAGGTTGGTTGACTACAGCTCTCATCGTCTCTCACCATTGACTGTGCTGGTAGGAACTTATGGGAACTAGAGTCCAACAACATCTGAAGGACCACAAAATCCCTGTACCTTTTTGACTACAAATTCCTGGTATAAGGCATAATATATCCTAAAATGTCTCTTGCAGATACCAGCCCAGTCTTATATTCATATATAAGTAAACATAAAGTAAACCAAAGTAAACATAAAATAAGTAGGTAAGCCAGACCTCCCTTCTTCCCCCACCATCCTCTGAATATCAGTAGGTGCATTTGTTTCACCAAAAATATAACATTAGTGAGGCAGTATCAGGAATGGAAAGGCTTGTGTCCTTTGCTGCTAAGGCAAATATAATGAGCCAGGTAACCTATTATAGCGGCCAAATGGTAGCGCCAGGCCTGAGTTATCATTTCCACATACTCTGCAAAAAGATATCTGAGCAGCCACAGCTGGTTTTCTGTTTCTGGCTAAGGAAGGCAGAGATTCAAAGCAAGTTCTCCACTCAACACTGCCTGCACACTTTGTCAACAAGTTCAGGGAATTGGAGTGCGGGGAGGGAGAACTCTTGTTAACACAGAAAAAGGCAGCAAGCTGTATTTCAACACAGTGTTTTCCGCTTAGACCGGCAACGGTGTTAGGATATCAAAAACATTCAGAAGGGGTTTTCGTTGTCATTTTGTCAACGTTTGCACCAGGCATCACAAATTAAAGAGGGGAAATAATTTACTCTTTAAGTGGGCATTTAAGTGGAGATGGCAATGAACCATGCTGCCCAATTTCCTTGTCAACTTTAGAGCTATGGGGGTGTGATTTAAGGTGCTTTTGGACATGCTTCAAGACAATCATAGCAACCTAGGCACAGTTAACTATGCAGTCCTATGCTTCACACATATACACAGGCATCATTGGAATAAAAGAAGTTCCAGTGTTGTTGTTTTTGTTTTTTTAAAAAAAGGCCTGTCTCTTGCTGTGGCTTACAGAGAAGTTCGTTTTCACCAAACAGAGCACAGCCTGATAAATTTTCAAAAGTGCTTTCATATGCAAGGCATACAGCCACACCTGATGCATGTTTGCTCAGAGGTAAACCTCATGCATTCAATAGTGCCTATCCTATGT
Source organism: Podarcis bocagei (assembly GCF_964188305.1). NCBI lineage: Eukaryota > Metazoa > Chordata > Lepidosauria > Squamata > Lacertidae > Podarcis > Podarcis bocagei. The sequence continues at coordinate 54,955,729 of NC_138134.1, forward strand.
AGGCCTATGTAATGAGTTTAGTTTTTTCAAAATGCAAAAAGATGCTTTAATTTACTGCCCTATTTAATTTTTGTGTGCTTGTAAAATAATAGAGAGTTCAGTGTGTTATATGTGCCCATGCATTCACTCTTATGAGCAGAGCACAGGGCAAGCACAAAATGTGACAGTACAGAAAACTGGAATCTCTTGCTTCTTACCCAAGATGGAAACAATACAAGTGAATGAATATGACGAGTACCATAGAAGGCACCATAGCTCAGTTGTACAGCATGCTTGATTCAATCTCTAGCATCCGCAGTTAAATGGTTTAAATGGCAAATGATTGGGAGCACCTTTGCTGGTGACCCTTGAGGACTGCTGCCAGTCAGAGTGGACAATATAGGACTAGATGGAGCAATAGTCTGACTCAGTATAAAGGAGTTTCATATACAACATGAATTTAATCAAGTATATTTCAAGTTGGAGCAGAGTCCAAAGACTACAATACATCCAAAAAGCCCCAATTCTCTCAAGAAAGAATCCATCTAAAAGAGGAGTACATCATATCTAAGCTTAAGCATTTTATTATGCCCCTGGCTAAATTGAAATTGCTTGGCATAGTTCCATGAAAACGGTAAAGCCCATTTACAATTCCCATGACCCATTTAGTTGACTGGTTGGAAATTCAGTTCTTCAGGGCATCAGGCAAAAATCTGTTTTGGCAGTGTCACATGAAAGGGAGATTCTAGCGATCAAACATAAATACAAACAACCAAAGCTAAACAGTTGTGAAGTTACTATTTTGTTCAGTGACATATACTTAAGGATGTGTAGGAGCAGCGGTGTGGGGTCTTCCCTGTTCAGGATCCCAATCACTCAAACCAATTACTCCTGTCCTTGGTTTTCTGCCCACCCCACTAAAAGTCAGCATTCAGTGGTCACTGAACATCCACGGTCCTCACTTGGTTTGAATAAGTATAGCCATGCATTGCTAGTAATGAGCACGATCCTGCTTTAGTTTTCATTCTGCATTTCAGTGCAAATATTTATAATGCTTTTGTTGGGGTCCATGGGTGGTTGGGTAGCCAACAAAGCATCTTCATTAGTGAAAGGACAGGGCTGGCTTAGCAACTGTTATCTATGCTGTGGTAAATTCTAAGTTAGATTACTACAATACATTATATGTAGGGCTGGTGCAGAATTTGGCAGCCAGGCTGCTCACCAAGACTGTTTGAGCATAGTAGGTAAAAAGGTAAAGATAAAGGACCCCTGGATGGTTAAGTCCAGTCAAAGGCAACTATGGGGTGTGGTGCTCATTTCACTTTCAGGCTGAGGGAGCTGGCATTTGTCCACAGACAACTTTCCGGGTCATGTAACTAGCATGACTAAACTGCTTCTGGCTCAACAGAACATTGTGACGGAAACCAGAAATGCCATTTACCTTCCTGCCACAACGGTACCTATTTATCTACTTGCATTGGTGTGCTTTTGAACTGCTAGGTTGGCAGGAGCTGGGTCAGAGCAACAGGAGCTCACTCCATCCTGGGGATTCAAACCACCGACCTTCTAATCGGCAAGCCCCAAGAGGATCAGTGGTTTAGACCACAGCACCATCTGTGTTCCTGAGCATATTCCATCAATCTTGGCCTGACTTCACTGGGTGCTGATTAGTTTCCAAACCCAACTCAAAGTGTTGATTTTGACATAAAGTCTTAAATGGCTCAGAACTTCAATACCTCAAGGACTGCCTCTCTCCATTTGAACCTACCCAGACCCTGTGATCATCATCTGAGCCCCTTCTTTGTGTGTTTCCTCCATGAGAGGCGCAGAGAGCAGCAACACAAGAACAGGCCCTTTTCTGCAGAAGTTCCCCATTTGTGGAATACTCTCCCCAGGGATGTTCAGCTGGTGTCCCTTTAGGTACCAGGCGAAAACTGGAGCAGATGGGATGCATACACAAGGAGAGGAGAGGAAAGTCCTTGTGCTAATCTTTGCACTAATGGAACTATTTCATTGGCTTCCTCACTCTAACTTTATGGAACTATTTTTTAAGCTGAGGAACATATGTGGAATAGTAGCTGTAGGATTTAAGAGAGTTATTTCCTCTTACAGTGGTGCCCCGCAAGACGAATGCCTCGCAAGACGGAAAACTCGCTAGACGAAAGAGTTTTCCGTTTTGGAGGTGCTTCGCAAAATGAATCTCCTATGGACTTGCTTCGCAAGACGAAAATGTCTTGCGAGTTCCTGCGGGTTTTTTTTTCCTCCCCCCCCTTTTTCTAAGCCGCTTATCAGCTGATCCGATAAGCTGATAAGCCGCTAAAAGCCGCTAATAGCGCTAATAGCGCTAATCCGTCAATGGGCTTGCTTCGCAAGACGAAAAAACCGCTAGACGAAGAGAATCACAGAACGGATTCTTTTCGTCTTGCGAGGCACCACTGTATTTTTACTCGCTGTGTGTTGAAAGCTCAGTACTGGCCTTAGATCTGCTTAAGCATCAAGCATTAAAATATGTGTCACTTATTTCTGTTTTATGAATCAGGAGCAAATAAGCAAAGGCTAGAGATGGGTGGAGTGGGGTGATAATCCCCCTCCCCCCACTACATACACACACACACACACACACAAAAAATTGGACACAGGTACAACATATTTCTGCTTAAGTAGGGTATTACTGTAAATCAGATGAAATGTTGAAAATGTTTCTTCATTAAATGGTTATTGCATTTTCAGCTGTACACTTTTCCGCTAAGTGTTTTAGGTTAAAATATGTTCTTTCTAATGCAGTGTGTTGCATTTTCTATCAGAAGACTTGCCAGATCTGCTTGTTTTGTTGACAGCTGTCAATCAGTATGTCTCACAGCTACCCTGCCGTGTCAGCCATCAGCTAAACCACACTTTCCCAGGAACGTCTTACCATGGCATCTTGGTCCTGTTTTCAGATAAACAGATCCAATTTCTCAACAAACAGACTGCTACAGTCCTTTTGATAACAATGTAATAATTCAAAACAAATGATTCCAGGCTTTGATGATAGCACTTTTATGGGTCATGGAGAAATCCTCCCACCAACATCTGTTTGATTTTATCTACTTGAACTTTATCCTCCGGTTGAAGATTTATAAGCTGAAATCATCCCAGCCTATTAAAGTCAGACTAAAGTTAAAGCACCAACACAGAGAATGAAAGTGCATTTCACAGTCATCTGCATTTGGAAATTCTGTTTGAGGAAAAGATAGCAAAATGTTTTTTTGAGAGATGTATGCTTAACTACACTGGAAAGGCTGCATTCTGCACAAAACCCAAGCAATACAAAGAGATTAAGAAATCCATTGCTTTACAGCAGGAGCAAGCTCTTTGCCCTTCTTTAGAAAGGCACTGCAAAAAAAAATTACAGATGTTGTTTACGTTTGAAGCCTGTTTTCTTAGGAAAACCCACGATGGGTGGTGAAAATTCACTCCAGATTTGCATTTTCCCTTGCTTTCTCCTTAAAATTTTCTCACATGCTGCAAATAAAGAGTATCAGAACATGTTTATTAGAGTCACTTGGTACTTATTAGCAGATCACACAGACAGGCTGGGATGTTTTCACTGGTGTGTGGAAACATTTTGCAAGCACAGAGCACCAAGATGCACAAATTTGTGAATATTGATTGTGTTATGCTAAATTCAGACAGGAATTGTCAGTCAAAGCCAGCGCAGAAAGCTTCATAATTTTTTCCCCTTAGGGTCCTACTCGACATGAGAAGGAAGCAGAATTTCCTTAGAGAAGCTGCTTAGCTCTGACACAGCTTCTTAACCTGCAGACAGTTCCAGATACATTATTAGAAGCATTTGCGAGTGAAGCAGGAAGCCAATTTTACAACATTTAACAGAAAATGCAGATGTGGTGCCCCTTGGAATCAACACAGATAGTTACTGTATACTTTACCCGATGAACACTTTGTACATATTTTTTTAATAAAAAAAATTCCCACCAAATGGTGACTTTTCTTATCTTTTGGAAAGTATAGTAAATGCAAATGCTTAAAAGATTATTTGATGTATATGCTTTCCCTAAAAAGAAAAGCTTAGGTCTTGCCTCCTTCTCTCTCTTTCTTTGCATGCATAGACACTCTATATATGACTGTCAGATCTTTTTTGTATGAAACAACTCAAACTACTTTACACATGCTAAAGTTATTTTACTACTGTAGGAAGAGATGACCCCGGAGATTAGAGGATGCCCTTATCGCAGCTAATGTATACAACGCAACTGGAAATGATACTAGCACAGTTCAGAGTAAAGTGGCTTGAAAGAACATTGCATTGCTGCTCTGAAGCAGTGTGTGTGTGTGTGTGTGTGTGTGTGTGTGTGTGTGTGCGCGCGCACACACACACACACACACACACACAAACTAAAAAGCATTTAAGCTTACAGATAAAAAGTTTAAACCGTAAGCAATGATAAGAAAACAAACAGTGCCAGTAAAACGCAAATGCCAAAGAAAGCAAGTTCAAAAGTATCTAATGAACAAAGTGATCAGTTTCCGATAAAACAGCCCAAGACTTGCCTACTCAGCCCTCAAGATGAAGCTTGGATTTCTAAGCGCTGATCAGGTCATGCCCAGGCATATTTTTGGTCCAGTTTGCAAGACATTGTGTGGTCCTGACTTGAGACAATATGCTGCAATGTGTTTGCCACCTGCGCCACATGTGGCTTAGGACTTCTCCATGAATCATAGAATCATGGATATGCAGAGTTGGAAGGGACCCCAAGGGTCATCTAGTCCAACCCCCTGCAATGCAGGAATCTCAATTAGATAATACATGACAGGTGGCCATCTAGTATTTGTTTAAAAATCTCTGAGGAAGAAGAGTCCAACACCTCTCAGGGGAGTCTGCTCCACTGCCAAACCACTCTTACTGTCAAAGTTTTTTCCCCTGCTGTTTAGTTGGAATCTCCTTTTTGTAACTTGAATCCATTGGTTTGGGTCCTTGCCTCCAGAACAGAAGAAAACAAGTCCTTTAGATACTTGGAGATGGTTATCATATCTCCTCTCAATCTCCTCTTTCCCAGGCTAAACATACCCAACTCCCTCAACTTTTCCTTATGAGGCTTGGTTTCCAGACCTTTGGTCATCTTGGCTGCACTCCTTTGCACATATTCCAGCTTGTCAATATCCTTCTTATATTGTGGCACCCCAAACTGGATACAATATGTACTCCAATTGTGGTCTGACCAAGGCAAAATAGAGTGGTACTATGACTTCCCTTGAGCTGGACACTATACTTCTGTTGACGCAGCCTAGAGGAGCATTAGCAACAGTGCATCACACTGTCGACTCATGTTCAGCTTGTGGTCTACTAAGACCCCTAGATCCACTGGCAGTCCCCCGCCTTATATTTGTCCAGCTGGTTCTTCCTGCCTAAGTGTAGAACCTTACATTTGTCTCTATTCATTTTGTTAGTTTGGGCCCAGTTCTCCAATCTGTTAAGGTTGTCTTGAATCCCCGATGTGTCTGAAGTCGATGGAAATGTTGCATGAAAAAGTGCAATCGGAGGACAGTGGTGAAGGATGGCACAACCAGATACCCTGTGGCAGCCCCAGCTGCTTTTGTACTCTTTACTAGCCTGCTTCAAGTGTTGTCTGTGTTGAGGGGGAGATGTCAGAGATTGAAACTGGGACCTTCTGCAATCTAACTAGATGCTCTGCCACTGTGCTGCAGCTGTTCCCGATTTTGTTATTCATTTGTAGAAAGTGCATTGATTTCATCACATTTGTTGTTGTTACTGCTGCTATCGCATATACTCACAGCCATGCATTCCTGTCTCTCTATACTGTCTGCAGGGCTCTACCTATGTCTTGGCTTATATGACTTCTATAGGTCATCTGCCAGTCCTGCTTCACTCACAGTTGGCAGCACAGATCTCTATCCCATCTCTAACCCAAGGATCCCTGAAATCCTTTGTCACTATTGTCTTATAGGCAACTGTCATGGTGCCTGGTGAATCATTCCATTAATAGTATCAGTACCAACCCAAGACAATTTGCTTCTTGAAGAAGACCCAAACAGCAGATCCCTCTGCCAAGCCAACACTTTAAGTAGCCTTGGTGCAATTCCTTCCTTCATTGGCATCCTCCCCCATGGAGGCCTGGCCCCGGATAATATGTTAATTTCCAATATGATCAAATCCCAGGAACTGTACAGCTTCCCTCAGCACTACCAGCATATAATTTGAAACCTCAGTTTCCACACTTATGTTTAGCAGGATAAAGATCTATGAAATTAAGATGCTCACCTGAAACAATCCCCTGAAATGTACACAAAGTGCAGATTAAATTCTCTGAAAAGAAATTTGTTAAAGGGACATTTGTTTCTTGTTTGCTAAAAGCCTAAACATAGAGCATATAGGAATTTGAAAGCACCATCAAAATCAAAGGAACAGAACTGCTGTTTTGAAATAATTACTGTTGCAATCATGCTTCCTCACGCATTGAGGATTTGCTTTAAATCTGATACGACAGAGAAGCCTAATACTGTATCGAAATGAAATACACGCATAGGCAGAAAAATGGAGACACACACACCTTTTGAATACTATATATGACATTCACTCTATCATTATAATAAAACACTGTTTGTGAAAAATTGAGCTTTTAAAACAAAAAAATAATGATTAGACTGGGATATAAAATCACTGGAACCCCAAATTATAATAGATCTGTAACGTTGTAAGAGAGTACATTTATACTCATAATGTGTGAATTTGTGATAAAAATGATTTACTAGCAGAAATTTTGGGTTGAAACTATAAAAACCATCTACATTTCACCCTTCTCTTTTACCATTTTTTGTAAGTCATAATTTAATCAGTCTGGAAAAATGACCACCCCAACTAAGATGGATTAGGCTCTCTATTTAAGCATGCACTGCAAAAGCAGGAATGTGTGTGAATCTAACCTTTACTCACTCTTCATCTCCTCTACTTGTGAATGGGATAGGATGCCTACAGTATGTGAAGTTGTCTGCTATACAAAAGAATCCTTATGGCGACAAGTAAGGACCTGGGTTCAAAAGTAGCTTCTGCATCGGATTTCACACTGCTTTCAAAACTTCTGCCAAGTCTGAAAAGCTGCTTCCCATGCTGTGAAATGGGGTGCTGTGGGGGGGGGGCTGATGGTGGTGGTTTGGATACTGTTTAAACCAAAAGCTCCACAGGGCAAATAGAACAAATTGCTCAGTTCTATGGATTGCAGCACTTGAGCATGTGCTCTAAGGCATGTGGAGAGTTTACTCACTCTGCAGTTCCTCTCGGCTGCAAGCATGTACATAGTATACACACACTATGTATATCTGGTCAAATATTACCCACTCATGAAAAGCAAGAGTTAAAATCCAATCAAAGTAAGGCAATGCAAGTCACATTGCAAGTCATTTAACATATGCCTAAACTGTTCCCCTGAAATCACTGAATTTAACTTTTGCCTTTGTTGGGGTCATGACCCCCCCCCCAATTTCATAATTCAAAAAAGATCAGAGAAGGAGCAGTTTGCCAGTTAAACACCAAAATGCTACTTAAACGTTCAGATTATTAGACTCAGATTTGAAACCAAATCTTCCGTCAGCTGTACTAGCAATGTATTTTCTGCCAAGTTGCTACGGGTGACAGAAATGCATGATGACAGCAATAAATAACTTTAATGGCTGTTGATAATATCACGCAAAGGCCAGTATCAAACAAATAGAGATATCACTTAGAAGTTTACCAGCTATTGCTGAACATGGTATGATATAGCATCTTGTCATCCAAGTACAGGAGCAATCTATACTCTTTTCAATATTGTGTATGCAAATATGAAGTGGCCTGTCTTAGAACATCCTACCCAGATCCAGCCCAATACATTTTGGTACCTGAGGTGAACCTCAAGATGGCATCCCCCTGACCACCAAGGAAGAATGGTGAATGAAGATCTACATCACGAACAAGGGTGGGGGTGGGGAATAAATATCTGCATTGAGATCTGCTGCCACTGTGGATCCTGCCACCTGAGACAGTTGCCTCATCTTGCCTCATGGGTTGGCTTACCGCAGACTATTTCCTTCTCAAACAGCATTAAATGTGTGGTCTGGTATTTTTGTACCCAAAAGGTTAAGAATCAAAAACAAACATTTTGCCATTCACAAAACAACAAGATGTGGTATTCCCTTTTCTATTTTAGGAAGGCAGCTAAAAATGTTAACATTGAACAAGAGCTTCTTAATTATTATTCTTCAGTGCTTAGTAGCTCCCTGCTGTGGCCCATCCATTAAAATTCGTTGAAGAAGTTAGTCCTTCTCTCGGAGGCTGCCATTCAAAGCAAGTTTGGTTTGTAAAGCAGTAATGTCAAGGTTGAGCATTTTCAGTTCACAGTCAATGGTGGCCATCTTCTGTGATATGTTGACCTGCAGCAGGTCAGCAGGCAAGCCAGGACACATGGTCCTGGCATTCCAGCTTCCTCGGCGCAAGGAGGTTTGTTTCTTTTCTTTGTTGCCTGGTGCAGTGGTTCAGTCTGCTTGTTGAGTGATACTCTAAGCTCTAAGCAACCAGTGAAGCAGATGCATAGTGGCAGGCCAGCACCTTATTGACTGGGGGCTGCCCAGCTTAAGGCAAGCAGTAGCAGACCAGTGAGACACAATAATCTCTCCCACTGACAAAGGCAACCCCGTAGTGCTCATACCTTACGCCAATCAGGTTGAGCTTACAACTCATAACTGCTGCCTCCTGTGTTGTTGTTTTTCGCCATTAGCAGCACTGAAGTGACCTCTCCAGGGCGCAAGCCTGGGCAGTATATATGGAAGTCCTGCAATGTTGACAAGACCCCCTTCTTGGCCTCACTGATGTAGTCCAAAGGAAAGCAAAACATTACATTTGGCTCCAGCTTGGCTGCAGGAGTGTCCAGAAGGTGTACAAGATGTCACCCAACTGTCTTAGGGACTCCACTCCAGATTTGTGTAGGACTGTCCCCTTGGCCTTTTCTTCTCCTGAAGATGTCCTTGAAGGCAGCAGATAGAGGACAAGATTCCCTGCTCCAATTCCATGTATCAAAAGCTGACCAGACTGACAGCTGAATCTTACTTCAACACTTCTAGGCCAAGGTCTCTTCAGCTCCCTCAATAAAATATTTGACACACAAACCCAAGTTGATGGGCATTGCCATTCAAATGCCGTGTCACATGATCAATTACGAATAATGGGGCTTATCTCTCCCCCCCCATATTTTATTCAAATTGGCACCCCTGCTTTAACATTGGCAACATGACAGTGTCCTCTACTGCAGTAGGCCATGAAGGACTCACAAATTCACTGCTTATCCCTCAGCATTTGTTCCCTGAGGTGGCCACTTCATTCTGGCTAATGATAGGGCCGGTCCTCAAAATCAGGTGGTCCAAACAGTGCAACATTCTGTGCCAATAGCTGCCCATGCATATGTGGAAGCTCACATCTACACCACAGTTCTAATGTCAATTCAAAATAAGACAAAAGCTGGTTCTGGGCACATTTGGTGTGCATTGTGGCTAATTCTGTGGTACGTCAGGTGTCTTTGTGTACTTTTGTGACTGTTGTGCACCTTCAGGCTACAAAATCCGTATGGAGAAAGAAACTCCCATTATAGACTAAAAAACTGATCCTAGCCACAATGTGACTGCTTTGCTATTCAGTTCCTTGTAATCTATATTAAATTCACTGTGTGGCTAGCACTGGCTGTTTGTTCTGTCAGTCGCCCCTTAGACCAACATTGAAGTTGTTTATAGAATCTCTCAAGCAACTCTAACCATATTCAGCATACTCTCAGAATTTCCAACAGCCTTAAGAGAAAACTAAAATATCCAGTGTTTCTCTTGGATGGATGAGAGAAGTCATATCTTAATTAATTAAAGTGAGCAGAGCAATTTATTAGACACAAGGTTACTGTTCTGGCTGAACGTTTTGCTTCAACTGGTGGGATGAAGTATCAAGCAAGAGTCCATAACAGAAATAAAAGGGGGAGAGGGCATAGTATATTTGCCCTATTGTGCCCTGGCTATTTCCAGCCTTGACTTGATCCTAAAGTGCTATTGAGAGCCATTAACCAAGAAGATGATCATCAGGCAACAGACTAACAGTGTATTCCTGATAACACGGGCTCAGATTAATTTATTCAACATTTTCATGTCCTGGCACAAATAGATTCATAGCTAGAATAAACCAAAAAACAGCAACACCGTCTTATTTCAGCAAAATAACAAATTTAATAAATTTAAGCAGAAATCCATGTTTAGGAAAACCAAAGGCATACCGAAGGATACCTCATCATTTTTTTTCTATTCAAAGCTTAACATCTTCCAGCAAATAACTTGCCTACAATACATTTTTGCACATAATCCAACTAGTATTTTTCCTCATCTAGAGCAGGGCAGCAGGGAATAGATGTAGTAGTAGCCTTGGGGGACCAATATTTTTTGCCAAACATTCTGCTACAAAGTGTTGGCCATAATTAAAATAGATAGTGTCATTCTGACTCCGAAGTTGTCAGTTTAACAGAAGCCTTGCTACTTTGAAGCACTGTGAGACTCAATTGTAAATGGGACAGAAACACAGGCGGTACTGAAAGACCACTGATTTTTAGTTACTTTTCTCATTGAACTGTTTCCATTTCACCATGTCATTATAGAAACTTTTTAACCGAGAGCCAAGATCCACTTTTTTCCTCCTCTCTCCCAATCCCTTTTCCTTTTGTATAGTCTTTAGTTTGTAAGCCTGAGGGCAGAGGCTGTCTAATTACTGATCTTTCTAAGCCACTCCGGGAGCCTTTTTCAGCTGAGAAGTGGGGCAAAAAAATGCTTCAGATAAATAAGAGATTGATCTCCACTAGTCTACATACGTAAAACAAAAGGGTACAAAAGGAAAGAAGGTTTAAATGGCGGGCAGCATATGCCATGATATGTAATAATTTAAAGGCATTGCCAGAAATAAAGGTACAAAAGATTGAGAATAATGTAAAATAAGAGACCCTTTAAAGCACTCCAATCAGCTGTGTGTATTAGCAGGAAAATGACTTGGGAAAATGACTTGAAGAGTTGTGGGTGCACAACAGATCAGGCATTTACATCTGCCTCTTTAACTCAAAATGTCACTTTCCTTCATCCACCATGTTATATGGACTTCCACTAGACTAAGCTAGGGAAATTTATCATAGTCAATGGTGCTGCTCTGTTTAAATGCATAGCCTTTCTGAAGTTAATCTACAATTATTGTCATGCTTTGGAATTTTGACACAAGCTTGGCCTTATACGAACAACATCTTCATATTTCATTGCACTGTGCAGAATGGTAAGCCTATCTATCTATCTATGAACTCCAGAGGCTGAAATCATAATACTTTCCTTTCCCTGAAAATCAAAGCTATTTATGGAGCTTGTTCAAGCGACCTTCTTAACCTTTTAACATATGTTTCAGAACTTTAAAAGACAAGCTTGCATATGTACCTGCTTGAATTTTGTTGCAAGGATAATTCTATAAAGAGGTTTCACACCTTGCGAGAGAATCAAATTACTCCCAACTACAGTCACAGATGAAGCTGTGTGGCTGTTGAGAGCAGCCGATCAGAAGTAAATAAAGATACAACATGGCAAATTATGCTGGCTCAATAACTACTCTCTATAAAAAGATCCTGAGTGCTCACTCTGCACCTGGTAAAGCTTCTAGTACATTGCTAAAGGATTTACAGCTATCAAGCATATGAGGTGGCAGTAGCTGGATCTCTTTCTCCACCATCCTGAGAAATCATGGCAGTATAGAAGACAGAATGTACATAGCCTATGTGGACAAAGACTTTAAGACTCTAAGAGTTCTGTAAAACAGTCTTCAGGTGATCAGGAATTGCCAACTCCTGCCATTTTTATTTATTTCTTAAATCTTCCCTGTACAACCATCAACTTCCAGCCATACTCTGACCCAGACTTTAGCAGCTTATAGGGATGTACGAAGGCATCTATTTCCATCCTGACCCATGTTGCATGCAAACACTCTTTATCTTCTGCAGCAGTTCAGCTACCAACAAAAACTGTGCTACTCATCTCACTTTCCACTGTGACAGAACCTTAGAATCATATAATCCTAGAGTTGGAAGGGACTCCCAGTTCAACCCCCTGCAATGCAGGAATCTCAGCTAAAGCACCCACAACCTTGCATAATTAATTATGTGATTCAGTATGTAATTATTATGTGATTCCATACCATTCATTTCATTGCAAAGGAAACACGATACAAATGGGCGTGTGCAATTAGATAGCATTAGTAGACTGAGGGCATCAATTGTGAATAGTGATTGTATTCACTGAACTGATATCCATTCTGGACATGGAACAAATAAGCAAACACTGGTGATTTCTACACCTGTTTCTGTTGCAATTTCCCCAAGATCTCTCCAGATATTTTGGACTATGTTGCTGTGCTGGCTGAGACTGATGGGAGTTGTAGTCCAGAACTTCTGGAGGGCCGAGGCTGGCAAATCCTGCTCTGAGCCATGCTAAGTTTATTCCTTATTCATTGGCCCTTCGAATTCTTTCCCCAATCTTTGACTTTGGCTTCTTCTCTCCACCTGTCATCAAACAGCCTATGACCCCAAGGGACCTATGAGTTGTACTCTTAGAATATTATAATATGCCTTTCAAAAAAATGTGTTATGGTGTCCAAATGAAAGGACAACATGGACAAAACTAAGAGGTTTCATAACAAATTATTCACATGAATGAAGAATAATTTATCAGCTTTCTGTCTGATAATTTTCCCCTTCAAAACATCTCTCTAGATATGACAAGCTTATAGTAAAAAAAAAATATAGACTATTAGAGAAGGTTATTGAGAAAACAAAGGGCTTCTTTCCATGCAAGGTATCATTTAGAAAATATGTCTCCAGCAATTCTCAGTACGTTTTCGATCAATATTTCCAAATGCTGGGTTTAATAAAGGACACCAAAGAGATATCTATTTTGCATAGGTAAAACACTTCTTGTGCACATTTCCGCTAAGATTCTGGAGCTCTCGGATTATGTTTTGTAAATAAGTCAGTTTCCTAGCCAGAGATTAAGGTAAATTCTGCTAAGGACTAAAAGTTGACTTACAGCATTAAGAAGGATTAATGTTTAGCTGTGCCGAAGCTGAAGCACTAGGTTAGCATGTTTACGCAGCGCTGTAGATCACAATTAATCCAAAATTAGTATAAAAGATCAACAGCAACTGCTCTTGCATGCCAGCTTGGCTTAGTCCTAAAATCAAGACTTACTTCGGGGGCAATCTGTGTGCAAAGTTGCTGTATGCCTGTCCTAATAGGTTTAAAGCCATGCGTTTTAAAAATTGAGCTTCCATGCCATGAAGAAATAAGAATGGAAGCCATCACACTAGATAGTGTCCTTGCTTTACCACTTGCACTGCACACACACACATTAGCAAGAGAAATGCCTGGTCACAATCGAGGCAACAAAACAAACACAATGTCGTGTGTGTATGTGCCTGTGTGTGTGTGCATGCATGCATGTGGGTAGTTTAACAGCTTTTGTTCATTTTTCTTTCATTTCTTATATACATGCTTACTCAGAACAATATCCTACTAATTTCAGGGCTTTTTACACTCAAGTAATGATGCAAGGGGCTGGAACACTTTCCTAACAGTTCTAATAGACTTATACATATTAATAACATATATTAATAGATTATTATTATTGTGGTGCTGGTTGCTATTGTTATTATTATTATTAATTTGTTACCCACCTTTCACCATATGGTCCCAGGGCAGGCTGAATCTAAAAAAGATAATACAATGCAGTAAAACAAATGGAACAACCCCACCCACAAATATTGTTTTCAAAATTCCTATTTTCAAAATACTAGCACAATCCAACAGGCAATTGTCAATGAGCTCAAAGTTCACTTACATTTTCAGAAATTGTGTAGGTGCTGTCCAAGCGTGTGAGCCATATTCAGTGGGAACTGTGCATAATAAATTATTGGGTGACTGTGAGCACTCCTTCCTCCACCAGTCTCCTTAGTAGAAGACTTCCCCCCATGAGCCCCACAGCCTGCAAGGGACTACTAACATGGAAATCAAGCAGGCTGGTGGAAGCGGGATGGAGTCATATGTCCTTTCTCCACCATGGAATTCATGGTCACCTACGGCTACCAAGAGAGTAACATATATTGGTAACATATGGAAAATTACTGGAGGAAACATCAGACAGTTAGATCACGTCCACCTCATACTTTAAAGCACTCATACCATTTTGACAGTCATGACTTCCCTCAAAGAAACCTGTGAACTGTAGTTTAAGTGTGTTGCAAATTATAGTTGTATGAGGGGTCTCCTAAAACCTTTCCGTACCCTTAAGGAACTTCAGTTCTCACGATCTTTGGAGGAAACCATGACTGTTAAAATGGTATGAGTTCTTTAAATGTATTCCTAAATGTATGCCCATTAGGACAGCTGCCCGCAGATAGTGGGCACGATGTTGTACAAGTATATAAAATAAGGTGTGGCTTCTGTGTTAGTAAATGGGGGCATATTCGTTTGTTTTGTTGTTGTTTTTGTTACGTATTTTGTGTTTTCATCTTGCATTTTTATGCTGTGAACCACCCATAGATCTACAAATGAAGGGTGGTATACAAATTTAATTATTTATTTAATTAATTAATTAATAATAATACATAGTCTCTTCCCCCGGGGCTCAGAGTTATTTGTCTCTTTACACTGGAAGTCTGTACCTTCTCAGCTGCCATCCATATAGTTGCTTATGAGGGGCTGCCTAGAAATCTTCTTCCACAGAAAATCTCCTTGCATGCCTCTTTGGTCTTATTACCTCAGCCAAGTAAACACACACTGCCCTCTTTCAGAAGGCCACAACTTAACCCACTTGGTTGCCTAGGTTACCAGCTGGCCACCACCTGTTGTGCCCTTTAATGTGACATTGCCCATTACACAACCTTTCCACAGAATTTGAAATGCTGGCGTGCCTTCCCACACCTGCCCATGGACATCGAGGGAAGGTGATAGGCCTCATAAAACCTCGAGTATATTTAAATGAGTTAAGGTAATTATTCATCGGTAATTATATTTTCAGTCCTCAGACAGTCCGTGAATTTTGATGTCACTTCCCTTTCATGAAAGCATGAGAACGCAAGTGTTCTGGATATCAGGCCTCACTCCCTTGTTGCAACAGGGTGCACTGTGTCAGTTACTCAGAATTAACACAGAATACTGTCAGAAGGGACAGGCAGAAGATGTGATTAAAGGGTGTACAGTGGTACCTCAGGTTACATAGCTTCAGGTTACATATGCTTCAGGTTACAGACTCCGCTAATCCAGAAATAGTGCTTCAGATTAAGATCTTTGCTTCAGGATGAGAACAGAAATCGTGCTCCGGTGGCGCGACAGCAGCAGGAGGTCCCATTAGCTAAAGTGGTGCTTCGGGTTAAGAACAGTTTCAGGTTAAGAACAGACCTCCAGAACGAATTAAGTACTTACCCGAGGTACCACTGTATTTGACAGGTACAAATCTTGAGAACTTGTGCCCTAAACATGGAGGGTTTTCCCACCACCATGGCACCACGAGGTGCAGGGTATGATTGTATTTTTTAATGCTGGCAACAGTGTGGATAAGAGGGTGTAATCATGTAGATCCATACTTTGGAGGCAGGCATTTGTAGCAGCACAATGCTCACATTCACATCATATATTTAAAGTGCTATGAGACCACTTTAAACAGTCACGGGTTTCCCCCAAAGATTTCTGGGAGCTGCAGTTTGTTATGGGTGCTGAAAGCTGTTAGGAGTATCCCATTCCTCACACAGAGGTACAATTCTCAGAAAGGTTTTCCTCCTCAATCTCTCTTGACAGGGATCTGCGAGGGGGAATGGAATCTCCTTACAGCTCTCAGAAGCTTTAACAAACCACAGCGCCCAGAATTCTTCAGGGAAAATGATGGGTGTTTAAAGTGGTATCATAGTGCTTTAAACGTATGATGTGAGTTTGGCCAAGGTGCTTAGATTCATGGTTTTTACACTACATTTAATAGGGGAAAGTGTGAGATGACGTTCAAGCATGGATACTGGAGGACTGTGTTTAAAAACCATGGGGACCCTTTGCACTACTGCATCCTTAAGCAAAGAGAGAGTCAGCGAGCTGCTCGTCAGCAAAAGCTGTACTGTATTCCCATCAGCAGGCTAAGCATGTCTCTCTAACAGTTGGTGAATAGTAGTTCCATCAGCAGTTCAGCCAGCAGGAGTCTCAAAGTAAAAAGAAAAGCACAGCTTTCCTTTTCCACTAGCCTCTGTCAGCATCTGCTTCTTGTATCCCAAGACCGGCATACAAATCCTTGAAGGAAGATGGATTAACTAGGTACTTGCCAAAAGGAAGACCTATAGTTCCATCAGCAAACTCAGATTTTAGTATATTTGGTTAAGGCCGTCTCATATCCTTCAGTATCTTTGTCCTCAATAGTGCAATGCCATTTCTGACATATGAAATGGCTTCCAGGACCACACTGAATGTTTTATTTTAATTGGACTTGTGCAAATAAACTCTTCTTACATTTCAATATTATGCTTCATTTTCCCTCAAAAAAAACCTGACTTTTTTCAGTTGGTGTTTAGTGTCCCCTTTGAAACATTAATTCATTTTTGTCAGTTACGCTCAGTGCTGGAGCAACTTGCTTTGCATTTAATCTGCAGATAGCGCTGGAAAAGATATTCTGCCTGCAACTCTAGAGAGCCTGTTATTATAGACAATATTGAACTAGATGGTCCAGTGGTCTAATTCAGCATATGACAGCTTCCTAGATTCCTAAACTGCCTCAGAGTGCTCATCAGGAAAGCCTACCTTGACATCCCTCCCCAGCCCTTTGGATGGTGTTGCTTGTTGTGACAACGATGGAAATCAAACAGCCAGTTCAACCAAATTCCACTGCAACATCCCCAGTCCTTTGGCTTCTCTCCCTTGGCTTGGTGCTCCATCCCAGGGTATGCATGGAACAAAATTGCCATAGGTCCACGATTGATGAACATAATTCCTTAAAGCATGAAGCCCTTAGAGATCTAATTTGATTCAATGTATTTCCATTCAAGTGAATCCCAAAGCAGTTTACAAGCAAAGGGCAAGAACAGCAGCAATAGACAGAACAATAGAGCATCACAGCTATAGTACAAGCGATCCCAGTAGGTACACTATATTTATTGTATTATTTTACAGTTTGTAGGAAACTGCTCTGAAATTACTTTGATGCGATAAAGTCTACACACACTTTAGAAACACATTCCTCCACTGTTTGTTTCTGAAAGTGAACTAAGCACTTGTACTGCTGCCTCTGTCTACAAGACACTTAGCTGCTTTTTGGTGCTATGAGTTTTATTATGTGTTGATTAGTGTGTCGTTTTAGTAACCATCTTGTTAGGCTGGCAATTCTTCCGTCAGCATGGTAATTTAGATTGAGCTAATTCCATGCCCTCTGGCAATCTCATCTCAGCAGCTCTGGCCAGACTGTGCAATCATTTGAAGCGGACACTCTGAGCAACATATTTTTAGGTACAGGCTTTTGACTGATTAACATTCGACGGCCTTTGAAATGTGTTTGTGGGAGCGGGGTTATTGGTTTGTTTTGTTTTATTAGGTATTTTGTGTTCTCAACTTGTATTTCTATGTTGCGAACCACACTGAGGTCCACTTCTGAGGGTCTTCTGGTAGTTCCCTCACTGCAGGAAGTTACGTTACAGGGAACCAGGCAGAAGGCCTTCTCAGCAGTGGCACCCTCCCTGTGAAAGACCCTCCCATCAGATGTCAGGGAGATAAAGAATTACACAACGGAAGGGAAGTTTTTAATGTCTGACTTTCCCCCCCTGAAAGCATGCCTGGGGAAACCCAGCCAGATGGGTGGGGTATAAACAATAAAATTATCATCATCATCATCATTGGATGAAGGGCAGTATACAAATATAATAAATAAATAAATACAGTACATATGAGACTTAAGGAGGATGCTCTGTGCATCCCACCCGCTTTAAATGATCTCTTCCATCAGGTGTGCCCAACCTGTAGCCCTCAACAAGTGGCTAGACTACAGTTCCCATCATGCTTAACCATTGGCCATGATGGTTGGCGCTTTTGGAGGTTGGAGTCCAGCAACAGCTAAGAGCCACTCTTATTTTATACAAATAGGTAGTGAGTCAAGTAGTAGCAAACAAAAGCCTCCTCAGATTCTACCCCAGCCCACAATGGACCTCAACTGAGACATGAAGCAAGGCTTAGTAGGCAGAAGAGCATTAATCAAAGCCAGGAATCAAAGGATTCAGCTTCAGAACTTACTTTCTGTTCCAGGGCCTCAGCCAAAACAGCCTAGACCTGGACTTGCCTGGAATGAAGTGGAGTCTTACTAGATGGAAATATTTCTTGAATCTTCTAGTGATCAAGGTGTCTCCCCTGCCAGGTAAGTATTCATTTCCTAAATCTTCTAGTGGTCTAGCAAAAGGACCAAAATATCCAAGCATATCTTGGAAGCTAAAGCAAATATACACAGTTAAATGGGAAGCACTATTAGAACAAGCTATTATCTCCCAGATGACAACTTGAGGTCTGTCACCACAGCATTATCTTTACATTTCAATATAATAAAAAAATGTGGCATTCTGATCTCTCCCCTGCAAGGTTGTGTATAAGCAGAGTTTCAATTAATGCTGGAGGACATGTGATGAAATTGGTGGGCATGCTCTTTCATCCAAGATTTCCAGATGCAAAATTGTCAAAAATAAAATATAACACAGGATGTGTGGGGTGTTTA
This sequence comes from Podarcis bocagei, assembly GCF_964188305.1. Taxonomy (NCBI): domain Eukaryota; kingdom Metazoa; phylum Chordata; class Lepidosauria; order Squamata; family Lacertidae; genus Podarcis; species Podarcis bocagei. The sequence continues at coordinate 54,974,530 of NC_138134.1, forward strand.
TCATCTCTCAACAACCACAACCAACCCCATAACATCTGGCATTTACCAGTTTCCAGATCACAAAGTATGACTTCTAGGTTAGGTTTGAACTCTAGCACTTCACACCATTTCTTTTTGTAAAACTTATGCTGAAGAGAAGGTCTGTCCCATTGTCCCTTTTTATAAGAGAGACTTCTGTTATGCCACTAAATGACACAATCTCTGACAAACTAAAAACTTAACATATGCCATCATTTATATACAAAACCGGAACAGTAAAGCTAAGCCCTAGAACATGCTAAAGGTGGCTGTAAAATGCCTTTTCCCCAACCCTGTGTAATCAACTATATCTCACCGTTCAAAAAATGTTTGATGGTGGGTTTGCAATGCATAAAAACTAAAGGCAATTAATATACAGCAATATAAATGGTCAAAAATTTAAACAGAAGCGTGCATTAAGATCTGCATTTCAGTAGGAAATAAAAATGTTAAAAGGCTTGGGGGGAAATGTTTTTCAAACAGAGGAGGTGCCAGAGGAAACTCTGGGGAGCCACCACTGAGAAGACCCTCCTGCTTGTCGTCACATGCCTTGCAACAAATGACAGGGACATCTGAAGGAGGTCCTTCAAATATCTGTACCTCCAAGGGTACAGTCAATGTACCCTTGCCTTTGTATGTAAGCATATACGTGGGTTCAGAGTGATTGACTCTGAATGAGGGACTGGGCCGTCAATCTCGCACTTCTTCTTTTTAGAAATAAAGCCCTGACCTATTAGAAATGGAGAAGATAAATGCAATGGAAAGTGACCATATTTCTAAAAAGTGCTTAAGTCTGTAATCTAATGCAAAGTTGCCTAGGAGTAAGTCTTACTACAACTTACTTCAGAGTAGACAAGTGTCATGTGTTGCATTCATCTTTTCTGGAATCTCACATCTTGGTGGGTTTGTAATGAGATATTTAGTCTCTTCCTCATTCCCTACCCCAACAAAACTAAAAAGCAGATTTTTCCAGTTGCGGGTAAATGTTATAACTAGTGCATTAATTCAAGACCTTTTCCCTGATGTCCTTATCAGCTTAAAAAGGAATGAAAGGAAGCAGGTACTAAAACAAGGAGACATTGTGTCTTGAATGAACACTGCTAAGTGGATTTCTTTTTTACACAAAGCAGAAAAACATCTTCTTAGTTGTCATGAGCAGCACATCCAAACCAGCCTTAATTACATACAGGTGATGGGAATTTGTCTAATGTTTTATGGTGAATCGTTGATGAGGCCTGCAGAAGGGAAATTTGTAGAAATAAAATCACCTTGACAGTAAAGCGCTAGGGTCAAAAAGCAAAGTAGAGTCTGTGTTCTCAGCTTTAATAAAAACAGTATGATCTGTCATCAACGCAGCATTTTTACACACTTGGACAATGCACTTTGGGAACTCCTGCTGGGTTTCATTTGATTTTCACTGAGGCCAACAAAGCATTGCTTATTGCTGGTAATTCATTATGACAGCAGAAAAGCTATAAAAATACACATGTGAGTCCCTTGTAAATAAACAGAATGCCCTGTGATATTTTTTCTATAAATACAAAAGATAACATGAACATCAAATCAAGAGAATGTGGCATCCTTTTTGGGGGGGGTGGGATCATAGACTTAAAAAGAAAATATTTCTGTTCACAAAGAAACAAGGGGTTTTGTTTGTTGTACATGAACTTATTTTAATTTTTTTTTACCATTATTATAGAAGAACGTTACAAAAAGAGAGCTGTAGCTAGAATTATTTGAATGTTTAGGAAACCTATATAGAAGAGACATTGACCAAGCCATCCCATATGTCTGCTCAGAAGAAAATGAATTATTCCCCAATAAATGAGTGCAGGACTGCAGCTTGATATCCAAAGATAAAATGTAAGTCAATGATAATCAATATGATGTCCTCCAGATGTTGCTGGATTCGAGCACCCATCAGCCCCAGTCAGCCAAGGATGATGGGAGTTATAATGCATCAGTATCTGGAGGGCATCTCATTGGCTACCTGTGGTGTAACTAATAACTAAAATCATATATTAAGATTGCAATCCTAACACATTTACCAGGGACTTACTTTTAAATAAATAGGGATAGGGTCGTGATGCTCAGGTGGAATCCTAAACATGCTTACTTGGCAGTAAACTCCATTGAACACAGTCAAACTTACTTTAAAGTACACATTGTCAACCTGGCCGGGAAGGGGGCATAACAAGTAGACATGTTCTTAACTTCTGGATATATTAAAGTTAGCCATCTCCCTGATGCAATAAAATCATCAAAGTGATATGCAAGTAAATTCCCATATTTCATTAAGGGTTACTATGAATAAACAAAAAGACAATGTGAGGAGGATTCTAGGGTATGTTAGGCTGTAGTGAGCCCCTATCACCACCACCCCTTTTATTGTTGACCTGACTGACTGCACACACCCCATTTTAATTATCTTTATTGAAGTTTTCAGCAGAAAATTAATTAAACTCAATAAGAACAAACAACAAATAAATACAAACCACAATCCAACCACTCAGTAATCAGTCGGTATCATTGGGTAGATTTGCTTCACAAAATATTCAGCTCAACAGAGGCCATGGAAATTAAAGATCTGACAAAAACTAAAGAGAAATTAAAAGGAGGACATTGTATGTATTTTCAGCAAAAGAGCATAGCAGAAGATCTATTCCGTACCTGTAAGTACAAGGAAATACATTTATAGTCCTGTTTTCTAGCAAAGAGGAGCAGTTCCCTTCACAAACCTGGCAAATTAACTTGGGCATAACCAAGTTGCCTCGTGCCTCAGACATCCATTATTCAGGGGTTTGGGTACATCAGTGCTCCAGGACTGCGTTTTTGTAGGCACATCCTGCACTGGCTGCCCCAGAGGATCAGGATCTTGCTTCTTAGAAGTTACAATATAGAATTAGCTAAATTAGGAGCAACGTCCAACAGGCCCAGCCCTACTATTAGGCAGAAGGAGCAGGTGACTAGGGTACAAGAAGCCGTTCCCTCAGAGTCCCCCTGGCCAAGCCTCCTGAGCTTTCCCCAGCTGTTCCCCTGAGCCTGATGTGTTCATCCAGAGTGCCAAATTCTCTTGTGGACAACCTTATGGGGGCTGTGCATCAGTGGTGGATGAGGCCAGAGACAAAAGTGGGTGGTCATTACAAAGCAACATGCATATCCAAAGTGCCTGTAACTGGTATACATGTATGGTCAATGAAGGTTTCAGATTTTTCATGCCTGATCAAAGGAAAGAAGGAAAACCTCTGCCGTATTTTTTTCTTGTTCAGGATAAAGGACGATCTCACATACAAGACGGCCATGGACAATAAAGGTGAACTCTACCATCAAGGAATAACCCTGGGACCTATAAATCGCTTTTGCTTTGCTTTTTAAGGAAAATGTTCCCTCAATAAATCACCATCCAAATAGGGACAATTGCTTCTCTTTCCATTCTTCAGAAAGGGGGGGGGGATGATCATGCTTTTTAGCTGTCAGAACACACCAGCCAAGTAATTCATAAGGTGTTACATTTACACACATAAAATGAAATGAAAAACAGCTCAGGAGAGCGACCTCTGGCTTTGCCAAAAGCTGCAGCAAGTGTACTGGAGGGCAAGGTAAGCTCCATCTTACTAGCCAAATAAATTCAAAACAGAAGCCAAGAGAATACCAGATTCTGTGGCATGTGAGCATATGTAAGTGGAAACAACACCCACTAAGATCAACAGGAATTATTGCCAGGAGATGTTTTGAAGACACATGCAGCCACCATCTTAAAAGGGCTGGGTCTTGTCGGTGCCTGAATGGGCGACTCTGAAAACTTTGTGCATAGGTTCAATGTGCAGAAAATATGGGGCATAAATGTAATATTTGTAAAAATACTATTTTACACACACACATGGGCACGCGCACACATACACACACACACACAATTACCCACCCCATCCTTGCCCGCCCAATACATGAGCTTATTAGATGCCATTTTAATCGTGCAAAATTGATGACAAGATTCCCCCTCCCACATCACTCTGGCCAGCAGGAGCAGACATGGCTGCAGATGTACAGAGAACCTATGAGAATCAATGGCAGTTACTCCTGTGTAAATGTGTAGAAGACTGAGCCGTCATTGTTTCCAATTTGTGCTGAAAATAAAATATTATATTCTTAAAATATTATAATTTTATAATAATATAATAAAAATGCATATATTTCAATTTCCTTCTCATATTTGGTGTAAACATGGCAATGCTTTCCTTAAAATTTTGAAACAATAAAAAGGCCTTAAAAAGAAAACCATAAGCCTCATTTCTCTCAAGGGAGCTCACCCTTGAGTATAAATATGCCTGCTGTTGCACAGTTAATGGCTCAAAGATGCCCAGCAGATCTCCATATCTGTAAACATATGGTGAATGAGAGTCAAGCATCAAAACATAAGGATTCCGATTTGTAAAAGCCGTATTGGTATTATATCACTTGAGGTACATGTGTGACTTCTTAAGTGGTGTGTGTCAAACAATCCTATGCTGACACACACAGAGGAAGTGGATTTTCCACAGAGGAGACACTCTGCTGCAACTCTTCCAAAGCAGCTATCTTAAAAGTTTACTTTCACATGGGTTTTCACTTTTTGACCTGCTCTTGACCTGGGTAATACTGGCAGACCTGTGAGTTTAAGAAGGCCTGGGATCTATTAAAAGAGTAGTAGCTTGACTTTTACTGAGTAGCATGCTGATGGTTTAAAGTAAATGTTATGGTTTGTCACAGGAACCAATTTGGTTACCGTTTGTTCTTCCTGCCCCTGCCTGCTGATATTTTCTCAAGTGTTTTTCATTCTTTAAATTCTACAAAGAAATCTGCATGCTGTTATTTTAAACTTCTGCATCTCTCCGTTGAGCGGTTCAGTTCTAAACACAAGGCGGTGCACCCAAAGTTTAATCAAAAGTGCTGTTTGGCAGAACTTGAACCCAAAGAGAGCTAACTTTGAGGTCATCTCTTTCCGAACACCCGACAGATCTTGCAAAGGTCTGGCTCAACCTAATTTCTGAAATCCTAAACTGTCTACAAATCATGGGATGCGTCTGCCTGCAAGGCACTCACGCTGACAACGATGGTCAATACAAAATGCTTCATGGAGATTACAAGTAGATTAGATTCATTAGTTCTCCGGTCTCATGCTTCAGGCCTTTTTGTCTTTAGATGTCTTTACAAGTGACACGCAAATACATTTATTTTATTTTTATTGCATCTGTAATACAAATGGAATACATACACCAATCGGAAGCCACAGAAGCCCCATCAGGCATTTGGGTTCCAAAGAACATTCACAAACCGGAACACTCACTTCCGGGTTTGCGGTGTTCGGGAGTCAAAATGTCTGAGTACCAAGGCGTTCGGGATCCAAGGTACGACTGTTTATAGCAGAAATGCCAGGCTGAACCATTTTTAAAGACTGAGCTTTATAGCTTCAATCCTTAGACTACCTGCCCCACTCCTTATGTCATATATGACATCACATCTGACATCATATCTGGCCAAAACTGCCTAATTGGGCCTATCCAACTTAGTTGAGATTCCTGCATTACAGGGGGGTAGACTAAATGACCTTTGGGATTTCTTCCACCTCTACGATTCAATGATCCTATGATCCCTGGACAGTTGTACAAGTGAGTCCTGATGTTGAGAGGAAGCAACTGGGTAATGGTGATAGTAGCAAAGAGGTGAGGCCACTCAGATATGAGGTCTCACTGAGGGCACATTTCCCAAGGGTCCCCAAACCTGAAGCTGGCATTGATCACTTATCTATATAAATTCCTCTGAAAGGGTGTCATATCAAAGAGAGAGCACCTGTCAATAATTTTCTATGGGTGCTCAGAAACTGTGAGGAGAAACCTTTTGTCAAAGATCATATGGACAGAACTCTGTGGTATTCAGGAACTAATCCCATGGTTTCATCATTTGGATCTGTGAAGATAAGAAATCATATGGGAGAGAAAGTATATTTTTGTGTATCTTCATGAGAAACAGCAAACATATCACCATGTTTGTGGTGTCATGTTTACACTACTTGTCTAGCAGATAGAGGCCAGGGCAGGAATCAGTACATAAATTCCAGAAACAGGGCTTCATTCTCAGCATTCCATTAGTCCATGGAACAGAAAATCGTTAAGATTTTAGCAGCTGTTTTTCTGGTTGTAACATAATTCAGGTAATATGGTGCAAGCTTGCATGCGTAGGCATGGAGGAGAAATTTGATTTTGTACATATTTAAATCTGAATTATCAAATTCACACTTTTTTGGGGGGGAAATGCCAACTGAAACACAGCTATTCTTTGAAAGTTGCACTTATATAAACTCTGTGATGCACTTCTCCACCCAAACAATGTTTATAAAAATAAATATATTAGGGGAAAGTGTGCATTAAAATGAAGATATTGGAGAAAAATGACATACAAAAATCCATTAGATATGGGAAAAATTGTTTGCAAAAATATGTACATTAGTCAAAACTACATATAATAATGAGAGAAAATAGTACTAAAATGCTGAAGAATTTTCATGAGGATTAAAAACATTTTTGTTTTATTTTTTTGCAGATTGCTGCAAAATGTGGAGAACTGAATTTAAGACTGGAAAAATCAGAAATTGAGAGAACAAAAACTGGCAGATCCTTCCATTCCTACACATGTGTATTGAGGGGTCTCATAGCTGGTGTAATATACATCTATTTTCAGGATTTTTTTAAATGGTGAGCTTTGATGAATCAGTTATGTTCCCAGTATAAATGATATGAAACAGCAACCCACAATCACTGGAATAGGGTTGCCTGTTCCTCTTGCCATCCTTGTAAGCTTCAGAACCACACCTGCCTGTCAACTGAATATTGGATGAGATGGTACCTTAATCTGATCCTGCATGATGCTGTTGTTGTTTATTAAATCTGTATAGTGCTCTCATCCATAGATCTCAGGGTAGTTCACTGGATAAAAATACAAAATGAAAACATAAAATATATAATAAAACAAGAACAAAAAATCCACAAAAATCAATAGCCACCCTCCCCCCACCTCCCACAAACACATTTAAATGGATGTTATGATGTCATGATATGAGTTGGCTAGGTCTGGTGATCAGGAACTGTGAACATCTGGGTACAAGTACCCAATCTGATATAGATTTTTATTTATGATCAGCAACTCTTCAGAAATAGTACTTGTCTGTAAAACATGGATTTTGTTGTTGTTTTGTTTTTTGTCTAACCATAAATATACATTAATAACTTTTAGTCATTATAATCACTCACAGAGTGTTCATGGTGCATAAGCAAGTGTTTTCCTAGCCTATCATCTTTCTGATAGATTTCAGTCTTATGGATCATTTGTCAAATATACTGACTCACAAAAGCATTCTAAGGGCTGATTCATACAGCCAAGAGGCAATATGGTAATTGTATTAAATCCAGATCATGTGGTGTCTGCTCTGCAGGGGAAACAAGTTGTGTGTGGTCGCACACTGTGTGGTACCTCCAGTTTTCACCAGATGATCAAAAAACCTTGCTTCTCGTCGATGTCATCTGGGGGGAAAGGTGAGGGCCCTACATAGCATTTGGCTACAAATAAATGTGTTCCTGCACACAGCAACTTCTAACATTAAATTGGTTGCCATGTATTTACTTGTTCACGTAAACTAACTCTTCGTTATGAATCCCTAGGCAGAATTTGTACTAGCTAGTATGCCAGTAATACCATAGCTGATATTCTCAAGACCCTGGTCAAAGTAGAATGGAATCCCATTCCAGTTCTTTTCAGGCAGACCTAAAATGCATCCCAGCTATTTTGAATGGATGTGATTTGAAACGAATGTGATTTGAAACTATCCTACTTACCAACACCACCAAGCATTGCCCAAGACCATTTTTAATCATGGCAATGTCACAGCTAACCTGCGTTTTCCTTTTGGTGGCATTTGGGGTGTTGAAAATGCTCTTCTGAAAATGCTGGCATGTTTGCAGTTTTTCAGATCATGGAAACTGGTTAAAATGTGCATTCAACCAGGGTGTCCTCCCATTGGCAGTCTGGACTCTGGACATGCATCTGAGCATCATTAACATCTGGAAAACATACAACAAAAATCAGCATGGTCTGACCTCATTGTGTAAAAATTGCACTTACTGTATTTTCAGGGAATGTAACATCCGTTCCAGTGGTGGCATCAGAGCAGGACATTCAGACAGATGCCCACCAGCCTTCTTAGAATGAGCAATAATGTCCCCAAATGCAGACAAGTTAGTTTAAAACAAGTAACACCCCCCTCCATTTTCTAGAGTCTCATTGAAAATGCTACATTTGCTACTATCTACTGCAGACAGATCAAAATCATTGATTTAGAATACAGAGAAACTCAACTATCTGATGTTTTAGATATGTTTTATTTAATTACAACTGAAATGACTATAATTAAAGAGCCACAAGAAAGGTTAATTGGTACAAATCAGCAGTCATTTTTGTAAATGAAAAATCTAGGAACACAAGGAATGGTTTCTGCGTGTCTTTCAGCCAATGCAAAAAGAAATCAATTTCCTGCTATAATAAATCAGGGGTTATTGCATATAATGCATACTCCTGGGTATTCTTCAGCTTTGTGTTCATCTGTCTCCACTGGCCATGTAGGACCAGACTTTGCCGTTCACATCCTGGCTGACAAACAAATAAGAAATATAATGTAACAACTAAGATGTCTCCTGTTTACTGCGTGCTGAGCTGATTGGGCTTTGGACTGGCTATTTTATTGAGACGTAGGAAGAACTGACTCATCTAAGTATCATTACTTCACATGCATAAAGGTTGGGTGGGCAGTATGCCTGATGCAAGAGGAAAGGGATGAGCAATGAACAGGCTAAAAATAATTCTTCGCAGCCCAATACATAATTCACTTGAGTGTAAGTACTAGGACTTAACCCAATTTATTTCTTACTGAATTCCATAAACCCTGCAGCCCGATCCTATGAGCTGGTATCCTTAGAAGGCAGCATATAAGATCCAGCTTTAATAATATTTATTCTTCACTGCCTACTCCTTTAGTTCACTGGAAAGACTCTCCTCCTGCAAGAGTGCGGTGCGGATATGTCAATCCAAAACTGATCAGGCCAGTAGGGGTGTTCTTGTTAAACTTACAGCTTCAGCCCAGCAGGGCCCATGCCCGGTCAAGGACACTAGACGGTACCTTTACCTCAGACCGCACGGCCCGGGCCCACTCCTGGTTCACGAGGATGGGTCACCTTTGTTGAGACACCAATTCACAAGGGTACTCCGCAAAGCTATTGATGCCTGTGGTTTATCTTCCCAGGATTATGCGGCACACTCATTCAGGATTGGTGCCACCACAACAGCTGCACGCTTGGGTCTGCCGGCGGATAAGATTAAGGAAATGGGCCGGTGGAAATCCGATGCTTATAAAGGTTATATTCGTTAGAATGCGCTCTGCTCCATTACCTCTACTTACCCGTCTTTCCTTTGCTTTATTCTCAGCCGTTCTCAGGAGAAGGGTCTGGATTCGTGGCCATAGTATAGTCCATTGGCCCCGTGTACGGTCGGCTAGCTGCGGCCTCACCCTGGTTTTTGAGACGAGGCATGTGTTGGGAAGAGCTTATGCCATTGCTGAGGGAGAAAGTCGCCACGTTTGGCCCTCCCGACATCCTTATCCTTCAATTAGGGGAAAATGACCTTGGATGAGATTGCTGCCTTGTGTCCCGGAACAACGGTGTTCTGGTCCTCCTTCCTGAAGAGAATTGTTTGGCGTGGTGCGCAGAACTGTATGGCCATTGAAAAATCCAGGAAACTCTTAAATTGTGCAATAGCCCATTGGGTGCGCTTTATGAATGGCCGAGTCATTTCTCAGGACCATATCCGGATTGGCGACCAGGCCTTTTACCGGAATGATGGGGTTCATCTTTCAGACCAAGGGAATGACATTTGGTTAAATAGCAGCAGCAGCAGCATCAGGGATTGGTTACAGCTGTGAGGGTATTGGCAGCGAGCCTTTTGGGCTCGGGTGGCGGTTAGGCATTGGAATAATGTGTTGTGGTGTGTCAAAGGGCTAGGTGTGGCCATCGCCTACGCCTTCAGTTTTTGGGTATTCCGTTAAAGGAATCCGGCGGTCGTGTATTCTGTCTGATGCCTGCATGGCGGGAGGCCATGGCACGACCCTCGGTGACATTAGGGGAGAGCTTATAGTTGGATTAGCATCAACAGGCTCCACCTACTGGTGAATAACCCCCCCCCCTGTTTTTGACTCACCCCTCTCCGAGGGGGTGGTCAGCTGACGTAATCCAATGCCTAAGCCAATACCTTTTCACTTGCTGTAATCAATAAAGTTGTGGCCTTTTCTTGCCCATTAACCTTATATCATGTGTCCTTGTGTTTTCATTCCACTATGCGGGGATTGGGTCCTCGAACCATAATCAAGGCTTGCAGAACTGTGTCAGTCATAATTGCTAGTGAAGGAGGGAACTCCAGAGAATGGTTAGGAAAACCAAGGTCCCACCTTTGTCACTGAAGGCCCAGGTAGCCTCAATGCCTAGAAGCTCCTTTTACCAGCTGTGACTCGTACGACAGCTTCAACTGTTCCTAGACAGGGAGAGCTTGACTGCAATATCTTAGGCACTGGTGACTTTAAGGCTGGATTACTGCAATGTGTGGGGCATCCTTTCTGTGTTACTTAGAAACTGCAGTTAGGGCAGAATCTTGCAGCAGGGTTGCTGACAGGAGTGAAACCCTGTCAGCAAATAACACCTCTGTTCAGAGATCTGCACTGCATTGTGTTTTGTTACTGGACTGAGTTCAGGGTAATACATTTGGTATATAAAGCCCTTAATAACTTGGGACCAGTTTCCTTGCAGGATCACGTTACCACATATGTCCCCATTTGACCACCTTTATCTTTGGAACCAGCACAAATACCACATAATACTCATTTCACAGCTCTAAGCTATTGATCTACACCTTGGAACTCCCTGCCTAGTGACTACAGGCAAGCGTCCTTGCTGTGCTCTCTTCAGTGGCTATACCAATTTTTTGTTGTTGTTTAGGCAAGCCTATACAGACAGGTAGCCATTGATGCATTTTAATCTCTCTTACTGTTGAATTTAAATATTTTAAATTGTTTTTAACTTTTTATCAATGATTTTAATATTTCTTAGAGGTCAAGTGGGATATAGATTTTGTTCAAAAAAAGACAAATAAATATTTGCATTATGGTATTTTGTTTTTGTCAATCCCTTCGGGACTTTCTGTCATGGAAAGTGACACATGCATTCCATAGAGTTAACCTAACCTAATATTTCTTTATTTCTATGGATGAAGCAATACCCTGCCTTTCTTTTCTTTTCTTTTCTTGTTTGATGTATCAGGGCAGATTGCAGAATGTTCAAATTAAAAAAATTAAAATAGTAGACTAAAACACAACGGTGCGCAACAAGAATAAAGATGCAGAATCAAATCAATTCAGAGTCAACAAGAAAAGTGTTGTTGTTGTTGTTTAAAAGTCTGGAGAAATTGGACGACACGGGAGTTGGACAGAAAGCAACTGAGGCAGCAGATGTGCTTCTCTGGGGAGAGCATTCCGCATGTGGGTCTCCGCCACAGGCTCCCCTAGTATTTGCCACCTGTCATACCACATCTGGCAGGAGCACCTGGGGAAAAGCCTCCAAAAAATGGCCTTAGTGTACAGGCAGACTGATGTGTGTCAATAACAGTGTGCACCATCTGATGCAGGTAACAACAGGAGATCAAAGCAGCTACTTTAAAGATGAGAAAAATTCATTATGTGATGCTAGCAGACTGCCTCAATCTCAAATGACTCATTTTTCTTTTTGTGAAAGTCCGGTGCTTAATTCAGAACACACACACACACACACACACACACACACACACACACACACACTTGTTAAATCTGGCCTGTGCTCCCAGAAGACCATGTGAATTTTTCCTCTAAATCTTCTTAAATGTTCCCATGCATTCAGACATACTGAACCGCGCCTCGAAAATGAGAGGAAGGGTCGTGGTCTTTGGTTTCTGTTCTGCCCCAAGGATATTTACAATTATTATGAGATCAGTTGCTCACCTTGCGCAACCTCTGGGAGTAAAACTGTTTATCTATTTATACAATTTCTTGATTGCAGCTGAGTCAAAGGGGTCACTAAATTGAGACACAGTAAACACACACAAGAAAAACCTCACACCGCCTTTTCTCTTGGTTGAGACTTTCTGGATTCACTATATTCACTATATACAGCAGTGAACATAGAGGTCATATTGATCACGGTCCCTGGCATTTAGTTAACTTGCTTAAAAACCAGCAAAATCTCAACCCGCTGAGGGTGAGTGTCATCAGCTGATATTTGACTCCTCCTTCTCTTCCTCAAATATTATATGTTAGCAGCCATTTCACCCAACTGCAACAGAAGGATGCATGATTTGCATCTCACACCAGGCCAAACCATGGCTCCAGGAGAGGAGATAGCCAAGCTTTTGCTCCTCCTCAGTAATTTTGCTGCTGTGCCAGGCTCAGCAAAACCATAGTTTGGCTTCACATGTCGTTTGAACTCAGGGTCATGGTTTAGCTCTCCTGGACAAACCATGAACTATAAACCATAGGACCAACCTTGGTTACCACATCATAGTTAGTCTGAGCTCAAACAGTGGTTCTGTGTTGAATGTCACAGCAGCAAAATTTGGGGGGAGGTGCAAAGCTGCTGTAACCTCCAAGAGCTTTCATGCTTGTATATTTGTTCAAATTCACCAAGAGCACAATGAACTTCATATGCATATGAATAATAATTATTGGGTTGTATCCCACTAACTCACATTCAGAGCAGAACCATTGAAATAAATGAATTTTAGTTAGTTTGGACGACTGATTTCAGTGGCTCTATTCTGAGTATGGCTTAGTGGGATACAAAGCATATTTTTTAAAAACTGTTTGATTATTCCTGCCTTGCAGGGGGTTGGACTAAATGACCCTTTGTGTCCCTTCCAATTCTACAATTCTATGACTCTTTAAAAAAAGTCCAAGTCCTCATTTTCTAAAATGGCATTGCATTTGAAGCTTTTGGGTTTCAAACATTCAAGGATGCTTTTGCCATCCTGCAACTCTAGCGCTACGCAAATCAATAACATTACATCGCAAGACCAAATCACAAGATGCTCTCTCACCTGCCTTGAAGAGGAGAATGAAAATGAATCATTGCAGATGTATTCTTCCATCTCTATAACATTGCTACAAGAGAGCCTTCCAGCCTACTTACAGCCGGGGGAATTGTCGTACCGGTGGAAGCGAGAGCAAAATATGCAAGAGATCAGATGTTGCAAGGTCAAGCTCCAGTGTGGGAGTTGGACTTCCTCTTCCCAGACCTGAGAGACACTGAGCATTGCTAAGGTATCTGGTGAATCTCTAGGGATACAGTTCAGGCCTTGTCACTACAAATCACCCTCTGCCAAGCAATTTGTGCAAGCAGCATAGAACAGCTGTTAAACAAAGGAGTCCCGGGCTATCCCTCCGGCTGAAGGCACGGCAGTTGCTACTGGGAAGAAGATCCTGGGAGATGAAAGCAAAGCAGGCATGCCAAAGTTGAGAGGGTAGGCAGACGCTCTTTCAACTTCCCATTCAGTTATGCATTAAAGAAGTGTCAAGATCAAGAAGGCACGTTTGTGAGCAAGGGCATGGATCCAAGCATATTCCCATTCTGTTTATTACCAAGTGGGTCTATAAAGCTTCTTCGTTGTGCCCTTGGCTGGAAATCACACGTTTATATGAAATTGTGTTTTCTTTTAAAACTTGCAAGCCACTTTCATTTGGATCTAGGGAGCACGTAAGGAGAAAATTGCTCCCAGGGTTAGAACTGCTCAGGAACACATGTGGGTCTGCTGGGAAACTGAAGGGTCTCCCTCTCTCGTACCACTAGAATTCGGGACCATCGAATGAAGCTGGGTGCTGGAAGATCCTGGACAGACAAAAAAACACTTCTTCACGTGGCACACAGTTAAGCTATGGAACTCACTGCGTGACGTCCACCAACTTGGATGGCTTTAAAAGAGGATTACGCGAATTCATGGAGGAGACCATTACCAATGACTACAAGGCATGGCAACCATAGGAGCCAACTCCCAGGGCCGAGGTCACTATGACTCCCCCAATAAAATATTTGAGGGTGCTGTCCCCTCCCAAAGTTTATGGGCATTGCCATTCAAATGGTGTGTGAGTGTTGTGTCTTATGATCCATTATGCAGGGTGGAGCTCACCTACCCCCCCCCAATATTTTATTCAAGTTGGCGCCTCTGATTATGGCTATGTTCTGTCTCCACTGTCAGAGGCATTATGTCTCTGAATACCGGTTGCTGGGAATCGCACAAGGGCAGAGTGGTGTTGTACTTAGTTTCTGCTTGCAGGCTTCCCAGGGGCATTGGGTTGGCCGCTGTGACAATAGATTAGATGGGCATTTGGCCTGATCCAGCCCGACTCTTCTTATGCCCTTATGAAAGGTGCATTGGGTGTGAAAAATTGCAGTTCCAACCAACACAACTGAAGAAATTTCCCCTCTCCCTGGTGGCAGTCCTGTACACTAGGCATGAGGAAGTTTTTTTAGCCTGAGGGCTCCATTTCTTCATGGGCAGCCTTCCAAGGGGGTGCATGCCCACTGTCGGTGGGGCCAGAAAAGTGGGTGGGGCAATGCCTGTGACCCCTACCTTTGTTTTTTTGTGTGTGTGTGTTTTTGAATTATATTTTTATTGGTTTACAAATACAAAAAAAGAAAACAAAGTTGTACATTCAAACTTCTTAATTACCTCTTAATTCCATTTTTTGACTTCCCTCAATTTGTCTGAACTTCATTTTATAACTTTTAACACAATCCTACTTATTGTTATTTATTCTGGTAGCTTCAATTTCATTGTTTATACTTATTATTAGATTTTCACATCACAGAGCTTCCTTAAAACTTACAAACATAATCTGGTTATCACTTAGTTTTTGCAAATATTGAATAAACTTCTCCCAATCTTCTGTAAATCTTTGATCTCGTCGATTCCGAATCCTTCCTGTCATTCTGTCCAATTCTGCATAGTCCGTCATTTTGGCTCTCCAATCTTCTATCGTAGGCAGCTCCTCTTGTTTCCATTTCTGGGCCATCAATATTCTTGCTGCAGTCACTGCGTATAAAAATAACTTCTTCTCTTTCTTGTTTATCTCATTCCCTGTAATACCCAGTAAAAACGCTTCTGGTTTCTTAGTAAATGTATATTTCAACATTTTCTTCAATTCATTATAAATCATTTCCCAGAAGCATTTTACCTTCTTACACTCCCACCACAGACCCTTACCTTTGTACAGTAAGCTGTGGAAAAGGCATAGGTTTCCACACACTCATCCCTAGAGATAGAGAGGCAGTGTGAGCCACTGTAGTGTAGAGGTCAGAGTGTCAAATCCACACGCAGCTATTGCTATTATTATTATTATTATTATTATTTTTAATTATTATTATTATTATTATTATTATTATTATTATTATTATTATTATTCACGGAATTTATATACTGTCCTATACCCGTCAGTTCACATTAAAAGATCACAGTACAGTGTTACCTCGGGTTAAGAACTTAATTCGTTCTGGAGGTCCGTTCTTAATCTGAAACTGTTCTTAACCTGAAGCACCACTTTAGCTAATGGGGCCTCCCACTGCCGCCGCACCGCCACTGTGCGATTTCTGTTCTCATCCTGAAGCAAAGTTCTTAACCTGAGGTACTATTCCTGGGTTAGTGGAGTCTGTAACCTGAAGTGTCTGTAACCCAAGGTACCACTGTATATAAAATAAAAATAAAAGCAATAACCCAATAATACCCCCCCCCAAAAAAAGAGCCACATTTTAAAAGGTTATGGGATGCTGATCAGGTCAACCAAAGGCCTGGTTAAAAAGGAACGTTTTTGTCTGGCACCTAAAGGTATATAATGAAGGCACCAGGCAAACTTCCCTGGGGAGAGCATTCCCTAGATGGGGAGCCACTGCAGAAAACGCTCGTTCTCGTTTTGCCACTCTCTGGATCTCTCGAGGAGGCGGCACACAAGGAGGGCCTCAGAAGATGATCTCAGTGGGCAACCTTGGGACAGTCACTGCTTCTCAACCTAACCTACTTTACAGGATTGTTGTGGGGATTAAATGAGACGAGGAAGAATTCATGTGAACCCCCTTTAGCTCATTGGAGAAAAGGTGGGATATAAAAGCAATAAATAAATAAATGATAAAATAAACCCACTGCTTTGCCACTACTCAATGCACATCTAGTCTCTGGTCAGCCTAGCTTGGTGTTGCTCACTCTGGTTCCCAGAATAAGCACTTTTAGCTTCATTATGACTAAAACCAGACAAATGTTTTCTCCTTATTGTTTTTATTGAAATCTAATAAGCTTCGCAGTGTCAGACCTGAAAATAATTCTACGTGGGGCAGTGGGGAGGGAGTCAGCTCTTTCAATAGACAGCAATGATAAGTGTTGGGGGTTTGGAAATTTTGCTCATTTCTGCTATATGTACTGCTGCATACAGTTTTATCCTAATCTAATTAGCTCTGTACCTTGGGGCATTGCAGCAGTTTGGGGAGAAAAGGTAGAAGGAAATGAAAGGGCAATAGAGCAATTTTCCTCCAAAGGGGAAAAAAGGTTAAGAGTGTCTGATACAGAAAAGAACAAACAAATTAATTTAAGCTGTCTACAACTTTAATGTCCTTATGTTAAAAGTAAATATCATCTGCTTTGATGAAAAAAATAAAAACCAGCAGATATAACGGCATAATCTATACATGTAAAATTGCCGTGGCTGTATTTTCTATTTAGGATTTCAACAGCGAAATCCACAAACCACTATAGCTACTATAAAAGCTGTTCTAAATCCTTTCCCCACAGTGGGATTTTATGCAACAAATGTGCCTTTATTTCTAATTTATTTTGCACAGAATTTACCCAAGGTAGCATTTTTTATTGGGAATTATAGCATTTTCAGAGCGCTTGAAATATGCAGTCTTTTATACGTTATACTATACTTTTATACTCAATACAACCTTTTGAACAGGTGTGGGGAACCTCTGGCCATCCAGATATTGTTAGACTACAACTCCCATCACCCCTCATTGTTGGCTGCTGGCTGAGCCTGATGTGAATTGGAATCCAACAATATCTGGACAGTTTTCCCACACCTCTGCACAATCCATTTAGTGCTGTTGTGAAAGCTGCGTGGACTGTGTTTGCACAAGTGCTATGTTCCTTTGTTTGGTTTTATTTATGGTGCTAGCAACCAGTGATGCATCAGAGACATCCTATATCCTATGAGCTAACACATTCTGTGAGGGTGGATCCTTGTGTACTCAAAACAATGCCATCTATGCGTAAGAGGGAAGTATCAGCAAGCTCAGGGAAACCAGGTTTGCAGAAATACCAAAACTTTTTAGAAAAAAGTTGTAGGGAGGTGAGATCAAAAGCTTCCTTCTAAGCATGTTTAGTGGCCACAGAAAGCTGAGCATCTGTTGTGGGGGTGAGGGAATGGAATGGAATATCCTGGGAATGGGTGTGGCTGTCTGGAAAACTGAAAGGGAGCAGTTCACACCACAACATTATTAGAGGTTGCCTTGTTTCACTATTCAAGTGGAAATCTCGCCCTGAACTTCATTGACCAAACCCACTCATTCAGTCTATGCTAAAACACAACATAAGAAAGATCTCTGGGACTCAACACTGCATTCACTTGAACCATATTCCAGCAACCACTCCAAATATCAAATATTGGGCATCAGATATACCAAACATTCACATCTCAATTCTAAAACACATTTATGCGGAGATATATCCAATTGATCTATCTGATTACTTTCAATTAGAATGGCTGCAGTTGCAACCTAAATGCACATTATATTAGGGTGTTCACATGTTACATTCAGTGAGTATACACTCCACTCATACAGTCATTCATATTTAACATTCAACAAGCATACTGGCTGTTTACCTGTGCACATAACAGCTGAGCTGTGCAAATTAACAAATTTTTTTCTGCAAGCAGTTTCCCCTAATAAAATGCATTCTGAAACATGCTTTGCTGAATTTTTGTACCTTTTTTGCTGCAGAACTACATTACAAAATTCAGA
The DNA here is from genome assembly GCF_964188305.1 of Podarcis bocagei. NCBI lineage: Eukaryota > Metazoa > Chordata > Lepidosauria > Squamata > Lacertidae > Podarcis > Podarcis bocagei. The sequence goes on from NC_138134.1 coordinate 54,992,706, forward strand.
GGCCTGCATATTTCAAAAGAGAGCTGTGTTTCGAATTGTGTACTGAACCAATTATATCCCCTTTCCCTACCCATGGATGTAAGCAAATATATCAACTTATAATGGCTGCTTTGTATATTGTGTGCACAGGGGTGTTCATGCTTAAGGAACTATGGCAGATAAGAGCAATAGAAAAATAAAGCAGGGGCACTGGCAAGGAGAAAACAAAGAGGCAGACATTTGGGACTGATAAGAAAGGCTGTGTAGGATGCAGCCAATAGCTGGCCTATGAAATAATACAACCTAACAGAAATGGAAACCTAATTATTCTGGTCATTTCCCCCTCAGTACCCTGCTCCATTAATGCTATGGATTACAATGTATACAGTGCTGCCATTCCATTTGTGCAAGCAGACTTCTGCTGCTTGCACAAAGAAATTTCCCTCTTGTCTCCCCAGCAGCCCCCAACCCCACACACTGTGCAAAACTGCTCCAGAGGGATGGGGAATCCTCTGGATTTTGAAGTGGGGGACTCAGGGAAAGTGGGGGGAGTCCCATTACTCAAGTGAAAACACCTTTCACACAGCATTGGATACAACCCAATATTACAACGTAGAAAACCAAGGTGGCCCAATACAAATCTGGCCAGGTACTGAGTTGGTGGCGTTTCACTTCCACAGATCCTAAGTCGATTGACAGCAGTTGGTGATTGTGGTTCATCTTTATTTAATTTATATGTGGGAATATTTCCAAAAGGGACGTGTGATTTCAGCTGTTAGAAGTTCATGCATAGATACTGTCCATTAATCCACCGAAAGCACACTGGCTACAGTTACATTACAGTAGCTCAACCTCCCTCTGAAAAACACTGACCGGAATTTAAATATAGCTCAATTTAGCACAGAAAAGTTATATTATTTTTTTTATTATTTAAGGGAAGGAAGGAAGGAAGGAAGGAAGGAAGGAAGGAAGGAAGGGTGCAGTCTCTTTTTAAACCTTCTCAAATCTTTTTACGAAAGCTGAAATTCTTGGTTTATGTGGGAAAATGAATAGATTTAATGAGTATATTCCCATTATATTATGACATCTGATTCCCCCCTCTCTTTTTCTCCCCCACCCACCCTCTCTCTTTCTCTCCCATAAATACTTGTCAGGTTTATGATTTTCAACTCATTGGCTAGGAATTGTGTTGCACGAGCTCAGATTGTGGGTGCTCATACCAAGTTTAATTTCACTCACAAGTAGAGTTGACAAAAGATCACAGCCACTAAGCCCTGGAATTACCCTAGATATTGCCCTCTGTGCTCTGCAAATGAAATCCTACAGAAGACCCTTTGGAAAAAAAAGAACATGATGGTTAACACTCAGAAATCCATTTTGCACAGGGCAGCGTTTGTACACAGACAAGCACTGAATGACAGCCCAGGCTGCCAGTTCCTGGATGAGAAAAGTCAGATGCTTAGAATTTCTCTCTCTCTCTCTCTCTCTCTCTCTCTCTCTCTCTCTCTCTCTCACACACACACACACACACACACACACACACACACACACTGGCCTGACCCTCCCTTTCCTCTCCATCTCCCCCTCACCCTCCCCACCACCCCATGCCCTTGATTGACTACCAGGTCAGATAAGAAATTAAGACCAGTGAAATCAGACCCAGACTGCACCTGTCCCCAATGCAGCCAGAAGAGAACTGAAATAAAGCACTTATGAAACTGCTGTGATCATAACCTTCAAAACATTGAACTCTCCCCAGCTGTCTTGCTTTCCCAAACCCAGATTGGAAATTTCTACAATAGGGGCTGTGGCACTGTGAGGCCGGGCAGGCAATCTATTTCCAACAGAATGTTGTCATTTTGGAGGAAAGGTGAAGCATCTTGGCAAGCGGGAGGTCCCCGTTTTAGCAACAAAAGCTGCTGAAAATAAGCCATGACTTCACTGATTTGGCCCGCGGAACCTGACGCAGTGGCTTTCCAAGGTCAATCTGCGGCGTGGATCGCTTTTTTGGTAGCAAAACAGCAGCAAACGCATAAAAAGGATGAAAGCTTGCAAATGTGACTCAGGCTTCCTTTTCTTTATGCTGGAGACTGTCTGCTAAGTCCTTGTTTTTCGTAACAGGGCTTAAAAGGAGTGAGGGCTCAGCTCCAAAACGTGTGCACTAAGCCCTGTTAAGCCCTAGAGTGGATTTTAAGGGGAGCAGCTCAAGGCGTCACAATGACAAGGGCATTTCTGAGGAAGCACAGAGTGCATGTTCAGTGCTGCTGGCCTGCAATTCATCCCCACATATCTGAGACAGGAAGCAGGACTTCCAGGTCATAGAGCAGAGCTGTGAGTCAGATTTAAAATCTGGTGTGTGTGTGTGTGTGTGTGTGTGTGTGTGTGTGTGTGTGCATATGTTGAATGTTCAATGCCTCTCCATGTCAGACAGGCATCATAGGCTTCGATTTGGGTTCTGCAGGCACAAGGACATGCACTGAGCTGCTGCTAGAATTCCTCTTCGCTCCGTTAACTGTGGTAATGTGGAAATGTGAGGAGATGCCGTGGAAGCCACTCAGTCCTGCTTTATGTAACTTCTACCGCTTTGTGGCTTTTTGCATTTGTGTATGTGATATCCATTTTTCATTGTTTTACTTTCCTGGAAATACGATTTAAGGACACAATAAAAAAATACAACAAATACACAAACCCCCAATGCATGTACATAGTTGTGCTGGAGCCCTAGTATTTCCATGTAAAAATACCCCATTTTCAGAAGTTCCTACTTCTTTATATATGCATACGTACATACCAAATTTCAGTTCTATGGGTGATCTTGGAGTAGCAAGGGTTTCCTACAGGTATCTGGCTGGTCACTGTGAGAACAGGACGCTGGACTAGGTGGGGAATATATATCTTACCTCCCATTTGTAGAAAAGGTTTCCTAGCAATCGAAATGCCTAGGACCACATGTGTGGCAATTTTTAGCATTTTAGTTAGTACAATGGTACCTCAGGTTACATACGCTTCAGGTTACATACGCTTCAGGTTACAGACTCCACTAACCCAGATTAGAATCTTGGGTTAAGAATTTTGCTTCAGGATAAGAACAGAAATCTTGGTCTGGCGGCGCGGCAGCAGCGGGAGGCCCCATTAGCTAAAGTGGTACCTCAGGTTAAGAACAGTTTCAGGTTAAGAACGGATCTCCAGAACAAATTAAGTACTTAACCCGAGGTACCACTATATGGGAGTAGCTTAAAATTCACTTTACAGGGCAGGGTATGTATAAGATGTCAAGTTTTCAGATTTTTCTATTGATTGGGTTCCCTTAGACTACATTCAGGGTAAGTTAACCAGTCAGGACCAGGTGTGTGTGATTGTGTGCATGAGTCTTTTTCTATTAGTGTTATTGTTATATGATTTGAACTTCTTAATCATTCCATATATTTCATACCAAACAGGAGCTGTAGTTTATTAAAGATGTGCTGCTGAAAGTTGTAAGTTAGATGCCAGGTCCCCTCAGAACACTACAATTCCCAGAGTTCCCTGGGAAGTAGGACAGATTGTAAACCTCTTTGAGAAGAGCAACAGGATATCTATTGACAGGTCTATCCATGACACACCTCCCACTTTATAAGCCCTCTGCAAAGCTTATGGAAAGGGCTAGTTTAGAAGCCTGTCTTATGTGCACCTTTCCCCCATGTTGGGAGAGATTCTGTAAACAAGGGAAACGTGTGATGCTTTCACTTGTAAGAAATTAATATTTTTGTGTGGCAACACCTAAACTTTGGAACTCCCTGCCTACTGACACCGGTCAGTACAGTGGTACCTCGGGTTACAGACTCTGCTAACCCAGAAATAGTACCTTGGGTTAAAAACTTTGCTTCAGGATGAGAACAGAAATCATGCTTCAGCTGCGCGGCGGCAGCAGGAGGCCCTATTAGCTAAAGTGGTACCTCAGGTTAAGAACAGTTTCAGATTAAGAACGGAGCTCCGGAACAAATTAAGTTCTTAACCAGAGATACCACTGTATCCGTTTTGTATTTGTTTTGGTGCCTGATTAAAAAGTTTTTGTATGGCCAACTTATTCCAGACATGTAGAATCTACATATGTGTTTTTTTAGTTTTTAGTTTACTGTTGATTTCAATGAATTTTTGAATGCTTTAAAATACCTGTTTTTAACTGTGTATTATTGGTAATTTTAATCTTTCCCCTTTTTTGTAAACTGCTTAGAGGCTTTATTGCAATCCAAAAGTATATAATTTTTGTTAAATAAAATATTGGCAAGCAACATAGGACAGCCCTTGAAGACAAATGACAGCACTTTTCATATCAGAGGTGCTATAGAGGAATACATGACAATAAATCATATTATTTTGCTATACTGTAAACATCTGTAGGTGACACCTGCTACACCAAGCAAGTCCTTTGTCTCTCTGCATAGCTGCCTCTGTGACTGTAGAATTTGCAGTGATGCACTAAATTGTTATCTGGGTGCTCAGGTGACCATTTCACGACATCTATTTTCAATCCAGGCTGGCAGAAATGGATGGAAAATAAGCCCATCAAATGAAAAATAAGCCCCCAAAATGGTTGTGTGAATTGACCCAATGTCTAGTCCAAATGTTCTCCATGCAAGCTGGCAGCAGAAGCTGGTGGTAATTCAAAAATGTTACTTGCTGGTTTAAATGCTCTTTAGACATCATGACACTTCATAAAATGGTCCAGAGCTGAGGGAAAATGTGATAAAGTGACAAGAAACAGACATCAGTTGAGAGTTTTTATTTTTTTATCAAGGAAGATTAAATGTAGAAATAGTACAACAGCCGGAGTGCAACAAAGAATACCGGACACCCACACAAACCCCTTCTCTGGGTTGCCAAGTTTGCTATCGCATAGTGAATGAAGAGAAATGGGTTGTATTTCAAACACATACCATTACTCTGAGCAACAGTAACATTTTATTGCCCCAGTCATATTTTTTGACTGATGCAATAAACTTCACAAAATATAAAGAAAAAAACACACATACACACACAGAATTTATCATCTTTTCTTTCTGTTTCAAATTCAAAACAGATTCCATGGTAACATGACAGTAAACTTATGGAGACATTTAAATTACGTGACAGATAGTTCTGTACAGAGGATAAAAAAGGGAAAGAAACCAGTGACTTAAGCCTATGTATTTCCAGATCAGTCCCTCATTAGAGGGGAAGCAAAATTCCTACAAATATGGATCCACACTCTGCAGTTCTTTGCAATGCTTATTATGGCTTTTCAAATTGTTTAAAGCGACAGACTTAATAAAAGTAGCAGTCATGGATAAATCACTTATTTTAAGGTTCCTCATACACATTTAGTGTGATCTTAGGCCAGTCACAGTCTCTCAGCCTAACCTACAGGGTTGTTATGGAGGGAGAGAACCATATATGCCACATTGAGCTCCTTGGTGGGTGAAAGATAGATATAGATAGATAGATTAGATAGATGATAGATAGATAGATAGATAGATAGATAGATAGATAGATGATAGATAGATAGATAGATGATAGATAGATAGATGATAGATAGATAGATAGATAGATAGATAGATAGATAGATAGATAGATGATAGATATAAATAGATGATAGATAGATAGAAGATAGATAGATAGATGATGATGATAGATGATAGATAGATAGATAGATGATAGATAGATAGATAGATAGATAGATAGATAGATAGATGATAGATAGATAGATGATAGATAGATAGATAGATAGATAGATAGATAGATAGAGATAGATGATAGATAGATAGATAGATAGATAGATGATAGATAGATAGATAGATAGATGATAGATAGATAGATGATAGATAGATAGATGATAGATAGATAGATAGATAGATAGATAGATAGATAGATAGATAGATAGATAGATGATAGATAATCCTTCAACATCTTGGTAAAGTGGATAAGACAGAAGGGGCAGAGAGAACTGGAACTAATATGAAGCTGGCTGTCCAGAGTTTCCAAGGAAGTCAGCAGCTGAAATGAGGTTTGCAGGGTTTTGAGGTGGCACTGGGTCTGTGGTTACCTTTAAAATACATTTTGAATGATTTAATTGCAAATGAATTAATGTGCTGTATTCAGAAAGAGCAGTTAGTGCAGAATGCTGCAGCACGATTGCTGTGTTGGGAAACTGCCAGGGAGATATAGTCCATCATGGCCCCAAGCCAATTGCCGGACGTCCATCGATCTCCCGTAGACAGGCAGATCCAGCAGTTAGCGGCACGAAGCCTTAGAAACAGATTCCCACATTCCAGGCTTGTGCACAATGTTTATCAGCAGAAACACAGCAGAAAGCTTGCACCGCAGAAGAGCATAATTTACAGACTTTATTTAGTGTAGAACAGAACAAAGAAAAACATGACCGTTCTGTGTCAGCATCTCTGGCCAACTGACGAAATCGAAAGGAATAGCAAGCATAAACATCCTGTGAATAGAACATGCGCAGACTCTGTGACTCACAAAGCCTGCTCCCTTTTAAGGTGGAACGGAAATATCCTAACATGCTGACAGGGGTGAGACCCTGTCACAGAATCGTAGAATTGTAGAGTTGGAAGGGATCGCAAGGCTCATCTAATCCATCTCCTTGCAATGCAGCAATCTTTTGAACCCACAACCCTGAGATTAACAGTCTCAAGCTCAGGGCTGTTTTAAGCATATCCAGTGCTGTGGTACAAAGATCCCTCCAGCGCCCGCCCCCCGGCAACTCCAAAAAAAGGGAGGGGCAGTAGAAAATGTCCTCTGCCTCCCTCACCGCCCCAATCCCCAGAGTCGTGGCGGCGATCAAGCAGGAAAACGTGCTGGCGGACATGCTCTCCGCCGGGGAGCCTGAGAAGGCAGCCCAGGAAGGCTGCGCTCTGCCTTTTGCCAGGAAGCAGGAGGAGGACCCCGACCCCGACCCCGTCTTTAGCAGATGCAGGGGCTTGGGAGGGAAGCTGCATGCCCTCCAGCCATATAGTTGGCAGGGCGCTGCTGGCGGGCGTGCAGGGAAAGGGGAGGCTGCCAGCAAAGCCGTGCAACTCCCCCACTCACTAGGGCGCCCCTGAGAGGCCGGCGCCGTGGCGCAACAAACAACCAAGATCAATGGGAAAGATTGCTCTGCTCAAGCTGTACAGACCGAGCTGTCAACATGGAACACCTTTGCTCCAAAATTTAGGTTAGCTGCCAAATAGTTACTGGGTCTAGTTCAAGGTGTTGCTTTTAGTATATAAAGCCCTTAACAGCTTAGGACCAGTTTACTTGTGGGATTGCATTACCCCATGATCTGTGGAACTGGCGCTATTGTAGTAGCAGCACCTACACCTTGGAACTTCCGGCTTAATGGCATGAGGCAGATGCCTTGCAGGCCCAGCTGCAGTGAAGCCAAGAGCGGAAGGGGGCTGAATACAACACAGGTAGCAATAAGACATATGACAGCAGAATGGGATTAAACAGTGGCCAGCTCCTTCTCGTCATCCTCATGCCGTTGAGCAGAATGAGGGTCAAAGCAGCCTTCCACCAATGGCACCACCAAGAGGAGGGGGAGGGGGAGGAGCCACCAGCCACTGGGCTGCATGGCTGCTGTGTTCAGCTCTGCCCTCAGCTCCTCCCACTGTCCTGATGTCATGCACAAAACGTCACATGTGTGACATTGCCCCCCCCCAATTGCTTTCGCAATCTAGCGTCTCTGCCCTGCAACATTTCTCAGAAAATAGGGTAGGCATACCATATTAACTCGAATGTAATGAGCCATCGAACCTAATGTGCACCCTAATTTTCATGACATAATTTGGCAAAAAAGGTGTGCATTACATTGGAGTGAATATGGTAAATAATTATTTTGTGCAATTAGGAGGGAGGGAGGGAGGGAGGGAGGGAGGGAGGAAGGAAGGAAGGAAGGAAGGAAGGAAGGAAGGAAGGAAGGAAGGAAGGAAGATGCGATCATATATTGATGTATCATGTGTCTGGCTGCTATTCATGTATATTTCTACTTTTCCATGGGAGAAAATCATGGAAATAACTCACACACAGATGTGGCTGTTAGAAAGAGCCTCTATGTTCTCTCTGAAATAATTAAGGTACTTCTAGGCCACATTGATAGCTGGAAGGTTTTGTTTTATTTAGATAATGTAGATACTGCTCCATACCTGTTTGGTATGAATGTGTGAATGCAGCCCAGTTCTAGTTTTGTAACCACCATCCTCCCTGCTGAGCTCCACAAAGGCAAATCTGAGACTCTGAAGGAAGAAGCTGACAGGTAGTGCCAGCCCCTGCACTGGCTATAAGGCAGCAGGCTGGGTTTCATGAGGAAGTGCCCTCTTTGCCCTAATAGACCATCCTTCACTGTAAATAGCATTACACCCGTATTTTGTCTATTGGGTATTTTCATGTTGTCTTTTGCCTCATGGATTTTTGCAATGCTGTTTGCTAGGTTTATGAAACTTCTTGTTTGCTCAAACCATTCAGAAAACTAAGCATTTTCCATCAAAAGCCTCTCGTTTTATTAACCTTTTGCTTTGGTGGTCCCCCCCCCCCACCAGCTTTCATGTCATTCATTCATTTGTAGGCTGTGTAATCCCCTTTCCTTTTGCTGCAGTACACACAAGTGTGCATGCACACGAAAGCTCATACCAAGAACTAACTTAGTTGGTCTTTAAGGTGCTACTGGAAGGCTTTTTTTTATTTTGACTATGGCAGACCAACACGGCTACCTACCTGTAACTACAACTAGGTCTATTCACCATAGCAAGGTTGTCCAAATTTACCTTTCTCGTTGTATTGTATTGTATTGTATTGTATTGTATTGTATTGTATTGGACATCAAACTACTGCTGCTGGTTCAGGAATTCCATGAAAATACTGTTACAGATAAAACCTGGTTTGCTTGTTTTATAATTGCCTGGAAAGACTTTAAGTCGTTCATTCCCACCCACCCCCTTCTCACATAATGTTCTAGCATAATACATGCTTTCTCTGAAATACGTACATTTGAAATATGTAATTATCTGAATACGGAGTGACCAATTTGTCTCAAGATCCTGCTTTTAATGTTCTTGGCAAGGAGGCTTTTTGAAAGATCACATCACATCTGGGCAGCCAATTGTGAACCCGCAATCATCTGTTGGCAGAGGAAAATGCTCTGAACCAATTCAACAAATGCTAAGGGCTCCAGTGCATTCCACTGCAGAAGTAACAAATTCTTAGAGAAACTACTTACAATCTAGGCCACACTCACACCTTACATTTAAATTGCTATGATACCACTGAGAGATGTTAGGAGACCCTTCTGACTGTCACAGAGCAACAATTCTCAGCGTGGTTTCAGGATCAATCCCTTTCCTTGGGGCATTTTGAGAACTGTAACTCTACAGAGGATGTGGAGGTCTCCTAAAATCTCTCAGCACCCTTCACAAACTACAGCTCCCATAATTCTTTGCGGGAAGGCATGACTGCTTCATGTGCTTTCAATGTTTGTTGTGAATGTGGTCATAGAGAGGCATCTTTCCAAATGGCATCAGGATGCATCACCAGTATCAAGGATAAGGAGGGATGAACTTCTACACTTACACACTTAAGGGTTTCTCTCCTAAAAACCTCCCCCCCCCACACACACACACAACCGGCAGCAGGTACAAAAGGGGTACGCTTTGCCTTTGTGGTTTAGAAAGTGAGAAAACCACTCCCCTATAGCTAGTAGAAACTATGTCTGGCTACTAAGCCAAGGTAATATGTGTGGACTCCTGCTAATGCTTCTGGATTATAACAGCCCCATGCAGAAGCCATAGAAGGGCTTGGGAGCTATTTACTACAATCATGCGAAGAGGTCCCATGCCAGCGCTAGCAGTTGCCAGAGCTTGTGCTCAGCTGGCACAGAGAACCTCAGGCAACTGAGGCGATCCACATTTTGAGCAACTTTCCAAGGTTACGGCCCCTGCCATGGATCTACCACCACCACATGGAAGCATTCTAGTGCCCATCTCATGGGAGTCATAATGTTGAATGAGGCCGAAGTATTGGACTTATGCAAGGAGTCAATTGTTTCATTAGCATGTCAAGCTGCTATCATGCAGCTCAAGATGTGCCTGTTTAAGGGATAATTAGGTCACCTGTCACTTATGCGTAATCCCAGACTGAAATAATAATTCAAGTAGACAGGGGTGGCCATCATCTGAATTTCCAATGATTAAAACATCTGATTGCTAGGATAAATTCAGGACAGGTCTTTTCTCTCATCACCATGTAGTGATTTTTTGCAGCTACCTCCTAAAACAATCTGTGAGGAATGGCCAAAGACTGGTGGACAAGTCCAAAAGCTAGCAAACCAAAGTTCAAAGGGTTAAAGTGTCCAAAGGGCAAAAGCGGAAGAGGAAGTGACTCACAAGAAGCCAGTGGTCAGATTTGTGAAGACAGGTGAAGAAGCAGATGAGCTTCTCAGACTGGGCAGCCAAGGATGCCACAGCAAGTTCCCCATTGGATCCTCAGGTCACCTGATTCCTCTTGGCCAACTAGCACTCAGTGGTGCTGTGGAACAACAGGATTCAGACCAGCTATTTCCTCCACCTCCAAGTTGCCTCAGTGGTTCAATGAGTACTGTACATAGGACCTGATGTTTGAACTTTGGCTGTCTGGTTGGAGCGTGATAGCATCTAATCAGAACTTAACCATTTTAAAGCACCTATTTGCTGGGTGTCAATTCCAAGCCAACGTAGGACTACGAAGATTTTTGAATGACTGACTGAGTGGTGGCCCAGGAGCCAAGCCTACATTGGACATTTCCACAATTGTGATGCTGAACAACTGAGGAAGGGATACTATCTCATTGCTAGAGGGCACGTTTTGCCTGCAGAATGTCCCAAGTTCTGTCCATGGCATCTCGGTAAGAGAAGAGACCTTTGTCTAAAACTCTACACTGTAGAGTCAGAGCAGGAAACACTGTGTGAAATGCACCAATGGTTTGACTAAGTACAAGGCAGATTTATACATCCATATGATTATAAAATCACTGTGAATCTACTCTTAGCAACAATGTACAAGCCTCCAAAGTTAACCTAACCCTTTGCACAGTAGTCCCAGATATTAAACTTCTGGGAACTGAGAACACAGGGATCTAAAATGTCTCTCCTGGGTCAGGCAAATAACCCATTCAGTCTTCCAATGGCTGACCAGATGCCTGTGGGAAGCCTGCAGGCTGGACATGAGTACACCAACACTCTGCTGTCCTGCAGTTCTAAGCAACTGGTATTCAGAGTCTTACTAATAATAAGAATTAATAATAAAAATTCATTATTTCTACCCCACCCATCTGGCTGGGTTTCCCCAGCCACTCTGGGCTGCTTTCAACAGAACATTAAAAACAGAATAAAACTTCAAACATTAAAAGCTTCCCTAAATAGTGCTGCCTTCAAATGTCTTCTAAAAGTCAGATAGTTGTTTATTTCCTTGACATCTGATGGAAGGGTGTTCCACAGGGTGGGCGCTACTACCAAGAAGGCCCTCTGCCTGGTTCCTTGTAACCTCACTTCTCACAGTGAGGGAACCACCAGAGAAGGCCCTCAGCACCGGACCTCAGTGTCCAGGCTGAACAATGGGGGTGGAGACGCTCCTTCAGGTATACTGGGCCAAGGCCATTTAGGGCTTTAAAGGTCAGCACCAATACTTTGAAACGTACTGGGAGCCAATGTAGGTCTTTCACAACCGGTGTTATATGGCCTCAGCGGCCACTCCCAGTCACCAGTCTAGCTGCCACATTCTGGATTAGTTGCCTCTGACAGTGTAAGTAGAGCATAGCTTGTAGCCCTTGAAAGCCTTGTCTTTTTTTTCTAATCCTCTTTTAAAGCCATCCAAGTTAGTGGCTCCTGTGATAGTTCACTGCTGTGGGAGAAATAAATTGAGCTAAATGGAGTTTAGCAGGCCTTGAACATATCTGCTTTTATAGTCAACATACCCCAGAAACTGGAACCATTTTCCCCCAGAAATCATTTGATTATAAATGCAGATTATAACAAAAATGGCCAGTCTCTTTTCATACCCATCATCTCAGCAGCCTCCCATTTATACCAAACTTCTCAGAAGCTTTGTGCATTGGCTCCAATACCATTCTGAGAGTCAGCCCAAGCTTTGTTTTTCCCTCTGTTGCTCAAAGGTCAGAATGTGTGTCCTGTTTTCATCTCTGTATAAAATGCAGCACAGATAACCTGTACAATAGGCAAAAATGTGGCCACAAGTCTCCACTCTCACTGGACTTGGGAAACTTTCAAAGGGAAGCCTTTAGGGATTTACTGTTCGATCAATCACATTTTTATGACACCTACCAACTGGCAATACAAACAAACACACACTGTCAGCTCACCAGAATAAAATTAGAAATAAATTAGACCTGTTGATAGTTAGAACTATGCCAACATATAGGCATTGGGAGGGAGGCATTAAAACATATCCTAATCGTTTTATGCCAAATTCTAATTTCAAGGCAGCATGTGATCAGCAAAAGCTACAATCACATGCCCATTAACATGGTTCAAATCCTGTTGAACTCATCAGTACTTACTTCTGTGTATACTGTATAGACAAATGATTGAGCTGCGCAGTAGAAAAACAGGATAATGTTAAAGCTGAAGAACAGGAGAGCCTGTGGCTCTCCAAGTGTTGTGGATTACATTTCCCATCATCCTTGACCAGTGACAATGCTGGATGAGGCTGATGGGAGTTGTAGTCCAAAAATTTGGAAAGCTACTTTTTTGTAGATGACTCCAACCAATTGGATCTCTGCTGCAGTGTAAGTATTTGAAGATTCCCAATGAGATACTGTGCCTCATATTACAACTCTTCACCTTATGTCTTAATGTGATATATAAAGATTCATCTCCTTGGAAGTTAATCATGCTTTGGTACAAGATTTTAAGTTAGGGAAATGTTCCACAAAGTAGGTAACATATGGAAATGAATAATACAGTTCAGTCTGAATAATACAGTTCAGGCTGGCAGTCCTTTTCCAGTCTGAGGGCCACTTGTCCTCCAGGCAACTTTCTACAAGCTGCATGTTGCTGCTGGTTATAGCCAGGGGCACAAACTGAGAGGGCCAGAGGAAAATACGAGTCGAGCAACAGATTATATTCCATGCACACAAAATCCAGAGGTTTGTACGTACATACACACCTGCACACAGCTCAAAGACATACAGTCATACCTCATGTTATGTCCACTTCATGTTATGTTCTTTCAGGTTACATCCTGCGGCAACCCAGGAGTACTGGAAAGGGTTACTTCTGGGTTTCGCCACTCGTGCATGCGTAGAAGCGTGAAATGATGTCACACGCATGCGCAGAAGCGGTGAATCACAACCCGCGCATGCGCAGACGCGCCACTGCAGGTTGCGCTCTTTTCATGTTGCGGACGGGCCTCCAGAACGGATCCCGTTCACAACCAGAGGTACCACTGTATTCCAGTCAGGCAATAGCTCTTGAGGAGAATGTAGAACAGGGCCAGTGAGGGATGTGAACTGAGGAGAGGAGGTGGTGTCAGTAGAGTTCTTGAAGGACCATATTCAGCTCCTAGACGGAAAGTTCACCACCTCTGCTGGATACTCTGTGGGTCAATTCAAATAAGCTCTGCTATTGTGGCCAAATGTCATACAGAGTGAGGGAAATAGCCTAATCTCAAACAAGGGCAAGTGTAAGCTGTGAAGTTTGGTGAGAACTTCTGGCACCAGGGAGCTAAGTTCATATGCTTTAAGCTGGCTCTTTCCTTTTAGAAAAGAATAATAATAAAGGCTTTTCATAATACAATGCAATAAACAAAACAAACTAACCTAAGCAAAAACAGAAAAATAATAAGAAAGAAGAGTGTCCTCTCTCACAGGTAGATCTTAACCCCTTGTCTCACATAGAAAGAAGTGGATCTTCCCAATGGTCACCCAGGAACGTCCCTTTCTTCTCCCAGCCTCCTACTCTGGGAGGTCTTCCCTTTCCTGCCTCTCACACAGCTGGCTCTTTCCAGATCATCCTTATCCACATTAAAATCATTATCATTTTACCATTCTTATGAAACGTTTTCTCTGCATCGTCCACAAGTTAATTCCTCTGTTTGATTTCACAAGAAATTGAAACACAAAATGCAGCTGTACAGAATCCAGTGAGTGTGAATTTGGCCATGAAGCCCACAAAAGATATGAGTCTTTAAAGTTTCACGTGCCACTTGTTTTTGCAACAACAGGCTGGCAATTATTCTTTTGGAATTCAGTTTCAGTTCCTCCTTTCCAAAAGTCGTATTTATCAATTCAACAGTATGATAATTTTGTCACAATCAACGGGTCCTCAAGATTAGTGGCACTCAACCTTTAATAGCTGGAGAGCCACTTCACAGTCAATTGCCATCAGAAAAAGCCACAGAAATAATGGATTGATGTCCTGACATTTGTTCTGTAATGTTTGCATCAGGGCACATTAATGCACAATGTTGTATTGACACAATTCAGGGTCAACATGTACTGATGCAGGAGACTTTAATAGCATCTCCCCCTCTTTCCCCCTTGCCTTGGTTGTAAGATGTTTCCCCTTCCCTTCCTGTAAGAATTTTTCTGGTATTATCCTGTGCACCAGCCAGGGTGGTGGGGGGCAGTGGAATCTTGAAGAATCTTGGGGCACCTTACAGGCTAACAAATTTATTGTGGTAGAAGCTTCTGTGAACAACCATCCACTTCATCAGATGCATGAAGTGTAATCTTAAATTGGCAGGCATACATACATAATGTCAGGGGGAAGTGTAAAGGAGAGAGATCAGGAGGTGAATAAACAAGGAAAGGATAGACCATGGCAATGACTAAAAGCAAAATACTGACAGCAGCTAATTAACAAGGCAGCCCAGCACTGGTGATAACACAAACATCCTGGCATTGGTGAGCTAATGTCCATGCAAGCCACAAGTGCAGAACTGAATTGCCTGCTAACCTGTAACTCAGCAGTTTATCATTGGAATTTCATCTGAAGCTCCTCTGTTCAAGTACAGCCACCCTTACCATCAGTACATGTAGAGAGTTCTGGAAGGTTGAAATGTCCCCCACTCGTTTTCCATTATTGTCAGTTCCGATGTCAGATTTGGGTCCCTCCTGCATAGAGACTGAACTGCAGAATGCAGAAAGGCATTGCTGGAAGGTGGAGGGCATTCCATAGTGGAAGATACACAATTATTATTATTTTTAAAGGCCTACCCACAGGTGCATGGGGTGGAGACATATTTAGTTCTACATGTATCACTTACATTTTTTTTCAGTCATCTTTACAAGAACTCTGTAAAGTTGTCACAAACCTCTGGCTGAAATAATAATCCACTGCTTGGTGACTTTAGCTTTATCTGAACCAAGGAGCCCCCAATCTCATGGTCTTATTCATGACTATGTGAACCAAGGTATTTGCAGACCTTAAACCATTCCTACAGAAATAAACCTATGTGCAAAAGGGGGTTGGGGTGGGGAGAAACACATAAAATATTAGACATCTCTTCCACTTCTTTTATACTAGCCAGATTCTACCTGAATGTGTTTGTTTGGTTTCTAGAGCTCTTTAAGCTTTTGAGCATAGAAAGAAATTCCACATCCCACACTTCCTTCTTCACCCATCACCTCCCGTTTATTCCCTCCAAACAAAAGGTCATGCTTCCCCCTCCCCTCTGATTTGCATTCTTTGAACCTCATTGGCTTGCAGCATACATTTCTGACAAATGTGCACAGTTTCGGGATGACAGGTGTGCACAACTGTGCATAATACCCTCCTAAAATGTTGGACAAGAGTGTTCTGTGGTTTATGGAGGCATTGAGTAACTTGGCCTCACTCTTGTCATTCCCCAAAGTGTTGCTTGTAGAGATATTTCTGAAATTCTCCCCATCTGAATTACCCTCTGGATTTAGGAGCCTGAATTGACTGGTCTTTAATTTATGTTTCTTTTCCTGAAGTGGAGCTGATTAAATTACTGAATGCATCTTGAAGCAGTGGTTGGGCAGCCCTCCATTGAAGATGCTCTAGCTCTGGGTTTCCAGGAAGTAAGAGAGGTGGCCTAACTGTCTCCTCTAAGTCTGTGGTTTTATGCCATGTCCCCCTTTTTGCCATCTGCAAACAGTGCAATATTGATGGGGAGCAGTTCACAATATCCCCTAATTGTTATCCCTTGATATTACAGACTGACTTATCATGGTTGCGTACACACCATATGTTTAAAATACATGCCACCCTTCAAAGAATCCTGAGAACTGCAGTTTGTTTAGGGTGCTGGGAATTATAGTGATGTGAAGTGGTAAACTACAGTTCCCATGATTCTTTAGGGGAAGTCCTGTGGGTTAAATGTACAATGTGTACACAGCCTAAGAACCATAAGTAACCTCATCTGAAGCCCACATTTCCTGCCTCAGTTTCTTTCCATGTAAGCAATTTCCACCCAGCTGCCAGACAGAATTAACAATACATACAATGACATTTATGAAGTGCCTTGCATATTTAAAGGGTGGGTCTGACCTTTATTTATTTGTCACACATGATACACATTTGTGCATACAGTGGGTCATATTTTCCTGGGGAAGCAGGGGACAGTGTTGTTTCAGAAGCTGACATCAACACTTCTCCACAGATCAGTTATTATGGGGTGCTATAAAAAGCAGTTGCCACTGGCACCCTTTTTGCCTGTCAGCTTTATATCATATTTTAATATCTGTCAGTAGGAAAGGGAAAGGGCTGTCAGAACCCCATCAAGGATTTGTGTCTCAGCATGAACTGTTGAGCTTATGTCAGCTCCAGAAATTATAAGGGACTAGGTAGAGACCGGAGGTTGGAAACTTGATGTACATGGCACCCGTGAGTTCTTTGGAAGGCTTGCAGACATCCCAGAGAAATTGATCTCTGCTACTGAAAGTCAAAAAGGCAAAGAATATAGTTCAGACCAACAGAAACAGTATCCTAGCAAGAGTGATGAGGTGGGTGATCAAGGCGTCTGTCTCAATAAATGAATTGACTTTAATTCTCTAAATCAGGGGCAACATATAACCCTTCAAATATTGCTGAACTCCAGACCCATCAGCCCCAGCCAACATAACCAAGGTCACAGATGACAGGGAGTTGTAGTCTAGTAACATTTGGAGGGTGAAATCCTCCCCACTTCTTCCCTATTTGGATCTGACCAACAGTCCGTTTAGTTCTATTCTGGCTGGTCATGGTTCTCCGGGTTCCTTTCCCATCATGACACTAAAATTCCATTTTTATATAACAGACCCACAACCCGAGCCAAAATGTCTGGAGGTTCACCTGGGACATTATGCATGCAAAATATGGCCTCCATCACTGAGCTATGGACCCCTTTTCTCCATAGCTGGTGGATCTAGTTATGTAAGGACATAATGGAGTGTCCTGGGCTGTTAAAAGCAATCGGATCTGGCTATTGTCAGAGACAGGATACTGGGCAAATGGTTACGGCTGTTCTTGTGTTCTTGGACTGCTTCCTTCTGTCTGGTGCTGTCTTATTATAGCTACATTCTGTGGATGTTTTCCCGCGTCTGAGCATTCAGCAAACCCTTCATATTCTCAAGTTATAGGTATAGGTATCAAAAAGAATGCCATAAATGTAACCTCTGACTTCTAACTCATGTTTGCAAATAACTTCTAGCATTTCACGGAACAGGATAGGAGATGCACAAACTAACATGATAGTAATTCAACAATGTAGCATTCCAGTCTTGCCTCCTGTGCTAAAATGGTGGCATATGGATGAAGCTACTGTAACAATTTAAAATACTTGTTAAGTGTGGTGTCAAATATGTGGTAACTTTGCCTTCTTATATACAAGCAGTGCTATTTTTTTCAGGGGGTACTCAAGGGTATGCAGTACCAGCACCTCATTTGTTTGGTTAAAAAGTGTGACACTTACTGTAACAACTTCATGGTGAGTACCGGCACCTATTTTTCTACAAAAAAGAGCACTGTATACTACTTACCACGTGCTCTGTCCGCCAATTCAATATTTAAATGCTTTGAATGATGTTGAATGACTTTGTTATTATTACTGCTATACCTACTAGTAATAATAACACTAGTCAAGAAGAAATACTAAAGCTTTTTTGCAAATACAGGCAAGAGCACTACTACAAACAATAAAGAAATTGTACCTTTCATTCTGCTTTATATCATATTTTAATATCTATCCAGGAAACAAATAGTATATATTTCTTCAGTGAAAGTTTTATCACTTGATCAGCGAAAGCTTGGGTGGAGGAATTCATACAGATTCACCGAGTACTATATTCTTAAAAGTAAATGCAAGACTAATTAAGATGCAGACAGAGCCTGAAAATGGAAGCTGATTTTATGAAGCACATTAAACCAGTTTGCTTTGCTGTGGTGCCTTATGCTCATACACTGCTTTTATTAAAGGCTGAGTAATGTGAACTTAACCGTATCATTTTACTTTAAAGCTGAGAAAAATCTGGATTCCTTCTCTATCAGCAAATAAAGATAAGAGCAGCATGCTGAAAATGCCAATTTTACTACATGTTTTGAGAGGTGGTAATACACTTTCCACAGCAAACTCTCTTCTCAATATCTTAAGAATCAATAACAGTGTAAAATTATTCCCCTAGAAAGTTCTGAAATTGAAAATGTAGAGCAAACCACTTACAGGAAATCTTGAAGCAATTCTATTGTTTTAAAACAACTTATCTACATTTGGCATCATCAAGGCAATAAGGGAGTTTCTACACGTCATCCTGAAATGTCCCTGTTGTATCCTTTTGCAACATTGCCTGATGCAACCATTTCTGCAAGCAAGTTCCCCTGAAAGAGCATATTTTTAAATTCTATTTTCCAAAATACAACACTTCACTCATCTTCAGTCCTATGCACAAGATGTAAAGGAAGTCAGTGTGAGTTGAGTTGGCCTACAATTACACCAGATCCAGACTCCATTCAGTAGCAGCAGGGGCACACCTTGAGGTTTCAAATTTCAGCAATGTGCTGTGCAGCGCCCAAATTTGCCATTCCCACCCTCCTGCCTTCCAGTCTACTTCAGAGTTGCCACACCCCCGAGGGTCTGCGCCCAGTATGACCAAACTGGCCATGCTTCCCTCCCCTAAATCTGTCTTTGGCAGTGGTCTGCTCTGCTTAAGCATGGCAGAGGGAAACCAAGCCAATAAAAAGGTGTTCTGTGCTTAGTTGCCAGACCACATATCTCTCTTGGCCACATATTTTTACAAGGGAAACTGGTACACGTGATTAATTCCAAGTCTATTGATTTCTGCATGAAATAAGAGAACTTTACAGAATTAACACAACCAAATAACCTAGGAGAGATAAAGTTGTGTGCAGTTGTAATGTAACTTAGGAATCACAGTGGGGGGATTGGAAGTCATGTTGGATTTTGTGATGGCTGAACTCAATCTTTTCTTTGTTTGTACTGAGTGTTAATTTTGGATTGCCTTTTGTTAATCATTGCATATTGTTTTGTTTTGTTTTTAAAACCAATGAAGTATTTAAAAAATAATAATTCCAAGTCTATTGTCACATCAGGAAATTGTTTTTATGGCTATGAGTCAAGCCAAAGAATTGTGTCTTCCTCTCCTCCATCCATGGCACATCATGCTGTTCCGTGTTGCACTGGCACAGTGGGTTGCACCATGCTATTTTCTATGGGAAAGGTTTTCAAAATATGGTGTGATGACAGCATCCATAAACTTACAGGCTAACTCAAGGAGAGGCCTGCTAACATTAAATGCAACTATTCTTGAGGAAATCGGTTATGGAGTTCAGCTAAAGATGCTAGTACATAATTGGCTCTGCACCGTAAAGTTAGACCAAAGTTTTGTTAAAATCAAAGGGACAAGCTCACGGAGATGTGTCACATCGATTTCAGCTAGGCTTCCGCGTGACTAAATGTCTGTGCATGGGGGACACCGAATCCAAATCTGGCAAGCTGAAATAAGTGTATGCTTCCTGTGTGGGATCTTCACCTCCTTGCTTGCACTTCTACACCGAGAGAGAGAGAGAGAGAGAGAGAGAGAGAGAGATTCCAAAATGAGTGAATTTGTGACTTTTACAAATAAAAGCAGCTGGCTCTAACAAGTTGCTTAAACTAATCAATTTCCCAATATATCTTATCATGCCTGTCAAGAACCCCTGGGTGCAGGTTTGTAGCAAGCCACTTTCTAAAATGAAACATTGCTCATTGTCCTTATTTGGAAGCCTGACAGTTTCCTTGATTAAAATGAGGAGACTTCATTACGAGTATTAAGCACTACTTTATGAGTTATGTAAAGTTTGTGTGTGCTTTTTTCATTTGTGCCTTAGAATCTTAACCGCATTGTCTCACTTATGCATAATCCAACAGCCCAGGTGACAAATAGTCTTCTATATTTACTTGCTCAGAATATACAAGGGGTGCATTGGAGAAGCAGCTGAAACTACAAACGCTGCTGTCAGTCAAACCGGCTGGCAGAGGACCATATTTCTTGTCACCAAGAGGCTTAAAGCAAAGAATCTGTGCCTAATTCTCTTAAACCTTGCAGGTCAAAAGGTTTTAAAATTATTTTTGACACCATTTCTTTGCTTTGTCAACAGGCCTGAGTACTTTTTAGCATGTAAGGGATATCAAAAAGCTGCATATTGAACCAGTCTAACATTAGCAATTTATGAGTTTAAGGTTAGCCGTATCACTGCTGGTATGGCAGCAAACTATTTTCAAGTTAAAGGGTGGGGGGAAGAGGAGGTAACATATTACCGGGGGGGGGGGGGAATCCCCAGATAGTCACAGAACTCAGGGGATCAGTCTATGGTGGGCCAAACCAAATGCACACAAATTGGCATGATCCAGCAGGAAAATGGCATGTCGCCTTGCTCCATACCCAGAGCCCTTTGAGATTCCTTCCTTGAGTCCCAGCCCATCAAGTGGAGAAAAGCTGCATGCAGGAGATGTGAACATGAGCTCTAATTAATCTACGTATTGTTCTACACAATGGGGCTTTGAAATCCTGTAACGGGAGTTGCAACCCCAGAAGCACAAATATGGCAGCACTTATGATAAAGGAAGGAAAGCTATACTATGTGAGCAGGGGAATTTGCCACGTTTAATGGCCTAGCACAGGGGCTTGTGCGCAGAGCAAAATGGAGGACTTTAAACCATCCCTGTGGTCTTCCCATTCGGTCAATGCACTTACGCAGCTTACTCGGTCATGGAGGATTATTGTGTGGCGGCCAGTCTTCGGCTGCTTGTGGGTGGCCTCATTATCCAAAATTGGTATAACCAGTGTTAGGGATTCAGCACTGGATTTAAGAACAGGAAAAGGTTGCTGGTGGGGATCATATCCCGCCATGGCACCATGCTTCTGACTCCAAGGTCAGACTCCTTTGCTAGCAGGCACTGGGTGAATTTGCATCGGGGGGGGGGGGGATTCACAGATCTTGGGTGTGGGGCTAAGCCCCCCCATACAGCAGTCAGCGTTTACATTATGTGCTGTGTCTGTTGGACTTTGTTTCAAACTAACAGGGTCTGGTGAGATCTTGCAAGATCTTGACAGACGCTACCTCCACTGCTTCTCCAACAGTGGTGGGGACAGCATGATGGGTACGGTGGGCAGGCTGACCCTGCTTCTGCATTGAAACAGATGCTCTCTTGCTGAACTATGGTCCTTTCCTAATTATAGGTTAACGCCAACTCCTAGAATGGTCGGAAGGGCTGCTGTTTGAGAAACAGAAGCCTTAAGCCCACTTGAGAGCATGAGACTAATTGTACACAGCTGTGCAGGTAAATATAATGGCCTTCTTTCCCCCTTTTGACAATAATGTGCATCACTTCACTGACTTTAAAAGTGATGAGCCAGCCATGCTGTGCTTGAGGGCCCTCCTGCTCATTCTGCAGTGGGGCCCTGGACAGTTCTTTGGATCTGGACCCTTATCTTTATAGGCCAACCTGCCTTTAATAGGTGATTGGATATTGGCTCATAGGGTTTAGGTTTTCCACCAATACAAATCTATACATATCCACTCAGAAGTTAGTTCCATTGAGCTCAGTGGGGATTGTTCCCAAATGAGTGTGGTGGGGATTTCAGCCTTAAAGTGCTAACTAACACCCCGCCCCCGGGGTGTAATCTGCAGTTTCTTATAAAACACTTTGGCCAAGGAAAGCTTTGGTGCCCTGAGTTTCACTAGCTTTCTCAAAAAAATAACAAGCATTTTCTATGAAAGCTGGGCTGAAATTGACAGCACCAGATTCTCCACCTTCACATTTCTTTGTAAAGCTTTGCTCTTTTTTATTACTCCATCTGAAATGCTCATAGTTCAAATACTGGAGTTGTGTGGGTGGAAATCAGAAGCCAAGATGACAACTATGACTAATGCAGCCTCCAGCAGTGCCCCTGGGCTGAATTTGGGCCTCTGGCCAAAAAGTGAATATCATTGGCTTACACTGGTTTTGATGAAAGAATATCATACATTTATATCCATTTCACCATATGCTATATGTTGAGTGTTTTTTATTTTGCTTAAAAGCAACTGAATTACAGTTGGCAATGCAACCCCAATCTTCTGATTGAAGCTGCCTATTAACAAGGGCACAAGTTATCTAAGTAAGCATGGATTTAATCAAGGTTTCTGCAAGAAGCACTGAAGAAGAAAACCACAAATACAAGACATCTCTTCAACACACTGCCCTTCATTTATACACGCAAATAAGCTGCTTGGCTTGATCTGTGGATTAAGGCAAATGACTGGTGAAACAGTTGCATTGTGCTGGAGATGCGCATTTAAGCTGTTCAATTAGAGGGTTTGCTATATAATAATAATTTGTTTTGTATCCCTGCCCATCTGACTGGGTTGCCCCAGTCACTCTGGGCAGCTTCCAACAGAATATACAAAAACACAGCAGAACATCACACATTAAAAGCTTGTACATATATGTACCCCATTTCATTCATACAGCAAAATGGACATGGTTGGGCATAGATACAGCTTTATCATGAGCACAACTTAACACACAAGCAATCAAAACTGGGTTCAGCATGGTAAGCATGGACACTACTTTACTATGGAGACAGCTTACCCCAGACATGCTCAACCTTTATACACATCAAACCAAATTATTTATGGGATCTGAACCCTACTAGCCAGGCCATCACGCACCCAGCAAACCATATTTTGGAACATTGCAGCCTTATTAATCTTCTTCTTCTTCTTCTTTGGTGATCACTCATAGCTGAGTAAGATTGTCTTCCACAAACACGGTTTTAACAATGAGTCCGTAAGTGACTATGGAGGCCAATTCTGGATCCACATGTCCTTCCATAGTGGTGACATTGGTTTCTGGGTGGGAGTTGATCACGGTGTGGATTTGCCAAGCATGCGTTCCTCTTAGCACATTTCTCCCTTGTGTCCTGAGTTTGAGTGTTTTCAAAGCCCATGACACCTTTGGTAAAAGCTGTTCTCTAACTGGAGTGGTTGCAGGCCAGTGTTTCCCAATTGTCAGTATTTATACTACATTTTCTTAGATTTGCCTTGAGACAGTCTTTAAACCTCTTTTGTTGACCACCAGCATTACACTTTCCATTTTTAAATTTGGAATAGAGTAGTTGCTTTGGAAGACGATCATCAGGCATCCACACCACATGACCAGTCCAACGAAGTTGATGTTGAAGAATCATTGCTTCAACACTGGTGATCTTTGCTTCTTCCAGTACACTGATATTAGTTCGCCTGTCTTCCCAAGCGATGTGTAAAACTTTTCGGAGACACCGTTGGTGGAATCTTTGGAGGAGTTGGAGATGGCGTTTATAAGTGGTCCATGTTTCACAAACATAGTAAGGTTGGTAGTACAATAGCTTTGTAAACAAGCATTTTGGTTTCCCTGTGAATGTCCCAGTCCTCAAACACTATGCACTCCAGTCAGGAGAAAGCTGCACTCACAGAACTCAGGCAATGCTGGATTTAACAAATTCCGCAATAACAAGTTAGAGATGAGCTTACAGTATCTCCAAATCTGGGAGAGTTGTGTACAGCTATTAACCAAATGAAAAACAACAAAGCCAGTGGACCTGATGGGATATCTGCCGAAATCTTAAAAGTGGGCAGAATTGAACTTACATAACAACTTCACAAGTTCATTGAAAAAATATGGGAAAGAGAAGAGATCCCAGCAGACTTTAGGGATGCCAAAATTATCAATCTCTTATTAATATTACCCATCATTAAGCATAGGGTGCTGGGGCTGGTCACAACAATGTAAAATACAACACTAAAAACAGTTCAGACCAAATTAAAACCACAACTGGAGTGGGTCCTAAAATCTCTCTCTCAAGTGTCAAAGACCAGGGTAGAGAGATGTGTCTTCAGCATAAGCACAAGACCTTTCTCTGCTTCAGGGATCTCTGAACTTTGGCCCTCCAGAGGTTGATAGGCTGTAACTTTCCTCATTCCTGGCTGTTGACCATGCCAAGTGGAACTGATGGGTCTCCCATCCCTGATCTGCATGGATCTCTACCCCAGTGTTTCCCAACCGGTGTTCCGCGGCACACTAGTGTGCCGCCAGACGTTGCCTGGTGTGCCGTGGGAGGGAGGCGGGCGAGTCGGGCGGCGAGAGGCGGGGCGGCGGCGGCGAGGAGAGGCCGCCCAGCACGGGGCTCTCACCGTCTGCCTGCCTGGCTGCCTGCCTGACGCGCAAACCCCCGGCGCAGGCGCCCCGCTTGTTGACACGGGAGGGGAGGGGGGAGAGGAAACGCTGCTGGTGCCGCTGCTCCTCGGCGGCGGCTCCTCCTCTCAGCCCGCCCTGCCTATATTTGCGCCAATCCCTGCCCACTAAAGCATTCGCGCCTCCCAATGGGAAGCCTTGCCGGGCGGCGGGCGCTGCTGCCTGAGAGTTCTGAAGCCACGCCCACTTTCCCAGAGACTGGCGGTTCTGAGGGATCTAGGGCAGGGCCGGCGCGCGCGCGCGCTTCTTGCTGCCCGGGCGCTTGCTCTAATCCCGCCTTCCCTGGGAGGGAGGGACGGCGGTGGCCGCGAGCGTCCGGGGTGGGGCGCGCGCTGGCTCTCCCTGGCGGCCCCGTGCCTGGCGTTCTATCAGTGCGCCTCCTCTCTCTTTCCCCACCCATCCTCCACGTGCTGCGCTGTAACCCGGAGTTAGAAGCGAATTAGAACACGCCCCCCGTGTGTGGTGTGTTTTTTTTGCTGCTCCTCTTTTTTTAGGGCTTTTTGGCGGCTTTTGGGACGGCGTCGAGGGGTGGCGCCCACGCTCCTTGTGCGCCCGCCCCGGAGGCTCGCCCGCGCGGTAGTGCTAGAGGAGGAGAGAGGTGGGCATGGCGGCTGTTTTGGAGCTGTTGCTGCAGGACGAAGTGGCAGCCAGCGCTGTCGTGCGGTGGCTGAAGGCGAGCCAGAGCCCCTGCGCCGTGGAGGTAAAATGCGCAGCGCCGCCCTTGCTTCACCCAGCCCTCGGTTCGAGCGGGAAGTATCCGGGAAAACGGAGTTGATGCCGGCCTTCAAAACTCTGCGCTCCAAAAGGGAGGCGGGAGGGGAAAAAAACAGGTCGACCACTTGAGGTTTCCTCCTCTGGCGGGATGCTAAGTGGGAAGCTGCAGCCTTCAGGCCTGCGCTATGTGAACTCCTGAAGGGCTCTTGCGGTAGCTTTTCGGGAGCCCAGGTGTATATATGTGCCCCCCTGAGGGAGCCCTTCACTGAACCTGAGAACCCTGCTGTGGAGTTGGTGGGACTGAGTTGCTGTGCGCCCTTACGAATCCTTCCCAAATGCAGCTTCAATGATTCAGAAACAAGACCTACAGAATTCGTTGGAAGTTACTATTTTTTTATTTTTTTTTTACATAAGTAAAAAGTGACCTTTCCCCATCTGGCATGGTGGTGTGCCTCGAGATTTTTTTCATGAAACAAGTGTGCCTTTGCCCAAAAAAGGTTGGGAAACACTGCTCTACCCAACAATCTGATGCTAGTGAGAGAGACCCGTTTCTCCACTGGTGGGAGAGGGGAAATGACTGTGAAAATTTGCCTAAATTTGCTAAGTAGGATGTGTTAGCAAACAAAAAATAAATGGGAGAGTGGGGACAGCCTTCCGCAATTTAGTACCCTCGAGATGTTTTGAACTACAATTAAGTAGTAGTGGGACTGCACAATAGAGTCGCATTGTGAGATGTGAGGTGAAGGGAGCTTAATGCCAGGTAGGAACAACAGATTGGCTATGCCACTGAGCCTGCACCACACTGAGCTTCCTGTGCCTCACCCCTCCCCATCTCAGGACCCAGAATTGGGAAGGAAGGTGAGCAATGTCACCCTGCCTCTGATGCCTGCTAATACTACAACTCCCACCAGCCAAAGCCAGCATAATCATTGGAGAAGGCAGCTTTGAGGTGTTGGGAATAAAACAATTATTTAAGTAAAAACTTTAGAAAGACGATTCTAATTAGAGTAGAGGGATTTAGAACACAAAAGCAAAAAAGATCCAGAAATGGAACATTACACATAAAGAAAAACTCCATATCTAGATGTCTGCTCTGCTGTTGCTCAACTGTCTAATGTTGATACGTGTTCGCGTGAACTGAGGTTCTTAATAGGATTACAAGGAAAATGTCATTGCCAAAAAGAATACTTTGATAGGGTTACAAAATGTTGTTTTTGTTGGTGTTACTAATTAAAATTGCTAGACTGTAGTAGATCTGACATGAACTCATTCGTGATTTTAAAAATTGCTTAGTAAGAGTACATTTGTATTTATCATATTACCATTTTTAGCATATTTGTGGTCTCTTTTAAAGTATTTTTATGAACAAATATGTGTGTGTAGCTTATTCATTTGGAGAGGCAGGGGAAGACAATGTAAAACTTTTGTGTTGCTTAAATGAATCTCAGTATCCTAGACACAGGGTGTATTTAATTGACTATGGAAGTTATTTCCACTTAGAAGTAACACTTTGCTAAAGTCTTTGCTCTGATTGGTTATACATTGCTATAACACACCAAAGATTCCTGTTAACATGATCATTGGAGTGGTCCAACAGATTTGGGGATCATGGCTTGACATAAAATGTACAAGTTACAACATCAATATATTCTAATTGTAGGAAGATGCATAACAAGAAATTGATATTTCAATAATGTTAGGTCCCAGGCCACATAAGAAATGGCACAATCATTTGGCTTCTTCCCATTATAGGAACACAGGAAGCTGATACTGAGTCAGACCACTGGTTCATCTATTCAGTCTTTTCTCTGCTGATTGGCAGCAGATCTCCGTGGTTTCAGCCAAAACCCTTTCCTAGCCTCAGACTCTGACCTTGTCAAAATGCTGCCTAGTCTGAGGCCAACATTTGAAACGCTCCCACCAACCCTCATAGCACCAGCTTAAGCAGGGCTTTGGGAAGAAGGTGCAAGGTTCTGTCAGGGTCCTGGAAGAGTTTGGATTTGACAGAAGAGTTTGGATTTGATATCCCGCTTTATCACTACCCAAAGGAGTCTCAAAGCGGCTAACATTCTCCTTTCCCTTCCTCCCCCACACAAACACTCTGTGAGGTGAGTGGGGCTGAGAGACTTCAAAGAAGTGTGACTAGCCCAAGGTCACCCAGCAGCTGCATGTGGAAGAGTGGAGACACGAACCCGGTTCACCAGATTACGAGTCTACCACTCTTAACCACTGCACCACACTGGCTCTCATCACACTGGCTCTCACTGGCTCTGGAGCCCTCCTACCTCCTTTCCAAAGCCTAGTAAGCACTTGCCCAGCTGTGAGAAGGAGCCAGGAAGACTCAAGAACCCCCATGTCTCCTTTCTGAACCCAGGCAAGAGCTTACCGGGCTTTGGGAAGGCATCCTTTTCAGCTGTGTGACAGGTGTGACTACACCACTCAAGCTGCCCTAAATCAGCCTCTACTGGTCCTACCTGGAGATACTGGGAATTGAACTTCTTACCTTCTGCATGCAAAGCAGACCACTGAACTATGTCTATCCCCTTATGAATTCTTTGTTTTTGTATTCCTAAACAACAACAACAACAAAAAACCCCTCACTTGTTGAATTCATATTCTGTAGTAAGGATCAAGCTTTCTCCCACAGCCCGGCTTCATCGTGTAGATCCCCATCACTAAAAGAATGCAAGAAATGTGAAGCTGAAAAAGATCACATGGATCCATATGCAGAACATGTGCATCCTTAACCCAAACCATCTCCAACTCCCATACCACTTAATATTTCACAGATGAAAAATAGGGACACATGTGTACTTGTTACATTCCTATGCGCACACACCAAGGCTCACTGCCTGGGCACAAAACATTTCCATTACACATTGCTGGACTGTCTTCTCTCTGCCTACTATACAGTGCATTCATGTACTCTGCAATGCTAAGTCTGTTTTGTCTTGTCCTGTACTGTGCTGATGTAGTAGAGCTGATAGATCTCTGTCCCTCACCCAAGCCAAAGATGTAGGGTTGTATTCAGCTAAGACCTGCTCAATGTACACCCATTAATATTATTGAACCTAAATTCATTTTGTTGATTTACTTCAATGGGTCTACTCTGAGTAAGACTGGCATTTAATGCCACCCTTAATTTCTAGGGATCTGAGTAAGGGGAGTACAACTTGAATAACTCTTTGAAAAACTACAGTGAGTCATAACTGAAACAAAGTTACATGAGAAGGTGCCTTATACTGAATCAGACCACTGCTCTACGTAGCTTACACTAGCTGGTCACAGCTCTCCAGGGTTTCAAGCAGGGGAATTCACTCTTGGTAAATAAGAACAAGTGGAATATGGAACAAAATGTTGCAACGTGGTGTGCATCTGTTCAGAATACTCCACGGGTGAAACTGAAGGTGTTAAATGAAACTGTTTCAGGAGGGAAACAAAATTTAATTGTGGAGACTGTTAACACAAATTGTGATGAATCAGTTGCACAGCTGGAAAAAAGTAAAGATTATACCTAATCAATTTTGGTCTTATTCCTGGTGCTTTAAAAAAATGTTAATGAGATGAAGGAAGCTGAGGACATCCAAAAGTTACTGGAAATGTACTACATTTTGTCAACTGTGATGACTTTATATCATTGAAGTCCCCCACCACACTTTGTAAGCACATTATTGGTGGTTTGAGTGACACGTTTCCAAATTCTTAATTTTAATAAAATATTACCCATATCAAATGCAACTGGTGAATGACTGTTCGATAATCTTAAAAGAGTCAAGAATTACTTGTGTTCTACTGTATCTCAAAAGCATTTAATGAGCTCAGAAATTTCAGTGACCGAAAGTTCTACATTTAAGTTCTAAATTGTATCAAATTAATCAACAATTTTGTGCAAAAGAAATGTTGGGGGGAAACGTATGCATTTTATGAACATTATAAATATTTAACAATAAGCTTTGAATTTGCATTTATTTTAGTCCTTAAATAAAGTTAATTTCAGATGAAGAGAAGTGTTTTCTATTTACCTCTCTCTATGCATATAGAAACAAAAGCACTGTTTAATAATACAATAGTAAAAAAAAGATAACCAATGCTATTGACTGTTGCATTTCACTGCATCATATTTTCTGACATAGTTATGTTGATTTAGGTGAATGAATAGGGCCCCCAAAAGGGGCAGGACACATGGCCCTGTAGGCCATAAATCTGCCACTGAGCATTGCAAAAGATGAGCATTTCTTGCTGCTCATAAGAAGTTGGCATTCCTTCCTTCACACACAAATGGTATACTCAAGTCAATTGCTATATTCTTTGCTCAGAAAAGCTCCAGTGCTTTGAGGAGGTCAGCAAACATTTTGTTAGAAGAGCTTTGTTGTAAGTCCTGAGATCTGTCTTCTGGCTCCAAACAACAAATAATACTTTAAAAATGATGCTTGCTATAGGCACTTGCTGCTGTTGTCACCAAACATGATTCCTTTCCCCTTATGTTATGTTTCTCCTTAACAATGGACCTTTAACAGGCTGAACCTTCCTCCAAAAAACACCAATATGACTATAACTTGCCACCTTCTACTGTTATTTTATTTCTCTCTTTCCTTGTTGTTGTCCATACATCCACATTTGCCAAGCTTATGGTGAATTATGGTGCTTGCAGCTTGAGTGGAGAAACAAGACAGAACCAGCTAGGAGAGAAGTCTGGTATGCTGCAAAAATCTGTTTCCCTCGCACAGGTGAAGCTGCCATGTTATTGTCAAAGGAGGTCCATGGGAAGTTGAGGTGGGATTGGTCATTGTATGTATAAGGGCACTTGCTTGCAGGGCCTGCCCTATTATTGAGCAGAGAGGGGCAGTTTCCTCAGGTAGCATATGCGCAGGAGTGGCAGCCTTGCTCCCACCGGCCAGTCCCCTCTAGTGGAAGACAGCTTGCTAAATTAGCATGCTACACAGTGGTCTTATCGCCAGTGTCAATGTGATTTTTCAACTACTGTCCCTGGACTGGTGATGGTGCCATTTTGTCTTCTGTCTTGGGAAGCAAAACATATTGGGTTGGTCCTGAAGGCTGCAATTTGCTAAGGGTGCTGAGAGTTGTTAGGAGACCCTTATTCCCATCACAGAGACTGATCATTAAACCACTCTGATAATTCTAGCTCTGTGAGGGGAATGATGTTGTTGTTTTGTTGTTTAGTCGTGTCCGACTCTTCGTGACCCCATGGACCAGAGCACACCAGGCACTCCTGTCTTCCACTGCCTCCCGCGGTGAGGGGAACAACTTCCAGCACCCTTAACAAACTACAGTTCCCAGGATTATTTAGAGGAAGCCATGACTTCTTAAAGCACTATGAAATTGCTTTAAATGCATAGTGCAGATGGGGCTTTAGTGTGAAACCCCTGTGAAACTTGGGGGTATCTGCTGCTGTGAATGAGACAGTGAGAAGAAAGAACTAACGTGCTGTCTTGGTTAGAGAGTGTTGGAATAAAACTGGGAAGAACCAAGTTCAGAAACTGCTTCAGAGCAAGGTGTGGGTGGGTGGTAGTGGTGGGGTGAACCATGTATACCACACTAGCAGGGTGGAATGGCAGAAAAAGAAAAGAAAAATCAGATCTGAGCATTTAAACAGTTACTGTCTGTGATCAAGAAAACGAATTCCTGTCCCCCATGGTTGTAATGTACACTCCAACAGATCATCAGCCAACACTTTCCAGAGGCCAGTTCACAGCCACATACTTTGGATGTCCGCTCCAAATTGGACACAGCAGCATTCAGAACATAGTGCTTCTCCACATCTGTTACTGCATCTCAAACACGGGAAAGGGCAGGTACTCAGTTGCTTTTATGGGGACCATTTATGAGCAATGATGCAAGGACTAATCTCATTTGCTTGCATTGCTTATGGTAAGTTCACTCACACACTAAATTCTTCCTACTGGTGGCAGCAGATTATCAGCCAAAAAGCTACTCTCTTATACAATAAAATTATTTTTGGATTAAGTTGCTAGTTTTCAATAGTGGAATTTAAACCACAAGGTTTAATCTCCCTCTTTTAATGTCCTAAAATATAAGTGAAGAATCAGAGGGGTCTTCTGGCCATCTAGTTCCACCACTTGCTTGATTCAGGAAATCTAGAGTTAGAGCACCCCCAACAGAAAAGGATGTGGAAATCTGTCAGTTTCAGGTTCTCTCTTAAGTTTTTCATTTTTTTCAATCTTAAATTCACTTCTCCACATTCCCACATAAATTTGCACTTTTTAAAAAAGTCCTCATGAAAGTTCACCAGCACTTTTGTACACATAGTTTTCTATGCCATTTTCCCTAATATAGACAGTTTTGCAAAGCAATTCCTCCTAAAAGAATGGATTTTGTGTTATTTCCACTAATATATTCATTTTAATTTTTTATTTAAAAAATCATAAACCACTATATCATAAAAATATATCACAGCAGTTTACAACAATATAAAAGCGCCAAATTATGCACACTTCACCCTATTAAATGCATTTGTGTACAAATTCCTTGGTTGGAGCATTGCAAAATTCAGAGAAGTGCAAATTTTGAAATATGCTTGTGTTTCACATTACACATTTTTTTCTGGAAAGTGCAAATTAGGTCAGTTCACCTTTAAATGCAAACTGAATCAAATTTCTTCCCCATCTCTATCTGAAAGGGAGAGCCCAACACCCTTCTAGATAATTGGTCCCATTGTCAACCTGTTTTATAACAAAGAACTGAAATCTGTTCTTCTGCAACCTCAGCCCATTAGCTCTCGTCTTGCCTTCTGGAACGGCACAAGTCCTTGATTCCCTATGTGACAACCCTTCAAGTATTTTGAAGAGTGCTGTATATTGCTTCCTCTCCATCTTCTGCTCCCTGGCTAAATGCAGCCAGTTCCATCAACATTTCCCTTGCAGAACTTGGTCTGATCACTACGCTCTGAAAGCCAGGATTGATGTTCCACCCCCACCCTGCTTAGGTGGTGAGCCGATTTGGGCTCGCCCGCGGAGGCTGATGGACCCTGATAGATTCCGTCAAGCCTTGCGGGACCTTTCTCCCCCTGGCGACTCATTGACTGAGCTTGTTGAGGGCTGGAATACCCAGCTCCTGGCAGCCATCAATGAGATCGCACCTAAGCGCCCTCTGCGACCCCGCAGAAACCGGGCTCCCTGGTTTACTGAGGAGCTCCGGAAAATGAAGCGGGACCTCAGACGGCTAGAGCGAGTATGGCGGGGTGCCCGTGACGGAGCCTCAAGAACATCTTATAGGGTTTTTATGAAAACCTACGAGATGGCAGTGAAGGCCGCTAAGAAGTCCTACTTCTCGGCCTCCATTGCATCCGCTAGCTCTCGCCCGGCACAATTATTTAGTATAATTCGGTCTTTAACGTCCCTCGAAGGACAGCCAAATTTAAATAACAATTCGACACACAGCTGTGAGGCATTTGCGAGCTTTTTTGCGGAGAAGGTCCTGTCGCTCCGCCATGACCTCCCTGCCAATTTGGATACAATAAAGGAACTGGAGGCCCCTCGACTGTCCTCGGGTCCAGTATTGGACCACTTTGACCGGATATCCCCAGCCGATGTGGACAGATTCCTCCGAGCTGGAAAACCCACCACTTGTCCTCTCGACCCGTGCCCGTCTTGGCTGATTAGAGCGTGTCCAGACGAGGTGCGGGCCCCCCTGGGGGATATCATCAATTTGTCCCTTGGCACTGGGACATTCCCAGGGGAACTGAAGGAGGCAGTGGTGCGTCCGCTCTTAAAGAAAACATCATTAGATCCCTTAGATCTATCCAATTACCGCCCAGTTTCGAATCTTCCATTCCTGGGTAAGGTGATTGAGAGAGCGGTTGTTGAACAGCTTGGTAGGTTTCTGGATGAAACATCGGCTCTGGATCCATTCCAGTCCGGCTTCCGCGCTGGTCATGGGACCGAAACGGCTCTGGTCGCCCTAACAGATGATCTTCGTAGACAGCTGGACCGAGGCGGGTCGGGGCTGCTGATTCTTCTAGATCTGTCAGCAGCTTTCGACATGGTCGATCACGAACTTCTGGACCACCGCCTCGCCGACGTGGGGATCCAGGGCGCAGTCCTTCAATGGCTGCGCTCGTTTCTCTCTGGTCGGGGACAGAGGGTGGCGCTTGGGGGGGAACTGTCATCCCGCCACTCCTTGGTGTGTGGAGTGCCTCAGGGTGCGATTCTCTCCCCGATGCTTTTTAACATCTTTATGCGCCCCCTCGCCCAGCTTGTCCGGAGTTTTGGGCTGGGCTGCCATCAGTATGCTGATGACACCCAACTCTATCTGTTGATGGATGGCCATCCTGACTCGGCCCCAGACACACTGATCAGATGCTTGGAAGCTGTGGCTGGATGGTTACGTGGGAGCCGGTTGAAGTTAAATCCTTCGAAGACAGAGGTCCTCTGGCTGGGACGGGACGATATCGGATTGAGGGGGCAACTCCCATCTCTTGCGGGGGTGCAATTAGTGCCAGCACCGTCCGTTAAGAGTTTGGGTGTAATCTTCGATACCTCCCTCTCCATGGAGGCGCAGATTGCAGCTATAACAAAGGCGGCATTTTTTCATCTCCGCCAAGCTAAGCAGTTGGCTCCTTACCTCTCTCGCCCTGACCTAGCCACTGTGATCCATGCGACGGTCACCTCCAGACTGGATTATTGTAACTCGCTCTACGTGGGGCTGCCCTTGAGACTGACCCAGAAACTCCAGCGGGTGCAGAATGCCGCAGCGAGACTCCTTACGGGGTCTTCGCTGCGGGATCACATTCATCCGGTGCTATACCAGCTGCACTGGCTCCCGGTGGAGTACAGGATCAGGTTTAAGGTGCTGGTTTTAACCTTCAAAGCCCTACACGGCTTAGGACCCTCGTATCTACGGGACCGCCTCTCCTGGTATGCCCCACAGAGGAACTTACGGTCCTCAAATAAAAACATCTTGAAGGTCCCAGGCCACAGAGAGGTTAGGCTGGCCTCAACTAGAGCCAGGGCTTTTTCGGCTGCGGCTCCAACCTGGTGGAACGCTCTGTCACAAGAGACAAGGGCCCTGCAGGACTTGACATCCTTCCGCAGGGCCTGCAAGACAGAGCTGTTCCACCAGGCCTTTGGTTAGGGCACAGCCTGACTCCCTCCTTTGGCAATCTTTACAATACTTTAGTTTATGGTTGCCATCAATTTTGATTTTAATTAATTCTTATGATGTTTTTATAATGTGGCACTATTTTAGTGTTGTTAGCCGCCCTGAGCCCGGCTTCGGCTGGGGAGGGCGGGATATAAATAAAATTTATTATTATTATTATTATTATTATTATTATTATTATTATTATTATTATTATTTTTCATACCACTGACCATCTTCATTGCTCTCCTGTTTACAATGGATATAGACAAACTGGAACAGCTAAAGTGCAGCACTCAAACCTAGACACAGGACTCCAGATGCCTGGCAAGTACAGAATAAAATGGAGCTATTCTTTCCTGTGACTTGGACCCTATCTGTACTATACCTTTAAAGCAGTATCATGTCTCTTTTTAGCAGTCATGGCTCCTCCCAAAGAATCCCAGGAGCTGCTGTTTGTTAAGGGTGCTGAAAATTGTTAAGCAATCACCACTACCCCCTTATAGTACAGAGCTATAATTCTCAGAGTGGCTTAATGCTCAATCCCTCTTCCCAGGGACCTCTGTGAATAGGAGTCTTTTTACAACTCCCAGCACCCTTAATAAAACTGCAGTTCCCAGGATTGGGAAGGAAGCATGACTGAAATGTTATGATGCTGCCTTAAATTTATAGTGTAGATGGGGTCTTAGAAATGATGGTTCTATTAATGAAGCCTAGACTTTTTAATTCTCTTTCATTACAGCTCCTTCACACTTTCCATACTGTTTCAGCTGCGATTGATTACACTCTCCAGACTCTAGGTGAAAGGGTCTTTATGTTGCCCTCCCCTTATGGTCTTGATCTATCGGCTACTTTTAAAATGAGGCTGCATTTTAAATTGCATTTTAACCTGTATTTTAAATTGGTTCCCCCCCCCCATTATGTTTTTACTGTGATTTTATTGGTGTTAGCTGCCCTGAGACCGGCTCTGGCCGGAGAGGGCGGGGTATAAATTACAGTGGTGCCCCGCAAGACGAATGCCTCGCAAGACGGAAAACCCGCTAGACGAAAGGGTTTTCCGTTTTTGAGCTGCTTCGCAAGATGATTTTCCCTATGGGCTTGCTTTGCAAGACGAAAACGTCTTGCGAGTGTTCCTGGGGTTTTTTGCTCCCCCCCCCCTTTTTCTAAGCTGCTAAGCCACTAATAGCCTTTTAGCCGCTAATCCGCTAAGCCTTTAATAGCTGCTAAGCCTTTAATAGCCGCTAAACCGCTAATAGCGCTAATCTGCTAAGCCGCTAATAGGGTTGCTTCGCAAGACGAAAAAACCGCTAGACGAAGAGACTCACGGAAAGGATTAATTTCGTCTTGCGAGGCACCACTGTATTATTATTATTATTATTATTATTATTATTATTATTATTATTATTATTATACCAGTGAATCTCTATAAAGCACACAAATTGATTTATTCTGCATTTTTAAAATAAAATAAAAAGTTAAATGGTCATTTATTAATTTAAAGTATCTATGCTCCACCTTTCCTCATAGTTTACCTTAGTTCACTAGAGACAGAATAGATTCCAACATTTTTGAAGATGCCTCAGGGCTCAGAACTGCTGCCAGATCAGAGGGAGCCTCCCACTCAGGGCGCCTTCCAGTGGGGCTCTTTCTCATTGGCCATCACTGCCATCTTGGCTCAACTCACCCCTTGCTGCTTTGGTGCCCTCGTTGGCTCCAAAGCAGCATCTTAATGCGCTTAGCTCGCTGCTACTCTCATTGCTTCAGGGAATTTTTACTATGGCAGTGGATGGCAGTGCTGCTCTAGCTTACTGCCACCACTGCTTTCACTTTGGTGTAGTTGGGGGGTGCAGGGGGGGAGTCTGAGGCTGCAGGCCCCAGGCTTAAGCCCCATAGGCTGGTCCTGACAGCATCCCTTCTATTTGTCAAGAATGAGACCAAACCTGAGCTGTGGCATCACGACTCGTGACTTGCATTGTAGCATTACTCATAGCCGGGGGCCTTCAAGAAAATTTCAACCGGGCAATAATAATATAGAAAATCAGTATCGATAAAATGGCTGGTTGGCACCAACACTGAAGAAGAGCACTCCAGGCTGCAGCATCTTCTTGTATGTCCCCATTTGCGCATTTACTGTAGGGAGGGTGATAAAAGTTATAATTTGGTTATTATCTCTCGTGAAAAATAAAATCCTCTGTTGTGAGGAGGAATGGATGGCAGCAGTGTAAATGTTATCAATATCCATCTCAGAAGCCACTTTCCCACACACAGATTCTGCCATTAAGGGGCCACTAGAGGGAATTTAAAACATTGCGATGTGAAACCCTGTAGTCTCTTCTGTTCCTGGGATTTACATAATGACAGCGCGGAATTGTCAAGCATTGCTTATTAGTATGTGCCCTTCACAACATCAAGATGCCTGGTCTCAATGTTTACTTTCCTTTCTGAAAGAGCAAATGCTTTTTATTATATTTCATAATGACATTACATTTCAGTAAGACTGATTGATTGGTGCTCAATTAGACCCTGCACAAGGCAATGGTTCTCAAGTCTAATTCATTACAATCTAATGGAAATGTCATGTCCATCAAATTAGAGTTGAATCTTAAATGGGTTCTTTTTGCTATTAAAAGAAATTGTTTCACTAGGATCAGGCTGATGATGGTTTGTGACTGTAAATTGATCCTGTTTCTTTTTCCTCCTAGATGTGCTGTCCATCTTCTCAGATGCATTTTCTGCTGTGCCAGATATTTTATTTTTGTTGGTAGCCACACAGCTTATTACAAGTGTTGAGCTATGCCCTTTTGCTCTGATAACACAATCATAACCTATAGACAGGCAATTATAGGCTTGGCTACTCAGGTTTGCCTTCCTCCTCTGCCTCCACTTGAATTGATGTTTGCAGTTTGGGAAATACAGGACATCACCTGCATTTAAAAAGGGAACCTGGAGGCTGAAATATACATGGAGAAATGGTGCTGCACAACAGACTCCAAATAAACTATGCAGGAATAGGGATGGACAAATCTGTCCATTTCATCCCCCCCCCCCCATTTTCACTGTCTCAAGTTCCATTCTCCACATTTCCACATCAGTCTGACATTTTTTTAAAAAGGTCCTCATGAAAATTCATCAGCATTATAGTGTGAATTATCCTAATATGCAATTTTGTTTAATATGCACATTTTTGCAAGGCATATTTTCCCCTTATATAATGCATTTGTATGTATTATTTTAACTAATATGTGCATTTTGATGCATTTTTTTTTCATATATTACCCGAAGCAGGCAAATGTGACTCCACATTACTGATGACTCAGGAGCACTAATGAGAGTATATCAACCCAGTATCATTTAAAGGACTAGCAATATTTGGGAGGAATTGAAACTAATGGCATTGCTGCATCATACCAACAGTTGTTTCCAACATCATTGCTCTCTGCTGGTGTTTTCAAAACAGAGGCAATATTTCTGTATAATGGTACCTTGGTTCTCAAACACCTTGGTTTTCAAACACTTTGGTTCTCAAACTCCCAAAACCCAGAAGTAAGTGTTCCAGTTTTGGGAAGCCGAACATCCGATGCGGCGGTCGGCTATTTTTTCTGCGGCACCTGCACTATTCAGAAGCTGCGCCTTGGTTTTTGAACATTTTGGAAGTCAAATGGACTTCTAGAACTGATTAAATTTGGCGCTTTTGTTTCTGCTATTTATTTTGTGTTTTTGTTTTTGAGGCTTTTTCGATTAATTTGTTTGTGTGGAACCCAGTTCAGCTACTGATTGACTGCGTGACTATGGAAATGGGTAAAAGCCCCCCATCCAAACAATGATTCATCAGTGCAGGTAAGTAAAAATAATAATTTTAATTTTTTATCATCTACAAGACTGTCTTATTTTATAGTACAGTACATTGATTATTGCTTTCATTTTATGGATCAATGGTCTTATTAGATAGTACAATTCATGTTAAATTGCTGTTTTAGGGGGTTTTTTTAATGTCTGGAACGGATGAATTCATTTTGCATTACTTTCTGTGGGAAAGCGTGCCTTGGTTTTGGAACGCTTTGGTTTTGGAATGGACTTCTGGAATGGATTAAGTTTGAGAACCACTGTATAAGTACCATATTTTTCGCTCTATAAGACGTACCAGACCATAAGACGCACCCAGTTTTTGGAGGAGGAAAACAAGAAAAAAAAATATTCTGAATCTCAGAAGCCAGAACAACAAGAGGGATTGCTGCGCAGCAAAAGCAGCGATCCCTCTTGCTGTTCTGGCTTCTGGGATAGCTGCGCAGCCTGCATTCACTCCATAAGACGCACACACATTTCCCCTTACTTTTTAGGAGGGAAAAAGTGAGTCTTATTGAGCAAAAAATACGGTAAATAAACTTTGAAGGGAAGCTGCCATTAAAAAAACAGAGAATGCTCTAATGCCACAGTGCTCATACATAAGTGCATTCTCTCCACCCCACCCACTCCAACACTTTAGTGTTATTCAGATAGTATTCCTTCCATGCAATTAAGGGCCAAACTCCACATGATGTTTAACACGTGGTTTGTCCCTGAGTGCAGGATTTTTGTTTCAGGAAAAGTTGGTGCAGGGCCTCTGATCCAGATCAGGACTTGGGCATATGGGTTATGGAGGCTTGAACCCTTTTGGGCCTTCCAAACCTGCTATTTGAAGTCCCTAAAACCTTCAATGGCAGATTTCCACCCCACATACACACATGCAAATAGAAGCTGCAGGGGTCCCAATCCATATTGCAGCAGGGTGCAAAGGGTTAAAAACCCCATACCTCCATGTTAGTGTCCCCATCTAATTGAGGCCCCCTGGTGGCTATTTCTGAAATATCAAGTGAATAACCACTTGCTGTTTACCACTAAGAATGTGGGGGGGGGGGGAGAGCAGGGCTGTGTGTGCTGTCTCCATTTGCACCCCTGTGTTGTCTGCTGCTCCCACCTCCATTCTGTTCATCCATTGGCTGTCAGGATGAAGTCTGCTAAAAGTGCATAGACTTCCCTTGTGTTTGGGAATCCCTTTATGGAAAAGCTCCCAATAGATGGATAAATTGGGAGAAGTGTGGTGGTGTTTTTCATCACATACCCAAATAGGGCTTGTCCCTGCAGCTGATTTGTCTCATGTTCAATTCTGTTTACAGCTTGAGCTGAATTTTCATTACTTCATCACATTTCAAACAAAAAACTAAGTGAAGTGTACTATTGGCAGAGATAGATATTGTACCATCAATAAACATGCATGTTGCAGAATAACAGACAAAACTTTTGGCATTTTCTTCTTTTGATGCTTTCTTCTGAGCTACAAGCAAACCTTAAATTTTTAATCTGTTTTTTTTTTTTTTTAGGGTAGAGGGGAGGTCCCTCCTTTTCGTTTTCCTACGTGTGGATATAGTTAAATATATACAAAATTTAAAACAAAATTGTATCCAGTGTTGTGGAATATGCTTAATCCACATGCAAGTCTTCAGTCATTGTAGCTGTCAGATGTGTTCCAGAATAGAAAAATCTATGTCATATGTCACCAGGGATATACAAGTGTCCTTTACAGGATTTGCATTGTATATATTAAGAAGCTACAAGGATTTAACAAAATTGCTGTACTGACAGCCCTAAAGCCAGCTAAATATCTACTGCCATTATGTATGATATGGCAAAATACCACCACACTGAGGTTAGCTACAGAAAACCTAGGCCTACATTTTGAATAAGACATCATAAAGCACGATTTATATTAACTTTTCTTGTGGTTTCCTTTAACTAGGGGATAAATAACAAAATCAAGCATGTCCCATTTTGTTTATTCATTTTTTAGGTCCTCCCAGCCAAACATGCTCTTTAGTCTGCAAACATTTAACATTTTTAACAAAAAGTGTTTTACCACAGAAGACATCTGAAGGTTAGCCTCTTCCCTTCGCTCTAATAAATTAAATAACGCAGAGGCCTGATCAAAGCACTCTCTCAAACTCGAATGATGCAGAGACAGAAATTGTTAAATTGAAATCATTTCAAATTCCTCAGTAGTGAGTGAAAACTTTTTTTATTTTTATACAGACATACACAAGCCTTCTTTAAAGTTGCAATTAATTCTTTGTTTGTTGGGGCGGGCAAAGCCATCTGGAATAAAATTCTCTTTGGAAGTCCTGTGTTTGCATACCAGCTGTATGATTATTCTTACCACACCAGAAACTTCTTAATTAATTGCAATCTGCATCACTATGCTGAACAGATGTAAATAAGAGGCTTTCTTCCCTCTTCCCCCCCACCCTTTTATACCCATTAGCTTTCATAGCAGAATCCTTTGCTATGCATAAATGGTTAAATCAGAAAAGGAAGAATAAGGATTTCCCCATCAACAACTCTCTAATAGCCCAGTCCTCCGGCAATGCACCCCCACAAATAGCACTCCATACACACACACACAAACACAAGTATGTGCCAGTGTTACCACAGAGGCATGCCACTTCAGGCAAATGGAGGAGGCCTCAGAGCCATATACCTGATTGTGATGACATCAGAGTGGCCTAGGTTTGCAACAATGATAGAGGCAGCTTAACAGCTGTGATGGTTTTTGATTGAAGCCCTGGGCACCTCTCTTCCTTTCTCTCTCCTAGCCCTCTTGCCATACCTTCTCAGAAGCTGTTTTCTTCTGTTTCATTCAACGATGCTAACTTACATTCCTTCCTTTCCATCCAGGATGCATGCCTGGTGTGGCAAAGCCAATTAGGGGCTACATTCAAAGCTTATTCTTGTGAACAACATGGGAGGGTGCTGTGGGATTTTTTTCTTTCATCAAGTTGTGACAAACAATTGGAATGCTCCCCTTCTCATTTTGACATCAGTTCTTGTCTAGCGTTTTCAAGTCAAGGCAGCTGAGTAGAGCTCTAGTACCCTAGGCTTCA
The DNA here is from genome assembly GCF_964188305.1 of Podarcis bocagei. NCBI lineage: Eukaryota > Metazoa > Chordata > Lepidosauria > Squamata > Lacertidae > Podarcis > Podarcis bocagei. Next base: position 55,034,141 of record NC_138134.1, read on the forward strand.
TGTTCAGAGGAGTCTTCTTCATAATGTGATAGCCTCTCAACTTCCATTGTTGCTATGCCCTACTCAGTATCAGAGGTGTGTTTAAGAGATTGGGGGGGGGGGAGAGAAATCACCATGTCTCTCTGAGCAAGGATGTCCAACACTTCCAAAGATGTGTTGAACACAGTTGGACTGGCATATATAAACTGTCAATGGTGGAAGCAAGTCCTATAAAGTAGTTGGCATTCACACTGAGCTTCAATGCAACAGTAAAGTTAGGGAAATCTCCGAAAAGCTTTCCGTGGGTGGCATCCTCCGCTACAGATCATATGGCATAAATTTTGTTCTAATGAAGTAAGTGTTGTTTGGGTTTCTAGCAGTATTGTGTCACTTATTTTCAGATAATAATCACTGGGTGTATTAACAATTTCAATTTCAGTGAAGAAATGACATCTTTTGGGCTGCTGCCACTGCTGTTAGACATATTAGCAGGGCTATGACTCTCCATTTTTTATCCATCTGTAGTTCAAGAAAAATACAAGAGAGCCAGATTCATCCAAAGAGCTTCAGAAAGGCTTCCCAAGGATGCATGAAACTGCAAGAGTTCACTTTCCTTCCATGAACTTCCTGCTGCTTGCCTATCTTAGAATCTAAGCCATTATTCCTTGTTGCAGCTTTTCACAATTGCTAGAAAATGCTTCACGAGCCTATGAGGTGCTGAAGCCTGGGGTCTGTGGATCTCATAAAATACATAGGCAAAAATGGAAAGAACTGTGCAACTTGCAGGAAATAAATGGATCTGCCATCTTCAATTCTCTTAGGCTGGAATTCCACATTGTACAATGTTTCATCTGTGCAAGCATTTCAGCTTTCCAGATAGAACAATCCCTTCTCCTCCCACCCATCGCCCAAGTGCTGTTTGGGGGATTTCCCCAACATACACACCCTAAGCCATTTGCAGGGGTTGCAGGCCCCTGTGGGATGAGGAGAGCGGGAAGCCTCCATTGTGCAAAAGGAAAGCTCCTATGCAGGACTTCCACCAATCGGGGCTGAGAAGGTAACCTCACCCTCAGTTCCCCATCTTTCCGATCTTAAATTTGTTTTCCACATTTGTGCAGCAATTTAAGATTTGAATGTAAGGGATCCTTATGAAAATTTGTCAGTAGCTTGGGGTGAATTTTCCCTCATACGCATATTTTAACACAATGTTCACATTATTTAATGTGAAATAATGGGTATTTAATGCAATACCCATTTTAGCAAAGCATTCCCTCCCCCACAAGGTAAGCTATTTTTGTACTGTATGTTGTTTCATTAACATATGTTTATGCACACTACCTCCTAATATTTGCATTTCTGGAAACAATGATTAGTAGAAGAACACCGTGAAATTTGCAGAAGTTCACATTTCAAAGGATGGCTATATGCCGGTTCCTGTATCGTTTCGGGAAGTGTACAATGAATTAAACTTCTCCCCCTTGCCTAACAGCTTGTTAGATGCATCCAACCAAAGAAACAAGAGTCTTCTCCACCTGCCGCTTGGCAAACTGCTTTTGAAACTGAGAAATTCAGAATCAGCCTGTGCTCTAGCCCAGGGGTCTGGTGTTCAAGTTACGCTTCCATCACTAGGCATGCATGCCTGATTTCTTGGTGCCAAAAGTAGGTTTTGGATCTCAGCCATGGCATATAGAAATAGCTGCATCATATTTTAAGAGAGGGAGAATTGAAGATGAAACAGTCAGGAAGATGAAACAGTCTCAACGGTTCAGCTATAGGGAACTATGGTGGGCGGGGGAAGCTGAAACCAAAGATTTTAATTTTTAATTTTAATTGGCAGGGGAGCCCAGCAGTCAATCTTTTAAACAGATTTTCACCCAAATGCAATTTTGTATTTTCTGACGATAGTCATTGTGGGCTGTTTCCAGAGCATATCCTCTTCTTCTGTTTCTATGAGTTTTTGCAACTGAGCGACCACATTTTGTCAATTTCAGAAGGAGCATACCACCCCTCCCCCTTTTCAGTGTCTCTGCTGGGGGTGCCTGCTTCACGCCCCCTCAAAAAATCTGCCTGGGGCCACGGCACCTCTGGCACCCCCACACTATGCCCGTGCTCCAGCATAACTGATTTCAGGGCAGGCCAAGTTAAAATAAGGGCACATCCAAGCTATTGGATAAAAAAGAAAATTGATGCTACAAAGTTTTCAGAAGATGTCTGGATGAAGGAAGGGGTGGTTCGGGGCAAACATCTACTGTCAGGGAGTTCCGCAGGCTCAGTGCCTTGCAATGGCCAGTCCAGCTGAACTCTGAAGCATGGGGAACCAATGGAAGTGCCCAATCAGGAGATCTCTGTGATCGAGGTGGAACGCAAAGAATCAGATGATCCTTATTGTGGCACCAGCTTTGTGCCTTCTCTCTGCGTATTTGCCTTTGTCACATCTCAAAGAGTTGGATCTTTCGCTGGCTAATATTCAAGTGTTTCTTTGGCATGCAGTTCACAGCATTCATATATAGCATTTAGCAATTAAAATCTGCAACATTTGTAACTTAATCATTGCCGTCTGTTTCCGGTATATTTCATAAGATCTTAGAAACTGCCTTACTGAATCAGACCAAAGGAACATCTAGTAGCCCAACTTTCTAGCAAAGGCCACTTAGATGCATCTGGTAACATAAGAAGCAAGGCTTGGTGGTAATTGCTTGCCAGTGTGTCTCAAGCACTGTTTGTCCTTTTTAGACTCTCTTCTTCCATCCATGTTTCCTTCCCCCAAAATCTAGCTTCTGCTTCGCTGTCTTCCTAGACACTGCTTGCCAACTTCTTTCCTCATGGGCTACATTAACACTATTAATATTATTCAACTGTCAATTCTTTGAAGCTGTGTTTCCTAGTTTCCCCCCAATGTGTTTCTTTTGTGCTTTCAACAATGCAACTTCAATCCATTACCAAAAAAAAATCCTTATGTTATAGAGCTCTTTAATTGAAACCTGCATCAGTTCAGTAGACCAGCTTCTAGGCTCAGCACAGAGGTAGAAAGTGCACAATTAAAGTTCTAACCACATAAGACTCATTTTCAAGAGCATCTGAGCAGAATCAGCCTGAGACAAGGTGGCATAGGAATAATGCACTGATGAAATGGGACTTTGACATCATTTGCATTGCAGAGTTTGAACAAAAATGTTAAATAATCCCATCCACTATAGTCTATTAGGATTGGCGGAAAGTGCCCCCTCATAACCTGAATCTAAATGGCCCAAATCACACTCCGAAACAGCACAAGAGTTATGTACACACACACTGTGCCCTCCCAGCATGACGGCTAATTGGTTTAAAGGGATCCCCCTGGCCCATGCTGTTTCTGGGTCAGCAAAATGTAATACAATTTGAACCGGAAACCCCAGCCAACAGGAACCATTTAAAAAATTAGCTGATGTGACGAAGGACTATTGTGTTTACACGGGGCTCCCTGGTGTTTTGTCTTGGGCTGTAACGCAAATCATCTGTGTCCAGGTCATTAAGGTTCTTTCAGCCTAGCGCAAGATACAATGCTTGCCATGATTGCATGAAATATCTGACAATGCCAAAATTGCAAATGCATAGGGAATCTAGTCTAAGCAAGAGGAAAGGAAGACAGACAGTAAGGACGAAGTAGTCAGACTTGTATGGTGTGAATGTGGCCTAAGAATCCATTTAAAGCGGTATGATGCTACTTTAAACAGCTATGGCTTCTCCCAAACAATTCTGGGAGATGGAGTTTGTTAAGGGTTGTTAGGAGACTCCTGTTCCCCTCAGAGGTGGGACCAGCCCAAGACATTTTGGCCCCTAAGTGAACCACTAAATGGTACCCCTCTCCCACCAGGAAAGAAGGGGGAAGTGAATATCTACATGAGGAACAAGAGGGAAGTGAAGATCTACAAAGGGAATGGGGGGGGGGTCAAATCAACCTTAACTGGTGGTTGAACTGGGAATCAAAGGCTATCATGGGCACAAAGAGGCCTGCTCTGCAGACCCCAGGAGACCCCAAAGGGCAGCCCTTACCATTTCCTCCCTAGGGGTGGGAGGCAACTAGCAGCTCCTCCTATTCACTGAGGGGCCACTGTGGCATTGGGGGGGGTGGCATTAAGTGGTTTCATAGTAGCCAAGGTTGAAATGAAATCCAGCTGCCAGTATGGTCAGCTTCTGTACATGAAACAGAGGGAGGCACTACCCTGTCTTTCACATCAGGCAACAAAATATATTGTGTCTACCCTAGTGAGAGTCCCAGAAGTGAGGGGCATGGGGTTGCAGTGGGAGTTAGAGCAGTGGGGGCTCATCTATTAGGGCCACTGGGGCACTGCCCTACCAACTTCAAGCTGCCCTCATCCAGCCCCCACCCACCTGCCTTCTTACTTACAACCAGTACAGGGCATGGCACCTTCCTCCTGCTGCCTTTGCAGCAAGGACAAACCTGTACTTAGTTGGCTCTGCAAGTCATTAGACCAACTGTTGCGGGTCCATGCCCAACAGTCCCAAATGGCACCAGCCACTGCAGAGTTAGGACTATAAACAACCATTGGACCAGCCATAATTGTGTCAGAGTCTCTAATCATACGCTTCAACCATGCTCAGATTTGGATGGGGAATTTCTAGTAGCATTCAGGAACATATCTCTCTGCACATGCAAGATTCATTCTGTATTTTGCTAGCAAATGTTTTCTCTGTTTTACAGTCTGCTTTTCTATCAAGTGCAATTATCCTCTTTCTGGCTTCCAAAAGAGTCACAGTAAATTTCACAAGCAGATCTCCTATTTCCTGGTCACCTCCCTCTAGATTTGAACGTACAAAATAATTCAATCTGGAACTCGTCTTTGGCTATCAGCTTAAGATGAGGAGCACTGCCTGTCTCTTCCAAACATCTTATTTTAATAACAAAATCAGACTTTTTAGTCATGTCAGCACTGTTGACCCAGAGCATGCCAAGTTCTAAACAGTTTCATGAACCATCAATAAAAGTCTCTTGTAATTTTGGATACCGTAATTTTTATACTTGACCATGATTAGTTGTGATGTATTTACTATATAAAGCCACAGGGAGCAAAACCTAGTTTGCAAACACTGACATGAATCCAATTTGGTAGCAGTTAAAAATAGTTAGCTCTGCTTAAATTGAATGCGCTCTGCAAAATATTCCAGGGGAAAATCCGCACATACTAAAATTCTTTTATTTATTTTTTAGTCCATTCTCTGATCAAAACCACAACTTAAAAGAATATAAACAAAGATTAAGTCTGTCAGGGGTTTGTAACTCTGAGTACTGATGTGATTTTTTTAAAGTAACCATATAATCCAATAATTATTTCACCCAATACAAGGAATATTTCTGGAGTGACTGTGTATATAGCTTTTTATTATTTTATAGATATGTTGCTTTTAATTATAATGTAATCCTGCTTTTTAAATACTTAAACACTTTTTAAGGTAGGGAGAGAAAAATGTGGATAGAATAAACCCCAAAACACAACAATAATGTTTATGCAAACACTACATTCCTACTTGCTTAATGGATGTATTGTTGCTAAACGCCTGGTTGTGGTTTTATTTAACCATGGTGTATCATTACAGTGGAGAGAAGCTGCAGTTTAGTTCTTGATAGTGCTAGCTCCAGGTTTTGTGGAGCCCTTGGGAAAGGTACCCTCATTTTTGCAAGGGGGAGTCTCTTCCATTAGAAAATGATGCCACCACTCTCTCCCTCTACATCAAATCCACACAACCACAAAAGAGAGACAAAGAGCTAGAGCACACAGCAAGTGCAGAGTGGCATTTCATCTCTTCATTGCTTGTCAGTGAAGGACAGGTGAACAGGCAGCCGCTGGAAGGAGGATGAGAACCAAGACCAGAGGAGCCAAAGAGAATTTCCTTGCAGATCAGAATGCAATTCTGGTTATCCAGATTACACACTTCTCTTGATTCTGCAGTGCCTTTTCTGTCCCCCAAATACAAAACAAATGCTCACAGAATGCATACTTTAGAGGTGAAATGCACTGAAAAGCACTGCAATACTTTGAAAAACATGTATTTTAAGGAAAGGATGTGAACAAAATGCATAAACTGTGCATCCGCATCTCTTACGCATTAATTTGAAATGTCTGCGGGGGGGAGGGGGGAAACGCAGAAAAAGCCATCCATTGCTAGTTGTAAGCTGCCTTGGAAATGGAGAAATCAAAAATATCATACCATGCCCAAGTCTTTGGGCATGCCTCAGTATGTTTGTTGAATCCTGGCCAAAGCGACCAAAAAATCAGTTAATGAATGTTGGCAACTATGCTAGTGGTACTTTCCAATCCTGACTGCAGAATCCTCTTCTTAAAAACATATTATTACTCCCAAAGTCCTGGCCAAAAATTCAATTATATATTTCTATCTTCTGGTGTGAGTGTGGGAATCGCCAGTCTAATTTGTCTGTGGCCATTTGTAATACTCCAGTCAGAGACTGTCTGGAGAAAGTGGAACAAACACAAGTGATAGGAATGAAATCACACGAGGGGCATGAATAACTTTAGGTTTTGAATTTCACCAGGTGATTCATAAGCATTACTGGAATGCCCTGTATGTTTTATTTTGCCTCCAATGAAGTTTTCAGCACTGGATATTTTGTACCTTTTATTAAAGATAACCTCCATTTTGCATTCCTTGCCCACCTTTTTGTTCATCTGTGCTGCCCACTCACTTGACATGAAGCATTTACAGAAATGGAAACAGATCATTTTGCACAGTTCATAGATACATGCAAGGGCAGGGGTTTGGAGTGCACTTTGAGTTTACTCAAACGAATGCAAATCATACAACACACACACACAAAATCACTGCTTGGGGGTGGATTCTGAATATTATTGCTATTAACAATTGGAATTATTATGCTAGACAACCTATTTTGCCTATGAGCCTATGACCCCATTATGTGTGCAGCCCAGTTTGTATAATAATTGTGGGTTCTTTTAAGCATTTGGTAAATTACTTATTAATTGCATTCATCCAAGAGAGCTTTTTACCAGCTGTTCCAAAAACTGATCAAAACTGTTCCATACTTCCACCCCATGTCCTTACCCAATCCTACACACACAAAATACTTAGCCCTCACAACGTGATTTTGCTGGCCTACACAAAAACTAAAACCAGCCTTCCTTTGAAGGTTGGTGGTTTATTTTTACACATCCAGACATTGTCAACTGCAAAAGAAGAATTTGTTGGGCACAATACAAATGTTTTTTGTCTGCATGTATTTGTTGGTTTAACTTTGCAGCACTTTCTGGTTTCTGCAAATAACTTGATAATTACTCAAATGTTATTTCATATGAAAGTCATTATTCCCAGAATCTGCAAAAGCTCCCACCCATCAAAGAGCGGGTGGGAAGTCTAAGTGCATGCCATCTATTGTTTCCTCTTCAAATGGGGTTTTCACATGTTTGGAAGACAACTCCCGTCTGAAAATGTCTAGAGACACCTGTAGCTTTCTAAAGTTTCATGGTACATTCACAGATCTTGGGGGAAATCCAGCTGTTTCTCTTAGTTTGCAGGGATTGGATAGTTATGCTTCCAAAAATCGAGCCACACAGAGTATCTGAATTGAAACAGGAAATTGGTTGACTTTCAAGTTGGCTTTGCATAATGTAACCCTGTAAAATCTGGGTGACACACTCTGCAATTTAAAAATGAATCCGCGTGGCACTAAAGCTGTTCTCTGCAACCCAGCCATGGTGCAAAGTTCATTACCATTTGCATTTGTGTTATCACACCACACTATTTTCAATCTCCCCTATTTTAAAAGGTGCAGGTGGTTTGATACTATGATGCTGCGATCTGCTCACCCAATATAGAATTGTTTACATTCACATGCAGGGCCGTAGGAAGGCGGGGTGGGGGCAGCTGCCCTGGGTGTCATCCATGGGGGGGGGGGTGACAAAAAGGCACACAGCTCACTCCACCCCCAGGTGCACGGCATGGCCGCCGCTCCGGGCACCCATGCAGCTAAATCCGCCACTGTTCACAACTTGTCTTTTTGCTCCATTTTCATTCATTTATTTAAAAATAATTACAACCTTGGGCATTGTATGCTGGGCTGCACAACTAGAGGTTGCTGGAAACCATGGGGTGAGAGTGTTCTTGTGGTCAGGTCCCGTTTCCCAGTTTCCCACAGGCAAGCGTTTGACCACTGTGAGAACAGGATACTGGACTTCATGGGCTCATCCAGCAGGGCTCTCATGTTCAGTATTGAAACTTGTGCTTTTTAACTTGTTCATAAATGACCTGCAACTAGGGGTGACCAGTGAAATGGCCAGGTTTGCTACAGAAAGGGGAACCTTTCCAACCTTCTCACGTCCATTGGCACTGCCATCCTTTTTTATTTTTAGAAAAAGCAATAGCTGAAGGAAATATATATATATATACGTGTGTGTGTGTGTGTGTGTGTGTGTGTGTGTGTGTGTGTGTGTGTGTAATATGCAGGTATGTTAGCATTTGCTCAGCTACAGCTGTATCTGTATTTATATATTCTTATTACCTAATGATTCCTCTTTAAAATCAAACATGAATAGATGAAAAGGAAGGTGGGATTTATGATGAAATTAGAAGTAATTTTTCCGAAAGGTTGGCAATGCATTGTGAATCTGATCACAGTGCCTTCTTTGCAAGAACCAGTTCTAATGCCATTAAGTACCTTATCTTAATAAGCCTTTATTCCAAGGTAGTTCAGAAGTATTTCCTTCATGAAATTAACAGATTCAGCATTTTAATACATATAAGACAAGTGATTCTACTTAATTGGTGGATAAGGAACATGGCTTTTCTTTTGAAAAACAGTGTGCACAGAGAGCCCGTATTAAACAAAAATAAAAGATAATCCAGCAAACAGAAATGGTAAAAAACTTGAATGGTATTTACAGATTTGAGCATTGTGGTCAAGTTTTCTTTGTATAGGAAAATAGAAAAGCAAGGATAAACTCAAGAGGCGATTACTGTAATTAAGGAATTTATGGATCACTTTCTTTAGAGATGCTATGAGCTACTTGGCATGGCTTATGCCTCCTAAAAAAAAATCCCTTCAAATCTTACTTTCATGCAACTTCTTGTTAAATCTTTTGCCATTAGCAAAGAAAACCACCAAGTGCACTTTACGCCACTCATTTGGAAAGGCTCCCAGACAACTCTCCCAACCATTCCAGAGAAGCAAGTGCTGCATATAGACTTGTGCAGATAAGTAGGAAACAAATCACACATTGCCCTGTGTTTCTCTGCATCAACTGTTTCCTGATAGCCAGGGGGCAGCAGTGGTCAGGGGTGCCATTAATCAGTTTCAGCTGATATATAGCTTTCACCCTTTCCTCAAATCAGACCTGGCCACAACCATTCATGCCCTAGTCATGTTGAGAATTGATTACAGAGATGAACTCTGTGTGGCACTGCCTTTGAAGATGGCCAGTATTGTCTACACCAACTAGCAACAGCTCTCCAGAGCTTACCACCAAGTAACTATGCATAGGGTTGCAGTTATGCAATCTTACTCAATTATACATAGGGATACCTAGTTCGTTGGGCATTATGCTATGTCTTGCTGCTTTCAGGGTGGGGACAAGCTGCCACTTAACATAGCTGCCTACATCATTTGACCTTCCTTGAGGCCAGAGCAATGGGGGCTTTCATGACAAACTTAAAAACCTACCATTATATCACTGCCATCAGACTAGTATTACCATCTAACTGGGAGAAGAGTTTGGTAGGGCCAAGATGCAAAGACAGCTTCCAACAGCTGTGTTATTGCAGTTTACCTGAATGGCACTGAGCCAGGGAATGATGCTTCCTTTCTGCAAGTGCGGTCATCTGACCTGGCCACTGCATTGTCCCATTCCAGCCCCATCCAGGGAAATTGAAGCACCATCTCCACAGCTTTGCCCTACCACACGAGCTCCTACTGCTATCCAGGATTATTGGTGCTCATTTTAGGCAAGTCTTGATTAATAGGCCACCATTTAAATTAGCAATTGCTTGGTGTGGCGATCACACAGGGTCCCCGGACGTTTCAACGTCTATTGATCCCTGTGCCACCACTTTATTTCTCGCTGCCACCACCCAGGCCCTACCTAGTACAATACTGAGTTCAGTCAGGGTTAAATTGGAACATAAACTTCTGTTTATTTATTGCAGTTTAACAAGCATGTGGTTTCATAAACGGTATTGGTCAATTACAATCATAGGGTGCCTATCCAGACCTATAACTTCCACTACCTGCTCTCACTCACTAAACCACCTCTCAGATATTCACTTGTCTTCCTAGCCCCTAACTGTTCCTGACTCGGCTTATTTCGCAACACTAACTCAACCTACCTACAAACTCTATCCCAATTCACTCCCACTCCAACCAACCACCCAACTCCCTACGAACTCCCCCCTTCACCGCTCCCAGAGCTGGTTTTATAGTCCCTCTGACTACACCCCCCTGGGTTCTGACTGGGTAACCTGTTTAACTATTTCACCTCCAGCACTCTCATATGTTAACGTCACACTTGGTGTCCAGGTAGTTGACTATAAACAAACCTTACAACATTTTCAAAAACAAGTAGGCATGCATGGTCATTGTACTTGACAGAAAATATATACATAATGGAAAACTCAATTTCTGTTTGTTTGTGAATTGTAAGCTACCCTGGACCTTTATGCTGAAATCTTATTTTAGAAATGTCCAAACTTCCCTTTCATCCAAATGGCTTTCAGGGCAGTGTATTATATCAACAACAACAGTAAGTAACAGCAAAGCATAAACCATCATAAAACAAAAAACGAAAGGTAGCAGCTTTTTAAAAAAAACACCAGACCAAAGACAAATCTGACGCTTTGGGCAAGGAAGAAATTCTTAACCAAGAGTAAAACAAACAAAAAAAAACTAATGCTGATGCCTATTGGGCCTCTGAAGTAAAGGCCCCAAAATATGTGCAAGCATAAACACACAGCAACAAGTTATATAGCATGTGTAACAGCACCTCAGTTGAAGGTCTTAAGGCATGACAATGGAATACATTGGAGCAGCAGGAAAAAAAGCTTGTTCCATCTTCCATGTGACAGCCCTTCAGATATTTGAAGATATCTCTCATAACTCACAGTTGTCTATTCTCCAGGCTAAACACACCCAACTCCCTCATAATTGTACAAGCATGTACAATTTTCATCCCATTTGTCCTCATGGCTGTCCTGAACCCCTGGCCTACCTGGGGTATGTCAAGTCCAAAGCTCAAAGTCCAGGGGTCAATCCACACAAGAACAATACAAAATTCAGGAAACATAGTCCAGGGTCAATCCAAGTTGTTGATGTTTAGTCGTTTAGTCATGTCCGACTCTTCGTGACCCCATGGACCAGAGCACGCCAGGCATTCCTGTCTTCCACTGCCTCCCGCAGTTTGGTCAGACTCATGTTTGTAGCTTCGAGAACACCGTCCAACCATCTCGTCCTCTGTCGTCCCCTTCTCCTTGTGCCCTCCATCTTTCCCAGCATCAGTGTCTTTTCCAGGGAGTCTTCTCTTCTCATGAGGAGCCAAAGTACTGGAGTCTCAGCTTCACGATCTGTCCTTCCAGTGAGCACTCAGGACTGATGTGATGGCCTGGGAATCCGATTCAGAGGCTGAACCGGAGGAATCCCAGCCTGCACAGGAGTCCCCGCCTCCAGGGCCGGCTGAACTGGGGCAGGGTCTTGATTCTGAAGTGCCTGCACCTGTGCCGGATCCTCGGGAGCAGGCACCAGGTGAATCCACTCTGGCTCCGGAGGTGGTTGAGGACTCAGTGCCTACATGTGAGTCTCCCCCTGGGTCCAGTAACCCTTCAGCCTCTCCTGAACTGCAGAGGCTCAGGGCAGAGAGGCGAAGGGAACTGGTTTCCCCCAGGAGGAGTGCTCGCCTTAAGGCCAGGAGAGGTGGGTCTCCTGGGGGCCGGGGCCGCCCCTGGCCTCAGAGAAGATAAAGGCCAGTCAGCCCGGTCCCAGGTTGCGGGAGCAACGTCATTGATGAGCTGTTTCGGCCAGCATCCAATCCTGTTCCCCCAGAGTTCCTGTCCTTGCCTGGCTTCTCGCTGTGGACCCTGCTTTGCCCGAGGAGGACTGTCTGGCGACCCTCAACTCAGGTCCTGGACCTCGCCCCACAGTAACCTCCCCCCTGGACCAGCACAGCTGATTTCCTGAAGAATGGATAGGTTTGATCTTCTTGCAGTCCATGGGACCCTCAAGAGTCTCCTCCAGCACAATAATTCAAAAGCATCAATTCTTCGGCGATCAGCCCTCTTTATGGTCTGGCTCTCACTTCCATACATCACTACTGGGAAAACCATGGCTTTAACTATACGGACCTTTGTTGGCAAGGTGATGTCTCTGTTTTTTAAGATACTGTCTAGGTTTGCCATCGCCTTTCTCCCAATGAGCAGGCGTCTTTTAATTTCATGACTGCTGTCACTATCTGCAGGGTCAATCCAAGTAGCCAAGTCCAAAGGACAGGAGACAATCCAGAGTAAATCCTAAAGCAGTCCTGCAAAAGTCCAGAAGCATCCAGCCCAAGGTCCATCAACATGGGCAATTGAGCTGACACAGCCTCTCTGCTCTGCTTCCCTTTTGTACTTTGCCTGCTGGTTGTAGCATCTGGGCTTGACCAAGCAGGTGACCCTCACCTGTTCCAGGCCTACTCCATCTGAGGAATCGCACCCCTCCTCCCAGAGCTAACGAGCTCCACCTGGCCAGGGAGCTGGGCTGTGGGCCCTTGCCTGCCTCAGCCTCCTAGAGTGCCACTCCTGCTGCTCCCTATGCTTCAGAGCCTGATGTGTTCATGGAGACAGGGGCTCCTCTGGCTCTGGTGATGGGTCCTGCTGCTCTGCTTCCTGTGCATTCTCACTCACACACCCTTTCACCATCCTGCATCACCCTGTGAGTACCTCCTACACCAACCTCTCCTTCCCCATCCCCAGCTTGCCCCAGTGTGTCCCAATCCTGACTACACCCCTCACTGCTGTCCTTTTTTCCCTCTGTCTCCTGCCCATCATTCTGCCAGTTCAAGACAATGGCCATGTTATGAAATTATCATCATTCCAACAATTCTTCAGGAGGACTTGAAAGATGATGATGTGCCCAAGCCAAGAACATGATGTCCAGAAGGTAGATAATATTGAAGTTCACCGTTCTGTCCACTATAAAGCATAATCTTTCCTGGTCCAGAAAGGAAGAACCTCACACTTAAGGTTACCAAGCGCTTACCAACAGATACTTCCTGACCTTGAAGAATCAGGGTAAGCATCTTTTAATTCTGCATCTTATTTTACTACTCTAGTGGGTAGTCCCTTTAACTATCATTCTTTATGAATTCCTTGTTGGGTGTAATATTTGGGCTAGTAGCAATCCAGAACCCATCTTCTATTGCTATTATAAATTGACTGTTCTAAAACGTACCATAAATGATTATTATTTCCTACATTTAAATGTATTTGAGTTCGGAAAAGAGCAAGTCTTTGAAACCCATGCCATTTACTCTGTTCCCAATAAGGCATTACCACAGTAATATAATCTACATATCCCATATCTTTCTCTCTACTGATCTGTCATAGCTAAAATGCTTTGGATTTTTGATTGAAAATATTTCTCTAAACTGTGTTAAAAAAAATGACAATCATCATGGGATTGTGCAGTTGGAATACTGAGGACCAGAGTTCAGTTTCTTTTTTAAAAAATCAATGTGATCATCTGGGTAGGATTTTGCTTCTTAGCACCGGAGGGCAAAGGGACAGCACAATTTTATGATTTTAAATACTTTCCGTGATCATTGTGAAATGTGCCTTCTTCAAGTTAACAGCAGAGTGAGATCCTCTCCAAACGTCATTATACCCAAATCAAGTCTGGTTTAATATAATAAAAAAGCAATTAACTTGAATTAAATTCTCCAAGCATGAATTACTTCATTTTTTATTGGAAATAATTATTCATTTGTACAGTCATTGCTTTCCCAGTGCTAGAGGAAAACAGGAGCAGGGAGAGAGAAATATGTTCTAGCACTTCTACTGTAGTCCTGGGGCATATGAAGTAACAACAGCACTTTTATTTACTTGGAACACACAAGGCCACAAAAGAGTTTCGAGACTCCCTTCTTGCTGCTCCTCCACCTACTCGAACAACTTGGAGTTCTGTTTTTCATTTCTGAGCTTTAAGCCACAATGAATGGCTTAAAATTTGTGAAAGTTGGTCGTCAAGTCAGGAAAGCATGATTGTTTGTTCTTAAGTATAATGGAGGTGGGGGGGGTTAACTAGGTATGTATGAAAAGGGGGACATCACTCATTTTTCCATTGTTTTTGGATTTAGAGTTTCATTTCTCATTCCTTGCCGTTGCATGAGCTCTTTCACTCACTTGTTTTCCACTGATTACAATGGGAGACTCAACCAGCCTTCTGCTGTCCATAACTTCCTTGGTTTCTGTCCAAATGGCATGAAATTTACAGGCGATGATTTGGATATAATGATGTTTGAAGAGGCTTTCACTCTGCTGTTAGCTTGAAGAAGGAACTTTTTGCCATGACCAAAAGAATTTAAATACTTAAAATTGATTAATAATAACAATAATAATAAATTTTATTTATATCCCGCCCTCCCCAGCCGAAGCCGGGCTCAGGGCGGCTAACAACAATCAAATAATCAGACAGTAAAATAGTTACACAATCTAAAAATATTTCATTATAAAAATTAATTAAATCAAATTGAAGGCAACCAATTAAGCAAAATTCTGTGCAGGTTGCCAGAGGAGGGAGTCAGGCTGTGCCCTGACCAAAGGCCTGGCGGAACAACTCTGTCTTGCAGGCCCTGCGGAAAGATGTCAGGTCCCGCAGGGCCCTAGTCTCTTGTGACAGAGCATTCCACCAGATTGGAGCCGCAGCCGAGAAGGCCCTGGCTCTAGTTGAGGCCAGCCTAACCTCTCTGAGGCCTGGGACCTTGAGGATGTTATTATTTGCAGACCGTAGGTTTCTCTGTGGGGCATACCAGGAGAGGCGGTCCCGTAGGTACGAGGGTCCTAGGCCGTATAGGGCTTTAAAGGTTAAAACCAGCACCTTAAACCTGACCCTGTACTCCACCGGGAGCCAGTGCAGCTGGTATAGTACCGGGTGAATGTGATCTCGCAGCGAAGACCCCGTAAGGAGTCTCGCCGCGGCATTCTGCACCCGCTGGAGTTTCTGGGTCAGTCTCAAGGGCAGCCCCACGTAGAGCGAGTTACAATAATCCAGCCTGGAGGTGACCGTCGCATGGATCACAGTGGCTAGGTCAGGGCGAGAGAGATAAGGGGCCAACTGCTTACCTTGGCGGAGATGAAAAAATGCCGCCTTTGTTATAGCTGTAATCTGCGCCTCCATAGAGAGGGAGGTATCGAAGATTACACCCAAACTCTTAACGGACAGTGCTGGCACTAATTGCACCCCCGCAAGAGATGGGAGTTGCCCCCTCAATCCCATATCGTCCCGCCCCAGCCAGAGGACCTCTGTCTTCGAAGGATTTAACTTCAACCGGCTCTCACATAACCATCCAGCCACAGCTTCCAAACATCTGGTCAGTGTGTCTGGGGCCGAGTCAGGATGGCCATCCATCAACAGATAGAGTTGGGTGTCATCAGCATACTGATGGCAACCCAGCCCAAAACTCCGGACAAGCTGGGCGAGGGGGCGCATAAAGATGTTAAAAAGCATCGGGGAGAGAATCGCACCCTGAGGCACTCCACACACCAAGGAGTGGCGCGATGACAATTCCCCCCCAAGCGCCACCCTCTGTCCCCAACCAGAGAGAAACGAGCGCAGCCATTGAAGACTGTGCCCTGGATCCCCACGTCGGCAAGGCGGTGGTCCAGGAGTTCGTGATCGACCATGTCAAAGGCTGCTGACAGATCTAGAAGAATCAGCAGCCCCGACCCGCCTCGATCCAGCTGCCTACGGAGATCATCTGTTAGGGCGACCAGAGCCGTCTCAGTCCCATGACCATCAAATTGATGGTGGAGAGGGCTGTCAATGGATACTAGTCATGATGGCCATGCTGTGCCTCCGAAGTTGGAGACAGAAAGGCTTATGAATAGCAGTTGCCTGAAACTGCAGGAGAGGAGAATGCTTTTCTGCTTGGATCCTGCTCGCAGGTTTCTCAGAAGCATCTGTTTGGTCACTGTGAGGACGAGATGGGCTGTTGGCCTGAGCTAGCAGCTTTTCTGATGCACTGTTCACTCCTCCTAATAGTGAAGTCATAGGAAGAATGCCAAAAGAAATGAGCCAAAACAGGACCAAAGCAATGACAAGAGGAAGCTTTCAGCATTCTAAGGGAACCACAAAGATTGCAGAAGTACAAGAAATATATATTTAAAACAAAGATAAAAATGTGTGGGTTAATCTTCAAAAACCAGCCACTTAGGTCTCAGCATTCACAATAGCCACAGAATATAGACTGTCAGTTGAGAAAGAAAAATGGGAAGTGGTTTGGGAAAAGTGGAACAGACTGGTGGCTGAGGGTGTGACTAGCCAGCTGGAATCCTGAGTAGGAGAACTGCTTTTAAGAGGTAAGAATGCATGGGAACATTTTGCTAGCAGTGCCATTTGTATTGCTATATTACCAAAATGGCAACATAAGTGCCTTTTAGAGATAAAGAGGGTTGAGAACATGTAGAATAATTTACAAAAGATAATTGTTTGAAGCATAGGAGTCAACTCCTAGGAGCCAAGGTCCCTTTGCCGCCGCCCCCCCCCCCCCAATTGATAGGCATTGCCATTCAAATAGTGTGAGTGTGCTACATCTTGGGATCCATTTTGTAAGGCAAGACCTGGGCTCTCCCAACGTTTTATTCAAGTTGGCACCCCTGGTTTGAAGACAAAGCCCTCCGTGATTAAAACTTCTCCCGCTGTTTAGTCTACTGATGCTTCAAAGTTATAATGCAGATTAAAACTTGAATCCCAAGTAATTCATAGTGCTACATTAGTTCTTTATATGAATGGACACAGACTGATTTATTCCTATTAATTCTTTTGTATTTTAGCTTTAAAAAAAATCTAACGTAGAAAATTTAAGCAGGAACCAAGGACCATTTGAAAATCAATAGGCCAATCCATACTGTATTAAAGCACATTTGGTGTGCATAATCTATAATGATCATCTAAAACTTAGCTGTAACATCATTTTTGTAACCTAAAATGTAATTTACGTTTCTTATCTAAGATGATCCGCAGGAAAAAAGTGATGACTACCACTATTATTTCTGATACCCATGAAATACTTCAGCTGTGCAAAGTAAGGGCTGTTTTCTTCCTACTAAGCGGATAGGGCTTTCACTGAATAATATGTAATTATGCAAATGTGCACCCTCAGAACAACAGAGGAACATTCCTGTATCATCCATATGATTTGTGTATCACGAAAGGTCACTCAGTAGTTTGATAGGCTTCACTGCAGATTCTGTCTGGTTAGAGTCTGCCATACAATTGTACATAATATATCCTACAATAAATTATCCCTGGCAAGTTCTAAGGGTTAAAACAAATTAGCATTTTACTAAGAAGTAAGAGACTGGATACAGGACTGGGTACAATATTTCAGGCAGATTGTAAGGAAAATGCAAGGGGCTGTAATATGAACTAAGGATGGATCAACCCTGTTGATTATGCTTTATCTCAATTTCTCTTTTTTTTCCAGTCTTTAAGTTCAGTTCTCCACATTTCTGCATTAGTTTACCATTGTTTGTTTGTTTAACTCATAAAAATTCATAAGCGTTTTACTGCAAATTTATCCTAAGACACATTTTGCAAAAGCAATTTTCCTTAATAGAAGGGGTGGCATTCAGCTAGGTTTTACTCAGAGTAGACCCATTGAAATGAATAGACCTCACTTAGCCATTCGGAGCAAAATGTAGTTGGAATATCATCCCATGTATTTTTGTACACTGTTTTGACTAATATATGTGTTTCTATGCACACTATTCCCGAATATGCACATTTTATACACCTTACTGGAATGGAGAACTGTGTCACAAAATCTGGGGAAATAGAATAGCTGCACTTCAGTTTGCATACTGTTTTAGGAAGTGCAAAATTAGGTAAGTTTTCATGAAAATGCAAACCGAAGTGCACTGGGTGGCTTTAAAAAAGGACCAAATTCATTGAGAAGAAGGCTGTCAATTGCTACGAGTCATGGTAGCTATGTTCCACCTCCTCTGTTGAAGGCAGTACACCTTGGAATAGCAGTTGCTGGGAACCACAAGTGGGGAGAGTGCTGCTGTGCTCAGGTCCTGCTTTCAGGCTTCCCATGGTCATCCAGTTGGCCACTGTGAGAACAGGTTGTTGAGCTAGATGGGCTTTGGCCTGATTCAGCAAGTGAAATATACTTGGAGTCAAGAGTGGATTTCATACTCTTTATTCAGCTCATGTGATGCATAGTGATGTATGGAAGTGAGAGCTGGACCATAAAGAAGGCTGATCACCGAAGAATTGATGTTTTTGAATTATGGTGCTCTAGGAGACTCTTGAGAGTCCCATGGACTGCAAGAAGATCAAATCTCTCCATTCTTAAGGAAATCAGCCCTGAGTGCTCACTGGAAGGACAGATCGTGAAGCTGAGGCTCCAGTACTTTGGCCACCTCATGAGAAGAGAAGACTCTCTGGAAAAGACCCTGATGTTGGGAAAAAAGGAGGGCACAAGGAGAAGGGGACGACAGAGTACGAGATGGTTGGATGGTGTTCTCGAAGCTACCAGCATGAGTTTGACCAAACTCCGGGAGGCAGTGGAGGAAAGAAGTGCCTGGCGTGCTCTGGTCCATGGGGTCATGAAGAGTCGGACACGACTAAACGACTAAACAACAACAACATTCAGCTCATAGCGATGAGGAGGAATGAAAGTTCTCCCAAAGTATCTGCTTTATATACATTATTTACACAATGGGCTGCATGTGATTGGCTAATTTCGGGATTCTCCTGTAGGCCAATCAGGTTGTGGATTTACTTCCATCTGGAGCTGGATTGGGTGGCTCCTGCAGACCATTGTTCTAGGACCAATCAGACTGCTGCATTCTGAATCCTATTGTTCTAGGACCAATCAGACTGCTGCATTTTGGATCCTATTCAACTTAGTACATAACATTTTCTTACCTTCTTGTATCTCCATCTTGTAAACCAGGCATCTGTTTGTTAAAGCTAGAAGAAAACAGCTTCCCTAAGGCAACCCAGTGCACTCCTGACTTTGAAGCAGGTACTCCCTACTTCATTTTGTGACCCGCCATCTCTCTTAAAACATTGCTCAGAAATGTTTATGGTTCTAAAATCTGGATTAGCAATCTGGAGTACCATTTTATCCACAGCATAGGCTGCAAGAAATAAGCCAAAGGAACAAAAGGAACCTGATCACATGTGGTAGATTGACACTTCCGTTTTCCTGTTGGCATGCAGACACAGTATCTCTGAACGCCAATTCCTGCATTTTGCTGGTTCCCATTTGATCTACTGTTTAATACAGTTTACGTAATGGTGCCATCTCTACAAATGCCAAAGCATAGACTTTTACTGTATTTAAATTGCTGCTACAGTATCATGAATTGACAAGAGGCCCAGGACTTGTTGCTGAAGAGTAAAACTAATTTAGTAATTCATATGTCGAGGTTGCCCTTAGAGCTAGATGTCGTGGAGTACATTGTTGAAGTTATTACACTGACAAAACACATGAAAGCTGATACCTCAGGAACAGTCGCTGCTACAATCAAGAAATATGAAAAGCAGCTCAACTGTAATCAAACAAGAATAGGATTTTTTAATAACACAACAAAACCTCTCACCTCTTTTGAAGATAAAATAGAGCAACATTTCCCCAACACTATACAGTATCTGTATCTGTCTGTCTATCATATACTGTTGGAGCAGAGGGAGAAAACAGCCAAGACACACACAGTGTAAACTACGGAATGACATAATTCTATCAAATCATACACCAATACTTAAGGCAATGAATCTGTGCCATAGTCCCCCTTTTGAGGTTTAGTTTCATGTCAATGCTTTCATCAACAGTGACCTAGTGAAGAAATTGACTCCTAATGTTCAAGTACACTGCTGGATGGAGAAAATGAGCAGCAGCACTTTGCAAAATGCCACCCCTCTCTCCGAGTTCAGCAAGAAGGAGAATATTCCAGCATGCCCCATTTATGCTCATCTCCCCTGCCCTTTGGATGGAGAAGACAAGCAGCAATACCTTGTGGAACTGCAGAAGTGGAGAGGATGGGGGGGCACATTCCCTCTAATAAATAATAATTCCAAGTATTCTAAGGCCAAGGGCAGGGATGTGTGTGATGGTGGTTGCTGCAAACATTAATCTTTGAGAAGACCAGAGTTAGCTGGCTGTCGTGATCTTACGCACTTTCTTCCTGCGATATCCAAAGTGGCTATACAATCATCCATATGCTAATAATAATAATAATAATTTATTATTCATGCCTCGCCCATCTGGCTGAGTTTCCCTAGCCACTCTGGGCGGCTCCCAATCAAGTGTTAAAAACAGTACAGCGTTAAATATTAAAAACTTCCCTGAACAGGGCTGCCTTCAGATGTCTTTTAAAGATAGGATAGCTGCTTATTTCCTTCACATCTGAAGGGAGGGTGTTCCACAGGGCAGGCGCCACTACCGAGAAGGCCCTCTGCCTGGTTCCCTGTAACCTCACTTCTCGCAATGAGGGAACTGCCAGAAGGCCCTCGGCGCTGGATCTCAGTGTCCGGGCTGAACAATAGGGGTGGATTGTATGAAGTAATACAATCCATTATAGACTGTGCTATATGCTTTTGCTAAAGGTTTGAATCTGTTCTACTGAATGGAAATTTCTGGCAAATGAGCCAACCAAATGCACATGTTAAAAGCAAAAAATGCATTCAGAATATACACGTGCTTGAGTGTGAATATATTTGTACTATTCCTCTCTTAAGTATTTGCATCTATTTGCCTCTGCCTGGCTGAGTCGTGGGATATTAAAAACAGCGTAGCGTGCCCCATTAGGAAAATAGAAGGATATCCTTTTATTGACATCCCCCGTTTGATATAAAAATGCTCTCCAAAATGCTCTCTGCAAACTTGATATTGCTTTTTGCAAGATCCCGCTGCTTTCAGAAGCATGACTTCCCCAAGGAAACACTAGATCTTGTAACAGAAATATCTTTGAATCTTTCAGATAGCCAGTCCACAGGGAAAGGTTTAAGAAAGGATCAAAGCTTGTCCTTTCAGCTTGAATTATTCCATTACAGCCGAATGTGACATAATTACAAAAGATGCTGGATGTGGAATCTCATCAGGATTATCTGACACTCATCTTTGTTGAAAAAGTCTCCCCAGCTGTTGCTCTGATAGCACAAATGTGACAGGAGTGCGGAGCGCAAAAGTACTTCTAAGTGACCACTGCTTTGGAGCTTGGCTTCTGTTCCCTGGGCTGCTTTGCAACTTTCCAGTTATCACAAAGGTCAACACTGAATAACTTCAAGCAATGGAGGAAAATGTAGAATTTCATCCTCTTTCTCTGGTGAACGGTGATTAGTTCCCTTGAAAATAGCTCCTTTGCATTTGGTGGTGGTTTTTCTTGCAAAAAAACAGAATATACAGCTGTTCAACAAAAATGTCTGTGTGTTTTTGTACACACACATACATATCCAATATTGTTTACTAGCTATAAACGTAGGCCGCTGGCAAATTTCTCTTTGCAAGCCTGAACAAAATTAATTCATTTGGATGGGATTTACAACAAATAACTTTAAACACCATTACATTTTACACAAATGAAGACAGCTATGGCTAAATATATATGAATTACAAAGTGCAAAATTGTTCCCTATGATCAATGAAAGATTAAGGAAATGATAGATTAAGAAAAATATAGACCTCAATAAGGACCATTGCTGGAGGAGGATTTTGTTTCATCCTACTGTTACTTTGCCAGCCCTATATCTTACTGAGAAAAAAATGTTAACTATAATTGAATATATTTAATTATCCAAACAGATTATTTATGAATTCTTCTTAGCTACTTGTGTGGAACTTGTGAGCACCAGCAAACAAGTCAACTGCAAGTTCTTTGAAGAACAAAATGCCTGCCCTATAAAATCTCTTCTACAGCGATATCCTATGGTTTGGGTCTTGAAATAAGACTAATTCACTTTTCAGTCTTGATGGGTTAAGTTAAGGAAGGCAACACAGCAACAAATATATTCAAAATTAAATTTTTGTTGTGTGTGTGTGTGTTGCGGCAGCGGAGGCAGGGGGGAGTTTCTCACAGTGTAAATCCACATAACGTATTTGTCCTTGCTCTGATTCACTTACTCTCATTTATACGTTTTCAGAAAACATGTATGCATGCAAAAGAAAGTAATTTTAAAAAAATCTCTCCCCCCTTCCTCCAACATTCAACACCTAGAACTTAAAGGAAGGATGACTCAACTTACAGGTGAAAGGGTCAGCACAGAGTTAAAAGAATTTTACATATTTTTAGGTACACACAGACAATTGTGCAATGCACGCCGCAACTACGGTTACATTTATGGCAGCAGCTCGGTTGTAGAAATGACAACATCAAACGGCCACGGCTGAATAAATTATCTATGTCGAAGGAATTGGTGGCTTGTAAAAAAGAAAAAAAAGGGAGGAAAAAAACTTTATTTTCCTTCCCTTGTCGTGGATTACATTTTCTTCATACATTATTAATGAAGTTAAACTACTAGTAACATGCCAAATGTGCTGTATGGGAGATTTGTGCCTAATCCAGCACAAAACAGGCCCAGTCACATAATGATAGGGGAAGGGGGGAGAAAAAGAACAAATGTCAACAGTTTCACATTGGGACTAGATTAAGCAGACCATACTTACTGATTTCTTACACAGGGATTAGTTCGCTTTTAGCACTAGGCACAGGGAAGCCACACTTCTATATTATTAACACAGTGTGCATTAAGATAAAATAAAAATAAATGAGAGGAGACCGGAACCCTCTTCCCCACAGAAAATACATTTATTTAATATTAGTCTTAAGCTAACTTTGGGTAAGAGACTTAACAGCGCAATTCTGCGCATGTCTGAAGTAAGTTCCATTGAGTACAGGGGAAGTTACTCCTACACGTATGTGTGCATGTGTATTCTATCCCCTCTTACCTGGGTGTAAGCACAATGGAAATCAATGAGACTTACTTCTGCAGGAGACAACAAAATAAGAACAGCACAGCATGCTGTCTTCACAGTGGTCATCTAGAGGGGCAACTCGCAAGAACGCAGGACCTGAACGCAGTAGCCCTCTTCCTACATGAAAGTGTGGTGTGTTGTGGGGGAGCCATAGGGGTGGTTGCCCCAGGCACAAAATTGTTTGAGGGTGCAAAATTTCAGCACCCAGTTCTGCCTCGATACAGCTGCACACTTCCATCGCTGGGCTCTGTTACAAGCGGTTTCTCTGTGCCGGTGGCGGAGCTTCATGCTCTGGCACGGGGGAGGAGAACAGGTGGGGGCGTGACTAGTGCACGTCCTGGGGGTGGGGTGTGCCACCCACAGGGGCAGGGCACGCCTCCTGGGGACGGGGCACCCAGCGGCGAAGGGGGGCAGCCACAATGGCACCCCACCATGATCACGCTGCCAGGGGCGGTGCGCTCTCCCCGCACTCTTCTTCCTCCACCAGTGCTCTGTGCAAAACCAGGAAATGACCTTTCCAGACAATGGAATGACTCTTATTTCCTTATCTCTGTAACTGTTCTCTCTTGGGTGAGGCAGACGCTGTTAGGCGGTTGAATGTGCATGCGTACTCTGTAAGCGCAGCCTGTTCCCACATGATTAATTAAGGATCAGGGCTCTCGTCCCTGGCAGATGACAGATCCATTTGCCCCCAACCACCCAAAAGTAAGCACTGTCCCAACTTGACATTATTGTGAAAACACGATCAATTATAATAAATCAATTATAATAATTATAATAAATACATAAATACATAAATATTGTTATGTTGGTACTTCTGTCTGGTATAATCAATGAACTTTGTGCTGGTACGTGACTATACCTGTGGATTTTTACCACTGCTGATGGTAACTTAGTAGTAGTTTAGTAGTAAAAACCAGGAGAGACTATCTATCAAATAATGTGGGTCCAGGTGGCAACAACACAGGATAAAACTAATAGCTCCAGCAATAGATGCAGCAAACACAACATAGATACAACCAAGAGCTCTGTGTATACATCTGGATCCTATTTTCTGTTGTGGAAGATGGGAGTTCCAGAAATGCAATGCACAGACAGGGATCTTTCAGAAATAGCAAGCCATAATCTGGTCCCAGTGTCAATTCATCCACTGGCCCTCAGGGAAACACTTGCCCCATTTTTCAGGTGAATCCCAACCACCATCTTACTTGAACACCAAGAGCAACCTCATACGATTTACAAAATTGTTTAGTAGCATGGGTCATTGGTTCCTAATAAAAAACCTACTAATATTGAGCCTAGGCAATACATAGCTTTTAAACTCCAGTCACCCCGAGGCCAATCCATATTTCATTAGTGAAAAGCCCAGGAGCTTCTCATCTTATTTTTGCCAAATCCTGTTTACTTTAGTAAGCAAACACTTGTTCCATTTTGGCACAGGTTCAGCCGCTAATGAAGAACATAAGAGGAGCCCTGTGGAACAGAGCAAAGGCCTAACTAGTCCAGTAGCCTGTTTTCCACAGTGACCAATCAATGCCTCTGGGAAGTCCACAAGCAGAACATAAGGGCAAGAGCCTTCTTCTGTTTGTGATCCCTAGGAATTGGTATTCAGAGGCTTCTGATCCTGGAGGTGGTACAGACAGTCATCACCATGACTAGTAACCCCTGATAGTCTTGTCCTCCATGAATTTATCTAACAATTCATCTGTGTTAGCAGACACCACATGCTGAAGTAGCCTTCTGAAACCCAGAGAACAAGAAGAAAGGGAAGAAAAAGAAAGTGACCTTCTGAATGCTCTTTATACCACCCTTCCCCAGCCCCCAGATTTTCCACCACTGTAAATCCATCAACAATAACATAGTATAACATAACAATATAAGAAAATGTGACACCACCTGGGTTCTTTTTGAGAGAGCTGCAGTGACTGGGGACACACATTTGTAGTCACACAGCTTCCTCTTCTTCATTTTTCTATCCTCAAATCTCCAAGCATCCTTAGCTCTCACAGATCCCAGCCCACTGAGGTTGTGGGAATCAAAAATGTCTTGTGATCTCTTCAGCCCTTCAATAATTTAGCAATTAGCAGCTAGTAATTTCTGGTGTGCATATGTTTAACACTGACTGTTGACAAGCCTGTCATTTTATTAAATGCATGTGTTGAAATCAAAGGGGGTGATTTCACTGTGGAAATGTTAGAGGGAGCTGACATCACTGTAGGAAAATGCTTCACTTTCTTAGCTGCTCAAGCATGGTAGAGATGCCCTCTGAGCATTCATTGACCCACTAGAACCTGGGGCTATGGTGCCTTAAAAATATGCAGGAAGTCCACCTGCTTATTCTTCAACCAGGAATAGTCTAGATAAGGGACTTTTCAGTAACTTCCAAGAGACCATGAAGAAACTGAAGAGCCTTTTCTCTGTAGTCGACATGTCTACATTGTACATCCAGAAATATCACCTGGAAATTCCTAGCAGGATCAGACACATACCCAGCTACAGATGCCCATTTCACCACCACCAGAGACAGGGCCAGCTCAAAACATTTTGCTACCTGAGGTGAAGGACAAGATAGTGCCTCACTTGTATTCCATGTGCAACAGCTGGTTGGACTGGCAGTTTAACCATCAGAGATGCTGCCTTGGGGGTCCCAGCAGTGTGGCATGCACCTATGGTGCCACATGCCTAGTGCACAGCACATCATCAGGAGGAGATGCATCATCAGTAGGAGGCCTCACCCAGCACCCCACAGCTTCAATGGCTGTGGCTCCTCCTCCCTCATGCTCAGAAGGAGCCTGCCTTTGATGCTGTGTCACACTCAGCTTGGTGGTTTGGCCTCCTCTGCCCCCTCATTATTGGGGGTGGCTGAGCCCCCTGGTAAGGAATATTGAGGGTCTGCCCCCTAGACTTGGTGTGCCTGATCTCCACTGTGTCTGAGAGCAGCAGGCTGTCTTAGGAAGCACAGGGTGGGGGCCTCATGGAACAGACAACCCTGTCCTCCAACCCTTTCCTCACCACTCCACATCTGCTGCCTAAGGCAGCTGCCTCTGTCTACCTAATGGTAGGGCCAGCCATGGTCAGGACCAGAGAGAAATAAAATTAATGACATGTGCTACTGTCAAATAGTTTCCTAACCTCAGACCTGGCAATCAATCCAACTTGGTGCGTAGTAAAACTCATCCAATGTTTCCACAGGTCAGGGAATGAAGCCAGAGTCTTGGGAGAAAGAGATAAATATAACCAAACCTGATTCTAAAGGGCTTCAACTGAATAACTATATTATTCCACTTGGTCATCTGATTTGTAATGGACTAAACATGGGTTCTCAATGCAAAATTCGCAGGGGAAGGCAAGTTGGGTGCTTTCCTGAGATATAGGGAAAGTAAGATTTGAAAAGTAAAACGGTGTTTGTTTATATGACAGATAATACTGTGCTTTGAATTATGCTCTTTGCTAAACCTCTCTTTTGTGCAATAAACAATGGTTGAACATGTTTTACAAGTATATACGGTATTAGCACTCGGTAAAATATATTTCTCTATTTAAAAACCTGGATACTCAAAATGGATTCAGAGGGACTAATAAATTGGTTCTCTATGCGTTAATCAATAATGTGAATGAATAACCAATGAAAAGGTGCCACTGGTCTGCCAAATGGGAAATCATCAAAGAATGAAACCGGTGTAATAACACAAGTGCATTGTATCCTTCAGCAAATAAATGTAAAACATATTGGAGTGAGGTTGCAATTCCCAGTGCTAAAATATATGCTTCTCCAACAGCATTAAAATAGTCATCTTTGTCAAGTTTTAAAGTATTTTAGGTATAGAATGTTGAAATCAGGATACTCTCATAATGACATTTCTGTCCAACAAGTGCTGGACATTCGAAAAGGGTTTTCTTTAAAAAATACACTGTAAATTTTAATTGCTATTGTGCAAAGCCTCTTCTCAGAGCTTTGAACTCCAGAGAAAAATCCCTTGTAGATTTGCATATAAAAGCTGGCATGTCTTCATTTTTGCCTATTGAACTTGCTCCCAGTGACAGATTGTCAAGCTAGCATAGGTAAAAGCCAATCCAATTCCCATCTCTGAGTCTGACACTTAAACAAAGCCCATTATTGTTTTTATGCTTTTAGTAAAAGTTAATGGAGCAATATATAACCCTACAGTTTTACAAGACGTGTTACAAAACATATGAAACTAATGGTTCCCTGTCTTGCCTTCAAAAGCAGCTGAGAATTCTTTTCTAAGTGTTTGGCCTGCTCTTGTCTGCCAGACCTTTGCCAGCTACTGGCCTTCTAAGCTTGTGATTCTTCCCTTTGGCTGCTTGGTTTAATTTTCCTGGAGAAGAGGTTTATGCCAAGCTGAGTAGCTCTTCACATTTATTGCCAACATGAGATGGGGAGCTCATCATTGGATATTTAGCGTGTAATCCAATCCACTGTAAAGGAATCAACATGTTTTCAGTGGGTTGACCAAACCTTTGTTGTTTTGTAACAGTATGCAAAGTAAAATTGTTAACCTTTTTCTCAAGTGGGAAGGGCATTCAATATTTGACAATAGTATCTAATTTGATTGAGGGTTGACGCTGAATGGGAGAGGCTGAATGGCGTTCTAGATGCCTGAAGAGTAATCGAGCTGTTTTCACGACTCACGCTGCATGCCTTTTTCACCCAAATGCATTTTTAATTGGTTAATGCCGTCTGTAACAGAAGAAACAAACATTTTGATTGGAATTATTGTTTGGAGAAATGTGGCTATTAATATAAATAGCCAGGAGGGTGCCCGGTTTCCTGTTTCTCTGAACAGTTGAGCTCCCAGAGATGCACATTCATGGTTGCTGATAACCAACTTTACTGCAGAAAAACAACATCTTCCCCTGCCCTAGAAAATATTTGGCCTGGTGTTTTGGAAAGCATGAAAATGTTAACATCTGAACATCCATAATACCAGCCATTGTGATAGCGTGGTGCAGCTGCAGGAAAATCACAAACCAATTTAAGCATCTTCTGTGAAAGCCAGCTTAGTTGAGCAGTTTGAATAAAGTAAACATGCCTCATTAGAACATCAAGGAGGATATTGTCCCTGATAACATAAGCACCTGGAAACCAGTAGCAAATGCTGGAGGAAATAATAGAACTGGCTTGAGAACCACTGCAGTGTAGTGGTTAAAGTGCTGGACGAGGACCTGGGAGACCCCATTCATCCACAAAGCCCCCCAAGTAAACTTGGGCTAATCACGATCTCCAAGCCCAACTTACCTCAGGTGTTGTGAGGATACAAATGGGGAGGTGGGAAACTGTATAGTAACTTGGAGGAAAGGTGGGGTATAAATGTAATGATAAAGAAAAAAACAAATAAGCACCTTAGCCAGTGCATTCACAGTTTAATAATAAATATTAATTTTCTTTTTTATATGGGTTGCCCCAGTCACTCTGGGTGGCTTCCAATGAAATATAAAAAATATGATACATTAAACAGAAAAAACTTCGTGATACAGGGCTACCTTCAGAAGTCTACAGAAGGTCACACAATTGATTATCTCTTTGACATCTGGTGGGAGGATGTTCCACAGGGCGGATACCACTACCAAGAAGCCCCTTTGCCTGGTTCCCTGTAACTTACTTATTTCAGTGAGGGAGCGACCAGAAGGCCCTCGGAGCTGGACCTCAATGTCTGGGCTGAACGATGTGGGTGGAGACGCTCCTTCAGTCATACAGTTTCTGTTCCAAAGTGTTGTCTTTTCTTTAACACTTAGGACCTTTCTTAATATTTTTATTCTACATTCATGAGGACAAGAAACTTGACTTTTACTTTTAAAAATTGAATGCTTATAGTCACAGGACACAGTGATCTGTCAGCTTGATGTTTAAACCAGCTTTGGGTCTGATTAGCACCAGTCTCCCAACAATAGCCTAGTGGATAAAGGGACGCATTCTAAACCACAGAGCCTCTTGGGCTTGCCGATCAGAAGGTCTGAGGTTCAAATCTGTGTGATGGTGTGAGCTCCCATTGCTCTGTCACTTCTCCTGACAACCTAGCAGTTCAAAAACATACCATGCAAGTAGATAAATAGGTACCACCGCAGTGGGAAGGTAAACAGCGCTCTGGCTTCCGTCATGGTGTTCCATTGTGCCAGAAGCAGTTTAGTCATGCTGGCCACATGATCCTGCAAGCTGTCTGTGGACAAACCCCGGCTCCCTTGTCCTGAAGTGAGATGAGCACTGCTTCCCGTAGTTGCCTTTGACTGGGCTTACTCATCCAGGGGTCCTTTACTTTTATTTTTATTTTTTTAGTGGATAAAGGGAACAAACTACTCTAGATCCCATGGATATTTTCTGTCCAAAATTGAGAGCATAGAGCATGTCAAAAGGACTAGGAAAATTTACCGAATCCCACAGGTTGTGTGTGTTCTTGCTCTCCTGTTTTCCCTATCCCCTTCTAATTTTGGACTGTGCACAGGTTAGTTTGCCAAGTTTGCTCACAGTACAGAAAAAAATTCACCCCACAGCTAATTTAAAACCAATCAAACCACTTTATATTCATGAATTTGTTCATTGCCACCAGTATACTTCCAGTCTTTCCTAGCCAGTTGATGATTTCACTTTGGGCAAAGGAGAAAACATCCAGTTCACACTAAATAATGGAAGGAGCCCCCCAAATCTGTGACTTTTGCCAATATTTTTACCACACAATTTTGTAAAGCTCAACTATTTTACAAGGACAAAATGAAAGCCGGAAAAGATACTAAAGGAAATACACATTTACTTGCTCCTGCCTCCATTTCAACCTAAGGAGAAGATGCTCTACTGCCTATTAACATTCACCTTCCTCCCTCCTGCTCCCCAGCTAACCTTTCACAAAGGGAAAGATAACTTGTTCGCACAGAGAGCTGTTCTGCCTTTAAAACTAATGATCTAAGCACCCCTGCGTTCCTCATTTTGGAAAATAATTAATTGCTAGTATATGAACGAGGCCAAGGCAGTCATTTCGAGGACGGTGTTATCACTTCAGTATTTTATACATTCTCTGCGGCCAGATTTATGGATGGCTAAATTGATGCTTCACTTAAATATTCAGCTAATGAGAGTTCCTCCTCCGTTGCAAGTGCTGTGCTGGTTGTACTAACAGACATTCCCAAGCCAGTCAAACGGTTGCCTTTTGACATGACACTTCCTTTTCAAAGGCATAGGAAGGAAGAAGTTCGCCTATGGAACAATTGCAAAATGGTCACCCAGTTTTTCCCTCCAAGAACTCCATCTCCACAGAATATCTTGCTGAACTTTTTTTGGGCCTCGCTTCTTATTCAGTGTTAGGCAACCTCTGTGTAGAAATAAACAGAAATATATACTTTTTAAAAAAGTTATTGTATGCATAGCAGCAAATTTACTTCTTTTGACTTCTTCTTTTAATTCTGTGGGAAGAGTGACACCTGCCTAAGCCTAATTTCCCAGCTTGTCTATCCTTCAGTGAAAAGAATCTCATTGACAGACACCTCCTTATGTTCTGGTAAAATATTATCTCTCCTCACACCTCCATTGGAAGATGTCTCCCACATACAACCTCTGGGCTGGATTTTCTCCATGACGCCCGGAATCCACTGCCAGTCACAGACTTTCACCCTTTCCCTCATAAAAAGAATTCTATTAGATAAGGCCAAAGGACCATGTAGTCCAGCACTATAGTTGTTGCTTCCTTCAGGCTGATTTGCTGTTTGCTTATTTGCTTATTATTTACATATTTATAGACGGAATTTTGATTCAGCAATGCACACACATAATTATAGTGGTGTAGATGCCATTTTATGACCCCATTTTTGTTTTTTCAAACAAAATAGCCTATATTACCATAACATTATAATGATGTTAGGCAGATAATATAATGCAACATTTTTTTTTGATCCCACTTGTTGAATAAACTGTTTCAAAATCTGAGCCATTTACAAGATTGTATGAACTCCAGATTTCAGGTTCACCAGTACTTGCACCTGATCACAGGATCTTCATTGCAAAATCTTGAGACATGCCTGCTGTCCACAACCAGAATCTACACTGTGCTTCTTCCTCCATAACTGTTTGTACAACCAACCCAACTGCTACTTACAAGCCATGAAGTCTCACCACAAAATATGGCCTTCAGTAAATTCAATTGAAGTGTTATTCCTTCCAGTCCCCAAGCAAACCCATATTTTCCATGTTTCCATGGATGCCTGCCAGTCACCATATACATAATAACTGTTCAAGCAGAAAAATAAGAATAAAGATAATTGATTGCCTATTAATTGTGTGTGCGCATTTAAAACTCCTACTGTCTTTATTCAAAGACTCAGTCTTAAACAGTCTCAAAAATATGTCTTGCATACTTTCCATCTAGACTGCTTACAGTTGTTATTCCACATACCACTTTTTACATAAATGTAGTTTATGAGATGTTTTTAAAATATATGGCTTACGACAGCTCTATTATGAGAGTCAAAAAAGCACTTTGGTAATAGTATTGTTGAATATTGGAAAGTAAATCCCTGATCAACTTGTCTTATAAAGTAAGTCGTTCTGTGTGCATAAAATATAGTTCAACGTTAAGTATTTTCTGCAAAACTGAGGACAAATCCCTGTGTAATCTTTACACAAAGTTATTTTAGATACCTAATGCCTGTAAAATTATAGCTTTGCCTTGTCCTAAATGTGAGGGTCTCTCCCCCTTTCCATTAAAAGACAGTTTTTCTGGGGCTTATAACTCAGCCATAAAAAATTAAATTAGGATGTATTGAGGCAACAGCCTAAAATGAACCTACAAACTATCAAGGAGAGAGATGGAATCTGAGATCTATTGCCAAGGGGAATCAGTCTTGGATTCTCTGGGAGTCACGAGCCTGTTTCTAGCTGTTACTCGAAAGTCGTGCTGATAAAACATTTACGCCAGAGCAATCCTGCTGAACTTAATGGGACTCCATAATCTTTTAACATGAAAAGCTACAAATATAGAAGAAGAATGTCAAGTCCCTACAAAAAAAAGTTGTGCAGGTAGTTACCACTGTCGCTATGACAGCCAACCAATTCTTCATGAGTTTCAGTGGCTAACTATTTACCAAATGATAATTACCAGTGTGTGCATTCAATTGTTTAGTAAATTTGTTGTCAGGAGGAGGAGCAATGGTGATAATAGTACCAAAACCAACTTCCAAAGGTTGTCACCTTGCCAAACGGGAAGGAAAATCTTACTAGACTTTGCCAGCGAAATCTCTGAAACTATATAACATTTCCTGCAAGTCAGATGCAGGGATGGCCCAATACATTTTGCAGCCTGGGGCAAAGGATAAAATGCTGCCTCTTCCACTTACCATGTACAGCAGCCAGAGAGGGATGGCTCAGTGACTTAGGAGAAACAACAGGGAGAGATAGGAACTGCTACCAGAGGCCATTGCTTCCCTTTGCCTAATGCTAGGGCCAGCTTTGATCATGATTAGGGGACTTTACTTTTCCTCCACTACCACTAGCAGAGGCAGAAGAAATAATGCAAATATATAATATATGCAAAGATGCTTAATGCATCACTCTCATCCCAAGTTACCTAGAGGCACACTGCACATGGAAGTTGGCTTGCGCATGCTTATCCCCAGCTAAATGGAGAAGCACAAATGGGTTTTACAAGTATAGTTCCTTTCTCTGATCTAACATGGAATGAAAGCCATTTTTTAAAATGTTAAAGATTTCGCCAAATCAGCAATTCAGGTGGTAGAGCTGGAGCTGTTGCCCAAACCTCCCGCTCTACTTTTTCCTGTCAAACAGCTCATCCTCTCTACTAATAATAGACTAATTCTCCAAATGCCAGTCTTTATGTAACCAGAATGGTGCCATCCGAACCCAAGAGGGATCTATCAGTAGACTTGGTGGAACCCCAAGGTTTACAGAAATACACATTATTTCTTTCTTTGCATCTGTACATATAGATTAGCATGTGCTCATTTTTATGTAAATCTGTATCTTCTTTTGCCCTCATGTGTGTGCATGTGTGTACATTTCGTCTCTTCTTTGGAAATGCTTAAGTACCACCCTAGCTAAATTATCCACCATGAATCTATCAAATCCTCTTTCAAAGACATCCAGGTTGGTGGCCATCACTACTACTTATTGTGGGAACAAATTCTATCGTTTAATTATACAGTGGTACCTCAGGTTACATACGCTTCAGGTTACACACTCCGCTAACCCAGAAATAGTGCTTCAGGATAAGAACAGAAATCGGGCTCCGTTGGCACGGCAGCAGCAGGAGGCCCCATTAGCTAAAGGGGTGCTTCAGGTTAAGAACAGTTTCAGGTTAAGAATGGACCTCCGGAATGAATTAAGTACTTAACCCGAGGTACCGCTGTATCCAGTGTGAAGAAGTACTTTCTTTTGTCAGTCCTGCATCTTACAACATTCAGCTTCAGTGAATGTCCATGAGGTGTAGTGTGAACCTCAAGAACTCTATCAGCTCCTTTTGCTGCACGTATAATTAGGACTTGGTTTGTGGGGAGGGATGAAAGGGTTTGGATATGGAATAATACTTGAACCAAATGCAAGTTACAAGTCAGACATTTTTCTCCACTGTTGTTAGTTCTGTCCTCCGCCGACAACTTTCCCCACAACACAATCAGATGTGATGTTAACCTCCTGCCTAGCTGTGCCCTCCTAAGATGCTTCCATATGCTGGGGTGTACTGGGGAACACTGCCAGATGACTCATTACTTGCTGTAAAGGCATTTTAATACAATTTACAGCCTGCCTACCGCTCAGGTTTGACATTTGGTCCCCCACTTTGTTAAGAGGCATGTCATCAGGCGGTACATATTCTGTTGAAATTGTAATCCCTTTCCTGAAGCTGAGCTGCAGCCTTCAGATTGGGCTCCAAATTACTGCCTCAGAGAATCTGTGGGTTATCTGATGTCTGACGCTGATGTCCCTAAGCTCATCACTACTTCATTTGTAATCTGCTCATTAGTTTATAGCAACACACAAGTACCACTTCAGTGAGTTTCTATTTTTGTTTTAAGACTCACTAAATTGCTACCCATCTGTAAATTGCTATTGTTGTTGTTTTTAATGATGATGGTGGTGGTAAAAATGCATCCATTTTAAAAAAAAAAACAGAACAAAATATGGATACAGATTTTGACTATTTTAATACACACAAGCATCAGGTATATAGTAAAATTCTCCTTGACATTCCAAAGATGATTCAGACAAGAAATGAATCCTTTGATAGTCTGTCAGTTCTTCACAAGCTCTTCAAATGTGCGTTATTAGACCTGCATTCAGAATTCACTGCTGAAGAGCAGAATCTTGTCACTGAAAGCTTGGGTTGATCATTCTTAAACTTGGTTGCACTGTGGACCATTTTCCTACTTGTCTTCTCAGAAATCCACACTATGCTGTAATTATACTGTAATTATAGCCATCATGTAAAAGTCTTATTTAACTAAAAGTGGTTAGCCTTTTCAGCAGAACAAGTGGCTACAGTGGAATTTAACATATCAGAACACTACTATCTAGTAATGCCGCTGTTGGTCCATGCCTATTCCTTGCTTCATTTGCTCTCCCTGCTTATTCCACAACTAGACTTCACTGAAGACCTTTCTACAATTCACCAGTGGAAGTGTTCAAGTCTCAGGCCATATGCTTGTGGCTGATAACACAGAGTACAATACCACCACTGTGTGTTTCAGACTAAACAGCATATATTAACCAGAAGGTTCTGCCCCGATATCTAGGTCCATATGACTCTAAAAGCTTTTAAAACAAAAGGGTGGTGGTGGTGGTGGTTGTTATTTCCATATTTAGCCTATCCCACATTTTAACAAGTTTTCAGGGCATCTTACAAAAGAATAAGATCACCAAAAATATATTTTTTAAAAAAGAAAAATGCTATAACGGCTGCCAAATAATGCTTTCTATAATCTCACAGTTGCATTTCACTCTCTCTTATGCAAAGGATAGGGAGGAATCTTCAGTAGGAAAATGACATGGCTTCCATGAAGCTTCTTTGCGCATGTTCTCCATATGCAGAGCTGTATATATTGATGCAGTTTGTCATAGCAATCTGATGCATCCTCTCATCAGGCTAAATTCTCCATTCTGATTCAGTGCTTATTCTGAGCACACAGGTTTATTGATGCTGGTGAATGTTCCACACATGGAACAAATATAAAATATGCAGCAGAGATCTGTGATGAGGATTAGAGGAAAGAATTTTGATTGACATCTTTTATTGGAGCGGGGCAGAGCAGTTGCAGTACGGCTGTTTTGGAGAGCGGGAACTTCCCTGAGAGTCTCAGTCTGAGAGGTGGACACTTGAAAGAGTGGGAAGCATGAAGGCAATGAATGAAAAGTGCACATGTCCAGTGGGGAAGATGGAGAATGACGCCTCCTTCCCCAGTTATGCCTGCTGCCAGCTATGGAACAAAGCTATCTTTGGTCTGCCCTTGTATGGCCCAAACCCCTTACCTCTCCCCTTCCTGTTCTCATGTTTCACCAAGGCAAGGGCAAGCCTGTCACTAAGGAGCTGTAGAAAGTAACATGTGCTGCAAGAGAGCATGCCCTTTTTGACCACAGCCTGGCTTTCCATCATGTGATGATTATGATTGCTATTGCTATATCCCATAACAAAAATGTGTTACCAGTGCAGTACCAAAACAATGCATTTATTCTCTCCCCGATTTAAAGCACAGACTTAACACATATGCCGTACCTGATCTCAAATTCTATAATGTCCAAGCAATCTTTCCAAAGAGAGGGTGAGATCCTGGCTATCCCACAAACCTTTCAGTGCCTTTGCTAGGAATGGGGGAGAAACCCAATTCAGATCTCATCCAAAACAATACACCAAACACAGTCATCCTTCAGAATTCGCACTTCTCTGAATTTTGCAATGTAATTATCTAGCCAAGTAATGTGTATAGCAATGAATATACTTGAATTTGCAGAATATGGTATATGTTAATGAAAATGCATGGGGAAAAAACTTTGCACTGGGGAAACTGCTTTCCAAAATGTGTATATTAGGCAGAACTGTACATAATAACATGTATTTTAGGAGAAATCCAAATAAAAATGCTAATGAGTTTTCAAGAGGATATTTTTAAATAAAAAAGATAATATTTGCACACTGATGTGGAAATGTAGATAACTGAGCTAAAGACTGGAAAAGGGAGAAACTGGAAGAAAGCAAGATTGTCAGATTTGCCCTTTCCTAGCCTTTGCCTTGACTCAGTTCCCCATTCCTTTGCACTTTCTCTCAGGGATGCACAAAAAGCTAAGATAAGGCATTGTGGGGGAGGGATAAGGGAACCACCATGGGATATGCAAGGGAAACACCATGCCAAACAAAGTGTGATTCAATCACATGACTGCTTCCAATATGTGGAGACAGTCACTCACTAAGCATAGGGGTGACTGGAACATAAATAGAAACACGTTTCAGCCTCAATTGCAAGGTAGATTTAATTACATAATTCTCCTCATTCAGACTTCCCTCTGGATTTTGGTGTTGCAAATGACTTGCTTTGCAAAATACTGATACATTCATACATTGCTGTATCTTTGATTTCTGGACTTCATTCATTTAGGCCGCTGATGCAATTATTTTTTCAATTGCTTATGTGGTCCTGTTAATCAGTAAGCTCTAGCCAGGGTTGGGGGAGATGCAGAGGAGGGAATTTCCTCAGGACCATGTCAAGGAAGGAAAGGGTTATATTCTCTCCATGTTTGTTCTTATCGAGTTAATTATCATCCTCCACCATTGCTGATTATATAAAGAATATATAACGAAATGAAAAAGGTACTTAAATGTACTTTCCCTAAGAAACCAGAGGCCTTTCTCTTGGGCATTGTCGGTCAATTGGTGTCAAAGAAAGATAGAATTTTTTTTATGTATGCCACGACAGCAGCAAGAATACTTATCGCAAAGTATTGGAAGACACAAGATCTACCTACTCTGGAAGAATGGCAGATGAAAGTGATGGACTATATGACATTGGCTGAGATGACTGGCAGAATCCGTGACCAGGGGAAGGAGACGGCAGAAGAAGAATGGAAGAAATTTAAAATCTATCTTAAGGACTATTATAAACTTGATGAACGTTAGAATGTCGAGGTTTGGAGAATGAAAGGGTTACAGCGATACAAGATTAGACTGAAGGAAAGATTAAGAAGACATATGCTTGACAGAACTAACTTAGAAGTTGCTGGAAAATTTTGGACATTGGGATGCAGAAAGGGGAGGTATGGGGGAGTCCGAGAAACAAGGTTTATGAAAAAAAGGTCATGAAATTATACATGTTTGTATGTCTTTTTATATGTTTGTATTGTTTTAAAAATTCTGTAAAACCAATAAAAATTTATATATATATATATAAAAAAGATTATATAAAGAAACACAAGAACCCAAAATGATATCTTGTCTTCTCTCTCTCTCTCTCTCACTCACACAAACACACACACACACACTTACTTGATGCAATTTTCATTTTTTTAGAAACTTCAACAATTGTTGCAAGGACTCATTTAATATCACATCCAACTTCACTTCTCTTTACAATATTCAGCCCACTTCACCAAGTCCCAGTATGCTGAAGCAGTTGTGTTAGTGCCTATATACGGAGAGTGAAGAATATTCCAACTCTTTGCATTTAGTGAGCATGCAAAGAGTTGCATGTAGATTATCGCTAGCATCTATACAACTTCCATTCTTACTGTTACTATTTATTCCCATATTGCGCATGGAGTGTGCGTCTAGTGGCTTGCCAAAATCTACAGTGCTTCAGGAACTTCCAAAGCTAGAATGAGGGACCTTCAATACTTGGTGTGGCTTCCCCCAGCTGAAGAACTATCAGAACTGCATCTTGGCACATCTTCCTGGCAGTGAAATATTCTCAGGCCCTGGAGTGGTTGGGCTTCACCCACTCAGGTTGTCCATTGGTTCCTTTCTGTGTAGGAAAGAATATAAAATGTTTTTTGTTTAGGCTGGGGCCTTGTCTAAGCAGCAAGAGGCAAGTTTGGGCATTTGACCAAGCATACAAACACTCCAAGTGTGGACAGCAGCATGCCTTGCTTCAAAAATCTTCATGTTCTTCATCCATATAAGGCAGGTCCCTGACCTTCCTGTGCTGTGTGGGAAGGTCTGCAAAGAAATTTGACTCACATTCATTGGGGCAAGACTAGGACCCTCTGTGCAATGAGGGTCCCCATCCATGCAGAGGATCCATCTTGTGTTCCATGTGTTTGTGACTAGGAACCTAATACAAGCCTTCCCCATGCAATAGGGAGAGAAGGTCAGGGACTGAGTTGGGTGTGAGTTGGGTCTGTAGGCAACACACACAAGGATATTGGTGATGGGGCTTCCTGGTTTTTCTGTGTGTCTCCCAGTCTGAGTCCTATTTCCTGGCTCCTGGCTCACCTCTGACAGCTGCCTATGGCTAAACCTTGACACCTAGAGAATTCATGGCAGAAATGAGATCAAATTAGAGCTTCAGCTAAGTTATTAAATAATCATGTGCCAAGTTATTAATTATTATTCAAAATGTTTTAGCTTGAACCCTACAGAGGCATTTTCTTTGTCTTTAACTCTGCTGGGCAAAGATTTCAACACACTAGCTGTTCTTGGGTCTCACAATAATCAAGCCACCTTTGATGGGAGTTTTCTGCACATAAGGACAGACATATTCAACCTGTTTTTTATTGAAGGGATTAGAGCAATTAATTAAATTAAAAAATCAAAAATATATCCCAAACAGTTTGTATTTATTGCAGTAAAATTTCAGAGTGAAGACAAATTTATCCTTTGCAAACACTGAAAGATTTCCTAGTAGTGATAAAGTAATTTCATTACAAAATATGACTGTAATCACAAGCCATGAAATCACTGTTGGCTAAAAGACTGG
Organism: Podarcis bocagei; assembly: GCF_964188305.1. Classification (NCBI taxonomy): domain Eukaryota; kingdom Metazoa; phylum Chordata; class Lepidosauria; order Squamata; family Lacertidae; genus Podarcis; species Podarcis bocagei. The sequence continues at coordinate 55,073,224 of NC_138134.1, forward strand.
CTGATTAAATGTAGCAAGCAAATTAATTACGGATGTACTTGAGTTGTAGAACTTGAAAGCAGAACCTTCACTGCCTTTTGGTGCAAAACACTTGTTTCAGGGGGCATTAGCTGCAGAACTGTACTAGACGTTCCATGTTTGTCCTTCATACAGTGGTACCTTGGTTCTCAAACAGCCTAGTTCACGAACAACTTAGAACCCAAACGTCGCAAACCTGCCCAGCTGCTTTGGAGAGGGAGAGAGAGAGAGAGACAGAGAGAGAGAGACAGAGAGATCGCGCTGATTGGGGAGGTTGGGAGAAGTATTTTAGGGGTAGTTTTTCAACAGCCTGGAACGGATTAATCCATTTTGCATTACTTTCTATGGGAAAGTGCACCTTGGTTTTGGAATGTTTTGGAAAGGACTTCCGGAACAGATTAAATTCGAGAACCAAGGTACCACTGTATATCCTCTTGACACTTTAATCCCACATAAAGATCATTCATATCCATCCAAGTGTCTGATTATTAAAGTTGTGGAGGTTCCTTCAGTGAAAGAGATTATGTGAGTCCCTATATAGGTGGCCTCATATGCAAAGTCACCTGCAAGCAATCAGTTCATTCCTGTACCAAGAGCCATCAGTACCTCCACTGGTGGCCCACAGGACAGGGCAGGTGGCTAGAGAGAAAGAGAAAAGTGGGGTTAGCAAGATAAAGAGGAAAAAATGAGTGGAAAACACGGAGGGAGCATTTCATGGTTAGGAGCAAAAGTCCCATTTCAAACATTCAAAGTGAATCCATTAGCATTGTAATCCTATGCATATCTACACAATGTAAGTCCCACTGAGCTCAACAGGAATTTGTAAGCATGTATAGGATTGTATGGAGCTTAGAATGAACAAGTTCAGTTTAACAAAGTTCATTGAATTAGTTCAACAATCTCTTAACTACACCCAAAAGTAGTTCTCGTCATTTCTGGGAATAATGAATGTGAATTAAATTGTGGGGGTATAAAACTCAGCCCCACCCTGCCCCCACCATTTACATCTTAACTTTATTTTTTGTTTCTAAAAATACATATGACAAACAATTCCCATGTACTCCCACTCCCCAAGAAACAGTCCGTGCATATACAATGTAAATAATACAATTAAACATTACATTTGTAAATAGTTTAGCATTGATTATATTTGGTGGTATAACACTGACCAATTTCTAGTTCATCTTCAGCTTAATTATTTTACATGTGCTCTTTAACTCTTGAAACTCTTCAGCCCTTTAGGCTGAAAGATCATAATTGTTGGGGGAAATAAATTAAACAATTCACACTCCACTGTTTTGACATTTTATTAGTGTTTTCTTAAGTATATTTTGTGCTGCAGCTTGTAACAATCTGAATTTTGGAAAAATATGGAGCACTTGGATGAACTTGAATTGAACTGGGAACTGAACATGAACTGGTTTCGTAAAGGGATGAAGATGAACTAGAATTAGTTCATTTTTTGACATCTTAAGCTTGAACTAGTTCCATTTTTTAAATAAAAATAATAATAAGCTTCCCAAGTTCTGAAATTTCAGCTTTCATAGCTATGAGCAAGCCTATTTCTTTCAGGTGCACTTCTGTAATATGGGCATAAGAATATTGACATGCCTTACAAGGTTATCACAAGGGTAACTGTGATAAAGAATGCAAAGTGCCACATTAATATTCCGTATACAATGCACCTGACTTAGATTTTATGTGCTTACTATGAACAGCTGCTTATGCCGAACAAAAACCTGGTAACCATTCTCCTTTGAAAACAATGCTTAAGGGATTTTGATCTTGTGAGCCACAGTGCAAGCATGTAAGCCCATAGGATTTGACAACTGAGTACCAGTACTGATGCAAGGCTACAGGTGCTGGCCCTCCACTGGCTTTAAGGCCAGACTCTAAGGCCAGTACTAAAGTATTCATCCTCTAAACACCAAAAGGTATCCATCCCTACTATGGTAGTACAAACTTGTGTGACTTGGGACAAGGGAACTGGATGAGACACTTAGCATGGGAATTCCTGGGTCTCTCAGAGTAGCAATGGATGGTGGTTTCTTGAGTCTTAAGGAGGCAATGGCTGTTGCATACATTATAACAGATCTAGATTTTCCACTCTTTTAAATCAGGAGCTACAGCCAATCAATACTGGTTTTCTACTCTGTACAGTGGTACCTCGGGTTAAGTACTTAATTCATTCCGGAGATCTGTTCTTAACCTGAAATTGTTCTTAACCTGAAGCACCACTTTAGCTAATGGGGCCTCCTGCTGCTGCCGCGCCGCCAGAGCACAATTTCTGTTCTCATCCTGAAGCAAAGTTCTTAACCTGAGGTAATATTTCTGGGTTAGCGGAGTCTGTAACCTGAAGTGTATGTAACCTGAAGCGTATGTAACCTGAGGTACCACTGTACCAGGTACCAGCATAGTACATGCATTTTCATTGATCAGTTTATCACATTCATACTTTACTTTTTTGTTTTTTGTTTTACACCTAAAATATAATGTGCAAAAATGTCCTTGGGATTGGCAAAATATTTCCCAGAAGAGAATCTTTTCTTGAAAAAAATGAAAATCAATATGTTTGGGGGGGAAAGACAGAGAAGATAAAAAAATAAATAGAAAATGAAGATTAATGTTCTTCTTTTTCAGTCCTGATAATCTTATGCTAATTGTATATTGTGAGGCTGTGTGGTGTGTTTGTGTAGTAAGGATAAAAGCTTAGAAAAACATAAACCTGGCTTTTATAGCTCATTTTGTTGGTGTCTTATGGTAGCCAAAACAGGTTCCAAAGCATTTTGACCAGTATAAAAGGAGACCCCCTGCATTGTTGTTTTCTAAGCCACTATTATGCATCACGTGAAGTAGTGGTAAATGTGCTAGTAGGACATGATACTTATTCTGTGTCTATCTGTTTAACAGGGAGGGAAGGGAGAGGAATCAACATTACCTGAAAGGTATGTAAATAGAAGTTCGCTGTGGTTAACAGTTACTATGGATGATGTATTTACAGAGCAGCTATTTAGAAAGGCACAAATCACATTCCCTCCAAAGGACAAAAGATCAGTAGCTGGAGAATCTTTCACAGCATTATCCCACTACAGTTGCGGCCAAGTTCATAGATGCTGGCAAGCACCAACCCACAGCCTAGAGCAAAGAACCAATTGTTCAATAAGATAGTCATATACTTGGGTGTGACCGTGTGTTCAGCTGTTGAATGGGATACACAGTTTTATTTTTTGCTGGGCAATGTCCAGATTTATATTTGAAACAGGAGGGCTCTAAATAAGAACACACACACAAAAATACCATCAACAGATACTACACAGTTTCTCTTCTGGACCGTTAATTTTTTTCAGTCAGATCCAACTATCAGCTAATTGGATCCTGATGTTAAAACCTGAATTCCACTTTAGAAGCTTGAAACTAAAACATACTGAATAATTTGTTCTGCTGAGCCATTCATCCCAAATGTCACAGGAAAAAATTAATCTCAGGCTAAAACTGGCCTACCTTCTGTGAGAGGAGAAAGCTACTAATGCAAAAAAGCCAATGTTTTGTGTTTGCCAAGAAACAAAAGACTACTTCATATATACATCATTCATAACTTGACTTCTTATCATTTAATGACTCGCAGTTGAAGGTGAAAATTAACTCCATGCAAAGTGCTTGCCTGAGGCCGATATGAAAGTAGTGGATGTGAGGGCACATTCACACATGCAAGATAGCGTTAAGTGATGATGAAACCTGCATTTGTGAACCAGCAAAAACCATTTGCACCTCAGGGGTAATTTATGAATAGCAAGCAAACTCAGTTATCCAAATACTGTTCTGTCTGTAGCCAAAACTCCACCACCAGTACTCAAAAGGGAAGTATCAACAGGCTTGAGAGAACCCAAGGTTTGAAGAAGTACAAAAACTCTTGGGGGCAAGGGAAACACCCCCAAAACAGCCCAATGGAGGCCAAATATCCTCCATGGTCATGGAATATTGATTGATTGAGGGGTGGGAATTCCAGGGAAAGGCATCATGAGGCAACTCCACCTAAGGGGTTTTTTCATATCCGGAAGGGCATGCAGCCAGAGAGGTTACATAGTGCTGGAGAAATGTTTACTAGAAGGGGGGGAAACACACCCCTGAGCCATCTTGCAAACTCAAAAGCCCACACTGACTGAAACTCTAAAGGAATGTTTAAGTTCCTTGAGAATGAGGCAGAAAAATCGAAGCCTTGTTCACAAAGAATGGAAAACTTCCAAGAAACAGGACAGACTTCAGCATCCCACTAGTTAAAATGCTTTTGAATTATGGTGCTGGAGGAGACTCTTGAGAGTCCCATGGACTGCAAGAAGAACAAACCTATCCATTCTTAAGGAAATCAGCCCTGAGTGCTCACTGGAAGGACACATCGTGAAGCTGAGGCTCCAATACTTTGGCCACCTCATGAGAAGAGAAGACTCCCTGGAAAAGACCCTGATGCTGGGAAAGATGGAGGGCACAAGGAGAAGGGGACGACAGAGGACGAGATGGTTGGATAGTGTTCTTGAAGCTACCAGCATGAGTCTGACCAAACTGCGGGAGGCAGTGGAAGACAGAAGTGCCTGGCATGCTCTGGTTCATGGGGTCACAAAGAGTCGGACACGACTAAACAACTAAACAACAACAACAAGTTCAAATGCTGTGTGAAGACCCTGTTAATTCAGGAGATCTTTGACCTAACTAGCATCCCCACTGACATACCGAACAATCCTAAAATGGTATGGGGAAGAGATCACCTGGTGGAGTAACTGCTATTTCCTAAGCCCAACTAGCTTGTTCTGGCCATAGTGAAAAGTGGGGCCAATTTTTTCAGAAGGCTCTTTTCCATTTTGCTCAATTCCTTCCCAATGGATATCAGTCAGGCCAGCTCCAGATCTGATGTAGCTTTATGCCATTTTGTGAACATGTCTGGGGAATGGCAGGACTTTGGATCCAAGGCCTTCTACAGTCTGCCCCTGAGACATGTCCCCTTTCACATCCTGTCACCGGTGCACTTTATAAATAAAGTGGAAAGGTAAAATAACAATTAAATAAATAAATAACTTTGAGGTAAAATGTGGATATTTATCCTCTTTGAGAGGGCATGCAGCCATCTTGTAAGCAATGTAAAAAATGGGGGTGGGGGCGGCGAGAGGGGAAAAATGTTCACATCTTTATCTCTGGTGATTTAAACAAATCTCTATCCAAGCCATGGCATCCTACAAGCAAAGCATTGATATTCTAACCCACACCTCCTCCAAAAGGATTTTTCAAACAGTATGTGACGAATTAGCACAATCCTTTTCTTTTATTCCAGCAAGGATATGCAGACATGCTTTAGTCTCAAAAAAACATTTGTCAAATACTTAAAATTGATTCAACTATATAATACCTCTAATAAATACAACAGATCAATGATTTAAAACTCTAAGCTTAAGGGAAGATCTTTCTTCAAATCTGAATGCTATTTGAGTCTTATGTTACCTTAAAACTCAATGATAGACTAAAATTGAGATTTACATTGAACAGAAGCAGTATTTCCTCACATTACTGCACAAAGTGACAATGGTTTAGCCTTGATGATAGAAGCATTAAAGAGAAACAAAGGAGGATGAGACGTTTGAGATATCAATCCATCGCAAGAATGCAAAGGATGAGGTTAGAGTTACCAGAGGTCTCCAGCTGCAAAGCAGCTGACCCATTTGGTGCAGTCTACCCAGCACTGCTGTGGAGCAAACTCTGTTCTTCATAATGAGACATGTGTGGGATTTGTGCTGTGGAAGAGGGGAATAAACAGCAGTGCTGATTGGGAGATTATTCCCATTGAGTTTCACAGGAAAATAAATAATCATCACCCAAACCACCATGGCATGTTCAGACCCCACCCCACCCCCAATACCACATTTGTGTCAGTTTCTATTTTTGGTAGAGTTTGCTTACAATTCTGGGTGATTTTGGCTTGCTTGGTGTCTTATAATTGTACAGGCCTAGACTGACCATAAGAATAAGCATCTTAAACTGCAGCATCCTCACCGAATTAGAACTTTTAATATACCTAGAGCATGAAACAAAATGAAAAGGGCCAGCCCTATTGTTAAGCAGAGTGAGGCACCTGCCTCAGGCAGCAGGTGCTGAGACAGCGTGGAGGTAGCAGTGGTAGTTCCCTGGCTGTAGCTCTGTAGGCACTCAGACTTGATCTCTGCTGAAGAAGAGAGCTGTATAAGCTGCACAGCTTGGCCAGGTGCTCTAACTTGCCTGATGCTTCAGGTGTAGAGGAGAGCACTATCCTGTCATCAGTATCGAAGTAAGAGCCATCTGCCAATTCAGAGGGCTTCTCAACATGGAACTGGGAGAGGCGCCATTTTGTCTTTTGCCTCAGGTGCCAAAATATCATGGACCAGTCCTGGAAGTGACGTAAGCAAAACTTCAGAAAGACTTATTAAGAAAGGAAGCAGAGCAAATGGATTTTTTCAATGAGGCAGGCTGGAGATATTTCTCCAACAGATAGAAAGTTGAGATTTGCAATGCATATAGTGCAAAGTGATTACTAAAAGCACTGAAAATGGAACAGTTTTCTACATCTCACTCAAAATGTGAAGCCTGTTGTAACAGCAGCCAGAAGCCCAGAGCCCAGAGCTAGACTGTCACTCCTGAGAGTTGTATGGGTGAAGCAATGGAGCATTTCAGCTAACCTCAAAGTGAGAGAGAAGAGACATGTACTGACAGCCAAGAACAGGAGTTGGAAAAAACAGTGTAAGCCAAGTGTGACAAATATGAATGCAATAGATGAGTTCCCCAGCAAACATATTAGCAATGCCTGTTTTGAGAGGAGAGGTTCCAGGGGAAACAGGGAAGATATTTAAGATTTCAAAATTTACTAGTAACTAGAGATGGAACAGAAATTTGATTTGGTTGCATATTAATGGAAAACTGCCCAAATTCACACTTTTTAAACCAATACGCAAACCAAAACACAGCTATCCTTCAAAATGCACACTTCTTGAAAATTTCTGACACAGTTTTTCCAACCAAACAATATGCACAAAATGTATATATTACGGGAATGAGTTTTAAATGCACATCTTAAAGAAAATAATACAAAAATGCATTCTATTACAGTGTTTCCCCACCTTTTTTGGGCAACGGCACACCTGTTTAATCAAAAAAATCTCGCGGCACACCACCATTACTGCCCCGTGATGTCAGCGCGCAGCGTCACGCCGGGAGGGACGCACGAAAGTGAAAGTTTTCACTTTTTTTCCCCTCCCCCTTGCCGGGGAACCTCCAAGCTTTGGGGGTGGGGGTGGGGAGGCAGCAGAGCGAGGGACTGAGGGACGGCGGCAGCTGAGGCGGCAGCTGTTGTGGTGGTGGCGGCGATAGCGGGCGGAGGAGGGGGCGGCGGCGGGAGTTGCTGCTGCTGTTGTTGCTGCTGCTGCCCGGACATGCCGGCCTCCTCCTCCTCCGCTGTCTCGCGCTCCTCCATTTGCACGCGCTGCCCCGCCGCTCGGCACCACCACCGCGGAGCCGCCTCCGGCTCGACGCGGATCCTCGCCGCCGCCGCCTCTCACCGCCCAACTCGCCCGCCTCCCTCCCACGGCACACCAGCCGATGTCTCACGGCACACTAGTGTGCCGCGGAACACCGGTTGGGAAACACTGTTCTATTAGAGGAAGCCGCTTTCAAAAAGACATGCTTTTGTCAAAACTGACTACAAAAAAAGTTTTTATTATGAGACATTTGCAGGAAAATGCTTGCAATATTTTTTCCTTTATAAAAATGACAAATTGCTGCAGAAATGTAGAGATTTTAATTTAAGACTGGAAAAATGAGAAACTTTAGAGAACCAAGCTGACAGATTAGTCCAATCCTATGAAGTAGCTGTGCCAAGGCAAAAGTAACCTTATTCTTGATTTAAAGGCTTCATCCCATGACCCTCTCTGCTACAAAACAGCTTAAGACATGGTTACCTATGTAAGGGATAGTTGGTTGGTTGTTCCCACCACGATATGATAATGGACAGTCCTATCCTGGAAAAAAAAGCTTCTGTAAGACTTAGTTAAAATAACTGTAGTTGCTGCAAGTAGATGTTTGCAAAATCAAGACCTAAATCTACCTTTCCTGGGGGATTGAAAACTATTTTAGAATGAGTTTCTCTCAAGTATCTTTCAGTTGGGTGATCTTTCAATTGGATTCTATGCATTATTTCACCACAATCCATTTTCAGATATGCGCCCCAGTGGATTCCAAGCAAGCACAAAAACACACACTTTTATCAGATAACTACCATGTCATTGAGAGCTATTTTATCTATATTATCACATTAAGTCTACCATAAATACAAAGACATCACATAATAAATTTAATCAGAAAAATATTTTCTAAAAGCATTTAAGTGTATTGTTTTGACAGATGGTGCCAGAACGGATTCATATAAAAGTAAAAGATTTGAAAGCCATATTCAGCCAGCAAAGTAAATTTACTATTTTGCTGCCAAATGAAACCTAGTGCAATTTGCAAAGGAGTATTCCACGGGAGAAGCAAATGTACCATTTTGCTTCCAGATGAAACACATTTTCAAAAAAAAGAAAAAGAGAAAAGAATACTGTATAATAAAGAGCCAACTTTTTGACATGGTATATTATAGGGAGTAAAAGAACTTGGCAAAGCTCCCAGACAAAAAGCAATCTACTGCATGCCACTGAATTTGCCCTTAAAAGAGTGCTTTTCCCAATTGGCGCTTAATGTTTTATCCCTTTCAATGTACAGAGAAAGGGAGAATTACAGTTCTCTTCCACAACTGTCTCCATGGAATAGTGTCAGCTTTTAAAACAGCACATAGACTTTGGTTCACGTCCTGCTCACCTCCAACAAGTAAGTAGTTTCATTAAAGTCATCAGTTGACAAGCTGCAATCCAGAACCCACTTACCTCAGCGTAAGTCCCATGGAACCTATTGGCACCAGGTTCTTTGCACCCATTTGAACCTGCCCAGGCCTTGAGATTGACCTCAGAGATCTTGTTTGCAAGCCCACCATCAAGACACCTTTGACTGATGTGCATGAGAGACAAGGCCTTCTTGGTACTGGCCCCAGATTGTTAGAACTTCTTCCCTGAATATATATGCATGGTTCTGACTATACAGTATTTTGAACAGATCCTGAAAACATTTTTTTTTTATTTCAAACAGTTTTTTTAGGATGTATTTATTTTAACTGGTTAATGTCACAATATTGTAACTTTTAAAAATATTTACATTTTCTTTTTAAATTTGCTGTATTGCGCTTTTGATCTAAGCAAGCTGCTTTGAGAGGGTTTTGCCAGCATTTTCATTCTCCCGTTGCTAGATACTGTATGGGATTGTTACATCACATGTCTGTGTCTGTTTTCCAAGGCTTGGAAAGTGTGAGAATGGAAGTCAGTCTTATCTCTTCCGCTGTGTTGTACTTTTGTACTTTTTACTTTGTCTCTCTCTTTTGGAGAAGATGTGAGAGGACGCCATGATTGCTTTGTCCTGTATATATTGCTTCATAAATTACTTAGAATGCCACACATAAGCTCCACATCATTTCTGCTATACTCTGATGAGTGAGTGTGCACATATCTTTGGATATAATAATAATAATAAATTTTATTTATATCCCGCCCTCCCCAGCCGAAGCCAGGCTCAGGGCGGCTAACAACAATAAAATAATTTGTTGTTGTTTAGTCGTTTAGTCGTGTCCGACTCTTCGTGACCCCAAGGACCAGAGCACGCCAGGCACTCCTGTCTCCCACTGCCTCCCACAGTTTAGTCAGACTCATGTTTGTAGCTTCGAGAACACTGTCCAACTATCTCGTCCTCTGTTGTCCCCTTCTCCTTGTGCCCTCAATCTTTCCCAACATCAGGGTCTTTTCCAGGGAGTCTTCTCTTCTCATGAGGTGGCCAAAGTATTGGAGCCTCAGCTTCACGATCTGTCCTTCCAGTGAGCACTCAAGGCTAATTTCCTTAAGAATGGATGCATTTGATCATCTTGCAGTCCATGGGACTCTCAAGAGTCTCCTCCAGCACCATAATTCAAAAGCATCAATTCTTTGGCGATCAGCCTTCTTTATGGTCCAGCTCTCACTTCCATACATCACTACTGGGAAAACCATGGCTTTAACTATACGGACCTTTGTTGGCAAGGTGATGTCTCTGCTTTTTAAGATGCTGTCTACGTTTGCCATCGCCTTTCTCCCAAGGAGCAGGCGTCTTTTAATTTTAATGTCTTTGCCTGTGGACAAAGGCAACAGGCATATAAAATAAAATAATACAACATTCTAAAATCATTTCATTATAAAATTAATTCAAATCAAATTGATGGCAACCATTGGGCTAGAGTTCTGTGAAGATTGCCAAAGGAGGAAGTCAGGCTGTGCCCTGACCAAAGGCCTGGTGGAACAGCTCTGTCTTGCAGGCCCTGCGGAAAGATGTCAAGTCCCGCAGGGCCCTACCTAGTCTCTTGTGACAGAGCGTTCCACCAGATTGGAGCCACAGCCGAAAAAGCCCTGGCTCTAGTTGAGGCCAGCCTAACTTCTCTGTGGCCTGGGACCTTCAAGATGTTTTTGTCTGAAGACTGTAAGTTCCTCTGTGGGACATACCAGGAGAGGCGGTCCCGTAGGTATATGTGTCGCTGGTGCACACCAGGACCGAAGATTTATGAACGTCCCAGGCTGCGCTTCACAAGGAAGATGCCCGGAGAGGTTTGTCTCAATCCAGGGTCTGTGTGTGCCTCCCAAGCATGTTCTGACAGGTTTTACCGTGAAAGCTGCCATATAAATATTTGAAATACCGGTAAGTAAGCAAACACATTTAGAGAGACTTACCTCTAACCAAACTTGCATAGGATTCGGCTGTGTTTATGATCTCATTCATCAGAGCAGGATGTGACCCTGTATCATTATATATGGAGTTATTGCTTCTCTGGGTTAATTTTCATTTCATTTAAGCAGTCTCTTTCTCTTTACTTGCTAATACAATTCTACTAACAACTCAATCCTATGCAGATATATACATGTTTACTCAGAAGTCTGTCCCATTGTATTCCGTGCCACTTGCTCTCTTGGAAGTGTCTTTTGGATTGCAGCCCTGGTATTACCACGATTAATGTTAAATCATTTCTGCTGTGAAACAAGTAAATTTATTTGAAATGGCATAACGGCACTATGATTGCTTTTCAAAGAGTTTCCTAAACTTTAACCCACAATGGATATTAAAGCTAGCCATATTCTCTCATTAAGTTCAAGCCATTGTTACATCATTGGTCACACTAAAGCTTATCTTTTCATGCTGTTCTTCTCCTAGTGGGGAAAATCAGAGCTCACTGGCAAAGGACATGGTTTGCATGCAGAAAATCCCACGTTCAATCCATGAACTTTCTCATTAATCCCAGGTAACCTGGGCTGAGAGGCCATTCAGAGTAGACAATGCTGAGTTAGATGGATCAGTTGTCTCACTCAGTGTAACACTTAATCATATGTACAAACTGTCAAATTGCATCGTGTACACAAGACCATATATGGAACATATTGTTCAATTAATTAAACTGGAACAGTTATCCCTACCTGCTTCCACATTCAAAGCTGCTGACAGATTAGGATCTCCATTCAATCCCTATCTGCTGGAAGAATGAAAAAAAATTGACTTTTTACCACTTTTTAACTACTCTTGTAGAAGATAGAGGTGTAATTATGGCAGGTTAAGGCATAACTATTAAGAAATCCTAAGAGCCACTACTTAAGCTACTTGTTGACCATTAATCATCATCTGAGAACTAGACCCATCCAAGTTGTAAGTTTGAGCCCCGTGTTGGGCAAAAGATTCCTTTATTGCAGGAGTTTGGGCTAGAGTTCCTTGCAACTCTACAGTTCGATGGTTCTATGATTCTATGATCCAATGAACTGAAATAGTGGGAGATTCAGTATGGATAAAAACAGGGACGCGGACTTAGAAAAAATATTGGGGGGGCCCGGGAAAGCTCATGAATAATAAATAAGCTCATGAATATGCAAATAAAGTGGCTCCGGCCCTAAATAGGGCAAGCCACGCCCCCCCAGCCAGCCGATTGGCTGGCTGGGAGGTGTGGCCAGTCGGGATTCCCCTGTTCTCGCGGGATTTCCGGCCGGGGCTCTCCGATTAGGGCGCGCGGCTGGCTGGCTGGCGAAGGAGCAGGTGGGGAGGAGGCGGGGGACGGCGGCGGCGCTCTGCTGGAAGGGCGCCCGCCCGAGATTATTGGGGGGGCTGAGCCCCCCAAAAAAAATTTTTAAGGGGGCTCGAGCCCCCTCAAGCCCCATGGAGTCGGCGCCTATGGATAAAAATAAGTACTTCTGCACACCCCACATCATGAAACTGTGGTGTTTGTTACCACGAGATGTGCTTGTGACCATTGACTTGGTTGACTTTGAAAGGGGATTAGTCACATTCATGTAGGATAAGGTTATCAATGATTGCGACTCATGGTAGTTATATGCAACCTCCAGTGCTGTCTCAAAGGCAGCATGCCTCTGAGGACCAGTTGCTGAGGAACAGCAGGAGGCCATTGCCTCGTGCTGGACTCAATCAACCTTCGGTTTGATCCAGTAGGGTCTTTTTACACTATTAATACCAGTGCCAGGACTCAGCACTGGATCAAGTCACCAGCATGGAATGTTGAAACTCATGTACCACACAGATAAAAGGAGTTCTCGGGAATCACTGAAACTGGCATCCATTTCCTTGACAAAGATGTCAAGGTGGAATAAAACTAAAATTCACTGATGTAAATTTCATTATTTTTGATATCTTTTGATTGATCTCAAAATAAGAAAGGTAGACCTCATTTATAAACAAATAAAACGAAAACTTTGGCTATCATAAGGGGAAGAAAATCTGGTCAAAATGTTAATGCCTTTGTTTGTTTGTTTGTTTTGTCACTTTGTCTTGCACAGGACAACCCAAAGTGACTTGCAACCACCTTCAGGAGGTAGAAATCTGCTGTTGAGCATATGCTTCCCAATCCATTATTTGGCATTTCTTTAGCATGCTCTGCCCAAAAGAGAGAATGCCATGAGGAGATACTTCTTTTTGTTGCACCTCTCCTCCAACCAGGCATGGAAGATGCATTGACAGAGTTCAATGATGTATTCCAGCCAGGGGGGGAGGGGGGCAGCTATTCTCCTAGATCAAGTAAAACAATAGAAACACTTAACTAACTGACTAATCGCATCTGTTCTGCCCCACCTGACAAAATTCCTCCCCCCCCCATAACAAAAATCCTGGTTATGCCCATGATTCCAGCCAGGCAAAAACAGCAAAGTACAAAGCATAGCATGTGGGGGGGGGGGTCATATGGCATGAAGAGAGTCTCAGAAACTAGATAAAGAAAGCCAGATAAAGAGAGATTTGCCCCCCAAGTCTGAGTTTCTCTTCTCCTGGTTTACAGTACCCATAATCACCACTCATGCTAATGTCTAGCAGTCAAACCCAGAGCTAAGCAGTCCAGAAACCATTCAGACTGGCCAATCAGCCTAAAGTCAACTCCTTTATCTGACCAGGTGGAACCCCATTGGCCTCTTATATCACCTGACTTCTGATGAGCTAGTACCTACCATATTCTTCTGGCCACCTGAACCAAAGCAAGGTGGAGGCCAGCAGCTTCTTCATTGGCCAAGATGTGTTAATAAAGTCACCTGGGTCCTGCCATGCTAGAACATGGCTCCCGCCTAGTTTGGTCTGGCCCCAAAGTTATGCAAGTCACGTCATCAGCCAAGGGACCTAGCTGGGCTAATATAAAGGAAGGCACTGCTCTCCAAGGGAGAATAACCTGACCAAACATGTCACAAATGCAATCATTGCCATACCATGAAAACAATGGCAAGTCACCCCACTCACTCAGGCAGTCAAGTTTCTGAGAGACGTTCCTGGAAAACTCGTCAGGGCTGCCTAGCCCTTGGTAAACACCAACTCACACGCACCAACTTCCCTCTGAAATCAAAGGGAAATGTTAACAGCTTTGCTTGCTCTCCAGATAGTTCCACTGTTGAAGTACTGCGAAGAGCACCAGTGGGTTCTTTTTCAGTCTCTCATTGCTCAGTTTGGGGCTTTGTCGGAGACAGAACGCACTTCGCTGATAGCGGTGGGGCTTGTTTTCAAGTACAAATGTGAAATCCGGGCATCTAGTATTTAAATCCAAGCGCTTTGTTGAACTGGGTGTGGATTAAGAAGAGAGGGAGTGGGGAGATGCATGGATAGCCATCAACGTAAAACAATCAGAAGGATGGATGGGACTTCATGCTGGACCTTTCCCCTCGCCCTCCCAGTCTCAAATATATATTCGAGTTCAAGATACTTAACTCATATGTCATTGTGGTGGATTCGATCTTGAGTTGTGTCTGTTTGTTTCCTAGACAGATTTCCCTTCTCGTAGGGCCAGACCATTGGTCTATCGATCGCAGTATTGTCTACACTGACTGGCAGTGACTCTGCCGAGTTTCGAGCCGGAGACACTCCCAGACCTACCTGAAGATGTTGGGAGATCGAAAGCAGATGCTCGACCACTGAAACACGGACCTCAGTGACTGATGTACCCAGCTGGCTAAGGGTGTAGAGTTCATCCACATCTCCCACGAAGTTCAAACCCTTTCTGGTTCCTTTCAAGTTCGATCGGACTCCCTTTCTCGGCAGCATCTTGTCATGCATTTTCACAAAGCATCGGTTCTTTCCGTCCTCCATCCATGTTGCCTCTTTCCTTCCTCGCTTCCAAGGGAAGCTTGGGCAAAGAGGGCAAAATCCGGGCAAAATCACCCGGATTTGCATTGCGCTGGTGGTGAGTTGGGAGGAAGAGAAGAAGCGGGGAAAAACAGACACTTTCTCTTATCTGTCCAAAACTTCGAAAGAGTGGGCTGGCTTGAAAAGCGCTCCCCTGTCTTCCCTTTGTAGAAACTGGAGAGTTTCGAAGTGCATGAGAAAAAGAACAAGGGATTAAGGGAACAAACGGGGGGGGGGGGGTTGAGTAGGTAGGTACAGAAACACTGAGTCAGATGATGATCGCGAATCCATTTAGCAGGGGTATTGACTGCGTTGGCTCTCCAGGGTTGCAGTATCTCCTAGGGTTGCAGTCCTACCTGATGCCCGGGATTGAATTTGGGGTTTGGGACCTTCTGCACACAAGCCAGATGCAGAGCCACAGGCCGGAAAAGTAAACCGCAGGACACAAAGCTAACTGAACTGCAGACCTTCCGGCGTCAACAACGTCTTAGTCCAAGATATGGGCTGAGCCAGCTGCCGTCATTCAGTGGCCACAGACCTGAACACACTACATATGCCCAGAGATACATTCTCTCTGCTTTCATAGACCATGCATTTGGAACAAGCTCCGATTCTAGAGGGGGGGGGTGCGTCTATCCGTATCAATCCTTCTCGCACCTCTGTTTTCTCTCCATCCTCATCCAACTGGACTTTTCGGGAGGCCTGTTGAAAAACCTCCCTAAATTCTTTTACCTAAGGTAATGGAAAGAAAGAAAAAAGGGGGGGGTGTTTCTGAATAATTAGGAGAAGTTGCGAATAAGGCAACTCTGTTGCTATCAAGGGTCTCTCCCCCCCCCCTTCTCTCCCCGCCCTCTTCTCTCTCCCCTCTCCCAAGCAGTTGATGTGGTAATTAAGAATTTGGTGAGAGCCCCGGTCAGGTCACCTCGTTTCTCAGATCAGAAATTCTTTCAAGTGTCCTTCTGCGTCGCCAAAGATGACAACAGCAAATCAATAAGTGCTTGAAATGAAAGGGGGATGTTGCTTGGCCCCCAGGCTACAGATTTTCACACCGCCATCCTCCCCTCTCCACCCGTCCGTCTCTCTCCCTCTCTTTCCCCCTCCCCTCCCTTTCTTCTCCTGAACTTGTAGCATTCCTTTGCTCTGTCTCGCCTCCTCTAGGAAGAGCTGGCCTTTTATGCCTCTGCTCAAGAAGGAGGTAACTGCCCCCCCCCTCGTTAGCCTTTCTCTATTGCCTGTGTGGCTCTCCATCCAAGGGCTGCCTTCCCTGGGAAGAGCGGCCGAAATGTCGAGGGCAGCGGCCAAAGAGCGCCCGTTCCCCTTTCTGCAGAAACCAGAGAACTGCTAGGCGCCACGACTAAAATAAAACGCCGTACCGTCGAAAAGGCCCTCCATGCCTGCCATTGTCTTTCCTTCCTGCTTGCTTTGGGGAGGCGTCCCACCTCCCCCACCCACCCACCGCCCAAGTGGTTTAAAGCAGAGTGAAAATAAGTGGGGATTGCGTTCACACGGCTGGCTTCGCCCCTAATGAGTCCGGATTCAAACCGTATTTCTAACGCACCGTTCTCTCTCCTTCTCGCCCCAGCCTTATTTCCCCTCTCCCTCCCCAGCCCCACAAAAATCCAATCCCCGGGACGTTTTAATGAAGTAATTCATTGCTGAGTCAATGCAGACATTTATATATTCTTTTAGCTCAAGTGGTTAAGCGCCGGTTGCTTCGCGGTGATGATAAAACCACCGGAATACACGAGGTAGTGGGGCAGGTTTTAATTTATATGCAAATCAATGGGTCCGTTTGGAGGGAGGGAAACTCTCTGCTCTCCCCCTCCCCCTTCACCATTTTTTGTATTGGCACCGTTGGAATCAAGATGAGCGAAGTGGAAACAAAATCTGAGGCAGGCCAAATAAAAGGGGTTGGGGGACGAATCGAGAAGCCAGCGAATCAATAAGGTCGGAGGGGAGTTGTTCACACACTCACAATAATATAATTGGGAAGAAATTTGAAAATAATAATTCAGGACTGATTATCACTGCTCAGCAAAGCCTTCTGAAGAGGATTAATTAGGTGTTCACCTGTTTTCAGGGCCAGCGACGGAGAAACTGGAGTCTGGACACTGGGTTATTTTCCTCGTTATTGGTGACCCACACCCTTCCCACAAAGACTCACGAGTAAGACATCTCAACTAAAATGGAATAATTACCAGATGAATGGACCTCTTTCTATTATTATCCCCAGTGTCAGCTCTCTCATTAGACTAGGTGGATGGGAATCATATCTTCGTCGTCGTCATCATCATCATCATCATCGTCATCATCCAGCAAGGCTTGCCGAAAATTGTAAACGTGCTGCCTGATCTTAAGACTAATGTTTACTCAGAAGTAAGTCCCCTAGAATCCATTGGATCTGACTCCCTCTAAAGTGCACTTAGCTCTGCAAGATTTGCAGTACAGTCCTTAGCATGTTTTCTCGGTAAATAACCAAGCTTACTTCTTTCTAAGTGCGTTTAGGATTGCATTCCCAGGCTCACATAACTTTCAATTGACTTTGGGCGTTCTTATGAGGAACAGGAAACTTTCCTGCCTTCTAAGATAGAACAACAACTTTTCCCAGTTCGTTCCCAAACTAAAAACTGTTTTGTACACTCGTTTTCCTGAAAGTGATTGGCTTAACATAGAATTAATTTCTAGGTTAGAGATTTAGACTGCAATCCTAACCCCATTTACCTGGGAATAAGTCCCATTGAATACAGTAGGACTTACTTTTCGGTATACTTGTTAGGACTGTGCAATCCTAGACTCCCTCACTCAGAAGTAAGTCCTAGTAGGTTATTTACTTCTAGGTAAGAAAGTATAGGATTGCAGCCTTAGGTTGCAATGCCATAAATATGTATTTAGGGAAAGTGCCATTGAACTTAAACAAATGTACTTCTTCTGGCTAAACGTCCGTAAGATATGGCTGTTTGTTTGCAATCCCAATCATCAATGAAAGTCAGTCCAACTGAAATTAATTGGAATTACTTCCGAGGAAACACGGTTAGGATCAAAGTGTTATGCTCCCAGGATATGGGTGCATATTGATCCGGGAGAAATTTGCATTAACTCCAACAGGTTGTGTCTGTCCTCCAAGAAAATAATGTCCTGAATCAGATCAACAAATCACAATAAACTTTGCACCCGTTTATTTCCGAGAGCCAGGGGTGTAATTCTTATTTAGCCTGTTTTGATTCACAACTGTAAAACCTCTGGAGAAATGAGGAGCTCTTTTCAATAACTGCCACAACCGATCAAAGATTGAGTTAGTCTAACTATCTGAGTTGCAACCAGACTATTAAACAAAACTGCAGTCGGTTCTCTTAATACACATGCTGTTTAAAGAAACCAGCTATTTGGTTTAGCTTTGTTGTTTTTGCTAAATGAGACAGATAAACAATGAGTTGCAAATTCTGGTGAACACATTGCCTTCATCAAGAGGTGCGCCTAAGGTGGTCACAACGAAGTCTTCAGCTTCTGAAGGGAGGGGAACGCTGCCATTCAGTCAGTTCCTCGGCTAGAATCCTGCCTGTTCTCATCTCTCCATTCATGGAAATCAATGCCTAGAGGAACCTGCCTAACTGACGACCGATGGCAGGATCGCAGGCCAGACTTGGAGAAGCCGAATCATGCTCTTCTCCATTAATCGAATGCATCTATTACTCGGCTGGTGTTTTCAGAATGCTCTGAAGTGCGGGGGGACGACGACAAAATAATATTTTTTAAAAAATATTTGCATTTGGGGAGGGAAAATGTATTGTTATCCGGCAAAGCCATTGCTTCAGACAAAGATTAAAATAAAAGGTAAACTTCTAGGAACCCAAGTAGTGAAAACTAGTCAAGCCAAATATTTTGTTTACGTCTGCCCATCTGTTTAAAGTTGCTGGTGTTGCTGTCTGGGAGGAAAACTGGAATCTAAACAGGCGAAAGGGCCTTTACCTAGCTTAGGATTCTATTTCATTTATTGAGAGAGGGAGAAAGTGTGCTGTGGGGGGAGGCGGGGAGAAGGGAGAGAGAGAAATTGAAATCCGTGTATTAAAGCAGCTCCATCGTTTCCAGACACCCTAGAACCCCTGTTCCGCGGCAGCATGTCTAATGTATTCCCCCGTGGTTCTGGGCATTAATTAGTTGTTTAATAGGAGTATGACTAAAAATGTAAAAGAAGGATTAGGAGCGTGAAACGTATGTCCAGATCCTTCCACACACTCGAGGAGGGAATGAAAATCACTCTGTATCTTATGTTTCTCTACAAGCCATTTGCATTTCCCACCAGCTGCTCACTTCAGCTGCACCGGCGATGGAAGTGCCCGGCTTCGAGTCGTGATCCGGGGCTGAAGCCCCCCCAGTATTGACGGCGGGCGGGGGGGCGGAGGCGGCAGCAAGGGAGGAAGAGCGGGTCGTCGGGCAGAGGAGTGCGGAGTAGCAGCAGCAACTGCACGCTGGCTGGCCCGCACAGCTCAGACAGACAGAGAGGGAGAGGGAAAGGGGTTGGGGGAGGGAGGTCTGTGGCAGATCCTAATTTAAAGTCTCTGGAACAGGCAAGTGGTGAGGAACAGGCGAGGCTCTTTGCATGTGTCTCTCTGGACGGAGGCGCGCGGGGCGGGGGGGGACGAGCCTCCCTCGCATTCTTCAGACGGGTTCAAAGCAAAAGCAGCCACAACACAGCGGATCTGTTTACCTTTGTTATTTTACCCGGTGCTGTCCATACATTAATTAGGTACACGGAAGCATGAATTTATTTCAGGAGACGAAGGGGTGTCTGGAAGCTGCTGACGGCCAAACAAAAGGATTTCTGACCCCCTCCACACACATACACAAATAGAGTTTAAGGTTAACCCTGCTGGATTTTTTTTTCCGCCGTGGGACGGGGGTTGTCCTGGCTTTCTTTAATGAGCTAGGAAAACTCGATTAAATGTACTGTAACCTGTTTCGCTCGTCAGTAGGATGGAAAGAAAGAGCGATTGCCTTGGACCGTTTTCGCACACTTCTATGGTGTTTTGTCTTCCTGCTAGAAATGCGTGCCTGTCCGCCCCGTCCAACATTACGCACATAATCTCACACACCCAGAGATTTCCGGCGCAAAATAAGATGTGGGTAGAGCCACGATCGCCCCTTCTCCAAGTAGACCGCCTTCGCTTGACGTAGTCCCACCCTAGGACGTTTTGCGTTGACGTTTTCACTTTTTGGCAATGTTGTAAATAAGTGGCGATGGAAGAACCGTGATTCTACCAACGCGATTATTAGCGAGGTTACAACCCAATCGTGCCCGGGTGTGCTTTGAAACCTCTGATTTCAATGCGATATATTCTCAAGGAAGTGTGCCGAGGATTGTAGACAAGTTATAGGAATGTGTTCATCCTCAACAAAATTAGAGAGAGAAAATTATATTAGAGCATGATCTATACTACGGTACCAGTAGTCAAAAGTAAATCACGTGTCTCTGGGACGCTTTAACGGCAGAAGCGACCAAAATGGCGTCCACTTATTTGCATCACCAATTTGGTTAAATTTCCCACCACCTCCCAAGTAACGTAATGGCAATAACGTCTATCCTAAAACAGCTTGTTTTCTTTGTGCGTAGGTAACATTTGTTTGTTTAGTATAGATTTTAGTTTTACTAATTTCTGAAATGCAGAAAATGCAATAAAATCGTATTACGCTGTTAATGATAGGAAACTAAAACTCCTTTTTACAATGGAAAGTTTTTTTGTTTTGTTTTTTACAGTTGAACGTATTTTATTGTGAGTAATAAATACAAATAGCATTTTTAAAAACGGCAACCCAGTTTTGGCAGTCTTTGTATCTAATATGTGCAGTTTAACTTTTGTCAAAGATATCCGCCATCATCTTCCATCGAGCTTTCCTAGTGTTTCTGTTTAACACATGCAAAATATTAATGAGCAAGGTAATAAATCGACATGACAAACTTTTGGGGGGGGGGGATGAACATATGCACTCTTAGTAGGGAGGAAGGTGGAGTCATCGACCTTCCCTCGGACATAAATCCTACTGAGCTCAAAAAGGCTTACTCCTGAGTCGTGAGTAGGCCACAGACCCACTCCTGCAGACGCGACTCCAAACGCTGCTGAGCTTTGAAGCATCGCATCTTCCGCCTTCCACTCCTCTCTCTTTCTCTTTCCTCCCCACCCCACCCCCAAACGTAACCTCGTCATTTTAAAAAATGAGTTATCAGTGACCCCACGTGAACTTGATGGGTGCCCATACAGCAAAGGAAATTCTACACTTAAATGCGCATTTGGGGCTTGTACGTCGCAATCCATTCCTTTAAAAGTGGCCAGAGACTCTTCTCTTTCCCCTCTCTCAACTTTCCCAGCTGCAAACTGTAACGTGGACATGTTTTGTTTTTTCCCCTTCCCGCTCCCTCTTTTTAGCTAGAAATGACTTTGAACTCTAGCGAGCGTCCTCGGCAGAGTGACCCGGCCTCTCTTCGCGCTGGCTCGCAGCCCCACATTTCCTTCCCACTTTCCTTGCGCCGCTTCCTTTCCCTTTCGGGTCTTGATCTTTACCTTCTTCTTGGCCTCTTTTGTTCCTTTCGCTACCAACTTTCCCTCTGGGGATCCACACACACACTCTTTCCCTTTCGCCTTGCTAAGGCTCGGTCTCCTTTCGCCTCCTTGTCAAAGAAATCCTGGCCACTTGCGCGTAACAGGGCAACGTGTTTGGGCGGTGGGGGGACATAAACCTTTCAAGATGTTTACATCGCTCCCCTGAAACCTTCCTGGAAAGCACCTCTCCCACTTTCATGCACCCCCCGCGCTCCTAACGCAGCTCCTTCGCCTTTCTGCTTTCCCTTTGTGGTGGGCTGTCGGGGGTGGGGGGTTGGCTTTGTCACGTCCATATTCCTGGGACCATCGGTTTCTCCCTCGACCCAGAGATCTCATCTCCTTTTGTTTCTTAGGCCATCGACCACCTCGATTCCACCTAGCGCTATTTCAGTGTCTACCTGGATTTCGGGGAATGTAGACTAGGATCGGGGCCTTTCCTTGCACAGGGCGCTTCCACGAGGCTTACTCTCTCAAGGCAGCGCGCAGAGCATCGCCGCCTCGGTCTACTGATGGTTTGACTCTCTGCTCTCCCCCCAGCCTAGCTTCAGGTCGATCCGTCTGTCCATCTATCCATCCTCCTCCTTCTCTCTCTCTCTCTCTCTCTCTCTCTCTCTCTCTCTCTCTCTCTCTCTCTCTCTCTCTCTCTCTCTCAGGTCTTCTCCCAACTGCGCCCCCTGCACTTCGCTCCCCCCCCCCGCCCCGTCGTCTCTCTGCTCTGCAGCGGAGTTGAGTTTGGTGGAATCTCTGCTGACGTCACGCGGCTCCCTGGCCAGGCAGAGCGAGGCGAGAGGAGCCCGAGGAGAGGCGAAGAAAGGCAGAGAGACACAGGCAGCGTGTCCGCCCCAGGAAAGCACAGCGGTCCCGCAGCGAAGCCGCCAGGAGCCTGCCTGCCTGCCTGCCTGCCAGTCTGCTTGCCAGCCTGCCTGCCGTCGAGCCGCGGCCAACAGCTCCCTCCCGCCGTGGCCCCCTCGACGGAACGCCGCGCGCCTGCCGGCCAGCCTTCCTTTCTCCTTGGGGATCCTTGCCTTGCTCCGGCTTCCTCGCCGTCCCGGGCTGGCCGTAGTGGTGCTGCTGCTGCGCTTGCTGGAGGAGGCGGAGGAGGCGTCTGTGGGCGACTCGAGTCGTCCACCAACTCTCATCTCGAGCCTGGGATTTGCTAAAAGCTTCGGCCCAGAAGAAGACGACGAAGAAGGCGGCGATCAGGGAGGGCGAAGGGGGGAAAACAGAGAGAGCGACGCGCGCTTGCAAAGGGAGCCGGTAAGCAGAGCCAGGGAGGCCCGTCGCTGCCTTTGGCCCGGCGGTGTGAGATAATGTGAATCGGCCAATTGGTTCCACTTCGCCAGACTCGCCCCGAAGGGTGATTTGTGGCTTTTGGGGGGCGAGCGGAGGGGGCCGTCTGGGCTGGCCGCAGACCTTGGGGTGTGTGTGTTTGCAGTTATAAATGCGGTGTGTGGGCTGGGGGGCTTTGGCTGTGGGCTTGCCAAAAGCAGTGCCCCCCACCCCACTCCTTTTCGCGCGCTCGCAGTTTAAACCAAGGACTCCAGCTTAAACCAGACGTCTTGGGGGACCGGCCTCCTCCCTCGAGGTGGATGTTGAAAGAAAAGAGGAGTCGAGGCGAAGGACCTGCTGCAGGCCTTTCTGATCTGGGGCCGTTTGTAGACCCAATTGGCTACCTTTCCTTTCGCGAGCCGTCGGTTTGGAAGGGCTGAGCTCTCGCTAGGCTTGGAAGAGTCAGCCAACGCTGATCGCCAAGGAAAGACAATAAATTACCCTTGTCTTCTAATTGGCGTAACAACAGTAAACATAATAGTCATCTCCATCAGTACCACTATGATGAGGGGTGCTGCAGCTACTCCCACGACTATTTGCACCAGAAAGCTACTAACGCGCTACCAGTTAAGTATACCAGCTGCAGGTTATTAGTTAGAATATATTAGGATTTAACACACACCGAGCTACCTCCAAAGGTTCGTGGCCAGTTTCACTCCCTACGCCTAAAGGTTAATTCACTGCTTCTTCAAATGCAAAATGAATCATTTTTCTTTACACCCACTTACCCTCCCTATTCTCCCCCCCCTTTCTTTTTAAAAGGCATCAGAAAAAGAAGTTTAATAAATTAACAAAGGGGTTGCACTGGCAAGAAGAAAGTGCTGCTTTCCTAGGAAATTTGTCTAGTTTTGCAAAAGTTTCTCCTCAGCGCGCGCCTAAGTGAACGGTATTCCTCTGGAGGGAAACGTCATATATGTTGCAGTTTCTCTCTGTCGGTCTGTCTCGTATTTAAGGTTTGCAGATCCTTAAAGTAACGGAAATAAATACAGGCGATGCCTTATGCATATGCCGCTTGTATATTTTTGTTCTCCTTTTGGTCCGGGCCTTGTTTCAGTTACAAAATAAGGCCCGATTTAGCATTTTTTTTAAAAAAAAATAGTTTAAACTGACTTATGTGTGTACAAAATCGCTTAGGGTTCTGCTGCTGTCTGCAGTCAGCCACCAATTCAATTTCCTCACTTCCTAGAAAGACAGAAAAGAAGCCCCTCCAAATCCTGGTTACTAATCTGCCATCAATAATATTTTATTTTATTTTTCTCTCGGTAATTATCATTTAATTGTATGCCTCGCTGCATGTTCATGATAAAAATATTTTTG
Source organism: Podarcis bocagei (assembly GCF_964188305.1). Lineage (NCBI taxonomy): Eukaryota > Metazoa > Chordata > Lepidosauria > Squamata > Lacertidae > Podarcis > Podarcis bocagei. The sequence continues at coordinate 55,097,247 of NC_138134.1, forward strand.
CCAAACCATTTTTAAAAGTGTGGGGGAGGGTATCTTTATTATTATTTAATTGTGATTCGCGTTGCTTACTTGTAAAATAGTTAACAGCGTCTTAAATGGTGCGAATTTTGCTACACGCCTAAAATAGTATTTTAAATCATAATAATACAACAAAATTAAATAAGGGACAAGCAAAAGTGGGTTAAAGATCGGATTTGCAAATGAACAAGAATCTAGTTTTAGTTCTGATCACCCTATTACCCTCCCCCAAATGATTTTGTAATAAGCCGCATTGATTTAATCAATAGGATTCCTTCCGCGTAAATCAGTTTAGCATAGGAAGCTGATATTAGTAATATGGCGGAAAGCTTGTGGAGTTACTCGTGAAAAGTTCCTACAGATCCCATGTAATCGGCCTGAATTACTCACCTCCCCCCGTTTTTGTTATGTAGATATATGGAGAAACAAATAGTTATGTAGTTATGGATATAATTAGGACCTGAGTCTTTCAGAATCGATTTAGCGTGACAATTTATTTACAGCGCAAAAATTGTGCTCCCCACCTCCACAACACACACTGCAGTCCTGACAATCGGTGGTGACTCCCCCCCCCCCAATAAATGTGTTTAGGTTTGTGCTGCAAAACTGTTTATTTCTTAAGAGCCCTGGAAACCTTGTAATAAAATAAATATTAATATACATATGAATGGCAGAAGGATTTTTTTAAAGTGTGGATAATTATAACTGTTGACATTCCAGGTGGTTATATGTCTGTCTTTGCAGGATATAATCTTGTCCAGATTTTGGAAGAAGGTTGGAGGGGGGGAGGCGACTTAAAAACAGAGAAAAATAAATTGCGCGTCTCAGGTGGTTAGATAAATTAGCCATCAAGGTAGGCGTTGAAACAGGGCGACCAAATTTGTCATGCGAGGCTTGTCTTGACAGAACCGGTTTAAGGATCATCAGAGAGGAATTAGGGGGTTTTCTTAATTGCCTTCCTTAACAATTTCACCACAGCTCACATACTAGGCCTCTTTATTGGAAAGGGCGTTTCATACACTCAGCGAGCCATCCTCTTTCGGCTCCCTGGAGCTGGGAATATAAATGGCTCGGCCCTATTAGAATTCTGAGAGTTGTCTCAAGAAATAAACATTCACTGACCTTTCGGATGCCCCGATCCTCTGCATATTTACCTGGAATGATGTCTCATTTATTTCAGTGGGACCCACTTGGGTATTAAGCTTAGGATCTGGCCGTTAGTTGAAAGGAAGGCCCATCGGCTTCGAAATAAGGCTGCGATCCTAAATCCACGAGCAGCCTGATCCTGAGCGCCTGGTCAGAAGTAAGTCCCAGGGAACTGAGTGAGACTTCTCCCTTAAGTAAGAACCTACGGATTGCACCCTTCAATGGGGGGGAAAATAAGTTGCATTGCAACAGGAAGCGTTTGCAAATAAACGCGCTCAGGATATGGGTGATGCTATTAGGATATTCGATTATGGATCGTATTCGGAATCTTCAAAAAAAAATATGCTGTCGATGGCGGTTCCCCCCTCTAAAATCTTAACCCGCTTCTTAGTCATATTTATTTATCCGATCTAGATTTCTAAAGGAGGATAAGCACCGGCTAATAGAGGAGCGCCATTGAAATGGGGGAGGGGGGGTTCAAAGGGGGAAATTACCCAAACGATGATGACATGCAAATTTTTCACCCAAATTATCATAAGTAAACATCTGAAGCCTGGACTAATAAAATCCCATCTGTGTTACTTCATATCGAGTTAGTAGAGAGCGCTGATAATGATTTTTGTAATATCTCCCGAACAGACATCTCAATCAGGCACTAATCCTGAGATTTTCCCCACCTTTAAAGAAAGGGGGGAGACACTCAGAATTACTAAAACCCGCAGCTTCCAAATGTGGCACCCCAGAGCTCTTCCGAAGGAGGCCTCCTGAGGGTGCCCTCCGTGTAAACCAAGCTCGGTGGGAGCCCTGGCTAGGCGGTGGTCTGCGTTGGGAGACCCTCTTTTCCTCTCGCTCCGCGGGTCATCAGCCAATTCCCCTGAAGGTGTTTAGAACGGTTCTCGAAATCCATTCTACAAGAATAGGACCGGGAGGTTCTGTATACCTACCTGGTTGAAGGAGTCAGGAGCTTATCCTGGTCAATTTCTCCGTGGCTACAGAGAGCCAAAACTCACGACGGATTGCACATGCTCCGTCTCTGATCGGGATGAACTCAGCCCTCATTTTAAGGGAATCTCCTTAAATTCGGGGGCACCAAAATTTCCGCAGAATGAGAGTCCCTGAACTGCCCGGCACAGTCATTCACGAGAATGTCTTCTTTCTTTTTGATTTTGTGTATTTTTTTCTCTCACTGGGGGGCGGGAGGTAAATATGCACTCACTCTCTCACACACACACCCCAATGTCCCTGAAAATAAACCCGGCCACTTTGCATCCCGGCTGTTTTTCTAGATTAGTTCTATAGTGAGAGCTACGAATCTCCCAATCACTTCTCCTCCTTTACTTAAACGGTGGCAACTTTTTAAAAGTCTGACAAAAGAGGAAAGACCGCGCAGGCTTTAATTTTCAATTCAGGGAAGCAGCTGGTTTCTTTATTTGAATGGGTTTAGGGACGCCTAGCTCGGCATAGGATCGGGCTGAGCCTCATTAATTAGCTGCCAGCCCGATCCTAACCCTGCATTTACTGGGAATTAAGTCGCGGGAAGTTTAGTACGACTTGCTCCCAGGCAAGTGCTCAACCTTATGCGCCCGATCCTCCTGTTTTCTCGATGTGCAGGAAGTGTCTGGGATCGGAGCACCGGAAGTGCATCCTATTGAGTTTCACTCGGGCCTGCTTTTACAACAAAGAATTAAAGGGTCAGGATTCTACATCACCAGGATAGGCCAGTCCCATTGACAGCAGCGCGTCGCTTCAAATTTGGCTAGTGAAAGTCCCCCTGGTAGGTTAGTGAAACTGAACGAAGCTTTTTATAGAGGAAGAAGGGTAAATTCCATTCAAAGACATTTTCATTAGACAAGCTGAGCAAAGTTATTGCCTCTCTCTGTCTTCCCAGCAAGGCACAGAGTGGGTAGCGCCTGACTACAGCCACAGGTTTTTTTTACACACCTAAGGGAAGTCCAATCCCAACACCCCTCCCCACAATAATAATTCTTTCAAGTGTTTCTGAATTGAGGCGGTTATGTCAAGTGAGAAATATCCCTAGAGGCGATGGGCATTACTCAGATTCCACGCGTCAAATGATGCACATTAATTTACATTAGTTTTGCATTGGTGAGGATGAGGATAATTGTGTATTATTACTATTACTACTACTATTTTCTGCCTTGTATCTTCCATGGTGGGTCTTTACAACACCAAAACTGAGACACAAGGAAGGGGGAAGTTGAATGGCCAGGTACCACATTAATTTTCTCCAAAACCAAAAAGCCCGAACCGCACTACCCAGTCAAGCCGACTGTCTTTGAGTTCCCAGGAGATGTGGTTCAATCGATTTTAAACAAACAAACAAACAAACCTCGATTTTCCTGGACTGGGAGTCGGGGCTAAAAAAAATCGCGTAGAGATCTCCGCCCTCCCCTTCCTCTTGCCTTTAAATGTCCAAAGAGGAAAGAAACCAACAACACAAGCCTAACCATATTCCCCTCTCCGCCCACGAAGTTAAGTCCCACCGAATGTGTTTAGGATTGCAGGCACCTCCCTCCAACCAAACATCTGCCGCCCCCCACTTTTCACCTCCTTTCTTCTCCAGTCCGGAAAAAAAACACCCCGATGGTAAACTAGGCAACTGGTACGTGTTTTGTTTTGTATTACTTTCCTTCGCTTAAGACTTCTTTTTAAGAGGCGCTCGGCGTCCTCCGTTTGCCCAGCCGAGCTGTCAGGTTGGTGGCTTCATTCTGTGTGTCTTCTTAACGCCCATATGCATCTAATGTTTTGCAGATAACGGGTTATGGAGTCCAACTGTCGTAAACTTGTATCGGCTTGCGTTCAGTTAGGTAAGAGAGATATTTCCCATCGATTTACACTTCGCAAGAATGATGTCGACGTGCGGTGTGCATTTGTTTTGATTTGTGGGTGGGTTGTGTTTTTTTAAGTCTGTTAAAGCACCTGGGTGATGGGCGCGCGGGTGTATGCACAATATCTACCCAAGGATGCCCTGGCAAAGAGGACCACCCCCAGTGGCCACTTCCATCCCCATCCCATTTGCAGCCCGATCCCTAATCCAGTTGAGGGGGTGTCCTATGGCCTTCTGGCTGTTTGCTGGAGCCCAGCTCCCATCAGCCAAAGGCCAGGGAAGATAACCGATTTCCGAAGAGCCAAAGGTTGATCACTCTTATATGCTAGCCTTGCGTAATTTATTTATTTATTTTTATCACAGTACTTCAACGCAGATTTGATGCTTCTGTGTTGAGAGTAGGAATGGAGGGGTGAAGATTCCCTGAAGGGATCGGGACTAGCCTGGCTTTCAGTCTTCGAACTCCGGCTTAGCTGGACTGTGGTTCCAGCGGCCTTGAATTTCCTATACTGGCACCTCGATTCGAGGCGTCCTGCTAGATCCAGTGTTTTGATCTCTGACGCAGAGCTCTGTGTAAAGTCCAGGGTGCCCACTGGCCTGGCTAAGGCAGGCTGCTGGGGTGGCTGCTCCGGGTCCAAGGCAGAGAAAGCGGAGGAGCGGAGAGTCCCAGGGTTGGGTTGGGTTGGGGGGTATGAGACGGGACTGCCCTTTCCACAAACGTGTCCTAAGTGTGCTTGCTTTCCAAACGCACTTTCCCTAACTCGCTGTCTCTCTTTCTTTGTCCCCCTTCCGTCGCTCTCTCTGCCTGCTTTGCCTGGCCTTTCCTTCTCTCGATCCACGACCCTCTTTTTCTTTCTCTTTCTCCCTCTCCCTCTCTCTCAGGGGTACAACCTTCTGCTGTTGAATGTCTTTTCTCCAAAGACTCTGATATTAAAAAAGGAGAATTCAATGATTCTCCAGAGAGCAGGAAGGAGGCTTCTAGCAGCAAACTGTTCGGAAGGCAACACCCCAGCGCCAATGGTGAGTCTGCCCACCCCTTTCTGGTCAGCCTCGCACTTGAATCTAGTCTCCCCTATCCCCCCCCCCCATATTCCCATCGGTGTCTCCTAGGAAAGGTTGATAGGTGCGATCTTGTATCACTGCGCCCAGTCGAACGAGATTCAAGTTGCAACCACAATGTATAGCGTATTGTGTGTGGGCCAGGAAAGCGGTGCGCGGGTGGGGCGGGGCACTTCTATTGCGTCTGCCTTTTAAAGCTTTCTTTAGCAGCTGCTGGATTCTACGCGGCCGCCCTGGTGATGTTTGTGCGCCTCCCTGGCCCAATCTCCCCTCTTTCTGTTTTAATCGCCAGCGCTGCGCCTCGACCTAAAGGAAGTGCAACAGCGCCCTCTGCTGCTCAGGTCCATGGGAACTGCGGGCAGCGCGGTCTGTGTGCGGGGTGTGTGTGGGGGGGAGCGGGTAAATTCTGGACGAAAAGGCTTGTTTGCCAAAGTTAATTTGGTTCGGGATTTTCCGCGTGAAGGGTGTAACAATTGTACTGAGCTTGTCTCTGTGGTCCCGAGGTGTTCTCGGTAAGCAGCAATCCTCTCCCGAAGCAGGGGGCGATTCCCCCCACCCCAAACAGCAGCCGCCTCAACCAAACTCCCATACAAACTTTCACTAAATTCAAGGCAGGGGCGTCTTCGCCTTAGACGTGTGGTGTTTGCAAAAGAGCAACATGGCAACGTCAGAGAGCTGGGAAGGGCCGGAGGCATTCGCGAAGGCGCAGTCAGGTACCCTTCGCTTGCTGCCTGACATCATTAGAAAAGCTGGCATGTTCCTTTCGAGGCAGCTGAATCCTTCTGAATGTTTACTTGGAATATATATATATATATGGAACAAATCCCGCCCCACTTAAAAGAATGAGCACCCACCCACCCAAAAAAGACCACAAGCATAACTAGTAGCCTCTCAGTTAAGAACCAAAGACCTGGCGTGGATGGGTTAAATAAAATGTTTTTTATCATTAAAAAGCCATCAAAAGCTCCAGGCTTACAAATGAGGTGCCACCACTGGAGAGGCCCCATACAAAATGCTTACAAAATAATAGACCTTAGCTCACCACAACTCTCTGACACAAAGTGAGCTCTGCTTGATTTTACTTGGGGCAGCTTAGAGCGAACGAGTTACACAGTATCTCCCAGGATAGACAACAAAGACATTGCGGTGCCATGATTTCTGCCTTATATGATGCCAACCTAATTTTGCTGGCATAAGATATAGTAATCTAAATTAATATTAAAGGAGAAGAGACTGTGTTAAGAATGTAACTTCTGTGATAAACAGTGGCATGAAGTAACATAGACTCTCTCTCTAACGCACACCCACCCAATGGTCAATTGTTTTCAGTCGACATCCACTGATTTGCTAGACTCCGATTGGATACCAGTTCTTTTTACATAGAAAACTGAAAGCCTTGTATAATTTTAAAAGCTGGGGGGGGGCGGGAGGTTAGTTTTAAACTTTCCTCTTGATGACCGGTAGGTATATCCTGTAAGAAACACGCATTTTCCCACAATTTAAAATAAAATACAAAACACAATCCTTTATATGACTACTCAGAAGTAAATCCTATTGACTTTATTGGGGCTTATTCCGAGGTAAGTGGCATAGAGTGGCCGCATTGATTTAAGCTCTGTGTAATAGATCAAGATACGCTGAACTACCACGCTTACTATACCATACATACCACACCCAGTTCTTATACCAGCATTACAAAACCATCGCATTTTCTGCAGTGAGGGGTGGGGTGGTAGAGAGCTACTTTAGAGTAAGGATTCGATGCTTTACATCCTACTATTGAAATCAAGGTGTTAAAATCCCGGTTTTGATCGTGATTGAAAGATAAGACAAAGGCCTTCCTAGTGCACTTTTACTTGGAAGCAGGTCGGTTTTATCTGGTGGTGAAAGACCCATCAATGAGTGAAAAGTCATTTCTTCAATTCAAGTAACAGGTGATTACAGTGGTACCTCAGGTTAAGTACTTAATTCGTTCCGGAGGTCCGTTCTTAACCTGAAACTGTTCTTAACCTGAAGCACCACTTTAGCTAATGGGGCCTCCTGCTGCTGCCGCGCCGCCGGAACAAGATTTCTGTTCTCATCCTGAAGCAAGGTTCTTAACCTGAAGCACTATTTCTGAGTTAGTGGAGTCTGCAACCTGAAGCGTATGTAACCCGAGGTACCACTGTATTATAGCGTCCGTCTATCAAGGGAAATGAGAGTCTTAATGTTGGAGGTCACTTTTTAGGCTGCACTTGCACTTTGTTGTTGTTTAGTCGTGTCCGACTCTTCGTGACCCCATGGGACCAGAGCACGCCAAGCACTTCTGTCTTCCACTGCCTCCCGCAGTCTGCTCAAACTCATGCTGGTAGCCTCGAGAACACTATCCAACCATCTCGTCCTCTGTCGTCCCCTTCTCCTTGTGCACTCCAGTTTCCCAACATCAGGGTCTTTTCCAGTGCTCTTGCACTTACCTGAGAGTAACCCCCATTGAGCCCAATTTGGCTTACTTACGAGGAGACATGCGTAGGATCGTGGTGTTGAGCGTGATGTGATTTGAGCTACACACTTGCTTGGGAGCGAACCCTATTGAATTCTGTGGGACGTTCTTCTGAGGCATTCTTCTGAGACATCAGACTTAGAGGGTTGTGTCATATATGGTGTCGTAGATCGATCGGAGCCCCACTGAAAAGGAGGACTCTGTTCTGATTAATATATTCAGATGCCCAGATGTGCTCCTCAGCGCCTGTATTCGTGCCACCTTCAGAACAGAATCTTTGATTGCTGACTAATTAATATGGACTCTGCTAATTGGCCGCATTTACGAACTGAGATGAGGACTTTCTAATTCCACGTGGAAACACCCGCTGAAAGAGATCTTCCTGCGTTATTCAGCCAATCTGAAGGAGGAGCATGTAGCCCGCCTTAAGTAATTCCGGGATGCTCCATCAAACGCCAGTTGCACTGACATCAAGCAATCCGACTTCTGAGCGAGAGCTTAGATTTGGAACCATTTCCAATTGCTTGGTGACCTTTTCACTCTTCTCGCTGAGAAACAAGTGGCTATTTTTCTAACCGTTCATTAAGAGCCTGGGGTTTTGTATCTACATGTTACATTTCCTGCCCTGCACAATGATCCGTGAGTCTGTTTTTCACCCTCTGAAATCAGAAGGGAAATTGCTGTGTAAACATATGAAGACCATTGGTGGGGCGGTGTTGTTAAAACACACCGACACGCAAGTTTAGCCTACGAATTCGATTCAGCGGCTGCCATCCGATACACGCTTACCTGGAAATAAGTCCCAACTCAATGGCATTTTCGAGTAGACATTCACAAGACTGCACTGTAGGTTGATTTGTTGCGGTGGAAAGAGTGGCACGAAACCAGCTTCAGACCGAATATTTCGGCTGAAGTAAGTTTTGGGCTGTTCTGTCCTACCTAAGGAATCCATTGGCCTTCACGGTATAATAGTAATGCTATCTATTGGCCTTTGGTACAATGGATTCTCAGTGGTGACCACCTTCATAGCGGAAGGGACCGGCCAATGTGTGGAGATGACAGAACTAAACGGAGCAGCCAGATCCTTTAAGGCATGGCTAGGCAAAAGGTAGATCCGGATCGACGGTCTCTGGGCGACTTGCAGTAGATCGCCAAGGATTTCTGAATTAAGGATAACAACAGATTCTGCTGGTGGCGGTTATTGTTTTCAAAATTAGGCTGGTGGGGGTAAGGAAGTTTGGGAAGAAAACCTGGAATGGATTTGTGTGTCTATGGATGGGGACCTCAGTTCTGACACTGAAAACAAAGTCCTTGGCTGAGATGCACCCGGGGTGCCCTGTTCCTTAATGAACATAGCACCTCTCCTTCTGGGTTGCGAAGAGAGAAAGGAGCTCCCACAAACCTGAAGTGAGAAAGTTTGACGCAAATGTTTAGCTTTGATTGCCTTTTAAATAAGTGAGATTAAAGTGTGTCCTTTTCACCTGCCACACCCCCCCCCCACACACCAGCCATGCTTAAGAGCAGACACCATCCCCAAACGCTCTTTCCCAGAGAAAAGTCCCATTGATTGAGGACTGGAAAGGCTTGGCCAGCTTATTAAATCCTTACTCCCAAGTAAACGATTTTCAGAAGGGTAGCTGTGTCACTCTGTTAAAGGGAAAACTACGCCTAGTCTTGTGGCACGTCGAAGATATCCTCAAATGTATTCATAGATTTTCTAACTCTAGACGCGTTGGGCTTCAACTACAAAAGCGCGGGATCTGCCAGGAAGGTCTCCTGCGCAAGCCCCATTGAAATGAACGGGGGCTCCACCAGAGCAGGATGGCCTGGCCTAACAACTTCTTTTTCTTCTTTGGCATCACTCATGGCCGAGTAAGATTGTCTTCCATGAACATGGAAGTGAGTCCGTAAGTGACTGTGGAAGCCAATTCTGGATCCACACGTCCTTCTACAGTGGGGAAATAGGGGTTTGGGTTTTTTTTTTGGGGGGGGGGAGTTGATAACGGTGAGGGTTTGCCAAACGTGCCTTTCTCTTGGCACGTTTCTCCCTTTCGTTCTGAGTTCCAGCATCTTCAAAGTCCATGACACCTTTGGTAAAAAGCCTGTTCTCCAATCGGAGCGCTCACAAGGCCAGCATTTCCCAGTTGTCGGCATTTATGCTAAAAAAATTTAGGTTTGCCTTGAGAGAGTCTTTAAACCTCTTTTGTTGGCCGCCAGCTTTATGCTTTCCATTTTTAGGTTCGGAATAGAGTAGTTGCTTTGGCAAACGATAATCAGGCATCCGAACAACATGACCAGTCCAACGAAGTTGATGTTGAAGAATCATTGCTTCGACACTTGTGATCGTTGCTTCTTCCAGTACACTGGCATTAGTTTGCCTGTCTTCCCAAGTTGCCTAGTTGCCTCGTTGTCTAGTGCAACGGGACTTGGATATGACTGGTGTTTTTGCCAGGTGGGCTGGTCTCCGTTCATTTCAACCCTGCTTCCCGGCTGATTTTGGAAAGAAGGAATGAGTGGAGATTATCTGGATCGGGTTTTGAGTCCCTCAGTAAAGAGGAGTGAATTGTCAGTCGCCTGGATGTCTCTTTTCAGTTCGCTTCTTGAAACTTCCTCTGCAAGGTAGTTTTGTTAAAGCCAACACAACCCTAGGCACTGCAGATTAGGGCGTTGAAAATGCGAGTATTTATTTATATTTTAACCCACAAGTCCTGGATGGTTGATGGAAACCAAGAGGCATTTGGGGGGTAGGTGCTTTTAAAAAAACAACGAAAATGCTTGCATAAACTTCCAGTTAAATGTTTGTAGCATTTCCCAGGTAACAGTAACATACCAAGTTCATCTATTGACTTTCCGAAATGAGGGCAACATGGTAGGGTTTTTTGTTTGCTTGTTTTAAAAAGGATGTAGTCATTGTTTAAAACCTATACATATCTACTCAGAAGTAAGTTCCCCTGAGTTCAATAGGATTTACTTCCAGGTAAGTGGGTACAGTACGCCAGCCTGTTCCTGGTTAATTCATGCGTGATAGGCTAATTTAATTCAATTATTTGTTTACTGAAGTGGGGGGTGTTGAATTAGATACATACGCGAAATCCAATTAAACTGAAGTAGATCCGGGTTTCATTTAGTTTAACCCCAACACCTCGGCTGCGATCCTGAAAGTCGGTTCTTGCATAATAATAGATCAGTATGTCAGATAAATAATAGCCTCTTTCAGGCGTGTAAGATGCACTTCTGTGTGAACATTCGTGGTAGGGGAAAGCAAGTTCGGCTGGCTACAGTGGGTCTATTTTCCGATTAAAGGTGTAGAGGATCTGGGGCCCCTGTGTAGTTTTTCGATCCCATAGGAACAGCCCTGTCTGTCTACATCTCGCTGCAGGAAGACTATGTGGCATTTCCGTCACCCGCTTCCTAGGAAGCAAGCAGCACTTTGCTTAAATATGAGCCCGGCAGAAGCTTCATCAAACCTTTCAGGGCCAAGTCGAGGAAGGGCCGTAGTTCAGTGGTACCGGTAATACTTTTGCCTTGCATGCAGAAGGTCCCAGGTTCAGTCCCCGGCACCTCCAGGTTAGGGCTGGGGATGACCCTTGTCTGAAAGCTTGGAACCTCCCTGTCAGTGAATGTGGACAATGCCGAGCTAAACGGACCGGTGGTCTAAGGTAGCTCTATCCCTAGGGCTAGACAGATCAGCTGGAGGAGGGAGTATAGCAGGGCTGATCCCTGAAAAGCGGCATATAAGTCTCAGAAAAAAACAAATGCATACCTTCAAAGTTTAGCTAAGGCCAAACACTTAGTTAACAGCAGCAGCAGCAGCAGCAACAACAACAACAACATTAAATGGGGCCGCAGTGTTATTATTTAGGCAAGGATCTGACAGATTAATTGAGTTTTAGACACAGTGATCCACTAAAAATATGCCCTTCTTAATCAATAGACCTCCATTTTTAAACTTTATAATTATTTTAAATACAAGTATCAGCACCGTCTTAAGGGAGGCATTGTGTTCCTTGTGAGAGGGACTCTATTCTTCATATGGGTCCATCATTTAAAAAAGCCAAAATCGTTGCTTTTTTAATGTAAAGCCATTGCTTTTTTCCCGTATGAAGATTCAATGGTTGCATTAGTCGATTAGTTGACTGAAAACATGCGACCAATCGATTAGGATTTGCTTGATAAGTGATACCCGTTGTTCACTAATTTTTAAAGCCAAGCACAGCCAACGTTGTACTCCTTTCCAACGCTGTAGTCCTAATGTACAAATACCTCGGAGTCATTGTCCTGCATGTTCCATTGATTTCAGTGGGGAAAACTTATTCTGTGTTCATTCAGCTCAATGCTGTCTACACTGAAGGGAGCCTGTGGCACAATGGGTCAGGTTGGGTCTGACTTGTAAACAGAAGGTTGGTGGTTCGAGCCCACCCAGGGACAGGGCAGGATTCCTGTGTTACAGGGGGTTGGACTCGATGACCCTCCCCCCCCAATCCCTTCCAATTCTACAGTTTTATAGTTCTATGAGTCTCCGGGGCTTCAGACAGGGGGCATCTCCAGTCCTACCTGTAGATGTCGGGCATTGTATCTGGGACCTTCTGCAAGACTGAAGGCTCTTCCTTCCACATTCGTGCTGGCACATGCTGAATATTTCTTCCACTGAAATCTGTGTGGGGTCTGCCACCTAACCATGCCTACTAGGAAGTTAGTCCCACTGAGATCAATGGCGCTGGTTCCAGTTCTTCTAAGGAGGACTTAGAAGGGCTAAATTCTGTCTCAAGGGTACCCATTCAAGGGCGGGGGAGGGGGACGACGGGACACTTAGATCAAGAAGACTATCAAATCAATATTGCTATGAAGCTCGGGGCAGGTTTACAATCCAAATACGCCTGACCTGTGGAACCTTTTTCGGATCTAGTGAACAGAAAATAACTGGAGTCGCGTGTCGAGCCCTTTTCCAGGTAGCAAGTTCCATTCAACTCAGTGGGACCTACTCTTGGAAAAAAAAGCGTGTTGAGGATTGCTCTGTCAGCCAAGTCGTTTTCTTGAGGACTCGGAACCCATCGAGTCAACATTTCGTTTATTTCTTAAAATAAATTCGATGTCGCTATTCATTCCCGGAAGAGTTTAAAAGTGGTTCACATTCCACAACGCAACAAACTCCAGCGTCGTGGGAAAGCACGTCCTCGTTATATGTGAACCCTGCTTCCCACGCAAAGTTGGTTTACAAAGCGGCTTCCAATTAAAAATCCAAAGTGACAGTATAAGTGTGTGAGTGTGTGTGTGTGTGTGTGTGTGTGTGTGAGAGAGAGAGAGAGAGAGAGAGAGAGAGAGAGAGAGAGAGAGAGAGAGAGAGAGATCAAAAATAAATCTCGTTGAGTCCAGTGGGACTTGATCCCAGGTAAGTGTACACAGGATTGTGGCTGCTCTCTAATACGTGCGTGCCTAGGAGAGGAGGAGTTGGGGGGGGGGAATCCTTGCAGCTCCTTGTCCTAGCTCTGTTTTGTTGTTTGTCTACCGGGATGGTCTGGCTGCACTTCTGAATCCCCTCGCTTTGACATCCATCCCACTGAACCCAGGGGGACTCGCTTCCAAGGCGGCGGATGAGGCTATGTATCTTGTAGTGCAGTTTCAAAAGGACTGGGGAGGTACAGGCAACCATAGCACAACTACGAGCGTCTTCAGGTTGCTCTGAACTGTATACACCGTTTATTCGAATAAAAGACCTCTAAGAAGTTTGCCATAGTTTGCTAGAAGATACTCTCTCATTCATTTCAATGTTACGCCTTTCCTCCAGCAAGTTCTCTAGGTGGCCGACATGGTACTTCCCTTGCCCGTTTTATCCTCACAACAACCCTGTGATGTAGGCCAGGCCAACTGGCTTCTTCACAAGGAATGGGAGAGGAGCAAAATGTATTGGGCTGACCCCACAAAAGTACATAGATTAATGTGATTCATCAAACTGGAGTTTTAAGCCTGAATAGCGGCCAAACTGCTAAGTCTGAACAGGGAATCCGAGTTTAATTATCTGCTACGTTAATACTTCCCTAGTTATGGCACGCTTTGGTATATTAGGTAAATAGGGAAGCGATGCCTATCCAAACTACATCTCCCAGCATCCCTGATTATTGGCCAACCTGGGTGAAGCTGATGGGAATTGGAGTCTAATATCTTGAGGTTCACATGTTCCCGTGTTTGGCAGTACCCAATCAGATGCCTCTCAAAAGCTCAAAATAAAGTTGAGGAGCCATCTCTTGTTGGGTTTTCTCCCACACACCTGTTAATCAGTGATATACTGCACCTGACCATGGAGTTTCCACCTCACACCGACTTACAAGGCTGTTGTGAGGGGGCGGTGAAATCAGATGACAGAACGAAGCGTTTTTGTACGCATGAAAATTGCTTCGGATAATAACTGCTGATAAGATGACGGTGGTGATGAAAAAGCCCAATTTCATCTTCTTTCTTTGGAATTTATTTAAGGAACCGTTGTGCAGGGAGGAAAAGCCGTACACCTGACGCTAAGAAGAGTGGAGCGTAAGAGACTAGATTTATTTTACTTTAGTTTCGGCTTGAGGGGGATCTTCCGAGAGCAAAGCTCCTGGAGGATTTGCAGACGAGGCAGGGAGGGGAAGTCAGGAAGAGAATGGGGGGGGGGAAGGGGCGGGTGCTCCTATTTCTAACTCGAAACCTGTCCGCTGTGCTAAATAACACGCAGACTTGCCCACATATCCGTCCCCAGCCGGGAGAGCCTGATCCCATCTCCCCAGGCCAGCTGTTCGAAAATCGAGTCCAATGTCGCCTTCCATACTACTCCAAATGGAGATAACAAGTTACCTTTGCGCGCTCTCTCTCTCTCTCTCTCTCTCTCTCTCTCTCTCTCTCACTCACACACACACACACACACACACACACACGTCGCCTAATATATGCAGCAGTTGCCAGATCGACTGCGGGTGGAGGGAAGGAGCAATGTATAACGAAAGCTTTAGCCGTGCGCAGGAATATACTAATGGCACAATCTGATGCCTCGTTAATCCTATGTAAAAAGCTTTGTCGCCTTCCCAATATTGACTGAATGGGTAATTAATGGCTCTTCATCTAGGCGAATAGTCGGTAATCCGAGGCAGGCGAAAGACAACAAGCCAATGGGTTTTAAAAAGAGAAAGAAAGACAACGACAACAGGTCTATCCAGAGGCTCTGCCCGAGCGCCAACCGAGTGCAGACCCGGGCGCTTTACGTAGTGAGATGGAAATTGGTGGGAAGCTCACCTGCTCCAGCAAAAAAGATATTTTTTTTCTTTCTCCCAACCTCAGGATAAAATGGCTGGAATTTGTTTTTTAAATTTTATTTTCTCCCTACAGCGGTTTCAAGAGAAAGCTGGTTTTTCCCGGGTGTAGAATTGGAGGGGGGGCTGTAAACACAGAGAAACGGAGTCCCTATTTATTCCAGATTGATTAGTGGCCGCGGGAGGGAGTTTAAGGAACATCCACCTATGGGATGCTAAAAAGCCTGTTGATCTAGAAGGTGCAGCTTTTGTTATTGCAGAATTCTAGATCTTGACAAATTTAAATTTGACTGAATGAATTTGACTGAATCTGAGTAGTAGCAGGCCCCATTTGCTCTCCCTTGGGTCCGTTGCCGGATCAAGGATGGAACCTTGACCAGGGACCATAGTAAATGTATCCGGCCAGAGCAGAAGCTACCAGATTTTAACCAAGGTGAGATTAAGAAAGAAAGAAAGTGGGGGACCTCGTTCAAGTTGTAAGAAACCTGAATACTATTACATATTTTGGATGCTGG
This sequence comes from Podarcis bocagei, assembly GCF_964188305.1. NCBI lineage: Eukaryota > Metazoa > Chordata > Lepidosauria > Squamata > Lacertidae > Podarcis > Podarcis bocagei. Next base: position 55,112,589 of record NC_138134.1, read on the forward strand.
ATGCAATGGCCTGAGGATGAGGTGTGCTCCTGATTTCTACATCTCCATTTCAAAACATCTGAGATGAACTCAGTTGTTGGGGCGGGGTTCATCTTGATTTGTTTGCGGGAAGGTTAGACAACGTTGCCTATTTAGCGAGCATCCACAGTGATTTGTATGAGAGAAGATTAGACAACGTTGCATCAATTTACTATCATTATTTATTTCGCATTTATAGTCCACCTTTCCTCCAAAGGGTTCGAGGTGGCTTCCCTTTCCCTATGTGATCTTCACAAGAACCCTGTGAAGTGGGTCAGACTGAGAGGCAGTGGTTGAGCCAAGGTTGCCCTAGTGAGTTTCATGGTTGTTGCGGGTTTGAACATTGGCCTCCCAGCTCCTAGTTCGAGACTCTAACCACTACATCACGCTGCCTGTCCCACACTCTCCAGTGCATTTCTCCGTCGCTTCCTTTGGAAGTCTCGTCTTTTTGGGGGGTGGGGAGTTTGGGTCCAACTCTAATTGCGCAGCCAGAATTTGCCGGTATGTGATTGAACTCCATTCGAAAATACCGACAGCGCCCTCCGTGTGTTAAGGTTGGACACTATGCTGGACAGTTGATGTGAGCCATCTCTGGCAGACTGAAGAGGAAGTCCGCAAGTCCCACCAGGTTGGTGCACACAAGTTCCAGAGGGAAGTCAATAGACTCCGTTTAGGGTTCAGATGCTCAGGGCTAGATCCACCAATCTGTGAATAACTTTTCTGAGCGCAAAGAGCAGGATATTTGGCATGCTGAGAGTGGCAGAGAGGAACATGGCTGCGCCCACGTAAGGCTTCTTAAACAGACTGTGGAGCGAGAGAAGCAGGAAACCAGGCGGGGAGGAACTCCAATAACCAATGCCTCCGAGACCCACTGTGTGCGGCTAATGTTGCAGCCACAGAGTGGAGATGCAGGTTATCGGGCAACTCTGAGCCAATCGGTCCGATCTACCTCACAAGGCTGTTGTGAGATAAAAAGGCCGTTTGGAAACGCGTGGGTGGGATGACCACTAAATATCAAGGTAATGATAACCTTTTATTGATCCAAGATATTTCAACTTATAGTAATAATAATAATAATGATGATGATGATGATAATAATAATAATAATAATAATAATAATAATAATAATAATAAACAACTAACACCAAGTGGTTGTCGTCGTCGTCGTAACAGTAGCAACGGTAGTAGCGGCATTTATTCTATTTAATAACTCTTCTCATTGGTGGCAGTGGCCTCCCTTGGTCAGAAGGGCGAGATATAAATGTAACAAACAAACAAATCGCATTCCATTTCAGCATTATCGTTAAGAATATTTATTCCATTTGTTTGTTTATGATGTTGTTCCAGTTGTAGCAGCAGCAATTCCAGTAGCAGTGATAGTATGAATGGACCAAGGAAATGAGGGGTGAGAGAAAGAAAGGAGAACGAAGTACCGTCTTGCGCCTCCTTCGCTACAGTCTTTTCAGATTTCAAGTGGGCTCTACGGAGGCAGAGCGGGGTGGGTGGGTGGGGCAATTGTAGACAATTCTGAATCGCTCTGGAACCGTTTAGGCCCCATGGCGTCAAAGATTCTGGCAGATCCTTCCTGGTATTCTGGTTTTCTCTTCCCTCTTGTTTCTTCAAAGGCGCGTGCAAACGTTGTGTTCGTCTCCAACCTGTTGAAGTGATGCCTGCTGCTATAGTCGCGATGACTAAATGATATCTCACCTCCAGGAAAAGACGGCTGGGAAGAACAGCGGTTAATGGAGGGCTCTGGCGCTCAGGTCCTGCTTAGGCGCTCCCTATAAACACCCAGCTGGCCGCTGAGGGATAGAGAATGGTGGTCTGAGCAGGCCTTTGTTCTGATCCAACTGGGCTCCTCTTGTATCTTCTTATATCTTGATTCCATAACTCTATTCCTAATTGGTTAATCAATTAAGAACTACAACAACTCAGAATCCTGATACTGGAACCTTTGCTTACTGATTTCTGGCGATCTTCGTTCGTAAAGTATAGGGAAACCCATAGGAATTATTTCAGGACAATTCTATTGTCTATTAGAGAACTCAACCCACAAACCGGTTAAGACGTAGTATTAGACTTTAAGACGAATCAATGGAACTAATCCGGTTTAAATCCTAACACTTCAGTTTAGCTATGCATCCCTTTATGGCCAAATGCTTGCCTTACTGGAGCGTAGCTTCTGCTTCAAAATGATCGGCTGATTCTGGGGGCTAAGTCTCTCGTATACCTGAATTTACTCTGGATTTTTAAATTGGCTTTTTGCTCCTTTAAAACATAGGGGACGTTGTCTCTTGTGCGGTTTATTAACCACAGTCGCTTAAGAATATCGTTGGTTATCACTTAGCTATGGTTATAAGTATCCTAGAAAATCGAAGTGTCATTGAAATATCACTGAAAGTATGAGATTTGTTTCCAAGAAACAACGTGCTTCCCAAAATGTAGCGCTTGGAAGAGGGTGCGAGACAGACCCCTTGATTATCAACCGGTGGTGAGGGAATATTTAATTTAATAAGGCAAAGATTGTCACCAGATGAAGAGGTAAGATCTAAACAGACTCCCGTTTCGAGTTCAGCGTTTGAATGGTCATTTGGATGGATGGATGGATGGATGGATGGATGTGAGTCTTCGCTGGCCACAAAGCAAGGAACGCACCCTGGTTTCCCCAAATTTATTTAAAACTGTCAGCGTTGTACTTGGCAAGCAGTAGTCATTTCCTTCTTGCTGTTAAAGAGTCAAATAATTCAGTCGGGTATGGCAGTCGATGCTAAAGGCGGGTTGGAACAGAAACGAGGGTAAACTTATAGAACTGGATGGATCATTTGCTAAGCGCAACGTGCAACTGCTGGACATTGTTGCATCCAAGGCCACAAGATGTTCCTACTTTAAAGAAACTCACCCTATATTTGTTGACTCAAAAGGGTAAGAATGTATAGGATTGCAGCCGACGCAACGGCCATCGGGAAATTATCCTGAACTCTGCTCATTGCCAGGAATCGGACTTGAGCAATGTCTGATGGGTCTTGTGCAAGAAAGTCCTAGTTTATGGAGGGGGGGGGTGGTAGCGCAAGAAAACGCCGCCTTGTTCCTGCCTTAGGTTGCAATCTTACGCACATTCACCAGGAAATACGTTCTAGCGAATATTGGACTGCCTCCCCCGCCCCCGCCTTCACGTCCTGCTCAGGAATAGAGCGATAAACAACTCAGAGTGCAAGGAATGGTGTGGGACTCGGGAGAGGGCAGATTTTGTTGGGTTGGTCGGATGAACAAACAGTTTAAGAAATCAGAACAGTTTCGCTCTTTCTAGCGTAAGAGTAGTCTCCTTTCTCTTTCCAAAACCAAAGGTTGGCTTTGGCCAGTCTGAACTACAAAACAAAACTCTGCCGACCGACAGGCCCTGAGCTAGCATTGGATAAAAGGAAAGTGGCGCCACACACCTCTCGCGAAAAACACACTTTTCTGTCCCAGAAGCCTCCCCTACGGAAGCACCATGTCCCCTAAGAGCATCTTGTCCTGATTCCTTATCTAGAGAGAGCAGCCCACAAGTTGTAGTGATGGCCACCAGCTTGGATGGCTTTAAACGGCTATTAATTCACGGAGGATAAAGTTGCCAGTGGCTATGAGCCACAATGGTCATCTTCTGTCTCCTCTGCCGGAGGCAGGATGGTTATGAATATCAGCTGCTGGGAAGGTCCTGTTGCGCTCAGGTCCTGCTTGCAGACTTCCAGCAGACATCTGGTTGGCCTGAACGAGCTACCCTACTAGATGGCCCAGTGGTCTGATCCACCAGGAATTTTCTCATGTTCCTTTTGGAGGTACCACTTTAGATCTTGCCCACAGCTGGGGATGGACCATGCCTCAATGGCAGAGTACTGCTTACGTGAAGAAAGTCCCAGGTTTCATGTAGCATGTGGTGTGAAAGCCTGAAACCCTAGAAAGTAAACAGTCCTGGACTGGATGGAGCAATGATCTGACTCAGCATAAGACATCTTTGTTTGCGTCTATGACAGGTACATTCTCGGAGAGGGTAATTCACCTTGGTCGGTGGGTTGTTTGTGAGTCATGCAAACGCTATGACACATATTTTTTTACAGTCTTTATGTTTAATTTTGTTTCTGTTTAATATTGTTACTTATGAATTCCCTATCGATTCACACACCCCATTTATTTTCTCGGTCTTTTCCAGAACAGCCCCCCCCCCCAAGACTTTTGCGTAGAGCTAGCATCTAAGGCCTAGCATGGAAGAATCTCCCAGATAAGTCCCGGAGAAGGTGCATCCCTAACTATCCCAGCAAGACGAAACCTGGGCAGTTTTCATTTAGGGAAACGCCCAGATAGTCACACAACAGCCCACATGTTCCTTGCAATCTGCCTAGGTCTCATTCTGTAGTTTACTTATCAGGACAGTTAATCCCGCTTTGACCCATTTTAAACACATTGACTTGGAAGTTCCCATTGATTGCACTTGAAGGTTCTTGGAAGGCAGTTCCATCGAAATCAATGGGATTTGCTTCCTAACAATTCTGTTTAGGGTTGGGTTGTTGTTTTTATGCGGCTAATCATTGTCTTCTACATTACCCAAAAATACACGCACTTCTCTTTGCTTTAGCTCAGAGCACACAAATTCTCCTCTGACCTCCCTTGCCAAGCAAAGGTGTTTAGGGTGGTATACGAAATGGGGACGGATAGAAAAGATACCTCAAACACCTGAGCATATCCTAATCGCCTTCCTATGGACATATAAGGTCCATTAGCCAAACTCTTCGTTTGTGTTTTTATATCTTTATGATTTCTGGACTCCAGGAGCAAGGTGCATATTTTTTGCCTGCTTAAAACGCGGGTGAATGGTTCCTTAACGCATTTTTTAACTGCGCATCTGCACACGGAAGCTATTTTCGGGTTAAGAGGCTGCAGTCCTATAGCAACTCTTCCTGAGAGTAAGCCCCACTTACTGACAGGTAGACATGGATAGCATGCTGCACTTGAAATGGATCTTGTCGGGAGGGCAAGGAGGGGCTGTAATCCGCTTTAGGGGGGTAGCATTCCGAATTTCTTGAAACGGGATCAAAGTGCTGATCTTGTCTATATGGGAACAGACATTCCAGGCTATCGTCCATTTCCTTCCTCTCTCTCCCCAATCCCGTCCAGCTTGCTTTGCAGCGAAGGTGGAGGAAGCTTCCGCCCTGTCTCCCAGGGTGGGTCTCGCGTTCCCATCCTCGCTCGCCGCGCCTGGAGTGGCTGGTTGCCTCCTGCAACGGCTTCCATTGATTCAGAAGGGCCTCAGGGGATTTGCGTGGAGTGTGAACCCCCCAGTCGCCCCCGGGAGGTTAAGCAGAAACCGGGATATGATTAGTAAACAAATTGTGCAGAAAGGCGCTGGATTCTTATTGACTTACTTATAGGTCATCTGCTGCCGGTGCTGTGGGAAAAACTATTTACTTTACACATATACTTTATGATCTTGGGGGAATTAGAGGAAATTCAATAAGAAAACGGCTAGAATCGTTTAAAAACCCCTATTTAAAAGACTTAAGGAAATTAGAGTCTTATCAGATTAAAATCCACTACAAATGTAAGAATATTGTCTCCATCGAAACGCAGTGGGGTCTAAGGAAAGCGGTGGAGGGGAGAGACAGAGAGGGAGCGCCTTTGTCAAATCGCAGGGATAAACCACGTCATTTAAACACCGGGATAATGAGCAGAATGTAAATTAATTTGACCTTCTTTACCAACAGACTGCTAAAACAATACGCAGACTAGTTTAGCGGTCTCGAAGCGAAATGAGGAGGGATGAGATGGAGGCAGAGAATCCAGAGGACCACCATTAGTCTGGAGGAGGGTGGTGGTGATATTGGGGATGGTTTGCAGAGTCCCCCTCTCAGCCAAGCTGGGTGCTTTTTATCTCCACAATTTGGAGAACTGCGCCTTAGCGTGTCCAAAAGCCTTCTGAGATGAGCTAAGGCGGGTTTTAGCGATACCATATGGAAGCTTCAACCTCGCCGTGGCCCTCAGGAAAATTAAACCATGGCAAAGGAGTACTTCTACTCGGGAGTAATCAGAGTTGATAACTGCGAATATGGAGTCAAGAGAGGTAGTTATTTCGTATTAACCAATGTGGGAGCGCAAGATTGTGATCTGTTGTATGTATGCGGTGCTTAGATGATTCTTGGGGCTAGGGAGAAATTTGGCAAAGTGCGTAACACTGAGGAATCCACTAGATCGGATGTGTTTTCTATCATCTTCTAACTATTTAGACTTTGGGATTAATTCTCTCTTCCTGTGTCGGTATAACAGCCTCCGTCCTCTCTCGGGAATCTCTAATCTAAATGGGCATTCTGACCAAGCAAAGGATCCCTCAGCATGGTTAACAAAATTTCTGTTTCCAACGATTCTGTTTTCGTTCCAGCAAAGATTGTACTATATTGTCACACTTTAAAAAACCAAACCCGAAGAATATTGGCAAATCCCGCATGCAGAGCGCGATAGGAAGCTCATACAAGGGCATTGTTTGTACTGAATTGTCTTAATTAACCTAACTTTCTCTCTCGCTCTAATACAGATAGATGGATGGACATATATTCTTGTGCGTAAGAATATATCAAAGTCCTTTTATCGTCATGGCAAAAATGTGACATTGTGCGTGTGGGGAAAATAATCCCGGGAGAGAGAAGGAACTGAAGTTTTCCTTATTGGGGATGCGATAGTAAAGAACGAATTCTGAAGACATTTATTGGGAAGGGGCTCCAATGGTTTTAAATAACGCTTACCTGGGGTTGCGTTCCAAAGGAATCCACCGTGAGACTTGTGGTGGGGTTGTGTTAGTGCCTCAAACCAGAGTTTAAACAAGGATCAAATTTAACCTAGCATATCGATCGTATAGTCTATTTATATGGTTTTCACTTAATATAATTTACATTGTTTAAATTATATATATAAAGGGTCCTCTTCTCCAGTCCGTCCCCCCCCCCCCAATAGCGTTTGAATAAATGTATGGATGACATTATATTGGCATATTAAAATAAACGGAGGATAATTTAATTTGGGGGGTTATTTTAACTGAAAATAAAGAAAATGATGGGACTGACCGCGCGATGTTATTGCACGTTTATTTCAAAGCAAGCCTTTTGGACTTCCCACGGAACTTTCCCCCAATAATTGGTTTGCAAATTAATATGCTTAGGACTGAGTTACAAAATAAGAAATAGAAATATAGTTTAATGGGTTCTTTGATATTTTTTTTAAAAAAAGTAATGAATTTGAATGAAAATTTGCATTCATGTATATATTTTTATTACGTTTATATATCGCCCTTTCAAATTCTGTGGGTGGTATGTATAAACAATTGAAAAACTGGCCGTCTCTCTCCATAGATCTTACTTTGGACTAGTAGTAATTCATGTTTTCCAAAATGGAAATTTTAAACGGTCGTGTTTTGTGTCGGTGTACATGGCATATTTCCCGAGTACTTTTTCATTCGTGACTGCGAGCCGTTCAGACACTTGCCGCCTTAAGAGATGTGCTTTCCTCACGCTTCCAGCCGGCAAGTCTGCTTTTAAGGCTTGCCACGGGCTTGGTGGCGCATTTATTTTTAAAGATTTTCTCCTTAAAGTGCGATTTATTTTCTGAGTCATTAAGACGAAGCTTCCGAGGCAGGAGAAAGAGTCTTCTCAATGCAGCAAAAACTGTCTCTCCCGGAGAGTTAGGTGTCGGTTTTCTAGTCATTTTATCAAAGTTATTTGTGGGGCACATCTAGCTGTCTCCTGATGTTTTAAAAAAGTAAGAGTTGGAAAGCGTTCTGCAAATTACAGACGCCTTCAGAATAAGATTGTGTTTGTGAATAATCATAATAATATTGCTTCCATAGGAGACGACTTTCCTCGTTCTTATTTTATACCTCCCCACTTTGCTCCCTTGCAATGCAAGGCTTTGAGAGAAGACCTGACTGGAAGAGCCGTAGGGGAGGGGGGGGGGGAGACAAGAGAGCAAGACTTTTAATTTAGCCCTGCCCTAAGTTTCTGATAGGGTGGTCTTATTATAGCCTTCGCCGGGGCGTAGCGCCTCCTGATTGGCTGCGGCGCGCGTCACTCCGAGTCTCAGCGGCGAGTCTAGGACGCGGGGGAGGCAGGAGGGAGGGCAGAGAAGGAGGCCGGGTGATATCATCGCCCCGGGAAGGCCGCCTCTGGGTTTAAGTTGTTAGGCAAACAGGGAAGCTGCTGAGCTGCTCGGGGTCCGTCGCTTGCCTGGGCTGGGTAGACCGGAGCGAGGGGAGACGTGCAGCGACCGAGAGGGGCTTGCGCAGCTAGGCAAAGCTGACCGTCGAGGCTCCTGCTCTTGCAGCAGCCGCCCACGCCTTGGATCTAATACAGTCGACCTGCGCCTGTCACTCTTGCCCGGCCCGCGAGTCCGTCGGCAGCCTGGTGATTTATTCATGGTCGGCGCGGTCCGCCGCGGGAGTCTACGGCGGAGGGTGCCTTCGCTCTTCTTCGGGCTTTCGCCTGCTTTCGCCCGCAGAGGCTCATGCGACGGGGCGGCCGCCCGTCGGGAGGAGGTGGAGGAGGAGGGCAGCGACGGCGGGGGGCAGCAGCGTCGCCTTGAGAGCCGAGCAGGGCTGCCTGCTGCGGGAGAAGTGAAACTGACACAGTGAAACTGACAAGGAGGCGGCGGAGGAGCTTCTCCGGTCGCGTCTCCCGCGCCGAGGGCTGCGCCTCTGTCCACACACGTAGCGCGCACATCCACACCCAGTGTGCAGCCCCCGGCAGCTCGGGCTGGCTCCCGCAGCCCGATGAACTGCCTGAAAGAGCCGCTGAGACTGGAGCGGCTGGTAGCCGGGAATAAACTGTGCTGCTCCACCTCCCCTTCCTCCGCTTCCTCCACCTCCTCCTCCGCCTCTTCCTCCTCCTCCTGCCACCACCACCACCACCACCAGCCGGCCCTGGTCATGGCTTCAGCCCTGACCCCCGGCCAGCCGCGCTCGGCCTTGGATTCTGCCAAGCACCGGCTGGAGGTGCACACCATCTCCGACACCTCTAGCCCCGAGGCCGCAGGTAAGGGTTCTCCGCCGGCTCCACGCTGCTTCTCTTTCCCTCGCCACACCATCTCATTATTCTGATTATCAATACAGAGTCTTGGGGGATTAAACTGGGTGTCCCAGTCCTGTGCTGAGGACGCATAGTGAGGGATTAGAAGGAGAAGGGAATGGAGCTATAATTGCAGATGGCACTGCCTTTGTAGCTAGATTCTGGGAAACATTTGGTTTCTCCTTTTCTGTCGGGAAACAGCGGGTGCGCGGGGAGGCAGAAGAGTTGCACAGACGCCCGGCAAATCCAGGCATTTGTCACTGAGAGATAGAAACCTAGCAGGAAAGACAGCAGGACCCGGGCTTGTAACTGGAATGCAGTCTCCGTCGTGATTTAGCCAGACCATCTCAGTAAAAGAGCGGTGATTGACCCTGTCACTCTGAAATGTATTTAAAAACAAACAAGCGGGCTCTCTATATAACAGCACTTACTGCATCTAGTACAAATGTAGTCGAAGCTCTAGGTGAAATTTAATTCCAATAAAGGTACTGTATAGGAACCTTGTAGGATCCTGGGGGAAAAGAGAGTTCAGATTTGCCCATGGATTTCCATCTATCCATGGTGGTTTCCTTCCAGTGAGTCTTATTGAATATAGTAGGATTGGATTCCGATGAAATATGCATAGGATCGTGGTGTCAAAGGATCCTTTGCACGCTTGCTTGGGAGTAAGTTCGACTCGAATCAATGGGAGTTACTTCTGAGTAAACGTGCGTGGGCTGTTAAGCTGCTACTTCAGGGGCGCACTTCAACCAGCCAGTCCTAGTTGAATACACTGGGACTTGCTTCTGAGTAAGCGTGTTTAGGACTGGGCTGTTTGATTGCAATCCGAAGTACACCTACCTATGACTGTTCCGTTAAACTGAGTGGAGCCTGGAGGATTGGCTACTTCAATTTAAGTGCTTCTGCTTGACCGAGGATGCAATGACATATATCTTCATCCAACCCGATCCTACCCATGGTTACTCGGAAGTAAACATGTCCGATTAAAATAAATGATATTTGCCTTAATGAAAACATGCCCAGGAATTGCAGTCGTATGTGCTACAGAGACTGCAACTATCACCATGAGCGAGAATGTAGGGGTCTTCACTGGGCTTAATGGGGCAATCCCAACAACTTTGAGATAAACACATTTAGTTCTGAAAATATATCCCATCTTTAAAGACACTTCACACTCTCATTCACTTCAATGGGTGGCATTAAACTAAGTTTTACTGTGAGCAGACCCACTTTAATGAATGAACATGCCTTTGTTTGGGCCATTGATTTCAATAGATCTACTCAGAGTAAAACTTGGCCGAATACCATGCAATGTGAGTGGAAGTTAGACCGACTCACCGATTTAGGACACATTATTGTAACATAATTTCTGGATGCTCGATCCGTGAATCAGCACCAGAGTGGCCTTGTCTAGATACAGGAGAACGATGTAGCATAGTACGCCAGTATTGCTGCAATCTTTGTAGGTATTTCGGAGGAGAGCCTCAGTAAATGCAGATCCGTGTTCGATTTTAAAGATGTGCATGTGCACACAGCTGTATTGATACAGATGCAATATACACGAAGTCTGCAGCTGCACAGCGTGTACTGTCAGTGCAAGAGGTATTTTATACCTGTTACATATAACGAATGCATCTAGGTGTAACGCTCAATTGGAATTAATTTAGGGCAATTCTGAATCACAGTCCCATACTTCTTGTAGTGTGAGGGGGGAAAGCTTTCCGTGACATCACTGAAGGACTTCCGTGTGCGTAAGAAGGTGGCCTTCAGATTTGCTGTATTAATCTCGTATTGGTGCACACTTTTAAAAGGAAGCACTTGGATTGAAGTCGATATACATTCTAAAACTTAACTCCTGGGATATAAGTGGCAACGTTTTTAATAGCGCTGAAGGACACAGCCTGACTTTTCAGTCCGAAGCACGGTTACTTTTCAATTTATGACCTTGGGTTTCCTATTTATCTGGTGTGTGTGTGTGTGTGTGTTTCATTCGGATCCTAAGCGCTTTTATTTCAGCGCAAACCTCATTGCTTCCAAAGAAACTACTTCCGTAGCCTTTATTTGTATTACAGTTTTAGGAGAGCAGCTTTTGGATTGGGCTTGTTCACCCCTCCATCTTTAAATAAAATCTATGGAAGTAGATACCCTGCGTTCCGATTAGGCCGACTGGCTTCAAAACAAGTGCGCTTAGAACCGCATGTTTCTCCGCCGGTTCGCAACGACCCGTCCCCCCCCCCCCCGCTACTTCGGCTCAACCGCCTTGGGAAGAGCGCCGACTGCGGGCCGCGGGCCGGTTCAGCGGGGCCGCGGAACGCTTGGGCTGATCCCCTTCTCCCTCCGCCCGCCCTTTTTCTCCCCGCCCCCCGAATCCCAATCCGCGCCAGCCTGTTGACCCGCGACTGCCTTTTCCTTTGCAGAAAAAGACAAAAGCCAGCCCAGCAAGAATGAGGACGCGGGCGCTGAGGATCCGTCCAAGAAGAAGCGGCAGCGGCGGCAGCGGACGCACTTCACCAGCCAGCAGCTCCAGGAGCTCGAGGCCACTTTCCAAAGGAACCGCTACCCGGACATGTCGACTCGGGAGGAGATCGCCGTCTGGACCAACCTCACCGAGGCCAGAGTCAGGGTAAGGGGAGCCCCGAGCGATCTGCTTTGTTCTGTATGTGTGAATGTTGGGGCCCTTTGGAAGAGGCAGCAGCGAGGCGAACGAACATGAGTAGCTTGGCTGGCGCAGGGAAGGCGCCGCTTTCGATTTGGCCTCCTTTTCGAGGCGGGCTTTGGCCCCGGTGCAGCGCCTCTCTGCTTCCCTCTCAGGCCGAGGCAGGCTGCCATCTTCTCCGAATATGATGGATGGCTGCGCGGCGTGTTCTGAACTGGATGTGTACTTTATGGGAAGCGCCGCCAAGAAAGCTTCCCGGGGCAGGCTCCGACGTGTGCGCAGCAGCCCGAGATGCGCAACACACGAGGCCTCTGACTCCATCGAAGGCACCCAAAACTTGCCCTTCCTTGCATTCTTCCTTCCCTCTCCCCACCCCTCGCTCGCCCCAAGCACCCTCAGGTTTCACAACAACGGTGGCTTTCTCCCCACCCACGCCACCCCTTTCTTGCCAAGATTGATGGATCGATCAGAGTGCTAAAACGCAGCAGAATCGTGCAGTCCCGTCTCCGGGAAATCAAAGTGGGGGGAAACCCAGATCACAGCCCCAAGTCTGTATATATGGAAGAAAGTCCCGTGAAAAGAGAGGCAGTGCGGGTGTCCTCATACAAGCTTCCCTCTGTAGGGATAGTAAGTTGCAACTCTGTGGGCCTTTAAAACCTTTCGAGTTTGGTATATCCCCCTCCTAGCCGGCTTGCAAAGAGCTTTAGAACTGCAATTGGTGGCTAAATTACTTTAGAGTAATTCCGTTAGGATTGCTATGAGGTCAGGAGATTTGAGGAGATTAAAGAAAGTCCCAGCGCAATCCATGAAACTAGGAGCGGGGATGTTCAGCGTGTTGCTTACTCTCTTTAAAAAAACAACAAATAAATACATAAAACAGAAAATAAGGCCTCCTCCTTCTCAAATGTAAACCATGTTTGTTTTGGTTAGAAGCGTGAAAGCCTTTCCAAACAAATGTTACCTGGAATAACGACATTTGTAGTCAACAAGACTTACTCCCAAGAAAGTGTGTAGGGAATCAGAGCGTTTTTTAAAAATAAAAACCGCCTGGTACCTAAGTTAATGTAGGACCCGTTCATATCTCTGTTTCTTATTCCCAAGTAAATGCGATTAGGACTTGGGTGTAAACAGTGCAAAAATAATAATGCTTTAATTATATATATATAAACTACAATTTAAATTGGGGTTTTGGATTAGACCAATGCGAAATGCGAAATGTTGCATTCATTGGAGGAATCAGTTTTTGCTACAGTGCTTTGGAAATAAACAAATCCCAGAGATTTTAATTAAAAAATATGGGAGTCTGTAGAGTTTGGGCTCAGCTGCTTAGTGGAAATAAACAAGGAGTAATTAAAAAAAAAATCTAAAGGGACACAGAGGAATCTGGTTGTGTTGGCTGTTGACTCAATTCAGGCTGGGTGTCTATTCAATAGCCGCGCATTTAAACGAAAATGTCCAGATTTAAGCCGATGGAGCCTCCTGCCCTATCTTTAGAGTCCTCCCCTCTCGAAAGCAAAAGGAGCTTAATTTTACTGAAATCTGCCGCACTTACTTCTAAGCAAGCAAGTAAGCGCACTCACGACTTTGTGACATTTTGGTTAGGCCTAATTAAGGTTTTTACCATACCGTGGTTTTGAGATTTATTGATTTTTTTGTAATAAATCAACAAAGCTACCTACATGGTGTGTGTGGGTGTTCTAAGTAACTGAGCGGGCAAAGCAGTTGGGTTTAGTGGGGTTTGCAATTATCTACAAACCGTGGTTTTACTGGGGAAGAACTCGCAGTGGCCTGCTGGGGTGGCCTGCTCCCCAGTAAGGATGCATAGGAGAGCAGTCTCTAAGGGGGAAGAGATGCAACTAGGTCAGTTTATGTGGAAATGCGATTGTAGAAAAACTGGCTCTTTTTCTATAAGAAGCTTGCGCTTTTGTATTTGGGGGGGGGAGTGTCAGCTTGCCCCCAAGTCCCTCCTGCAAATGTGCTGGCCTGTAACGTTTTAAAAATATGACTTTGAAAACGCTGGCAGTGGAGAGGTGAACAGCTCCCCTCCCCCATTTACAGGTTTATTTTCCCCACTTCTTTGAAACCTGGAGACGGCCGTGCATGTGCTTTGGGGAATGTAGCGTGTTATGTTTGGGGGAAAGTGGTGGTATTCGCGGGCGCTGGGTATTGGGTTTTATTAGGCGTCTGCGAGCGAACGGTGCAGCCGAAAGGGAGATTTGCAACGTAAAACACGGGCTGTGTAAACAGAACGGGAAGAGCCCCGCGACGGTTCGAATCCACATAATAACTTTGCAGGCGGCCGACTGGCAAATCAGGCGGAGGGATGTGGATTGGAGCGAGACACACGCCTTCGCCATTGTCTGCGCGGCGGAGGCTGTTGCCCTTTAGCACGTAGTGAAAAGGGCAACTTTGCCAAACGAGCAGAGGACAAGATGGGGCGGACGTGGCTTGGCTTTACTGGCGATTAGCACATGAAAGGGACTGGTCCCTTTAACAAGCTGTTGAGGTAAAGATTTATGACGGCTTGCCCAGTTATTTTTATTTCAAAAATATTATTATTGTTCCTACGTCTTGTTTCTAGAGAGGAGATATCGATGGGATTAAAATGCATTCTGTTCCTCGGTTTGGGAAAGAGGGCTGGGGTTTTAAAAGTTGGATTCTCGGTGCAAACTCAGTGTTTTCTTTCTTTGTCGGAAATCGAGGGAGGGGGAAACTGAAAGGTGGAGGAGGGGGAAGGAGCCCATCCCCTTTGTTCGCGATCTCCCTGAAAAACAAAATGAATGGAGTGTGAACCGAATGAAGGATTCCACCTACAAGCGAGCAGAAACCAAAGCGGCAGATAGATAATATATAGGACGTTTCCTTGGCCGGGCGTCAAAGCCTGTGATGAATGACACGAGCATTTGCACTACAAGAGATATTTTGTCATATATAGGTGGAGATATTCAAAAGCAGCTTCAGCCAGGGCCCAGTTAGGCGGTTTTCGTCCCTCTGAAAGGAATGAGGCCGGCGCTCTAAAGAGAAACAACAGGGATCTATTGCGTAGATCCAGTGCATGCGGGATCAAATATTCTCCCACAGCCACTGTAAATTGCTTTATCAGGCTGTAAAACGTGCTAAGAAAGAAGGGGGGTGGGGGGAAATGCTCTTAAGACCGGCTTATGCTTCGGTTTCTGGTGCCCCAGCCTTAACAGATTTACTCGGGAGTTAGTCTCGCCGATTTAAGAGGGACCCAAGCAAGAATGTAGACCTGAGGATCCTGCGCACGTTTTCTGGGCGCAAGTCCCTCTGAGGGGCTCTGGGTTCCAGCCGTAGACCCCGATGCGATGCACGTTGACCGGAAAGTAAGTGGCACCGAGGGTCAACAGAGATTATTCCCAAGCCAATAAACTTGGACTGGCAGCCACAAGGTCGGCCCCTATACGTGTTTTCTGGGAACTGGGAAGCAATTCCCAATGACTTCCAACTAATCTCTGTAAGAGTGCAGAAGAAGCCATAGGATCGTAAACGAGGCTCCAATGATTTGCAGTGGAAGGGGGAAAAACATGGGGCGGGGCAGGTTGAGACATAAGTGCATTTTGTGGGGAGCTACCTCCCCCATGTTAGATTTCTGGAAGATAAACATAGGCATCTTCTGCAGGCTCCCATCCTCAACGTAGTTTCTCTGCCCGAATTGTGTCTGATGGCGTTATTACTTTTCAAGGCAGCAGGCTTAGCGGCTTGTTTCAAAACCGTCCCGTTTATGGCTCACTGCGAGTTTGTACGTGGAAAGTGCTTCACGACTCCCCAGCAGTAGTGTGTGTTTGGGGGGGTGTGTTAAGAGCCAACTGTGCGTGGTGGAAGGCCGCTGTGAGAACAGGACGTTAGGCTAGGTTTCATCCAGCAGGTTCTTCTCGGGTTCTAGACTTCCCTCTACCCTTCATGCTGTACCCCAAAGTTGCTGGAGCCCCAGGGCTCCAGGAGGAGAACACTACTGGTGTCCTCCTCAAAGTTCTGGAGATGCTTGCGCGGCGCGCGGGTCTGCTTTGCCTTCCCTACAGTGACCGGCTTTCTCCCCCCACCCCACCCCTCCCCATCCTTCTCCTTGTTTTGTTGCCCCCCCTCTTCCCGTTCACCCGTCGCTCCCCTCCATTGCAGGTTTGGTTCAAGAACCGCCGGGCCAAGTGGCGGAAACGCGAGCGGAATCAGCAGGCGGAGCTGTGCAAGAACGGCTTCGGGCCGCAGTTCAACGGGCTGATGCAGCCTTACGACGACATGTACCCGGGCTATTCCTACAACAACTGGGCCGCCAAGGGCCTGACGTCGGCGTCGCTTTCCACCAAGAGCTTCCCCTTCTTCAACTCCATGAACGTCAACCCGCTCTCCTCGCAGAGCATGTTCTCGCCGCCCAACTCCATCTCGTCCATGAGCATGTCTTCCAGCATGGTGCCCTCGGCGGTCACCGGCGTGCCCGGCTCCGGCCTCAACAGCCTGAACAACTTGAACAACCTGAGCAACCCCTCCCTCAACTCGGCCGTGCCCACACCCGCCTGCCCTTACGCCCCGCCGACCCCTCCTTACGTTTACCGGGACACGTGTAACTCTAGCCTGGCGAGCCTGAGACTCAAAGCTAAGCAGCACTCCAGCTTCGGCTACGCCAGCGTCCAGAACCCGGCCTCCAATCTGAGCGCCTGCCAGTACGCCGTGGACAGGCCCGTGTGAGAGAGAGACAGGAGGGCCTGCCGCCTTTCGTCCCTTGTTTTGTTGTTGTTGTGGTTGCGTTCAGAAAACAAACAACTCCCCCCCACCCATTAAAAAACAAAAACAAACCCAGAGACACAGGAACAAGCAGGCGCACAATTCTGAATGGACGAGGGAGGAGGCCTCGCTTCCGCAATCAAAGGACTTGAACGTTCGAATCCAAAGTAAATGGGCACTAATGGAACGGGAGATGGAAACAGCGGAGTGAGACAAAATGTAAACCAGAAGGAGAAGGGTTAGGGAGAGGCACAAGAGATACCACTGAAACTAGCGAGTCCCTTTGTTTTCAAAGGATATTCTCCTGCTACCTTTCACTGAAGAAGAAAAAAGTATTTCCAACATCTACAAGGACATATATTATAAATATATATAAAATACGGACAAACGTTTGAATCGCTATACTATGACATTTTAATGTTCCTATAAGCTTGTTATTTTTTATGTTTAGCATTGTTAACATTAAAATAAAAAAAATGACGGGAAAGGATGTATATATATATCGAAATGTCAAATTAATTTTATAAAAGCAGTTCTTAGTAAATATCCACAGTGTTTTTAAAAGTTAGGCTTTAAAATAAAGCATGTTACACAAGACATTAGGGATTTCTTTTCTTTTTCTTTTTTTCCGCTTGCGAGCAAGGGAATGTATATACTAAATGCGAGACTGTATGTTTCTAACATATTATTAATTATTATTATTAAAAGAAGAAGAAGAAGTCCCATTGTGTGAATATCGGTTTTAGAATAGTACCTCTGGTGGATGCAATGGCGACGCTGAAACTGCAATGTAAACATACCCTGTGTATAACATTTCGTATAATAGTGTTTTCCTTTTCTGACAACATTGGAAAAAAATGTGTTTTCTTTCATGGGAGTAAAATATACTGCATACAGTTTGGTCTGGATTTTTTTTTTAATCCGTTCAAGCGCATAGAGGGATATCCCCAGATATTGTCCGGCTGCTGATCTCCAGACTCCCTTCTGGTGAGCGCGGAGGAAACCTTCCTGCTCACCTCGCTCGTATACAACCACAAAAGTCCATTGTTACTAGCAAATACGTCTTCTACGCCTTTCATTTTTAGTCTTGTTGGTGCAGTCCTATGTATGTCTACTCAGACGGAAGCCCAGCTGAGTTAAATGGAGCTGTGCACAGGATTGCAGCCCAAATATGTCGATGGCGGTGTAAAGGAAGGTAGGAAGGGGGTGAGGAGTTCAATCTCTACAAGGGTCGTCCCCATAAGGTGATCGTTCTCCTCCCAAGGAGCTGGGTTCTGCTGTTACTGCCCTAACCTAACTGATCACGAACGCGATCCACCTCTGTTCAGAGTCCTGTTGACTTAAGGACCTACATAGGTGGCTGCCGAATACTGAGACAGACCAGCGTCAGTACTGGCCGGCAACTGCTCTTCAGAGCTTCTCCTGGAGAGTTCTGAACGACGCTCTTAAATCCAAGTGAAATCACTGGGACTTAAACTTTGTTTAACTTTGCCTTATTTGTGCCGAATAATAACAACTGAATCAATAAAACGGCCAGGTTATCTTCTTATCTGTCTCTCCATTGTCTGCTCCTACCGCTCTCTCTCTCATCTGTTCCTTTCTGAGGGTTAAAAAAAACCAAACCAACAGAAATTCTTTCCTTAAACCTGTACGGGTCACCCCCGCCCCTCCTGCAGAAACCGAGAAACCAGAGCCTGCTGTGTCTAAAAGCGCCGCCGCGCCTCGCGTCCAACTCCGCCAGAGGAATCCGGGAGAGGGTCGCTGGTTCTGGAGCAGCTCCTTTCAGAAGGCTTGTCCTGCAATCTGTAGCCGAGGGGGAAAGGTCGCGCTCTTTGTGTTGGGCGCGTAGAGATATTGACCCATTCATTCTCAAACTGCTTGTTCGCCAAACGATACGGGATTATAGTTTTGCAAGTCTGCGGGTGGGGGGTAAGCAAATCAAGATGAATTACGGCGCGCGCCCGGAGCGGGCAGCAGCAGTAGAGAGGGAGAGGAGAGATGGTTTAAAAAGAGTGGGAAAGGGTTCCTTAGGTGCGCATCTCAGGAGTTAAGCTACTGGCCACCCTCTTCCCCCTCCCACTCGTTCCCCAAGTCTCTGTCTCTCTTCCTCTCCCGCCCCCCCCTCCGCCCTGCTGTAACCTTACCAATAGGTAGAACACACAAATGCGCCTTTGTTTTCCCGGTTTCAAAACGTAGATACCAGATAATGCGTTTAATTTATGGTTGCCAGGAGCTGCAGATTAACTTTTTCCCCCTTTCCGTCCCTCCCCCTTTTCTCCTTTTGGGGGGCAGAGGGCGTTACACTAGATCCCTCAAGTCTACAAAAGGCCCCCACCCCATGGAGACTGCAGAGAAGAGAAAGGTAAAGGAAGGACTCGGAAGAGCCTGTGCACCTGAATTCACTTACAGAATCATAGAATCGTAGAGCTGGAAGGGACTCCAAGGATCA
This sequence comes from Podarcis bocagei, assembly GCF_964188305.1. NCBI lineage: Eukaryota > Metazoa > Chordata > Lepidosauria > Squamata > Lacertidae > Podarcis > Podarcis bocagei. Next base: position 55,131,526 of record NC_138134.1, read on the forward strand.
TCTAGTCTAACCCTCTGCAATGCAGGAATCTCAACTAAAGCATCCAAGGCGACTCCAAACATTTTACCTTATTCATTCAAACAGCACCTTCTTTCCAAGCAGCTCAGGGTAGAGTTCCTGGTTCTCCCTCTCCTCCATTTTATCCTCACAAAGACCCTATAAGGTAGGATAGGGTGAGAGGGAGTGCCTGGCCCGAGGTCATGGCATCGTGAGCTTCATGGCATCGTGGGGACAAGATTCAAGCACTCTTTCCACTGCACCGCCAGGCTGGTTGACTTGGAAGTTCAGTTCCACTGAAACCCAGCAGAAGTAGAGGGTGGTAGCCAACTAAGTTTTTCTCAGAGTAGACCCATGACTAAATTAGGCGTATTCATTTCGATGGGTTTAATCCGAGTAAGATTTAGCTAGAGACCACCCAAATTATCTGCTGTCCTCTAAACCACACTGGGATCTTAGCAATCTGTTTTCATGTCCCCCCCGCCAAAAAGGGGGGGGGGGCGGGGAAGGGAATGGATTCGTCTCAGTCTCCTTACTTCTCTCTCTAGAGAGAGAAGCCCAAGGAGTCCCTCAAAATAAGGACTTTCCTGCAAGGCCCAAGGAACCCCCGTTCCCTCCTTTGCGAGGGCCGAAGGGCCTTTCGAACATGCCAAGGTCCTTGACCCAAGGCCAGGTTTTTCAATCGATCGTCCTTCTCCTCGGGTCAACACTTCCGACCGGAGCGTGAGAGGAGCCTGGCGGCATTTCTCCGTGTGTGTCTGTGCGTGCTTGTGCGCCTTTGTGTTTAAACGAATGGTAATTATTAAGCCAATTGTTCTCAACGACTACCCGCTTGCATTTGATAACCGACGGAGATCTCGCCCTTTCTTTAGCCAATTCATGCATTCAAAAATATTTTCGTGACCACAGACTTCGTATCTCATTTCCGGGCGGGCCGACTGACAATGAAAATCGGGTCATCTCTGGAGCTACGCACGGAACTACTCGGAAGTAAGTTACTTTTAATTGCTTCTGCTTTGGGAGTGTGGGGGGGGGAGGAGAGAAGGGGACTCTGCATACGTTTACTTCGAAGTAAGCCCCATTGAATCCCCAGGTAAGCTTGGCGAGAACCGCACCAGACTTATTTTCTGCCCCCCTCACTTTCTCGGCCCCCCCCCACTGTTAGGCAGAAAGGGAAAATGCCCTCGTTCTCCACAACACCCTTTACTGTGGTTATTTCCCACAAAAAAAAACAAAAAAAACACACATCACGCATCAAGCGACATCTCCCCTCTCAGGAGCCTCTGGCGCTCCTCAGCTCAGCCAGAAATCGGGGGAGAAAGTACCCCTTGCCTATCCCAGAAAACCCCTGAATTAAATCCCTTCCCGAGAGGGAGTGGAATTTCTTCTCTTCCTTCTGCCCCGTCTAATAAGATAAAAGCCCGAGGGAAAGCGGGGAGGGGGCTCGTTTTTTCCTGAGAAAGGAAAATAATAATAATGAGATTATATTTGGAGTAGGCAGTAAATCACAGGGGGGCCTTGGACGTCCGGGGGTGGTGTTTCTGACGTTTCAAAGCAAAAAACAAAACAAAACAAAACAAAAAAACACCACCACAAAAAAACCCCACAGAATCGCGGCCCTCCTTGGAAGGTAAGACCGCGAAACGACGTGGTGTGTGTGTGTGTGTGTGTGTGTGTGTGTGTGTGTGAGAGAGAGAGAGAGAGAGAGAGAGAGAGAGAGAGAGAGAGAGAGAATATGCAAGGCCAGAGAAGAAAGCTGGCTCAAAAGAAGAAAACATCGCTTTCCCAAGTTGCAGGTCTTAAAGCCCCAAAGCCATAAATTAACCGGCTGGACTTGTGGCATCTCTCTCTCTCTCTCTCTCTCTCTCTCTCTCTCTCTCTCTCTCTCTCTCTCTCTCTCTTGAGGACTCTATTAGAAATGCCGGCGAGAGATTCGAGCGGCTGACCCCAAAGGCGGGTGCGAGCAAACAGGGCTGTCTGGCTAGGAATCCACATCGCAATCCACAAAAAAGAAGCCCGACTCCTTTCCCCGCCCTTCCCATCGAGGGGCGTCACTTTCCGCGCTGCTCCCCGCTCCGCCCCCCCGCCTGGTTTCCCTGTAAAGTAGGCAGGCAGCGTTTGAAGGGAGATCTTGGCACGCCCCCCCCCCCCCGCGTGCGTGTGTGGATGGACAGAAGTGGGCCTGTAAGAAGAGCGGATGTTTTGAAAGTTTTATGAATATAGACGGGCTATTGATTGCCTTCATGAGCTCGGCTCGGCTGAACCCAGCACGTTTCGTCGGGGAAGGAATTAAAAGCTGGAAGGAGAAAAAAAGCCAAGAGACTTGGGTGGCTTCTTGATGTTTCTGCAGCGGCAAACGGCGAGCGGCTGCCTATTCCTCCATCTTCCCGGGCATTCGCCTGCTCCTGACGACGGAAAGAAAGAAAGATCGCCTCCTCTCCTTCTTGGATTACTGGATCAATAAACTAAGATCATATTTTAAAGCTTGTATGTACACACACTTGGGAGGGGGTGTTAGCTTCGTTGAACACAGGGGGCTTATCTCCGAGGAAACGTGCCTTAGGATCGGGGCACACTTCAGGCATCCAAAAGCACGAAGAGAAACCAGTTTTGGGTCTCTCTTTGTCCCTCGCCCGTAAAACTGTTAGGATTACGTTCCTGGAAACACACTTCACAATTTAGCGGTGTTATTGTTTGCTGTTGTTTTACAGCTTCGGTTCTTCGGCATTTTAACAGTCTGCACTTAACGGAAGGTAAAACGTCAAAGTGAGCTTGAAGAGCTAACAGATAATAAAGGGAAGAAAAACCAGAGGAACAGAGTCCGCGAATGCCAGGGAATTTATTTTACGAAGGACAAAACGTACTTGCAAGGATTAGAGGAGGGACGAGGAGAACTTTTCATTGGGTTGTTAAATGGATTAAAAATGTAAATTGTGCATTGCATTCCCACGATATACACACCCACCTGCTGGAGGTTTCACCAGGCAACAACTTTAACTATATTTTATCCAGCTCTATCTACAATAATTCCAAATTTTGGACACGGGAAATGAAGTACTTATATAATCTCTGAATTGTTCCCAAATTGTGTTATCTCATTGACGGTCAGTGAATATCGCTGAAGAAGAATGTGCGGTTTTTGTGAGTGTTTTATTACCTTTTCACGCCAGCTTTAACAGTGCATGGCACACACAATGTCTACACACAGACATACAGGATGCATACCTGAATATCTCTCGAAATACAATTCTTATTAGCAGAATCCTCCCACCCCAATTTGAAATATATGTCCGGAGAAATATGTGCCCAATCTTTAATCTAATTTCTATTCACAGCTGTGCAAACTGACTTTAAAGGTGCATTTAATGCAGTGATAGTTAAATATTTTAAGGGCATATGATTTGGCTTGCTAAATGCCTGGTTTGATACGCAGACTAGACAGATGTAACTCTCAGTAGTCGCCCCCGGTAGGCCGGGACAGTTAATCTTCCACGAACCAGGAAAGATTTACTCTTTTCCAGATCCGTACGAAGACTCGGCTAATTAGATTGCTGAACCTCCTCACCCTCCCACAGGGTGAGCAAGAACACTTACCGAACACACACGCACCATTCCTGTCCCAATCAGTGAGTCTCAAAACTCACACACACACAGAGAGGGGGGGGGGGAGAGAGAGATTTAAAGCGAACCGAGACTCCTTAAAGTGAAAAGACACAAATCAGCTTAGATAAGGGTTACCTATTCTCACATCGGAGCCTTCTGTCCCAAGCCAGTGTACTAAGTCGCGTTGAACTCGGCTGGTCTTGTTACTAAGTAAACAGGCGCACGGTCGGATTGTCCTACGCTTTTGTCTACAATGCATTTCACACGCCGGCCACTGTGTGGGATCCACCGAACAACCCCACTTCAGCCGATGGAGGTGGACTGGTGGTTTAGCTCTGAGAGACTTCAAGCGGATGACTTGAATCGATCGATTATGAATCGGCAATGCCCAGTCATTGCAAACACTCACCTCCCCAGTCCGCAAATTAAGTGCAGCAGATTTTAAATCGTAGGTTGACAATCACTGCCCAATGGCATTGGCAATAAGTATGTCCTTTTCCTACAAAAATTGCAAACATCTAGCCTCACCCCTCTCCCAATTTAATCCAAGTAGAGCTGTACCCCACCCACCACATCTTCTTTCAATGAAATTTATTTCCAGGTTTACTGGAGATAAATCCCGCTGACCACTCACGTCAAGGCGTAGCCGGTAGGTAATAAAGGAGATACCAGAGAGGAAGCTACTTAGGCTAGCTGCCTTGCAGCCCAATCCTATGCTCGTTTACCTGCAGGTAAATACCACTGATAAGCCAATTTAGTATCAAATAAGCGAACAAAGGGGGGTCAGCCGCCCAGCCCTCCAAGCATGAGTGCTTACTCAGAAGTAATAATGATTTCTGTCAACTTCCTCCCAGATTCATGGGACTGCAACTTTTAACAGTCTGATGTAAGCCCCCTTAGAACTCATGGCACTTTCTTTCAAGTTAAAGAAAGGTTAAGAATGAGCTACCACCCATGGGATCTAGGGCGGCCCCTCGCTATCAGTGCTTTTCCATGTGAGTCTATTCTGAAACATACCATTAATTCAGGAATAGTATAGTAATGGAGGAACTTGACTAGATTGTCCACGCTCCATCCCATTGATGTCTTTGTTCTGCTATGCTTTCCCTATGTTACCGGATTATTGCCCTCTTGCGCTACAATACAGCAAAAGTGGAACAAAACCAAGGAACATATGTGGTATGAAAAATTACAGGATTTCATTTAGAAGTTGTGGATATGCAACAACTGGAAACTCACCATCATGAGCACAAATTATCATGACTGGGCAATAAAAAGGACATCTGGAGTGAAATCAAATTGAGTTAAATCCAAATATTTGACTGCCACTGTGAATGGAACTGTAAGGCTGTGGGACTGAGGTAGCCAGGTGCAAAAATGGACAGGGCTCCTGCACCTGATGTAGTGATAGAGAAGAGAAACTACCAGCTCGCAAGAAAACACAGAAAGAGGTAGGAGCCCTTTCCTCTTTTGCATATGCCCTACCTCTGTGACATTTTGGTCCCATGGAAATAAAGGAGCTTTATGTACATGTATCTAAAAGGCCCTAGGCAGAAGGTAGATTGGAATCTACTGGTAGTCTGTGATTTGAAGTAGAACAGCAAGGAGCAGCAGCAACAAATCACCTCTCTCCACCAAATCAGGTGGCTGAGATGAAAAAGGTTGGAGTGAGGAGAACCAGGAGTGGATTTTTGAGTGACAGACTGGGAGCTCTCAGTTTTGGAAACTGATTCTGAGCACTGAGTTCCTTATTCTAAGATTATGTTGGCCACTTTCCTAAGCTACTGTTTTGTACCAGTGTGTATGGCTTAAGAGTTAGTGGATCTCTGGTGGGTGTGTGGGTGTTTAAAGTAGTTTCCACAAGCCTGAAGTCTGCCTGGCCCTGATCCCCATCAGAAAATCTACTGTGACAACTGAAACAGAAAAATTTGATGCCTACTCCTTCCCCTCTTTCTTCTTGCTATTGTTCTTCCCAGTTGCTTTGCCTTGCCAGGAGGAGACCTTTGCCCTACATGGTGTAAAGAACATTGTCCTGTGGCCCCTTGATCGCTTAGGCCCTCTGATGTGGTGTACAAACAAGAAGATGTTTCTTCCTGGGTTCAATTGTACAAATGATGAGCATATCTCTGAGTAACCAGTAGATAGAGTCTCCTTTGGCTAACCTGAAGCCAAAGGGCAGAACAATGGCCCTGTAAACAAATCAGTGATCTTGTTTATTGGAATAGGGTTTTGTAGAGTAGGTAGGGAGCTGAAGGGTGAAATGTTGAGTTTGGAGGAAGTAGGGATATTCAGGACAATTCTGGATGGAATAGGAAACACCTAAGCTATTTCTTGGGACATGGGTGACGCTGTGGGTTAAACCATAGAGCCTCGGGCTTGCCAATCAGAAGGTTGGCAGTTCGAATCCCCGCGATGGGTTGAGCTCCCGTTGCTCGGTCCCAGCTCCTGCCAACCTAGCAGTTCAAAACCAGAAAGTGCAAGTAGATAAATAGGTACCGCTCCGGGGAGGTAAACGGCGTTTCCGTGCGCTGCTCTGGTTCACCAGAAGCAGCTTAGTCATGCTGGCCACATGACCCGGAAGCTGTACGCTGGCTCCCTCGGTCAGTAAAGTGAGATGAGCGCCGCAACCTTAGAGTCGCCTGCGACTAGACCTAACGGTCAGGGGTCCCTTTACCTTTACCTTTAAGCCATTTCTCAGGACCAATTTTCTCTTCCCACTTGACTTCACAACAGGAGTAAGACTGCTGCAAATCCAATGGCTAATGCTGAGTCTGAGTCTTACTCTGGGTAAGCAAGTATAGACTACAGCTTTAAACATGCTTAGAAGCATAGCATTTGGGTAGCCAACACAGTGTCTTTGAGATGCTGTTAGAATCCAACTCCTATCAACCCCAGTCAGCATAGCCAGTGGTCAAAGATGATGGGAAGTGGAGTCCAATAACATATGGAGGGCACCATGTTGACTATCCTGCTATAACTAATAGCAAGCACTCTACCTCTCCTTTACCTTTACCTTTTTACCTGAGGTCTTCTTGCAACCTCCCTCCATAAATTTCTTCCAAATCCCTCCCGCTGCCATGCTTCCTTGCCGTCTTTTCACCCATGGGTGTCTGTCCCTGAGACTTCAGTCATAAGAACAGAAGAAAAACCCTGCTAGATCAGGCCAAAGGCTCGTCTAGTCCAGCATCCTGTCCTCACAGTGGCCAACCAGATGCCTATGGGAAACCATCAAGCAGAACCATGAGCACAACAGTGCTCCCCTCTTGTGATTCCCAGCTCCTTAACTCATATGTCAAGAGTATCCTCTTCTTTTCCACTAATACATCTGTGTCTGTTTTCTGCTCTAAGTTCTCAGGAGCAATCCCTTGAAGAAAGACTTTCCTAAACAACTTCTGTATCACATCTCTCTGCAGACCACAAACTTATACATACTAGGTTTATGCCACATTGAGGAAGAACCTTGAATACTATGGTTTGATGAAAGTTTGGAGACTTCTCTGTTTCTTTACCATCTCCCCTTATAGAACTATAGTTTCCATTATTGCTTCTGGGCAGTGTTATGTCTATAGGCCCTAATTTCCTCTGCCCCACACTCCATTCACCTACTCCTGAGCACTCTTCAGTCTCTTATCTTAAACCTCAGACCTCTACAGCAACCACCTAGCACCCAGATGGTGCAGTCCTACTACCCCTTGCCTGGGAGTAAGTTCTACTGAATTCAATGGGATTTCCTTCTGCATAGAAATGTAAAAGATTGCATTGTTGCTGATGAGTTTGGGGCAGGGGCATGGAATCCACTGGCTGCATTGCCTCATTCTTGGGAGGAGGTACCTGCCAGCAGTAGATGGGGCCAGAGGCAAAGTGGGTGGGGCAACAGATGTGCCTTTGTACAACAGACTGCATTCCAGCCATGCAAAAGTCTCTCTCTCTCTCTCTCTCTCTCTCTCTCTCTCTGTGTGTGTGTGTGTTTTACAAACACCTCTCTCCATCCAAGTAAACAAGAGGCTTTATCACAGTTCAAGGACACATTCCAGCCAGGCCAAAACACTCAAGGAGCCTTGGAGCAGGGCTGTCTCTGCTGCTGGTGAGGTGCAGCAGGGAAAAACAAGTGTGAATCGAACAGCGGGTGTGGCCTGAGAAATCTCCAGAGGGCTGGCTAGAGAGGCTTGGAGGCTTATATTTAGCCAGAAGCCTGAGGTTGTCTGGCGGGGCTGCACTGGATTTGGGTCCCTGTCCAGACTCTGATAGTCCTGAGACTGGAGGGCTTTTACCAAGAAATCCCGTTGCTATATGGTGTGCTTTCCTATGCATTGCATTACATATCTACTCTGAAGCAGGCCCTACTGCGCGTGCATAGGAATACAGCTCAAGTCCCCCCAAATGTGAGGTCTACACTTGGTTCTCTTGCCCAGTAGAATTTAGGGGAAAGCCTTTGAAGAGAGAAAGAGACCCCGAGCGAGAGCTTGTTGCCTAAGCTGAAAGGAAGGGGGTGCCTAACATTTGAAGCCTGTCTTGTGCAGAATTACCCTAGTCTTGACGGCAGTCAGGTCGTCTTTCTTCCGCCAGAATCAAAACACCGAGTCCCATAGCAGAAATGACTTTTTGCCTCGATCTCTTGACCGCCCAAGAGGCGCCTCTGCTTTCCCGCCCTCCTCCTCTTCCAAACTGACAGAGTGATGTGGTGGTATTTTTTTTTGGGGGGGGGGGTTTAAAAAGTTTCCAGAGGAGCAAGACAGCTTATCAGACGAATTTCCAATGCATGAGTCACAGCCAGCAATCCTAAATGTACTTACCAAAGAGTAAAGCTACTGTCCTATCCACAGGCAGTCTCATCGTACTTAGCAGGACTTAATACTGAGTAGCTATGCATAGGATTGCGACGTAAGTCTCCAGGGAGTTACTGGAATTTACTACGCAGTTAAGTTGCAATCCTACGGTGTTTTGTTGAACTTGCAAGTTGATGTTTCCATTGAGATCAACTTCCCCTGGATCTCACAAGTTCGGGATGTGATTCTGGAAGAATTGAACTCGATTGCAATACATTGGCTTAAACGCGCCCCACCCCACCCCTTTTTCTGCGGGGTTTGGTATATGTTTACGGACCAGCTGCGCCTTTTCATGGGGAAGGGAATCCATTAGAGCCGCGGAGATTTAAATGTTTGTATCGGGAGGCAAATGGGACTTCAGGTTTCCAACGCTCTGTCTGGAATAAATTAAAACTTTCCACATTATTTCTGTCTCTGCAGCCAGGTAAGCGGTGGACGCCACGTGCTGTCTAGCTGGCCACTCCGCGAAGAGGATGCTTGACTAGACGGGCCATTGGCCCGATCCAGCAGGCTCTTCGTACGTGTGAACTTCTTGGGCAGTTCACGTGGACTTCAACGGGCCTTGCGCAGGAGACCTTCCCCGCGGATTATGCGCCATGTCTGTAGTTGCTCCATAGCCATAGCAGCGGAATATTATGTTACTTCAGAGTTGTCTGACTTTGCCTAGGCTACGATTTAATTCCAGAAAATTCATGCCTTATGTGCTCCAATAGTAGTAGCCGGAGTCTAAGGTTACTTTCTTCTGAACATTGTTTCCTGAGTGGACCTGGAGTGAAACGTTTGGCCAGATTTCTGTCATTTTTCTCGGGGAATGTAAATCTTTCCAGCCCATTCCCATCGCCTGAGACAGGAAAGGTACGCAGTCCTATCGAAGCCCTAACAACCAAATGGATCTAACGCACCGATTTTGCTTGGTTAACCTAAGGCAGCGATTGTACGGACATTTGCCTATAAGTAAGTCTCGTCGAACACAACGGGGTTTCTTCCTGAGTACTCATGCATAGGATTGCGCAGGCTGCAAACCTACCCAAGGTGTCTTAGAAAGCAGTCCCGGAGTATTTATTGAAACTTACTTCCGAGTAAACATAGGATCGGGTTGAGTTGGGCAAGTAACTCCTAATGAAAATAACGAGGCTGGTTTCTGATTAGATAAATGTTTGGGCTTACCTGGAAGTAAGCCTCACTGAACGCAGCTGGACTTACTTCCAAGTAAACGTGCACCTGGAATCATATGATACAACCGCGTGGTTTAATAATCTGGCGTCCGGCGCCCCTAACTGGGATTTTAATGGATGCTGATTCTATGGCAAATCCAGAGTATTTAATGGGACAGTCTCAATAATGCACGCCAAGGATTGCTTTCCCCAATTAAGCTCGATCATAATCTGTTTACCCCCGACATTGGTTTCAAAGAGGAGTCGCTTAAAGTGGTTGGCAGCCGTCAGACCAATCCAGCCTTCAGAAGTTAAGCCCCAGAGAATTCAGTGGGACTGACGCCCTAGCACCTACGGAACTGGGTGGAGAGACTGACTTCTCATTTTGTACCCTGGCCGTGTTCCTGGAACTTTAATTTCACTGGAACTTACTTTCGAAGTCAGTTGATGTTACTAAGCGCCCTAACTTCGAAGTGCCCCCGCCTCCAATTGGACTTGAACCCGCGCAGAAGGACACTCCTAATTATAGCCGCTCCTTTGAGTGTCTACTCGGAAGTAAGCCCACTTGCGCTCACTACGGCTTACAACAGGCCTTGAAAACCTATGCATGTCTACTCAGAAGTAAGTCCTATTGAATGCATTGAGTAAGCACGCAACGGCTGAAGCTGCAAAAAATGCGTGTCCCGTTAATTTCACATTGCCGCGCAATGAGATCCTAGGCTTCTATATTTAGTAGGAAGGAAATCTTCAGAGCCCAGTGGAACCCCCCCTCCCTCTCTTGTGCGCAGGGACCGCAGCCTTAGGATCAGCCTTCAGGCTTACAGGTGGAAACTATTTTCTTTTTCATAATTCCTCTTTGAGGGGACCCGCCAGCCATGTAAACACAGGGGGAGGAAAAGAAAAACACAGTCTTGCTAACCCCTTAACCCTTTCCTGGAGTCCGATAGTTGAAATGGTTTCCAAGGCGAAATAAAAGCCGACCTGTAAAAAAAGAAAAGAAAAAGTGTGTGTGTGTGTGCGCGCGCGCGCGCGCGCGTGTGTGCGTCGGAGCTCCTCTCCTGCCCCCAAACTCTGTTGAACATTAACAGCCTGGGAGCTGCATTGCGGTGTAAAATGTTACATATAAAAATGAATCATCTCTAAGTTTCTCGTAAAAGGTCCCATAAAAGTAGCTCTATAAATCTTGGTATGCACTTAATCCTTTCGACTTGACTTCTTACGTTTCCACTAAATATTTGCACCCGAAAAACAAGAAAGCTGCTGTTGCTGCTCGCTATTAAACGACTGTCTGAGGTTGTTTTGTCCCACTAAGGCCACAATAGCTGAATGACACCATCAGTATTACCACTAGTAACACTACCACAGCTCCGTTTAGACGCACAAAAGTCTTACGGAGGCTTCTCAACAGTCAATAAGCTGGAAATGAAATTTAAAACCCCAGAGGACCATAGCGATGCTGACGGAGAATTGCATTGAAGTGGATTATGGGCTAGAGAGGATCCTGGGACTACTCTAGAGTAGGCAGACAGGGCAGTCCACATCTGACTACTCACCACCACCACTTTAGAAGGAGTGTGTCCTTCCTTTCCTCCAATTCGTTCCTCTGGAGTAATAGTAGTGGCTTCAGTTCTAGACAACTGCACCATAAGGCGTCAAATATTTCAATGTCTGCCCCCTATTCCTTCTGGAAAGTTCTCTCTGCTAACCCCCATCCCTTTTGTTTCGGGGTACTTCCATAAGATCCCGTACTCGCAATCCGGATGAACTGTGAACGCTTGTAACTGTTTGCTCAGAAGCAAACCCCACTCCGTTGATTGTGGCTTGCACTCCCGCAAGTGTGCATAACTCTGCCCGGTTTATTGCTCTGAATTCGGGGGAACTTTAATTCGGAATAAACCCGCACAGAATTGCCTTTTGCCTAACTCAGAAGAATTACTGCTGATTCGTCTGCAGGGACCTGGGCGGGGGGAGCGAATCATTCCTTCATCTTCTGTGAATGAACGGAAAAATCTTGGATTCAAATTATTGGTTCTCCTAGAGTAGCTAAACTGACTTTTGTTAAGACTGCTCACCTCAGAATATAGAGTTGAAGAACTGTATACTCCAGATGACTCCTGCATGGAGCCAAAGGTGGACTTTCTGATCTCCCAGAGGCTCTTCCATCTCTGAAAACTTGTGCTTCTAAACAGGCAGTTAGGGAATGGGGTCTCGCTGCAACCCACTCGCATCCTATGAATGCTTGCTCTGCATTTGGGATTACTCCCAAATCAGTGTGCATAGGATTGCAAACGGACACCAAGGGTGCGCTCCTGTGCAGATGTAAGTACCTGGTAGTAAGTTCCATTCAAAACCATGAGGATTATTTTTGAGTTGCATAGGATTGCGTTGCGCGGAGGAATTCGGTTTTACTGCCAGGGCTCAGAAATCTACTATGCTCGCATCCTTTCCCTAAAAATGACCCACTCACGCCGAGGACCGCAATCCTATCCACAATTTATTTGGACAAAACGAGATTTACTGCATAACACTCAGCGGTAAAATTCCTCCCAGCTGTTTTCTCCCATCGCATCTGAGAAAAACAAGCCTCTAACAAGCCCAAGGTTAGTTAAGGATGTAATCGGCGCTGACACGTTTGAAAAAGACGTTCATGAATTACAGGATGGTAACGGCGCCATCCGATCCGAAACACGCCTACTCGAAAGTAAGTCCTGCGGATTTCCGACAGAGCTTATTCCCGAGTAAGTGGATATGGGGCTGTAGCCTAAGCAGGCAAAGGACAAAGCTGATTTCTCCAGCGATCCTGTCTGGCTGGACCGCCGATCAACTGAACTTGGAAGGGCAGTTCCATTTCCTTAAGAGACCGGGAAAGTTTCCTCTGCTCGCGCTGACTGCCGGGCGGCGCGTTCTTTTCATCATCCTTATTAATTATCCCCAGCGTTCTATCATGAACTTGCCCACCCATTCATGAAAAGGGTGTCTGCGCCGGCGCGCGCGCACACGCACACCCGGCGAAAAAAGTTGCAGCGCGAAACCGGCGGAAGATGGGGGAACTTCTCCCTCTTTTTGCAACAGCTCGGACCGATCTTCCTTAAAATTGCTAGGATTAGGAAAGTCTCCCTCCTCAACCCGCCCCCTGCATCTGCAAGGCCTGATCCTTCCCCGGGATCGCTCGACTAAACCTTTCCGTTAAGAATCTAGCCTGGTTCAAGGTAAGAGTTATCCGCGTGGCTGGTTCCTCCGTGGAACTTGTCTTCATTCCTTAACCATGGACGCCTTCCTTCCTTCCTTCCTTCCTTCCTTCCTTCCTTCCTTCCTTCCTTCCTTCCTTCCTTCCTTCCTTCCTTCCTTCCTTCCTTCCTTCCTTCCTTCCTTCCTTCCTTCCTTCCTTCCTTCCTTCCTTCCTTCCTTCCTTCCTTCCTATTCATACCCACATCATCATTCTTTTTCCAGAAGAAGCATCTTCTGCAGATGACCCAATCACCAATACGGTGATAGCAGGAAATACAAACCTACCTCGTTTTATTATTTATTCCCCCCTTCAGTGAATAAATTGGTTACATTCCACGCAAGAAACGGAATTACCGTAGATTATTGGCCTGCCTGGCTCGGCAGCATCCGCGCTGACTGGCAGCAGCTGGGGGGGGGGGGTTCGAGCAGGGGACTTCCTTTACCTTACCCGGAGTGTAGATCTGGAGGGATTAATTCTGGGATCTTTGAAATGCAAGACATATGCTCTGCCACAGAGCTACACTACCTGATGCTCAGCACTCTTGCTACTAGCAAATTAATAATGGTCTTAACAAAGAATAGTGAGGATAACACAGAAATTTGCTTGTGCGCATCCCTCTGTCAAGGCTCTCCTAGGTGTTCAATAGTTAGATGATGGGAGAGCTACCTGATTGTATGCCATTCTTGCTTTTTCTGAATTGTCCCAATTTTAGTAGATGTATTGCAGAAGCGAGAACAATTTCACCCACTTGTGTGTAATTTCTACCTGCCACAGAGCTTTTAGAGGCATAAACTCTTCATGGAAAGAAAAACAGATTGTGACAGCCTTGCCTCCTCTTACAGGAATGAAATCAAAGAGGTGGAATTCACATTATATTTACCAACAATATAATAATTTCATTAATTGGTATGTATATTTACCAACAGTTTATTAATTTAGAGTTTCCCCCCTATATCTCATCATTCATCCAGATGATCCCACAGTGGTTAGTAATGAAAGAAACCCCCCTCCACACACAAATAAATAAAATAAAAACAAAATGTCATAATGAAAAAGGTGTTATATAATCCCCCATGAACAAGGGGTTGATTCGCTCACTGAAACCAATGACGTATATAAGAAACAGTAGTATTTTTTTTTAACAGACTATAATGGCTATGAATGAGTGCAGAGCTTGGTTGTATAAACATTCCTGACAGGAGAGTATAGAATCTAATTAGTGGTTACTACCTGTGTTATAACTACAGACAATTGGTGTGTTTATTAGGTCTGGATGTACGGTCCTGGCTCTCTCTGGCATCCACCCCTGCTTTGGAATAAGCAGCAGTCATGTGGTGATGACCACCCACAGGTAGGAAAACCAGGAGGCGTTGTTTTGCTAGGAAGAGTAGGAATAAGAGCACTCTTTGTCCTCTTCCTTATAGAAAAGAGCATTTCTCCAGCAGCTGTTGTGAAAGAGGCTCTTATTTTGACCCCAAGCAAGCAAGCAAGCAGATTTTGCTTTTAAAGAACCCAAACAAATACTAGCTTCCTCCTCTGTATTTATATGGTCCAGTTTGAGTTACAGCCTCCATTGCTTTCCCGCTCTAGGATTATTTTGAGCAAAGGTTAGGAGCTTAACTTTCTGAGCTCAGGAGGTTAATTAGCTCTGGTAGGTTAAGTAATGCCTATTTAATGCACATTTTAAGTTAATAATTAGAGGGTTTGTCTATAGGGAAGGTTTGCCCACCACCACGAGTAATTAAGCTATGTTTAGCTAATCTAGGTTAGCTAGCCCATTTTAAGGCTATTCAGACTGTTTTAGCACTGATCAAAAGTAATGTGAACATACTGCATTTGACTCTTATTCAAACAAGGTTAAGACTGGCTCAACCCAAAACAGGCTCTCTTAATCCATATTAAGTATATTTTACTTGACACCCTAGTAAGGGCTGATTAACCCTACAGATGAAAACTCCACGACGCAGGTCAGTAGCCAGCATGGACTATCGAAATGCATTCTATGCATAACACTTTATCCACACAGCCCACAGAAGTCCTCTTCAGTAGTTTTATTCTTTGTTGCTAGAGTATACAGTGCCTAAAATGGTCTGAGATTTAAACAAACAATGCTACTGCAACCTTTCTGCAAAAGCAAACACGCTTTAGAAGGTATGTAGCCAGCATATGAAAAGAAAAGAATGAGTTGTTTTTATAAGTACAAATGACAGCTTGAATGGAACTGCCCTCCAATTCTTTACCCTTGCCTGGGTGTAAGCTCCTTCATGCTGGGTGGGGCTTTCTTCAGAGCAGATATGCATCAGAAGTGAATAAGTTTTGCTTCCCACTGATTTACAGCAGCTATAGTCAGCTTATGCTGGCACTTTGCAATACTCCGGGCTCAGAAATACACGTGTTGGCAGCTCACTAATGCTCATCCCAAATATGAGGCTAGGGTTATAGACCCAAACATTCTTCTCCAACTCAGCTTTGAATCAGCCTTTCCACTCAACCACCTTTCTTCCTCTTATATGCTTCATTGCTGCTTTCTTTTGTGTATATTGAATTTTGCAGCATTTGGCTTCATTGAATGTCCACAACTTTTAGCGTTAGTATGATATAATTTTGCCGTAAAGAAGCGAAAAGAGCAAGCACAAGTATTGGCGAGGCGACAAGCAGACTGCCAGTTTGTGAACCCGTTGAGGTTTCCAAACAGAGGCAAGCCTATGCATAACACATTGCAGTCATCAAGCCTGGATGTTACCAAAGCACAAAGACCAGATAATTATTTTCACCCATACAGGAGGCTGGATGCACTGTGAGGGTTATGCACATTTTGTAATGGGAACAGGACTGGGATATGTTTGCACACATAGAATGTTCAACATGCACAAACAGAGAAAGTGAATACCTTCTGCTGTGGGCATGGTCCAGCACTTGAGCTCCATCCATGCAAGCTGGATTTCCTCATTGTCAGGAGCAGTGGAAATGGACTCAACAGCATCTGTGGGAATGGTTATTACTAGAGGCCCACTCCCCTAGCAATAAAAGTCCCATATGCACACGGACTAATGAATGAGAGCCAGAAGTTCCCATGGAAATAAACGGGATTGCAATGCTCAGTTAACATTATTTGGATTGTGCCTATTATGTGGCAATAAATCCTACTGGTAGAACTGATAGCTTGGACTCATATTGGCACTGGCAGTAGTGCCATGGTCCACAGTTCTAAAGGCATTGCAATCTGAATCAATGGAGTGCCATGCATAATACTTTCTCAGGTCTATAGCCAGAGATGTATGGTAGGACTTCTTCTAAATGGTTCCGAGGGGTTTGTTGTTGGGACCAACCATCTGAGATAGGTGTCACTTCCTTGTCACTTTGTTTGGAGGGGGGCATGCAAGGGTTCACTGGTGACGAAACCGCAGTCCAGAAATGGGGAAAAGCACAGCAATTTTGAATAGGAAAGAGTGAAACTGCTTGCTTTTGGCAGCATTCCCAAAAGACTCTTCCAAAACAACTGATCGCTCTCACACCAAAGGAGTCCATTTACGTGATCTTACAGTGAAGTACGATGCATTTGGGCACAACAATGAGTTATATTCACCAAATGCAGGCTTGTGTTTTCAGTTGTTCCTTCGTGACTGGAACGTGCCTTTCTCCATAATTTATGTTGTCAGATGTCTGTCCTTAGTGATTAGTACCTCATCCAAGTCATAATTCAGATCTATCTGACATAAATATCATGCACAACATGATGGTTTGGTTTCCCCCAGAAAGCAGAAACTTCTTTTGGAGGCTCTTTGCTCAGAATAAGGATTTGAATCACTGGAAAAATATGTGGATCCTAAATCCATTATTTTGAAGTGTTATTTTTGGACATAGTCTCTTGCCACTTAGTTATGGGAAAGAGTGATTGGGCGGGGGGTATTGAATGATGTCAATAAATTGCACTTCTGAATTCTAATACGTATAGGGAAATCACAGCCCCTCTACCATAGCCTGCTAAAAAGCAGCTATATTTTCCTCAACTTCCTTGTGTGGGAAAGGTTGATAAAAGGAGCAACTGTCTCTATCCACCCCATTTAAGTATGCTGGGAAGCCATGAGTTCCCCAGTGTCCTTTCAGTC
The DNA here is from genome assembly GCF_964188305.1 of Podarcis bocagei. Taxonomy (NCBI): domain Eukaryota; kingdom Metazoa; phylum Chordata; class Lepidosauria; order Squamata; family Lacertidae; genus Podarcis; species Podarcis bocagei. Next base: position 55,148,444 of record NC_138134.1, read on the forward strand.
CAGCTTTTGTTCTGGGGTTGATCTTGTGGTCTTGGTTGGTCAATCTCCATCCAGAGATTGAAAGAGTGGCATTGCGCTCTATTGATCCTGTTATCTGCATGCTTTTATGTTCCAAAATGGGAAATTTAGGGGCCAATCTTATGAAGAGATCTTCTGGGATGAGTAGCTTTGGACGCAACAGATCTCTGGCTCAGCTGGTGTTAAGTCCCTAACCAGTGTGGCCTTTGGGCTTTAGAATTTCTGCGGCACCCTGTGTGATGCCAAAATTCAGCGCACCCCTGACTCTCACCTTTCGTTGTTCATCATTGTTGCAGTGCTCTTGTGGTGCCCTCTTGGCTCGGCACCCAGTGCAGGTGAACCACTTCCACTCCCTTAAATTTCCCTCTGTCCTAACTGGCACAGCCCAAGATACGCCAGCATAGCTTGCTCAGCTGGGCTTCAACTGGCTGAGTGGAAGCCAGTGGAAGTCCTCCAAAATGGGCATTCTGGGGGTGTGGCATGGGTGCCACCAGAGTGGGGGTACTTAGGCTAGATCCTAAACCCATTCAGCTTGATATTGTAACCAGGCAATCTGTCATAAGACTATTTTAAAGGCTTGCTTTCCCTCTGCCAGGTTTGGGCAGAATATAAGCAGCTCTGCTGCTGAGCAGAGTTTGGATCTGGATGTAGCTTTAGCTTCATTTACACCAGCTTCTGGTGCACCAGATCGCTCCCTTTATCTGGGAGAGCGTAAATTGTAAGTTTTAGCATACAAAGCCTTTTGTATGCTTCTTATAGCTCACCGATCAATCGTGTACTTTAAGGTTTTCTACTGATTTTGCTGTCAAAACATTTGGTTGAAATGTAGCAAGTTTGGGAGTTTTCCAATAAAAGCTTAATTTCTCCAGCATATGGGTGAAATCTCACATTACATGACTAGACTTCTGCTGGCTCAATGAGAGCTTCCCTTCCTTTCCTTTCCCCTTCGGCTCCCTATCCTGCAACCTACTCTGGAGTAGCCCGAGGAGTAGATTTTGAGGGCATGTGAGAAGCAGAGGGAAAGAAGGGAAACTCCCATTGAATCCGCCATCATTTAAAGTTTTAAACAAGCAAACAAAAAAGTTAGGTGGTATGCAGTATGATCACATCTAGAACACATGTCTTTAAGCCTCCTTTGGGTTCCATTGTCCTTACTCATCTTTTTAATGGAGGGTTTCTTTCTTTCTGACCAGCAAAAGGCTCCAAAACTGAAACAAAGCATGGCATTTATGGCTCACTTAACATATGACCTCTAGTCTTTTTTGTAGATTAATATTACAGAAGGGACTTACTAGAGATCAGATCTCACTTTCATGCCCAGATTTTGCATCCCTGCACATTGGAGCCCCTGCCAATAAGTACAAAAGATAGAACAGTGGCCTAGAAGATGGACTTTAGCAAAATGTTAGTAAGATAAAACTGTTTTCCCTCCCCTCTGCAAGATCTTCATGGAAAATAAGTTTTTTTCAAGCAGACTGCAAATCCACTGAAGCAGTGAAGCAGATAGCCCAGTTTTAACTTGAAGGTTTGGGCATCGCTTGAAATAACTTTGGTTCACATTCATATGCTTTCAACCAACCTTAGAAACTTCAGCAGCTGCTGATAGTCCTCCCTAAATGTTCCTCAATGGAGAAAAATGGGTTATTTATTTATTTGCTACTGCTGTCCATAAAAAACCCCCAAGCAGGCTATAAATGTAACACATAACACATAAAAATAATTAACATAACAAATAAAAAGGAAAAATTAATTAAAGTATTTTTATCTGCTCTAATCCGATGTTATTGTCATCTGGCTTCCTTGTTTGTGAATTAAAACCCACAAGTTAAAAAAAAACGGAAAGAAAAGAGCACAAACAAGGCTGCAAGATGAGAAAGAAACCAGAAAAGAGCAGATAAAAATAGCAGCTAGATAAAAACACAATTAAAATCAAATTAGATTCAAAATGCAGAGTAGCAGAACAACAACAACAACCCATTAGGCCAAAATGCCTGTTTAAATAAAAGGGGTTTTTCTTGCGTAGTCTCCAAAGATGCATCTGATGCTGACAGGAGAGATAGTTAGATAGAGAGATGGGCCTCTCCTCAACACCTGGGCAGATGGAAGTAGTTCTTCAGATGGCCCAATCCTAAACCTAGATTTCCACAATTGTAGTCCGTAGACTGCCAGATGTCCATGAGTTTTGTGGAGGTGGTCTGCAGGATGTACGGTACACATTAAATGCACAAATTCAATTTTAATTGTAATTTCACTGCTTCTTTTGTTTCTTATATTGTATTATAATTAGGATTTTATGGAATGCAGACTGTAATCAATAAAATACGATATAAGAAAAAAAGCAGCAATTAAAATACAGTTTAAAATTGTACAGCATCTAGCACATTCCAGCTGGCTTTTTCAGGGCCATGATCTTGCACAGCATCCTAAAATGCACATTTTTGGGTGCTGTGAGAGCACAGCCCTGGAAAAAAGTGTGTCTTTTGGGCTCTGTAACCTCACACGGGTCATGTGACTTGCACAGGAGCATGGACGGGAAGACACATCTTCCAGTATTGGAACTCAACAGGTTGGAAGGTATGCAGTCATCGTAAAACAGTGCTAGATGAACTAGCTAGATGAACCATTTGTCTGACTTAGTATGAAGCAGCGAGTTTCCTATGTTCCTGCATCTGACTATGAGCTAATTCTAGGAGGCTACACAGGGTGGCACAAGAGGCTTAATGCCAACACTGCAAATAATATTTTCCAGGGACAGTCCTGGAATTACAGAAACCATCCTGGTTTCTGATTTGAACCTGGAATGTCCCGCTTTTCCTTAGGACGCCCCTATTTTCATCAGTGGAATGTTGGAGGGTATGGAGTTATGCAACCCCTGAGCCAAGGACACACCTGAAGGCAGCCCTGTATAGGGAAGTTTTTCAATGTTTAATATTTTGTTATGTTTATAAATGTTGGAAGCCGCTCAGAGTGGCTAGGGCAACCCAGTCAGATGGGCGGGGTATAAATATGATGATGGTGGAATTGGATGTCCCTATTTTCATCGGAGAAATGTTGGAGGGTATGATAGCGCCGTGTGCAATCTACACTGCAGAGCTTTTCCAGATCACATCAACTAGCCAGCCGCTTGCAGTCATGTTTTTGTTTCCACAGGGAAAGCCCACAGCAATATTTGGAAGGGCTTCTTAAGAGCAAGCGGCATTGGCAGAGGTGCCAACCAACTTTCATAGTGGGTGGTCCATTGTGAAATCCCCCAAAGGCTTAGGATTTTGAGCTTCCCTGGGCCTCCCGGGTAAGATCAAGTGTTTAAAATATTTTACGTGTAATCCAAGACCCAAGACTCTGTTTTGCAGGGAAAGGCAGGTTGAGATTTAACTCTTGTTAGCTCAGATGTTTTCATGTGAACAATTTAAAGAGCCTTCAGCACCTTTGATTTCCACTGAACTGCATGCCCAGTGTTCCGCCACCCCAACAAGTATAAACTTTCATTCAGTCCTTCTCTTCTGTGAGGAGGCCAAAGGAAAGTGGCTGCAGCACCGCCTATTAACCTGTTTTGTGTGTGCTTGGAGCATAAATGCATACAAGCTGTCAATTTATTTTCTCATCCTGGCCTTTGGGGTTTTATGAATCATCATCAATACAGTTTCATATGAATTTATGAAACTACCTTACTCTGAGTCAAGCTAGTTATGCTGTCTAGACCTGAATTGTCTGACAACCTCTCATATCCATTGTTTGTGTGAGGTATGCCTTAGTCTGTCCTCTAGGTCAGCCTTAAGGCAAACCTAACTCTGTCCAATGCGATTTCATATGTTTCTGGGTATTGGTATTCATGAGTTTGCTATTGTCAATTCACAAATTCCATTCAGGATACGTTTTAGCTATTACTGACTCAAGATCTGGGTGAGGTTATCCAATTGAAAATATAGAAGGGATAATTTCCTGCGCTTCTTGTTTGCATACCTATGAAGATGCATATGTTGGCATTCATCAAAGATTACTTGATTATACACTCAATAGTTTGAATGCATGGATGTGGGTGCATTGTCCATATACATGTTTTCATGTTTCATGCTTTGAATTTCATGTGCATTTGGGGGGAAGTGGGAGACAATGCCAAATGAACAGTGGCATATATTATGATTATTGTTTAGCCAGTGTGATGTAGTATTGCACTAGGATCTTTTTTTTTTAAAAAAAGTTTTTATTATTAAAATAATTCAGCATTAATGCACACATATTGTGAATATACAAGCATACAAACATACATTTCATACAATCCTTTAAAATGTTCAAACATACCTACACTCAATCCCACAGATAATTCCTTTTCCCATCACCATCCACCACCCCTCACCCCTCACCCCACCTTTGTGTTAGACTTCCAATCTACTCAATTGCAATTTCTTTCCACTTCTATTACTTTCTTTCACACACCTTTAACCTAATTCCATGCTTCTTTTTCTGTTACACATTGTTATCCATCTTATTTAGTATCTGTGATATCAGGGTTCAAATCCCCACTTAGTCATGAAGCCCATGTGTGACCTTGGGCCAGTCACTCATTCTCAGCCTAGCCTACCTCAAAGGGTTGTTGGGAGGACAAAATGAGGAGGAAGAGGAGGCCATGTGAATCATCTTGAGCTCCTTGGAGGAAAGATGGGACATAAATGTAATAATAAATAAATAAATATAAAATATCTATATATGGCTTATTTAATACTAAAAAAGTCTCTAAATGGCTTACAAAAATAACAGATTTTATGCAAACACACACATAACCACCACCACCGCCATCACCACCAGCTCATTCCTTTTGGAAACTTTAGAAAACTTGCTGTAAACAATAGCCCAATCTGTAATCCGGTTTAATCTGGATTAAAACAATTTAGCCTGGACCGACTTTGATGGCTCTCAATTGCCTCTAAGCCCCCATACTTCACCTGAACTGGATTGTAGACCAGACTATTAGCCTTGAAAATGTTGCCTCAAAACAAGCAGCCATTTAGGGTATTGAACAATAAAACCAACATATTACCTCAGCGGTGGCCTTGCTTCTTAAGAGGCAGTCCTCCTTGAATGTTTACAGTAGTCATAAATGCCTAACATTTGAGTAGAGGTTATAAAGTAAATGTTGACACACTCTCAACCCCATTGTTACTTAAAAGGGGTGGGGGTGGAAATCACGATTTGGGAATTTATTTTGATTTCCAAATGAGTCTTTGAAAGGGCAGGACAACCAAAGCTTAAAATGTCCTTTCAGGCAAATTATTTTCTTACAGCAGCATAAGTTGTTGGAAACAAGCACTCATAAGCAAAATGTTAACAGCAGCAGTCTAAGGATGGCAGTCAAAGGCTGCATACATACGATACCTCTCCTCCCTAGCAGGTTTTTAAGCAGAGGTTGTGAGTCGAGGACCCCCCACCCGCTTAGGGATAAATAAGACACAAGGACACGTATATTTTAGGTTAATGGGCTAAAGAAGGCCACAACTTTATTGGTTACAGCATGTGAGTGGTATTGCCTTAGGCATTGGATCAAACAATCTATATATGACTCCACCCCACTCAGCGGGGAATCATCCGAAGGTTAACAACCAGTGGGAGGAGCTTGTTGATTCAAATACAACTGGAAGCTTCCCCTGATGTCACCGGGGGTTGTGCCATGGCCCTAGCCACCCGCAGGGCATTGGACAGGATCCATGACTGCCAGATTCCTTTAACGGAATACCCAACAAGGGGAACGGTAGGTGATGGCCCCAACCTGCCCTTCAACACACGACACATATTCCAATGCCTAACCGCCAATACCCGAAAAGTTGTGACGATTTGCTACGAGGTAGGTGAAAAACCAAGTGGCTGTTGCCAATTTGCCAAATGGATAAAAGTTCCTACCAGGCCCCCTGGGCAACCAGGGCAACCAACCAAAGTCCATAGCAAGCTCGAAAGCATAAATATGACCTAAAGGGAGGGCGGGCGGGTGATCTGATGACTCCAGGCAGCAGCATGAGGGTACAGTGCTGCTGCGGCCGCTTGAATGCGGCTAAACCCCGCCCCCAAGCCAGCCCTATTGGTTGGCTGACAGGTGCGGCGCGGCAGGTGGGAAACTGACGCAGGGTGCCGAATACGCCCCCCTGCCAACGCAGGAACCGGCTCCCGCTCACAACTCCTCTCCTCTGGTTGGAAGAGAGGCTTTAACAGCCATCTGTCATTGATGCTTTAGTCGAGATTCCCACATTGTGGGATGTTGGACTAGATGACTCTTGGGTCCCTTCCAGCTCTAAGATTTTATGATTCTACATTAAAAGCACATTTGAAGCACCTTCTTTTCCTCAAAGAATTCTGGTTACTGTAGGTTACCGAGAACCATTGAGGGGTGAGCTACAGTGCCCAGGATTGTTTGAGGGGGAAAAATGTGTTCCAAATGCACTTTAAAGGTGTAGCGTGTACATAGCCAAACTTAGCAAGAATCCTATTTACAACTGATTTTTCTAGAGCCTGGGAGTTTTCAGAAGCTTTTGAATGAATGTCATTATATTTTCCTTTACTGTTGCACTCATCTCCCTCCTCTCTCCTCCCTCCTCCCGATACTTCATTGTTTGCTTCAGAAATGTCTTCTGAGTTTTGACTCACAAGAGCTTTGGCTAAGCACTGAGCTAATATTGACTAATATTTCAAAATAAATTGCTCCTTCGAGTGAGGTCACAACAGAACCGATGCCTGTTAGGTGTGATGGTACCACTCACTTCTGCGTTGTTTTTATGAACCTACAATTCCCCCCCTGCACAAATTATATCCAGAGCTCTCTTGTGAGGTTAAGATTTCCATTGCTGTCTAATAGAACATTATCTGCTTCTACTTAAACTTATATCCTGCAGCTGAGATGCAAAGAATTGTGCCTCAAGCTCTTTTGAGTCAATGGGATTTAGGTGAGAATCCCATACTTAGTTGAAAGTAAGCAGCCCTCATTTAATTCAGCAGGACTTACTTGTGAGTAAGTATCCCTAGGATAGTGCTGATGGACTTCCCCAAATAGAATCATGTATGCCTCATGAGATAATGCTTTGGAAATTGAGGGGAAGGAGATATCGAAAGCAGTGGTGTAGCATGGGTTGCCAGTGCCCAGGGCCACATGGAGGGTGGTGGTGGGAGGGAGGGAAGTGAATGGAGAACAAATGTGCTTTCAACTGCCCAACAGCATCTGCCTCACCCAGGAGATCGCAGCCACAGAGATAAGAAAAAAAGAGTCATTCGTTGTCTGGAGAGGTCTCTTTCTGGTTCACATGGAGAAGCTGTTTTCAACGGAGCCCTGGCACGGAAGCACACAGCTGTATTGAGGCAGCACCAGGTGTTGAAATGTTGTGTCCCTAACAATTTTGCACCCTGGGCAACCACCCCTGTGCCCCCCTGCTATGCCACTGATTCAAAGCAGTTTTTGTATCTAGTATGGGGGCCACAGCAGCCAAGGTTTAGACACAGCGGCTATGCTATTTATTACTGTCTGTATGGGGGGGGGGAGATCTAGCTACTCACAAGCACTTGTGCTAAGATTGATAAAACAGAGGTAACAAATCCATAGCCACCTAGAACAACTTTGCTCTTGCTGCAAAATCTTTGAAATACTGCAGGGAGCAATGCAAGCTCTTAAGGGCACCATGGCAGTCTGCCTTTGAAGTATGTAGGCTTGTTGCAGCCAGCGCTGTACAAGTTGCAGGTGGCACTTGTTTTCTACTGTTGGAATCTGGAAGGTGCTATGAAATGATTTTGATGGAAGGCCTATTTCCTGTGACTTTATGGGGATGCAGCCATTGTGCTGTTACCTTTGTGATTTGATTGCGCAGGATTGTCTAGCCCTTTACAGGGCTGCATTCACCCAGGAGCCAAAATGAAAAAGTGTAGATGCCTAATAGTAGTAGTAGTAGTAGTAGTAGTAATAGTAGTAGTAGTAGTAGTAGTAGTAGTAGTAGTAGTAGTAGTATTTTTAAATAAAAAACCCCCTCAGTTTTTATGTGTGCATTTGTGTTTTGGAATCACAAAAGCCATTTGGCATCATGGAATCACAGCAGAAGAACTACGGGTGTAGTCAGTGTGTATATATGTGTGTGAGAGAGAGTGTAAGTGTGTGTGTGTGTGTGTGCGTGCGTGCGTGCGCGCATACCCTTCCCACCGAGAAAAAGCCCTCTTATCTAATTGTGGTTTTTTGTTTGTTTATGTTTTGATGAAGTACAGTGGTACCTCGGGTTCAGAACTTAAAGTAATTCGTTCCAGAGGCCCGTTCTTAACCTGAAACTGTTCTTAACCTGAGGTACCACTTTAGCTAATGGGGCCTCCCACTGCCACTGCACCGCTGCTGTGCAATTTCTGTTCTCATCCTGAAGCAAAGTTCTTAACCTGAGGTACTATTTTTGGGTTAACAGAGTCTGTAACCTGAAGCGTCTGTAACCTGAGGTACTACTGTAATGATGACCTGGTACATCTCTGAGTACTAGTTGCTAAGAATGGGGAGATTTCTATTGTGCTCAGCTCCTTCTCGTGGGCTTCCCATTGGCTGCTGTGAAAACTGAGTGAGGGACTACGTGGGTCTTTTGGCTTGATCCAGCAGGCTCTTATGTCCATTTTCTACTACTGGCTGGTGAGAATAATCATCAGTGCTAGCTGACAGAGATCCTCTGTTAGGAAGCCTACAGGAAAATCAACACTGAGTTTCATCTACCAAAATTCAGCTGCCTTTCTATAATCAAAGCAAGCCATGACTGGTAAGGAAATTGTTTACTTCCCTGTGTCAAAGGGTTTCTGTTGTGGGTTGAGACACCAGGCCAAAAGCCCCTTTATTTTTTCAGTTCTAGTGGCATCGCTGTTGCCAAATAGATTGGATGAGACCCGGGGAGCAGGTGAACCCTGCTTCATTTAGAGGTGTGAATATTTTGGGGGAATTTGCTGGATTGCAGGGAGTATTGGGCTATGTCTATTTGTCTGTCTTTGCCAGTGGTATTTTTGTTGCACTCAGAAATAATAGACACCCAGGTCAGAACTTTAAAACAAGTGAACAAACACAGGATTCTTTATTGTCATCAATATCTATACAGGCATATATTTAACCAAATGAAGACCCGAAATGGATTAGTTTGATTGGGACATTCTGGAATTCTGGCTAGGATGAAATAATGGATCCACGATAAAACATTGCTGTGCTATGTATCACATTATTTGACTCTGATTAGTGGCTTGTAGAAAATCGGACAACAAATGGCCACGACGGTTCCTAGTGCATAAATATTGAACGTTCATCTGTAATGACTTCTCTTTGCCACTAGGGGCTGCTCTTCCTACATCATGATGAAAACTGACTAGGCATTTTGCATTCTTCACCCATGTTAGTTAATTCCTGCCTTTGTTTACTAATTTGATTTGTACTACTGCTCATTACGGTGTGTGTTTTTTCCTTCTAGCAAATTTGTGTACACAACATTGGCTTTGGACATTTAGAACCACGAGAGAGTTGCTTATAAGAATTAGAAAAAATCTTTTTTCAAGGACCAGCACGATACAGTGGATGGACGGTTCGGCACCCCCAAGGTGCTTCCAAACTACGTAGCTCCTTTGGATACCGGCATTATTTTCTGGCTTGGGTTCTCCAGAAAATGCATAAGGTTTTGCAGCCAAAGTGTTACATTTTCCTTGTTAACGTATTCTCTCTCTCTCTCCCTCCCTCTCTCTCCCCCCCTTCTTAAGGACCCAGAATGCTAAGGAGTTTATGGGTAATAAGCAGGCACACACAAGAGCCAGTACCGCTAAGCCTGAATTAGTTTAAGCATCCCAAGTTGGGAACTTGGTGTGTGCACAGCAGCCACACTGTAGTGAGCCCCCTGCTGCTTTCCCCCTCCCAGTGGGCCTGGGATAGCTCAGTTGGTAGAGCACAGGACTCTTAATCTCAGGGTTGTGGGTTCGAGCCCCATGTTGGGCAAAAGATTCCTGCATTGCAGGGGGTTGGACTAGATGGCCCGCGTGGTCCCTTCCAACTCTATAATTCTATGACTCTCAGTAAGTGGCAGCAATGTGCAGTACTGGGACGCCAGGTGAGCAGCACCCCACTACCTGCGTTTCCCTGCTGGTCACTACTGTTGCCAGCAGCATAGCCAACCATCAGGGGTGATGGGAGACGCAGGCAAAGAACTTCTGGAGGGCACGATGTTGGCTTGCCCTGACTTAATACATAGCAGGCAGTCTATTTTTACTTAATTGGGTGGGGAAGCCTAATTTTGACTGTGAAGGCAGCATGCAGGAAAGGAAGGTTTTCCGTTCCTGTGCTGGACTGGAAATTTCAGAAATGTTTTCACTATCCTGGTGTCCTCCAGATGTTTGTTTGTTTGTTTGTTTAACAGGTAAATTATAAAATATGCCCTTAAAATTACTGATGCAACCAGATATTGAAAAAACAACAACCAGCCTAACATTTAAAAAATAATAATAAATGAGCAGTTTTTCAAAGATATACATTAGAAAATAAAATCACATGTTAAAATACATGCCAAATTTACAGTTCTGGATAGGCTCACTTGAGCAAACAAAAGAAAGTTTTTAGCAGGCACTGAAAGCAGTGTGGTGAAAATGTTTGCCTAAGATCAACAGGCAGGGAGTTCCAACGCATAGGAGCCACCACACTGCAGGATCAACTCCTTGCAGGTGCAAAATGAACAATATGCGACACTTGCACTCTCTGGACATGGCTGTGTGGGTAGGATTGGAACCACCATAACACAGCACTCATGCTGGCCAGGGCTGGTGGAAGTTCAAAATACCTGGAGGGCACAAGGTCAGTTGAGGCTGCTTTGGGGGGGGGGATTGCTTTTGGTACCTAAGTCTTGTGGGGAGGGGCAATCTCCATTCTAATCTTAGTAGGTCTGTGCATTAAGGGAGAAGCTACCCCTTGCCACACGCTGCCTTTAGAGGGCTCTCCCACACCTCTAACTAGTTAAGGAAAAGCAAGATACATAGCTGTCTGCTATGTAATTTGACTGCATGTTACATTCGGGCCTGAAATTCTTGAATGTGAGACCTTCTGTATGCAGATCAGGTACCCTATGAAGCTATGGCTTCGCCAGGGTCACTTGGGCAACACGCAGATACCACAGTCTGCTTTGCAGTGTCATTTCACTGCCCTGCTATCGTTACAAAATGCTGCAAATGATTGTAAATAATAGGCTACCTGTATATACAGTGGAGGACAGTGGCGTAGCGTGGGGAGTGCAGGGGGGGCCGGCCGCACCGGGCGCAACATCTGGGGGTTAGGGTTAGGGGGTGCAAATCTACGGGTTAGGGGGCGCAAATCCACAGGTTAGGGGGCGCAAATTACTTGCCTTGCCCCGGGTGCTGACAACCCATGCTACGCCACTGGTGGAGGATAATGTGTTTGATGATGGTTTTACAAAGCATGAACGTCCTCTGAGGGAGAGAAAGTTTCTCATCTAATTTTCCTCAGGAGAGCCAGAGGCAAAAATTCTAGATTTGGAATGGATCACTGTTAAGGTACGTTTGGAAGGGTGGCCTGAGTACATGGAATAATGTGGGTTTGGGATAAACAAAGGACTCGTTTTCAAAGGAGTGTGCGTCTATGTGTGGTAAGTACACACACCAGTGATCCTCACAAAGAAGACTAGGGTAATCTAATGAGCCATGTGAGCATGATAATTTTTCACTCTATAAGTAGCCCCACTAATAGGAGAACAAATGTATTAATGGACATTCGATGTTTTGAGGAGCTAGCATTGCCGTGTGGCATATTTGAACATACATTTCAATAAATTACTCTATCCCCGTGTTGTTTCCTTCTGACAGAACTGGCAGCTTTATCAGGGTCTGAAAGCAGGATTTCTACAAATCCTCATTTTGCTGTACTTTGAAAGTCCTAAAGATTAGTTTAGGGTACAAAGGATGATCAAGTCTAATTCGGAAACCAGGCTGCGATCTCTTCTCGGTATCGCTTTAACCATTCAATGTTGCCCTTCACCGTTTCAATACTCTGAGTCCTGGATGATGCTCCAGCTCCAGCATTAGGATATTTCTCAAAGAAGTTTTCCATCTTAAGAAAAAAACAACAGCAACCATGTGCATTCATTTGCATGATAAAACTGGTTTGCTAGAAGATGAATAATTGTCTAACTTATCTCGGGTCTGCATATCAGATACATGTGAATATACAGCTGCCCTGTGCAATTTGAAACTGGGCTTTGCAACCATTGGCTTGGGTGATATGCATCTGAGCCACAGAATGAATGACAGAAGGACGTGGCTACACCTGCAGTGTGGATCAGAGCTGTTGATCATCTCACCTCATTTTATCATGTTGTAACCCTCTTCCTGCTGCTGTATCTGGGGACAAATGACGCATTCCAAGGTGTTCAGTGACTGATTTGGAACTTCCTATTACAGTGGACGCTTGGGTTGCGAACATGATCTGTGTGGGAGGCACGTTCGCAACCCGCAGCGCCGCACCTGAACACGCACGGGTTGCGATTCGGTGCTTCTGCACATGTGCAAAGCGTGATTTAGTGCTTCTGCGCATGTGTGAGCAGCGAAACCCGGAAGTAACCCGTTCCGGTACTTCCGGATTTCGGCACGTCCGTAACCCAAAAACGCGCAACCTGACACATCTGTAACCCGAGGTATGACTGTATTTTCTTTCTTGAAACAAACAAGCAAACACACACTGATATGGGAGTCTCCAGTTGAGACAGGAGCTGCAGCATGAAGCAGAGGGGGGGGAGGGGACTGTTATAACCTTTTCTTCCAATGCAACAGCCACACTCTAAATTGCTCCTTCCCCAAATATGCTAATAACAGCTTCAGGAGGGAATATAAATGGAAGAATTGGCACAAGGGCAAAGGATTAGATCTGCTACTCCTGCCTTGGCCCTGATCCAAACCAGCTGATTTTAAAGAATGGCACTCCTGGCCTAAATGAGCTGACCTGTTCAGGGGCATCATGCGAAACCATGGCTTGGTACTACAAGAATGAGCCTGCTCAGGCTTATGTACTTCTCCTCCCCTCTCTTCTTGCAGCTTGTCCATGAGGAGAAACATTTGCTTCCTGTTTAAAACTAGCCGAAGTTCATAATTAAATCTGAACTGGTAGAAACTCTGGTTAGTTTAAACTCCGATTTTGTTTTAGAAAGCCAGGGTGAAGCTGTGGTTTATGGGTCATGGCTTGTTAGCAAACCATAGTTCAAACTCCCCAGAGTTCCCTGCTGGTCGAGCATAACCATGAGCTCCAGTTTGTTTATAACAAGGAGATGCTTTCAGCCTCCCTCTCACGGTTGTGCCACAGGCAGAGAGTGTATGCATGTCACTTCTGTTCATGCCTGTGGCATTAAACTATGCTTTAGTGTATCAGTGAAAAGAGAGCTAGTACTGTATAGACTGTTGTTCTGCTGGTCTATGTAATCAAGAGTAAAGAGAAAGTGCAGAGTTATGCCCTAATTCAAGGATAGCCACTGTAATGCCCTCCAGATGGGACTATAGCTCTCATCATCTCAGACTATTGGCTGTGCCGAATGATGCTGATGGGGCCCAAAAACATCCAGAGGCTACCATGTTGGTTGGTCTTGCAATCAGAGATTTCTGTGTGAATGCTGTTTTTTTTTGGAAGCAGCTCTTATCTTTCTGGCCTAGATGGCAGACGGATCTTTTTGAAACTACCAAATCAGTGAGGCTCCAGATGTAATCCTACCAATTTAGTATATATGTGCCTCAAGAATGACCCCATTAATGTGGATGGTCTAAAGATTTTCCAAAGTCTTATTACTTGTCAGAAATGTTCAAATGAATTGGTTTCACTAAACAGAGGTTAGCTATTGTGTTCCTTATGTCTGTGAAAGGCATTTTAGTTTTGCCCAGGCAGTCTTTAAGTGATTTATGATTGCAATATAGATCTATCACAATATACACAGACATCCTGAAGCATTATGGCATTCTGGTTTAACATTGAGGTAGCCAATGTGATGCCTGCCAGATATTGTTAGACCCCCAACAGCCCCATCCAGTGTAACTAATAACTAATGGTCCGGGATGATGGACATTGTAATCCATTGACCGCTGGGAAGGTTCCACATTGACTATCATCATTTTAGCTAGAAAGCTGGAAGGTCAGACTGCTCCCTTACCTGCCAAAGCTGAAGGTCTGTGTTGAAGGTTTCTGTTATTCTTGACACTAGGCGACCAAGGTTTCTGTCATTGAGAGTGTATCTGAAAAGATAACAGAAGCCTGTTATAGATGCATCTAGATAAAGCTGGCATGAGGTTCTGGTGACCCTCTGAATGTTGTTGCTTTACACCTCTTATCCCCCTCGATCATTGTCCTTGTTGGTTGGGAGCTGGGATGCAACAATATATGGAAGGCCGCATGTTTTGAATTTCTGGCACAAAGTATATCAGCTTTAATTTTTAAAGCTGCATGGAACAGTGCATGGAAAGGGAACAATAAATAATTTCAGTGCTCTGCTTTCTGAAATATTTCATTTCCAGCTGTTATTCTCATTTGCATCCAGCCCTTTCCCTAAGAGTAAAGATAGGCATATAAGGAAGTTATCCTATTGTTTCTTCACAAAAACCCACCTGATGTCTTTAGAGTGGTAGCTATGTGCAGAGTGTAGCCTAATGCCTTTAGAGTGGTAGATCTTAAAAGTGTCTTTATAAACCACATCTCTTGCTTAATAATAATAATGGCAGGCGTGTGTTGAGGGGTGGGGAGGTAAAATTTATTAGGATCACAACACATTGTCTTGTGGAACTCTTAACAGCTAAGGTTGCAATCCTATGCACACATATACGGTCCCATTGGATTCAGTAGGGCTTATTTCTGAGTAGCCAGGTATAACATCACACTGTAAGAGATTGTGGCATACATGTTTCTGGAGCCCCTTTTGTGGTGTACAAAGTATTGTTCTTTGTTGGCAGATACATTTCTCGAATTCAAGAAAAGAGAGCAAAGCCTCCCGAGATTATGGAAGTTTTGTGCATCTTCTCACATTTTTGACCTAGGACAATTTCCACTTGGATATTAGAAGTTACTGCTAAGGCTCTGTACCTTTTATGAAACCAAGTCAGTTTAGGCATTTTAGAAAGATTTGCCCTACAAAACCATTCAGTGCCAGTCAGGTTTGGCACCAGCACCTAGCATCCTTGGGCAGCAGCCAGGGCTTCACCACTACTAATGCCTGCCCTAGCAAGCAGCCATTTAATTTTCCCATAATGCCCTTACTGTAGTGTTGCTCCTGCCCATTAGAGGAAAGTTCATGGAGGGTGAGGTGATCAGTGGCTGCTAGGCACCGTGGCTGTGTTTTACCTCCACAGTTATTACATTTATATACCAACTTTCCCCCAAGGAGCTCAAGGTTGGTTTGCTGGAATTCAGCAACATCTGAAGAGCACGGTGTTGGCTATTTATGCTATTTCAATATGATATTTTGCAGTACAGATTGTAGAACTGGATGTTGTTGAACTACAACTCCCATCACCCTTGGCCACTGCCCATGTGGGCTGAGGATGATGGGAGCTGGAGTCCAACAGCATCTGGAAGACTACAGGTTCTCCAACCCTGCTCCAAAACATGTTCTACAGCTTCCATAGCAGAAGCATCAGTGATTCAGGAACCTGGAGGCAGTGTGAGGAGTAGGAATGGAAAGCTATTCTCTTGTACCCCTAGGATCTGGGTCTCCATTGCATGACCAGTTTGTTCCATCTGCTGTTCCAGTATGGCCTTTATTGGGCCCTAGACTCTGATGCATATGCTCAGAGGCTCCCTTAATTCAATTTGGCAGATTTAGGGAAGAGCAACTGGTTTGGTTGCACTGGGCATGGAGCTTTGGGAGCACCACAGGGGACGCCACAACTATGATTTAGAACGGAGTGTGAGAGATGGGGAGGATGTGGCAGATTTTGGCATTGCACAGGGTGCTACTGAAATTTGAGACCCCCAAGGTCCGCCACTGGCAGCTTCATCCCAACATGGGTTTTGCTCTTTAGGCATGCCGCGTCGGTGATATTGCAGATTCTGGGGCATGGCTCTTGGATCAGGCAACAAAAATGTCTTGGGAAGGTCCTGCATAAACACTATTCCTAGATTTATTGTGCAAATGTCATTATTGTTAGGGTGTGTTTGATTTCACAAGAAGGGAGAGCAAGGCAGCACTTTTCTAGCTTCAGTGGCAAGTGGATATGGTAAAATGGAAGCCATTGCACATATATATTTCCCCCACTCCCAGTGCAAAAAAACAACAACCCCTCAACCATACTAAAAGAGAGAGTAAACTGCATTGAGAGGCTATGCACTTACCTGCTAACCAAATATTCCCAGTTGAGACGTACCCAGTCCCAAGCCATTGTTTTGCCGTAGCTGTTATAGGAGATGTATCTCAATACAGTGAACACGTCTTGACTTTTAATGAGATTTGGATCCGTGAGGTTCTTTAAAAATCTAGGAGCAATCAGATATGAAGCAATTACACATGATGATTAGTATCTCATTAGGACTGCATGGGAAATGAGCTGTAAACTGCGCCTTGAGATATGCTTCCGCCAAGATGAATTCGTAAGAAAAACACAAGTTCTTTTTTAAAGACGAGGAAGAAGAAGAGGAGCCTGTTCTCACGGTTTGTGTTTACAAAGCCAGAATGCCCAATAAACGATCTGGAGCAGAGTAACGGGCATGGAGAATGGCAGGCAGTGGACTAAATAGACTTTGATGTTGCACAAAGTCTGTGGCCACATTCATGCCATACATTGAAAACACTGTGATACACTTTAAATGGTCATGGCTCCCCCGCCTGAAATCTGGGCAGGTTTTTTAAGGGTGCTGAGAGTTGTTAGGAAGGCCTGTTCCACTCAAAAGACCTACAATTACCAGAATTCTTTGTAAAGAGGGATTGATTGTTAAACCACTCAGAGATTTGTAGCTCAGAGCGGAATAGGTAAAGGTAAAGGTACCCCTGCCCGAACGGGCCAGTCTTGACAGACTCTGGGGTTTGTGCGCCCATCTCACATCTATTGGCCGGGGGCCAGCGCTGTCCGGAGACACTTCCGGGTCACGTGGCCAGCGTGACAAAGCTGCATCTGGCGAGCCAGCGCAGCACACGGAACGCCGTTTACCTTCCCGCTGGTAAGCGGTACCTATTTATCTACTTGCACCCGGGGGTGCTTTCGAACTGCTAGGTTGGCAGGCGCTGGGACCAAGCAGCGGGAGCGCACCCCGCCGCGGGGATTCGAACCGCCGACCTTTCGATCGGCAAGCCCTAGGCGCTGAGGCTTTAGCCCACAGCGCCACCCGCGTCCCTCAGAGCGGAATAGGGGCCTCCTAAAAACTCTCAATTTTTTTTTGCCCAGGTCTTTTAGTTTTGTAATGATGTTTATGCCGGGCATAAAAGAAAATGCTACTTGATTCAATTTACTACTTTAAAAATTATATCATATGTTTTTATATTGTGTGTTGCTCCAGGAGCTAACACTGAAGAGCACCTAATAAAAGCTTTTATATGGGAAACAAGTAAGATCCCAAACAAACCTGTCCAACAGGGTGACGTTTTTCACTGATGCCAGGCCATATAGCAACTTCTCCTTTTCTTGAGCTAATGTTGTATTTTGGTACTTCTGAAACATATAATTCCAGGCGTCCTCATTGCCAGAGTTCTGCATCCCATAGCGATAGACCAAGAGGCGGAGGTTTACATCTGGGCTAACATTTAAGAAAACAATACTATTAGGGGAGGTGGAACAGCTTTCAGCTTACTCTGCATGTGAGTGTTATGTACTTCTTTGAATGAAGTTCATACATAGATAGAAAGATATCCACCTTGTTGTTCCTTGTTGCCAGTCATTAAATAGGTTAGATGCATTGTTCAAAGTCTCTTGGTCACCCATGCTGCATGCAAACTCTAAAACTGTCACACGGAGGAGACTGGGGAGTAAAGGAGAAATAAAGTCTGCTTTATTCGTTTTGAATATGATCTATTAAGTAATGTAAAATAGCAGTACAAGTAGATCTGTGCACCCAATAGGATTTGGAGCTTAGGTTTCTCAAACAGCTGCTCTGTATACCACATATATGAAAGTGAAGGGACTTGGAAAAACAGGCATCTGTTACTAAAGGAGGAAGGGGATATAAAAAACTCACAATGGGCAAGCCAAAGCTTTCATGTGTACTTAAAAAACCTATTTGTATCCTGGCTTTTTTGCCTATATATGCATTCTATACCGTGATTACACTATGCAAGATGAAATTCCTAGAATTCTACATACCCTTTTGGGAACATATAAGTGGCCGCCTGAAAAGGAGCATCAGAAAGTTGGAAGATCTTAGCATTTGTTAAAGAGTTTTAGTATTAAAGAGATGATCATTTGCTTAGCACTGCCTGCCTGTGTAATGCAAATGAGTTTGGCTGCTTCCAATTGCGTAGTCAGAATGTTCACATCCAATTACTATGCACAGGGCTCCCAACATTTATCTGCAACTTTTGTTCTTCAAACAGAGAAGGGACCAATGGACTTGAGAGAAATGGGAGACATAAGGCACACTTGAAATACAGAAATACAAAGGAATTCTCAAAGAACAAGCCTGAAACAAACGATTTACCTATTGATGTGGACTCCATCGTTACCCCATCCCAGTTGACTTGCGATGGGTCTAACCAGCTCACGAAAATATGCCTGGAAAACAGACATAGCAGCAATGACCACTGGACGCTTCAGGCAACAACATTATCATGGATTCACTACTATTTGTTTTATACATTTGAAGAACAAAGGAGCGAACATGTTCTCAGATAAATTGCTTGGGAACAAGCCAGGCACGCCACACGGCATTTGCAAGGCTCAGGTTGTAGGTTGTAGAGCTCTGTCCCCAGGTAAACTCACTGAAATGGGTGGGACTGAGTGGGAACAGACTACAATTCTATGATTCAGCAGCTTGAATCCCTGGTCTCTCCACTACAATTTGAAAAAACCAAAAGCAATGCTTATTACGGAGAGTAACGTAATAGTGAAAAGAGAATTGACATGAGGTGTTACTTTTTTGTGGACTAATTGGTGAGCACAACTTAAAGCCTTTGCATTCATTAGATCCTTGTTAGCGGGTGGAATTTCACTCAGATGGGTGTGGGCGAGGCTATAGCCCAATGAGCAAGCTATTCCTCATCCCACTGTCATTGTGTCTGGCCAAACAGTCTCCCCACCACATGCATTCCAGCTTCACCCATTGTTATCACAAAAGTCTGCATTCTGTTGTGTCAACAGAACCTGTTCCAGAGAAATATTGCCTGTGTCGTCCTATCCTTGAGGACTGCTGGTAAGGATTCTCTCTTACATCACTGCTCATTAAGAGACATTCAAATGATTTGATAGGCTCTGCATTTATCAGAGTGGCCCCATCTGCCAGTTATGACAGATGGACAAATACAGGACCACAGAACTAAATCCCCTTGCACTGGCAGTGCAAAACATTATGCTGGCATGTGCATTTAAGCCAGCGCAAAAGTACTGTTGCGCCAGAAGACTGCTGGGTCAGCGCAACCCCTATGCCAGCAGATCACTGCCAGCACAAGGAGAGCAGGTGGGTAGAGATCAGTAGTGGATGGCGTTGTAGGATGGCGGTGCTCAACTGAGCTCCAAAATGCTGAGATGCTGCTGATTACTGGGAGAGAGATGGAGATAGGCAAGACAGCAGGGAGATCTGCCTGATGCCACCTGGCATTCCTGCCAGTGTATCAGCACCTGCCAACCGCTCTGCTGGCTTGCCCTTCCCTCTCTACTTCCTATTAAGCAGCAGTAGCTCAGCTGTCAGGAGGTCAGGTGAGTACCACAATGTCGTCAACTACTGGTAGAAATGGAGAAGTTATAGAAGAATCACATGCTGGCCCAGAGGTCTGTCCTATCTGAAGGCTCCTGTTTCTGTGCTTCTCAAGATTTTAGTCTGTTTTTGTTTTGATGTTGGCTTTTGACGAATTGCTTTTTGCTTTTCATGAATTATGCCACTTTGAGGGTCCTTTTTTTGGATGGAAAAGTGGCTTATACATAAATCAAGACTGCAACAGAAATAAAAATACACAAATAACATTGTGCCCGCAGATGGGAGCACCCTGTTTACAGTTGCTCTTGAAATCCTGCCCAAATAATGTTGCCAATGCACTTTTCCACTGAACCCTGACAACCATAGTTCCTTGAGGGTATTGGGATTACTCGGCACTAGTACCAAGCCACAGTTCCAAGAATCTTTTGGTGGAAACCATGATTGTTAAACCTATGTAAATCCACAATTATTTTATAGTGTAAATAGGCCCAATGTAGTCCCCAAATCACATATGCTAATGCTGAACTCCAAATGCTGATCTACACAGGCTTGGGAAAACACCAATGTTTTCAGAGGTATAAGGGGGGAAATCACATACCAATGAGGCCTGAGCACACTGAATGTCTGTAGCGGAAAGGAATGGAAAACCAGGGGGATGGGATGTAGAGGAACCCATGGCTGGTTAGCTGGCTGACATGGGCCTTTTCTGTGGTAGCTTCCCACTTGTGGAATGCTCTCCCCAGAGAGGCTTGCCTGACACCTTCATTGCATCTCTTTAGGCACCAGGCAAAAACATTCCTTTTCTCCCAGGCCTTTAGCTAATTAAACAATATATGGCCTTTTACATTTTGTGGGGATTCCTTTTTCTTTCATAGTATGTTATGTATTTTTGTGTTTTTATGTTGTAAACTGCCCCATGATCCTCAGATGAAGAGTGGTGTAGGAAACAGACAAACCAGCAAACCAACTCTGACCATTAACAGTTCACATTGCAACATTCTGTTCCAGGTCTAGAAGATTCAGAAATGTATTAATACTTACCAGGGTCAGCCTTGGAAGAACATTAAATCTACAACCTTCAAGGGCAACCTTGACATTTGCTTAATTACACATAGAAAGCAGTTACATATTTTGTTTGTCCTTAAATAATTACAGGCATCCTGGGAGGCACATGGAGGAAAGACTTTTCTCTTTGCTCCCCTGACTCCTAAGAACCAAAATGGAGAACTCCTCCACTTGTAGCTAGGAGGAGAAAATGAAAGCCAGGGTTACAGCCTTCTTTTCTTTAAAAATAATAATATGTAGTTTTATTGTTGGCATATAGTTCTTTACTTCATTAGAACCTTACCTGAAATTTGGGATAGAGTGTATTATCATCTGCAAGCATATCTCTAAGATAGGATACAGCTACTACGGCTCTTTGCCATGGTATATATTCTTCCTCATTTTTTAGATAACGTGTTAAGTTCAAGGCATAACTGTAATTCAGAAGTCCAGCCCTGAGAAATGAATAAAAAATGAGAAGTTTCAACAACCGCTTTATTGTATAACTTCTAGATAAGCATCTGATTTAGTACTGCTTATAGCTGCAGCTGTATTCCCCTCCTCCAACAGGTGGCACCAGAGGGCGGCAGTGCCAACCCTCCCATTGCTGAACTCCTTTGATTAACATATATTGTTATTTTTATTTTTCTTAACATGAGGGATACAACTTGCCCACCAAGAAATATACTTTGCCCCTTCTGGGCCTACCCCCTCTATATATATTGTATTTACATGCTAAACTTAGCACCATTCTGAACAGAAGTGTTTAGAATCAAGCAAAGGTACTAATTTGCCACAGGCTGTCACAGTCTTTGAGCAACTCATTTGTGGATGGAAAAAGCAGGGTATGCATTTTAAAAGCAATTAATAATGAACAATATGTGAAAGTGACCTGAAAAGCTTGTGAGGTGGGGGTGGGTGGGAAAGGCCTTTAAACAAATTCTGGGGATCTCCAAATTCCTGTGCTTTACAGGGTTAAACTGCATAGGGACAAGGATGGATAAATTCTTACTCCCAGTGAAACTCTGCCTATGTCAACTGTGGAGAAAATTTAAGGCATGTATATTTTAGGCAATGTATCAAAATCTTTCAGTCTCCCAAATACCACAAAGAGGAAGTAAGGCAGACTTTAACTGTCTTAATTCCTCATTCATATGGCATTTTCAGCTTGGACATTTTCAGGCACTCATGAGAATTCAGTTTATGTTGACTGGCTTTAAGATTAAATTGAGGCACATCAAAAACAAGCAACAGATCAGCACTGTGTCTGTTGGGGAACTTGTAATAACACAGTGATTGCCCTCAAAGCCTGCTCTGGAGGCATGCCCAGTTTCATGACAGAGCAGACCAGCATATTTTTGGGAGGTGGGAGGAGGAAGAGAAATCTATCCTGCATGTAGTATGGGGGAGGAAGTAGGACTCCTATGCTGCATCTCCCATCCCTCCCTGAATGAGAAAAGTCAGACGTTCCTACAGCAATAATTCATGGAGGTTTGCATCAATGTAATTTCAGAACGTTTTGTCCTTTAGATGTCACAACAGTAATGCTTGGTGATTAGTTCATCTCCTCCTGCAATGGCGCTAGATGCTTAAAAGGCTCACTTGTGTGCAGGATTTGGAATGCTGTCAACAAGGATGCAAAAAGGAACCAGGAAAGACATCAAGACCTCTGCTGCCTGTGAGATAGATATCCCTGAACAGCATCAATTGTGTTTTGTCCCATACCAAAAATTACTTGGGGAAGGGAGTTGGGATGGCAATCAAAAGCCATCAGCATTTTAGTGTGAATTTCTCCTAATAAACATGTGTAATATAGAGTTTTGACTGATGTGCAAGTTGTTTGCAATTTGTTTTATGCACACATAAATACGTGCATTTTTGCAAGCATTGGTTAGAGAACTGTATTGCAAAATTTGGATAAGCGTGAATTCTGAAGGATAGCAGTGATTTGGTTTGCACCTGAGAATCTGTCTCTGGGGAATGCTGTTTCTCTCTCTTTTGGGCTGGGGAGGGACAGCCATCTGAGTAGCTCCAAGCAACTTAGGAACAAGACTTTGATTCTGCCTTCATTTTGTTATTCCAGATCCATGCCTAACGGATTTAGCAAGGAGTTTCAAGTTGCCTTTATGTTCTCTTGACTTTCTACAAGATTTCTATGAAGAGTCTGCCCAGTTGTCTACATTTATCCTTTCTGTACACAGTTACTTAGTTCTACTCTTACAAGAGCTCTTCAGCTTCATTCCAAAGCAAAAGCAATTGCCTGTACTGGGTCATAATAGACAGGAAGCTCCTCAAACTTTCATCACAGTGGTGTGCAATTTGATCCTAGGGTACTTCTGGATGGAAGCCCCCGCCCCACCCTGCAAGTGTCAGGAGTATTGATTCAATGTGTCTGATATTCACAAGCAAGATAGGAATTGAGATTATCCCCCTTAGATGGGAATCTAGCAAACCAGGGCAGGTGCTACGATTCAAGAGTCTCGTGCAAACATGTTACTTTGTGCAGTCGTCAGGCTCAGGGCTGCAGCTTTAAATCAATTATAAGTTAACCTCCTGCCTAGATCCAGTCATATAATAAAACCTGAGGAAAGAAGGCACTTGCCAGAGTCCTAAGAAACCATCATAGCTCTGTGGAGACAATATATCTGCTGCTATTGAAGCTGTGAAGGATCAGTCATCAGTGGTACCCTCCATATGCTGCCAGACTCCATCTCTCACCAGTGGTCAGTTACTCCTGACTTTGATTGTGAAATGTAAGAATGCCATGATTCTGCATCAGGGAAGAAAAACCCTATGGTGCTACAGATGTTGCCTCTGATCACTGGCCACTTGGCTGAGGCTGCTGGAAGTTGAAGCCCAACATCTGGAGGGCCACAGGGTCATCTCTCCTGTCCTAAATGCTACTTTGGGGCTAAGTCACTCCCTTCCTAGAACAGGTAAGCATTCAATCACATGAAAGGGGTCCCTCAGCCATGCTGCCTGCTCCCATGCATATCTATTCTGAAGTGAGATCCACGGAAAAATGGGGTTTGCTCCTAAGTTAGTAAGCCTAGGATTGCAGCCTTAAGACAGGGAGGACAAAGGTTACTGCAACAATATACTTATAAAAAACAATTTCTATTTTTTTCTTCAGTTAAATATAATGACGACTAACCAAATTTCAGTGTTGTGTGGTGCAAATAATAATATGACACGTCTACTTGAGTTCCTTTGATTATGATGCTTACCTGGCCAATGAAAATGCATCCTCCAAAAAGCCAGCGCGATCCGCCAGACTAAATTGCTTATGGGAGAAAAAGGAAATAAGCAGGTGAGTTCTTGGTGGCGAAACCAAAGGATGAAATAAAATCATAGCTGTTCAACACCACACTCTTCTGACCATCCCATCATTCCCTCTCCTCCCCCTGTCTGCTATTCTGGGTGTTTCCCCAATGCTCCAGAGTGGATTGGGGGGAAGTGCAGGGGGCACCCAACAGGGAGGGGAGAAAGCATGATTGCAGCAGTGGAAGCTGTTGTGCTGGTTGCTACTAGGGCACTGCGTTAGTTGAATCTGGCCCTGAGTGATCATCTATACATCCCATAAAGCAACTGTTCAGCAGACTGACCTTGTGGTTGGCCTCCATAATCCTGGCTAAGTCTTCCCAGGCTTGTGTTTCATAGTTGACCCGATAGAACCCAACATGATCCTGGTTCACTTTCAAGAAAGAATTGGGATCAGGATTGTTGGGTCGCGTAATAGTAATTCCTGTGGTGGTTAAATACAAACAGTGGTGAAGGACTTCTGAAGTGTGACTAGATGACATATCAACTCTCCAAATTATGTTAGTTTCAAACTGGAACAAGGAAGAACCAAATTTGGCCAAATTAGATGGGTCATTCAAAACATTTTTGCCTTCCTCTACACATTTTTTTAAATGCCGATGTTTATTATTAACGTTGGATGCAACCTTGGCATCATTGGCACCATGCTCTAACCAGGTTCAGTGTGGTGTGAACAGTGTTAGACTAAGCACCCTCAAAATCTGCTTCCCAGGGTCTTGCAACTCTTTAATCCTGATTTTGAGGATGCTTTAGAGGGAGGGGACAGGAGAATAAAGTTTTATTGTGTGCATCAAAGTCTGTTGGGTGAACTTACATACTCCTCCTTTCAGGTGACTCTCACAATGCTTCTTACATATAAATATTAAAACAACAAACATTAATGAAACCTATAGAATCGAACAGCCAAGGCTAGCTACGAGTGGTGGTGGTGGAGAGTACTTGAAAACTAGATCTGTTGGTAGGACAAAGATGGACCTAGAGCCAGTTAAAGGAGGAACATCTTGGCTGGACATCCAAGAGCTGGGTCGTTGGGCATGTTCTGCCTTCTCCCACAGGAGAAAGCAGTCCTCTGATAACCTCTGATAAAGGCCAGGTGTGTGGTGCTGACCCTCCTCCCTGATCACTCCTGCTGCCAACATACATTTCAACCAGTCAGTTCCAGTCAATAGTCTGGCTGCCATGTTATGAACCCACCGAAGTTCCCAGGACAGCTGCACTCAACACAACATATGGTAGTAATCAAGTCTGGATGTTATCAGCAGAATTAGATATCAGTGGCAAGGCTACCTCTCTCCTTAACTTCCCCCAACATTCTTCCTGTTCTAGTACCTCCTGAAGACAATGCAAATCCAACAGTTACACACTGTGTTCAGAAGAAATTTGAGCCAATTTAATTAAAATCACTTTGGAAGGTTCTTTAGCTATGTAACCTTTGCCGTCCCAACTTAGAAAGCATTTCACTGTGATAACAGGACTTTAAAAAGAAAAAGAAGAAGTAGAAGCTGAAATGAACTTTACTGAGTTAATGAAATGTAGTTTAATTGGCAATTTTCACATGCAGACAGGACGTTAATTGGAAATATTTATCACCCCCTGATAAATGGGGCAGTGTTTTGTTTTGGTTTTTTGTTAACATTTATTATTGGTT